>NW_027361688.1:14610000-15810000 GCF_039654945.1 Dendrobates tinctorius
ATTCTTTCTGCCGTTCCATCGCCTCTTGTAGACGTTTCTGACGCCTCTCTTCTCGTTTGGCCAGTCTTTCCAACAATGCAGCTTCATCATCCACCGAAAGGTCAGTATTTGTTATCGAAGAAGACTTGGTTTCTTCTGATGTGATGCTGTTAAAAGAATTTAAAAGGAATAGATTTAATAAATAGATCTGGACAAGATATTTGGACCATTATTGACCACAACCCTAAATGCTTCCACTTTAAATCACAACCTCCAGAGATTGGTTGACCTGGTTGACCTGATATTGACTAGATTCTAAAATTCAGACAACTACTTCATATGAACAAGGTAATAAAATCCGTTCACCAGTGAAAATCTAAACCATGGTTGAAAAATGTAGTAGACACTATTGAATTCTATTCTTCAAAGAGGACCTGTCATTGGGTCAAAAGTGGCCATTGTTTTTAATTTATTTTATTCCCATTGATCCCCTAAGTATTCATCTTTTTTCTTTTTTTAAATCCATCATACGGTTCAAAAGCTATGGGCTTTTTATTTAGCACAACTTTTTATGATCCTTAACAAATAGGGCGTGGCTAATGGGGTAATTATGCAAAGAAGGAATGAGACTTTTGTGAGCCACGCCTCCTTTGTAAAGGCCAGAAAAAAAATGGTATGAAATAAAATAGCCGTATCTCTGGAACTGTATGGCGGATTTAAAAAAAGAAAAAAGTGGAATACTCAGTGGAACAACGGGAACATAATAAGTACAATAACTGGCCTCTTTTTACTTGATGACAAGACCCCTTTAAATAGACTCCTTGAGATAACAAGTTTACCTCTTGCACTTACTAGACCCTCTGACGACATGACATCATATAAGGGCCGTTTATTAGGTCTCATGTAACACCATGACGTGCTTCACTCCCCAATATCATGATATCTTAGGGCTTAGTAAGCACACGAGACACCCTGGATTGTGGCCAAGGAAGTAAAGACATACTTGGTACAACTGCTATGTAGGATCAGTTTGGACTCTGGACCATAGCAACGTGAATCTTTTTGCACAACACTAGTTTTTGGTTTTCTGAAAATACATAGAAAATCAGCAGTTGACACAAATCCAAAAATCTTTATTTTTTTTTGTTTGCCAAATAGAGTCACATGTTTAGTCAATGACACCGGGTCCTTCCAATTTTGGGGTCCTTGGACGTATAAGTAACATGGAAACGTTTCCTTGAATTCTTTCATGTTCAGTAATATAAATGCAAATACAGATTGACCTCAGAGCAGACGGTCGCTTTTAACCTCCCTTTTAATCAACTGCTATATTTACATTCCTAATGGGCAAGTGGAAGTTCTCCAGCTTCCCATTCTGCCTTTGCAGAGAGATTACTGTTTTCGTGAACATTTTCCCATGAGTTTTAACAAAAGATGGTGGATTACTATGAAAGAAAAACATATTGCCTTTTATTTTTATAAATTTGATAAAAGAGAGATGTAGTCTATTATGCTGCTGAGTTGATTTCTTCCTCATGGACCAGTTCCACGTCCCTTGGGCAAAATCAGTTTCTCTGAATCAGGGTATTCGGCACAGGTTCCTATCACCCGATAGCAAAAGAGATGAAAACAACTCTCTCTCTCCTAGTAGTTTCTTCCTTAAAGAACAAAGCAATAACAGATCTACTCCACTGGATTTTTTAGATGGGTCATGCTCAAGTAGCAACTTATGGATGTTAAGCAACTGGGGTCTACTGATGGATCATGAGATCTTCTGTTGGGTAAAATGAACTCGTATATCTCCACCACAGATGTTGTCAGGTGCTTACGCTCCATTCCTGCACCAAAGGGAGCATGCTGCCCACCAATACACAATGTATTCCTGAAGGCCCAGTACACTCTCCTCCATCTAACGTGTAGGCCACCTAGCCACTGCAGTCAACATACACTGCTCAACATTGATTTGGTGGTAGAACCAGTGGTACAACCATTTCTCAAGTGTCCCAGGAGCCATTTTCCAACACAACAACGCCAGGCCACATGTTCGTGGTATTACTGTGAGCAGCCTGCATGGCCTGAATGTGCTAGCATGGTCTGAAACATATCTGGTCTTGTCTTCCATCAAGCACTTATGGGACATTATTGGTTGGCAAATATAAAGATAGCTGACAGCAGCAGATCTTGATGGTTTGCCCAAATGTATTCAGAGCTGCAAAACATTCCTCAGACAACCTCATTTATAGTGTGATCATTGTGATTTCCAGTATTCCATAATAGTTTTCCTTCATAGTGGTCCAACTTCAATATAGAGGAGTGTATTCCATGTTGTCACTCATGGTTTAGTTGGCCAGTCAATCTCGGCATCTGACCAGTATTAGGATTCAGTTCGAGAGGCATCGGGTTAAATCCTCTCAGTATACTTTGCTGTTTCCAGTTATTGTGTATCTTATACTACTCTGATGAACTTTGACATCTGTTTTGGCCAAATATATTCTGTTTACTCTGATGAACTAACCTTGGAAACCTTTCGGGAAGTGACCCTTGGACTGCCTGACAATTCTCTGACTAATGTCAGAACCTGACCTCCAGGATTTAATTTCAACTATCTTCTTACTACAGATTGGATTCTGATTTTGTCATTGACCAACCCCTCTCTGAACCCCATCTTGGTCCAAAAGCCAGCAGCATCTCAGTGGATGCAACCCAAAGACCCCAAAAGTTAATGGTGAACACCAAGTATCCCTTGGAAACTGGTAAGCAAAGTGGCTTACACAAAATCCACCAATTTGAGTTGATGGATATGTGGGAGGAACGGCCCCCATCGAGTGTCCGGGCCGCAACCAAGGGAGCCGTCATCTAGGTTCCGGAGGAAACTGTCCCCGGGGGACAGAGTTCGGGGACGGACCGTTGTGACAGACAGATGGGCTGGGGGAGGGACCAGTATAAAGGAGGCGGGGAATTCCTGGGACGATGAGTCAGCAGACCGGGACAGAAGCAGCAGGAGACCATGGGAGCGACTGAGAGCCAGAGCGACTTACCAGTGCCAGGGGAGACAATCACGGAGGACATCAGAGGGACGGCGCCGGGACGACAGTCCGAGACCTGCTGCCCCGCTCCAGCCTGCGGCCGCTGCCGCGTTGCCTCAGCTCGCGGCCGTTGCTGCTTCACCTCAGCCCGCGGTCGCTCGCGGCCGCTGCCGCCTCGTCCCCGTCGCAGCTGCTAGTTGCACAGGTGGCCTATCACCCACCACCCCGCATCGCCGCCACTTGCCCCAGTCCAGGGACTGCGGCCCATCCGTCCAAGGACTCCGCCAGGGCCTGTGGGGCTCCAGTGTCATCAGTGCGCCGGAGCGCGCGAAGACTTCGTCAACGCCTCAGCAACTGGGCCCAGCGACTACTATGCCGAAAGACCACCATCCCAAATGGTGAGGGACGTCTGAACGGCTAAGTTGACCATATAATTAAGGATCCGTAGTCGGCCATACTGCGGCCCTATAGTGACCGGCTACTGCCAGAAGTAGTCGTGTTCTACTCGTTTGTGTTTGCTTGTATAGAGCCCCTGCGAGGGCAACCCTTGTTACCCCTTTTTGTTGATCAGGCCGTGACTGAGGAAAGTTCCCTCTAGTCTTATAAACGTTACTATAGAAAGCTGAAAATTATCTCGCGACTCGTCACTGCATCCTGCGTACCTGCAAGCACCACAGATACTCTGAAGGTACATTTACACTGGTCGATAGGAACACTCGTTCCTTAATAATCATGAAGTGTAAAAAGGCTACCAATCATCCGACAAGTCAGATAAATTCTTGTTCATCTGGTGAAATGATTTTTGAGATTGCGTAAAACAAAAAAAATCATCGTTCTCGGCAGCACATTGTGCTTTGCCTTTGCGCACGGAACAATCTATTACTGATCCTTCTGTGCACATGGGAAGTGAGGTCTGCCCGTGTAAACATGAAGCTGATTGGCAGTCAACTACGGGCCACCATCTGCAAATGTGAACATAGTCTAAAAATGGGCAAATCCAGCCACGTATGTGGATCCAATGCTTTCCACCATGTAGTGCTGGATTTTTCCCCCTAACTTTAGATATCAACCACAATGAGACAGGCATGGATTGAGCATTTTGGCACTTTGTGACAGTCCATGACTAATAAAGACTCAATTTCTTAGCCACTAGCAAGATTTTTATCAGAGTATTCCAACAGTAGACGTTTTAGCAAAATCACTGTAAATATCTGATGGTTGGGGGTCTCATTCTTGGGACCTCTGTTTTTTGAACAATGTCTTTTGAACATTGTTGTAGCTGTAAAGTCCAGTAAGAGGATGAGATATGAGCATGCACAGCACTCTGCTGTATCTATGGATGTTTCCATTGTAATGCAACCGAATTGTACAAAGGGCCCATGCCATGTTCTTTTTATTAGGGACCCAGACAGCTCTCACTCCACCCTCGAGCACTGAAAACCAAAATTTGACATATATCTCTTATTCATGGAATGAGGTGAACAAAATAATCCTTTGTCTAGGCGTTGGTCAAAAAAAAAATCCTTCCATTTATTAATCTCAACAGAAACGAATCCAAAGAGTACTAAAACTACTTTGTTATCTGGTTCCAAAACATTAAGTCATTTCCAAGGTCTATTGCAGAAGAGAAGAAAATCATCCAAGGTTTACCTATTCTGAGTACCATCATGCCCTTCTACATCATCCCTATTCAGCCGTTGTCGTTCTTGGCGAGCCCGTCGGCGTCTCTCTCTTGCAGCTTCTTCTTCGTCGTCGTCATTTCTCTGATAAGTGGTTCTACAAAAAAAACACACAAAGCAATGAATGCATTATAGTCTATATAGTAATAAAAAAATGGCATCTACTAAAGGAGGATCTGGTTGGGAGTTGTAGAGCGATTATACAGCGAGGTCATATAGAGGTCATTGGAATTGGATTATCAAAGCTGATGGTCAGGTGAGAAATATAGTGTCCTACGTCTCTACAGAAGTTTTTTAATGAGCTGGACTAGTAAAAACAACTTTAGGTTGCCCATTTTAATATTTCCAGACCCTCATTTTAGTTCAAAAAAAGTCTATATACAGAATGTAACAACATATAAGAGTCCCTTAGTACATACCAGTCGCCAAGAGAGGTCTCCAACCAAGGAAAATGTCCCATTGGGAATGTTCTCCTTTACATGACCCCCAAAACCAGATAATGAAAGGACAATTTATGGAAACCAAGCATATCTAAAACAATGAGATTCCTCATAGTAACCGAGCAGATGAACCTTTGAACTATAAGGGGGAAAAAAAAGCCTAGAAGGGCAAACAGTTCCATTGGGTCAAAAAGTCAAAAACATCTCCGAATATCTCAGGTTCATTTATACCGGTCCAACCAGCCATTAATATCTTTTAGCAAGAAGGTCAAACGCTAATGATCCCGCTCGCCCATCATGAGGAATTATGGAATAATGAGCTTTCATATAAAAAAAAAAGCAAAAAGAAAAAGCCAAGAAAATAACAAAAACACCAAAAAAACCCCCAAACCTGTAATCCATCTCTTCTCCCCTTCCTCCTCATACCGGCTGCTCTCCAAGACAAAGGATACAGTTTCGCAGACTGAAGCCGTTTCCTTTTCTTTACTTAGGGCCGATACTTAATCTGTTGCATTAAAAATGTATGCGAGGCAATGTAATCCATATAAAATATTGGAGGGCCTCCGCCCAAGTCACTTTCCCAGACAATTAAGTGCTCTTACTTGAAAGAGAAAGGTAAAAATTCTTACATGACTCTTATGTGACTTCTATCTTAGGACATTTCTTCCAGCCAAGGAGATGGAAATGAGGCGAAACATCCTAAGGAGTCACTCAGGGGTTAATTCGGTGACTTATGTTTTAGGTGTTTTTTTATACTTTTTGTACTATTTTCACATTTTGCCTTCTATCATTTTTTTATGTTGTCTCCCCTGACAATGGAGACCTTTATCATACAGGTGGCATTATCTCACTGGAGATAAAGATCTGACGGTGACTCATCACGGGAGGACGGAGAACTATGATTTCACATGAGAAAACTCGCTGCTATAACCTACACCCCCCCAAAAAAAAAACTAAAGATAAAAAAACACTAAAGAGTAGCACAGCTAAAACAGGTAATAAGTGCGAAACTATTCTGACACCACTTATGAGGGAACTTTGCTGGAACTGTGAGTGGGGGAGAGTACTCAGCAGACTCCTCTTCTATAAACTGTGACTCCAGATTCTGTGTATGTGATAATATAAGGAGCACTCTGCTTAGTCTGTTTATGAGGGAACTCTTCTGACACTGATTATAAGGGGCACTCCAACGCCACTCGGTATGTTAAGGGGTGTGAGCACTCCACATAGAATTCTAAGGGGGTGAGCACTCCACATAGAATTCTAAGGGGGTGAGCACTCCACATAGAATTCTAAGGGGGTGAGCACTCCACATAGAATTCTAAGGGGGTGAGCACTCCACATAGAATTCTAAGGGGGTGAGCACTCCACATAGAATTCTAAGGGGGTGAGCACTCCACATAGAATTCTAAGGGGGTGAGCACTCCACATAGAATTCTAAGGGGGTGAGCACTCCACATAGAATTCTAAGGGGGTGAGCACTCCACATAGAATTCTAAGGGGGTGAGCACTCCACATACACTGCTAAGGGGTCTGAGCACTCCACATACACTGCTAAGGGGGTGAGCTCTCCACTTAGTCTGCTAAGGGGGTGAGCTCTCCACTTAGTCTGCTAAGGGGGTGAGCCCTCCACTTAGTCTGCTAAGGGGGTGAGCCCTCCACTTAGTCTGCTAAGGGGGTGAGCCCTCCACTTAGTCTGCTAAGGGGGTGAGCCCTCCACTTAGTCTGCTAAGGGGGTGAGCCCTCCACTTAGTCTGCTAAGGGGGTGAGCCCTCCACTTAGTCTGCTAAGGGGGTGAGCCCTCCACTTAGTCTGCTAAGGGGGTGAGCCCTCCACTTAGTCTGCTAAGGGGGTGAGCCCTCCACTTAGTCTGCTAAGGGGGTGAGCCCTCCACTTAGTCTGCTAAGGGGGTGAGCCCTCCACTTAGTCTGCTAAGGGGGTGAGCCCTCCACTTAGTCTGCTAAAGGGGGGTGAGCACTCCACTTAGTCTGCTAAGGGGGTGAGCACTCCACTTAGCATGTTAATGGTGGAAGCACTCCATTGAATATATTTATGGGGTGAGCACTCTACTTAGCACATTAATGGGTGGCACTCCACTTTTTCTGCTAAAGGGTGAGCACTCTACTTAGTTTGTTTACATAGTCTGTAAATGCAGGAGCCCTCTGCTTAGTTTGGTAAGGAGGACGCTCTGGCACCACTGTTTATAGGGTCATTTTGGTTACTCCATTTACAGTGGTGTCAAAGTGCCACCAGAAATAGAGGCACTTTAGCAATCCCCAAGTAGGGATCACCTTAAACTTGGATGGTGTCCACACCACAAAAAAGTCTTCTTTAGTTGATTCCTAATGGTAAAAAGTGTGTGTATTCCTTTGCATCAATGTTTTAACAACCCCATAGCCATTGTAAAGTCCCACATCTTTTATTCAAGTTCCTTCTAGATTATTTTGAGATTTAAATAGATAGGCTCTCCTCAAGAAACAGCATCACTCCAGTCTATAGGTTATGTCTACAGTTCATCCCGATCTATTCACATAAATAATTTTCAGGTGCAATACCAGGCATAGCCTCAGGACAGGAGTGGCGCTGTTACTATAAAAGAAAAAAAAAAAGAATTCTGCTGGCCAAAGACGTGATGATCTAAAAAGCCAAATTCTCTGTTAGTAAAATAGAAGCTGTCACGTGTGGCCGAGGGAAATGTTTAATGCAGATATTTTGGCACGATTAGAAAAAAAAAAAAGAATCCAAATACTGATGTCCCATAAAACAGTCATGACACAATGGTACCCGCCAAGCCACACCTCATCCTCATTAATCAGCAGCTCGCTGAATAGTCACACGCTGACTTTTTTTTTTCCCTTCTTGCATCACCAAAAAGAGTTGAAATCTTTTCCCTTATTAGGACAATGTCTGAGTATAATAATAAAAAAAAGCAAAAAAAAAAAAAAAAACCCATCCCCACTAACAATCATATACCGTGACGATGAGCATGTGTTTGGAAGGGAGAATAGCGAGAGGTCATGAACAGCCGGTATTCTGCCCCCCCCCCCCCCCCGCCATATTGCACGAGTTGATTCGCTGCAATTGAAACAATATGTTTAGCTTTGGAGAAACATTGATAAAGGGTAGGACCGGGCAGCAGTGACTTCTGGGATATCCTATTGTCCCAGTAGTATTTTATTTTTTTAGACTGTGGTTTAATTCCCCCCGCTTTTCCGAGAACGACGGAGGAATTTTACAAAAGTTTTGTTTTTGGAGCTTAGGTACCGGAGTCACTAGAAAGTGACTGATAGTAGTTTGGGGTCTTTTTTCTAACTTTTTAAGTCACTATTCATATTATTCTAAAAATAAAAAAGTGAAGTTCTTACAATAGCGTGATACTTCTTATCATCACAGGTAGAATTACAAAAAAAAAGTAACAACTATAGATAAAACAGGGATCGTCTTCTAGAATAGATTATTCTCACCTCCTCTCCCTCTCTGTGCAGTGATCTCTGCACAGATCACAGAGCATGCCCATAACATTCTACCGTAAGGGTTGATATATATGCAGAAGCCCCCTTTGGCTACACATTAGACCCATACATGTCAAACTCGGCCTGTGAGCCAAATCTGGCCTGCGACACCACAACCACCACCCATACGTGGTGCCCATAATACTGTCTGGAGGACTATGTGGTGCCCATAATACTGTATGGAGGACTATGTGGTGCCCATAATACTGTATGGTGGACTATGTGTAGGGCAGCACGGTGGTTCAGTGGATAGCACTGCAGCCTTGCAGCGCTGGGGTCCTGGGTTCAAATCCCAACAAGGACAAAATCTGCAAGGAGTTTGCATGTTCTCCCCGTGTTTGCATGGGTTTCCTCCCACATTCCAAAGACATACTGATAGGGAATTTAGATTGTGAGCCCCATCGGGGACAGGGATAATGTGTGCAAACTGTAAAGCGCTGCAGAACATGTTGGCGCTATATAAAGATTATTATTATGTGGGGTCATTATACTGCATGGAGGACTATGTGGGGTCATTACTCCGTATAGCGGAATATAAAGAGCCCATTATTTTGTATGGAGGACTTTGTGGGGCCCATTATACTGTATGGAGGACTATGTGGGGCCCATTATACTGTATAGTGGAATATGTGGGGCCCATTATTCTGTATGGAGGCCTTTGTGGGGCCCATTATACTGTATGGAGCACTATATGGGGCCCATTATACTGTATGGAGGACTATGTGGGGCCCATTATACTGTATGGAGGACTTTGTGGGGCCCATTATACTGTAAGGAGGACTTTGTGGGGTCCATTATACTGTATAATGGTTGGCCCGTGAGTTTGTCCAAGTTTTTAATTTGTGGGCTTGAGTGTGATATCCCTGCATTAGACTAAAGTTGGACGAAGTATGTATGTGTGGGTCATCAGATGGGTGGAGAGAACGATACTACTTGTTGAATTTCAATGTCCGATCCTTTTGTTCTTCGTGGAGATAAGCCGCCAGCAGAGGCGTCTGGCAGCAGGTCTCTCGGAGGATGCAGGAGCGCTTGGGCACACCTTGAAGTTTCTGTGTAAGGCTGATTTTACACTTGCCATATTTTTGCTGGCCGTTTTTGCGGCCCCAAAAGATTTCTATGGGGCCGCAAAATCGGCCCCGCAAAAATTAGTAAGGAGGGCCGTGCTCCGTATGGCCATGAGGGCCGTATTTGCGGCTGTGAAAAAATATCGAGCTTGCTCGATATTTTTCACGGCTTAGGGACACGGCCACAATGCATTTCAATGGTACCGCAAAAACAACCTTTGCTTGTTTTCGCGGTACACCGTATTTGCGGATCGCCGTTTTTTTCCCCTGCTCTTTGTTATAACGGGGAAAAATGGCGATCCGAGAAGGTTTTTTGAGGCCCATTTTTGCGGGATACCGCAAAAAAAATCACGGCAATACGGCCTGCAAAAAAGGGCCGCAAAAAACACGGCAAGTGTAAAACCAGCCTTAGTAGGGGTCAGGAGAGGTAGCTGTCAGCTGAATGATCACTTGGCCAACAGCTATCTATTGAGTAGGGATGAGTGGGCCTTATTTTGCATAGTACTGGTGCTCCAGGGGTGGTCCAAAAAGATGGTTAAAATAGTTGGCACCCACCAGGTATGGAGTTGGCTAATCCTCCTGAATTGTTCATTGCCCCCACCCCCATCTCTAGTATTCACAGGGCTCATTGCATGTTGTGTGACCTGCCGCCATTGACGGTACACTACTTGCCTAACCCTCGTAAAAGTTTGGTAAATTCTCAGCTGTAGGTCTGAATGGGTTTCTATTCCCATTCACTGACAGCAACTTTGAAAGCTGTTGATTTTAAGGCTAGTGGCCCTTTAAATGACTGCTTAGACTGACTTTCCAGCAGGAGCTGCAGATCAAGAAAATCCACGCCTCAGACTTTAATGAGAAGATTATAGAGTGACAGTCGTGGACTACTATGTGCAGTGTGCACTGGTCGGACTCCCGCAGAGAGGAATTCCATCGCTTCTACGTTATTATGCGGATGATGTGATACTATAGCTGTCATCACGCACAGAAAACAATAATTAAGATTCTTCTGTCATCTTGTACGATTAAGCCCACACCCACGGAGAGCCTTCCAGAAGTTACGTCTGGCCAGAATCAAAATCTTTTTTTTTTTTTTGGCAGGTAAAATTACATCAACGTGTCTGTATCTGTGCCTCGTAACTTATTGAACCCATTCAAAGACCATTTTTAAATAATTCGATGCTTAAAGGGAACCTACACAAGTTCAATCTGCGAGCTGCATGATATAGAGCTGGAGGAGCTGAGAAGATTGATATATACATGTCTGGGAAAAGATCAAGTGGAACTGGTAATTTATTCATTTAAACCTCTTGGGCTTAGAAGTCCAGTGGGCAGTCCTACTCAGTGATGTGGAACCGCCCACTGGACTTGAAAGCTCAGAATGAGCACAGGTTAAAGTGAATACATTACTAGTTCTACTGAATCTTTTCCCAAAAATATATATATCAATCTTCTCAGCTCCTCCTGCTCTAACTAATGGTGCCTGCAGATTGGACGGAGCTTTTAACACGGGGAGTTCCTTTTAAAAGGGGCAATAACTGTAAAAGAAGTACTTACAACCACCCCGTTGCTTGATAACAATTCTGTTCCTCTAGGGAGGAGAGAACAGATATTTACCATTCAGTAGTAAAGAGTATGGGACCAACCAGAGCTGGGCCCCACTTTTCAAGGAGCCCATGACAGCTGCCTGTTTTGCCTCTACAGCATTACTGACATCCTCATGCAGAACAGGGACATCAAAGTGAACAATTCAGACTTTTTAGTAGCTGAGAACTCACCAATGTTCTTTAGAAAAACAAATTTGGCCACAGATATAAGCTCAATTCACACTTCACTATGCTTTTCCATGTAGACCAATGAGAGAAGAATCTTAAGAACACTGTGGGCAACTCTTGTCACTGGGGCTAGAGGTAAAGATGGAACTCAAAGTTGCTTCTAGACATAAATCATTAATTATCAATTCTGATTCCATGCCAACATCCATGTCTCAAGGGATCAGGGTGGGATAAGGGCCTCAAATAAGAATTAGGCGCCTATCACTTTAAATTTTAACTCATTTATGTCATGGCAATTTTTAGGGTTTGTTTTTTTTACACTTTTAAAGCCATATCTTTTTAATAATAATAATAATTTTGATTTTGTTTATTGACGGAGCTTGAATTGCATGTTCCCTCAGACTTTTTGATTTTTTTTAAGGGTAAAGTGCTAAAAAATAAAAAAAAAAAATATAAAAAAAAGACAAAATTCCTAAAATTATTAAGCGTTTAAAAGTGCCAGCTAAATAATTTTATATTTCCATAGACGTGACAATACAAAATATGTTAGTTTTTCTTTATTTTTGAATTTTGAAACGGAGAGGAAGGGGATAAAACTGCAATTTTATATCGTTATTTTTTTATATATTTTTATTTTTAAGAGGGTTAAACAAAAGCAACTACAACAAAAAAAGTGAAAAAATAAAGAATCGGGTTTCTAAATTGTGATGGATCTGAAAAACTAAAAACTGCACTACCTGACATGGCCAGTAGACAGAGGTGGCGCTATTCTGAAAAAAAAAATTCTCTCTCCCCCCCCCCCCCCGCACATATCCCCTGACTTTTGACTTGTTTTAACCCTATAGAGTATCTCTGCATTTCACAAGGCAGAACATCCAAAACAACAGGTCCTTGTTCTTCCCCCGGCACATTCTGTTTCAGCCGCATATTTATTTGCCATGACCCAGAGTCATCTCCTGACTTCCAACCACTCCACATTAAAACTCCTGCAAATTACCCACAAGGTCTGGGAGAAACTGCTGCTTTCACCTGAAAGGGCTCCCGCCCCAGCATGCACCGATGCCTGAGATCTCTGCTGGGTTGTGAAAATAAACACTTGCAACAAAAGTGTATTGTTTCCCTGTGCTCTGCGGCTTTCAGGACATTTCTGTTTTTCTTTTCCTTGAAAATTTGCTTTATGCCAGAACTTTATTCTCACCTAAGTAATGTTGACAGATTGCAGTGAGCTGGCCCTTAAAGGGATTATCCATACCATACTTTATAAAATGTAATTTTTTTTTAATCTAAATAGATCCCACATTTTGTGCCAAGTAATCCCTTAATATATCTTTATAACAATCTGAGCTCCGTTTTTCCGTCGCATAGCTCCAAATCCTCTGCATAGACCTAAATGATAAAATCCTGACTACCTGAACTCACCACTAGAGGGAGCTTACAAGCTTACTGTATACATCCCATCCTTACTGTATGCGGAAAGCTCCCCCTAGTGGAAACTGCAGGCAAAAAAAAAACAAAAAAAACTTTTTCTTATTCCTATCTGCAGGCGCTCGAATAGGGACAGCGCCTTTTATGCAGAAATAACAATGCTGCAGAGAAAAACTCTACTAAGGTCGACCGGGTCTTTATTATTGACACTAGAGTAGTGTACTATGATCTCTTCAATTATCCAATCAGCTGGGATATGCCGCCCCCTTTAAATTTAAAGGGTTATTCCCATCTTCATAGATGGATATCATGCTGGATAGATCTTGTAATAACAAGCACTTTTGTAATTTACTGCTTATTAAAATTTGCAGCCGTTCTTGAGATATTAACACTTTTCTTTTGTTCACAGCTCGCTGTCTAGGAGACCGACCACCGCTGCTGTCTGCTGATCTCTAGATTTATAAACTCTCCACTAAACCTGGCTGGGATTAGGAGGTAGCAGCGCACTCCAGCAATCCTGGCCAACTTCAAAACACTGCTTACAAGCTCAATAGAAAAGAAATTGTAAGCCCTGCATATTGTCCGCTGTCTAGCAGCGGTGGTCGGTCTCCAAGGCAACGAGCTGTAAACTAAAGAAAAAAGTGTTAATATCTCAAGAACGGCTGAACATTTTAACAAGCAGTAAATTGCAAAATTGCTTGTACTTACAAGCACTATCCGATAATACCCAGTGATAAAGGTGACGCTCTTTAATATTCTAATAGATCTCAGTATTAAAGTCCCCTTTTAGAAGACTAAATAAAAATTAAAGGGATTGTCAAAGACAATTTAAAGTCTCTAATCTTAGCGATATAAGGCAAAAAAACCTCTGATGTCAACGATTGTCTGCAGCGGTCACCTGGCGTATATAGGGCGCCAAGCTGAAAAGAAGTGAAAGTCAAAATAAATCGAAAAGAGTTACATAAAAACAAAGCAAAGAATATTTGGAGTGGTTAAAAAAGAGGAAAAAGATGATTTTCTACTTTTAAAGAGCAGAAAGCGAAAGTGATCCGATGCTCTAAACCGGAGTCCTCGTATTTAATTAACAGATTAGGCGCGCTGCGAAATTTTCTCTGAATTCCAAAGTTTTATCGGCTGACCTCTGCACACATACCACAGTCAGCGGCAGGGGAGGCAGCAAGAAAAGTGAATGAAAGATCGCTGTCCAAAAACACATTCTGAAAATTATCATAAGGGGAAAGATAAAAATAATTAGATTTTACTCTACTTTTGTGGAAGCTGACAATTCATCATAAAACTGTCCATCGTGGCTAGCATTTACATAACAGTGATGGCCACTGTCCTCAGACGAACAAGTGCAACAGAGTCCATAATCCTCTGGACATCACCTTTTATTCAGACCCCCATTTTTATCTTATCATGGTATGTTCCTGTGATGTCATTGGTGTCTATACCATATATGGGCAGAATGTCTGAGGTCCAGTGAAGGACCTCAAAGCTCTTTGGTAACATTGCCTGTTTTTAGGGAATTCTTGAAGCAAATTCACACTAACATATTAGGGGGGGAGGATCCAATATTTTTCTGCCCATATATTGGCAGCAAATTCTTGCCCAAGTTTAGTCCTGCAGCATCATAGAAATTGGGCTTTGTGCCTCTAATACACAAAAATTTAGGGAATCTTGCACTCATCTGAGGCCAAAAGTTAACAGAATAATCAACTGGAAGTTCAAATTCCCTTTTGAGATCAGCCTCATATAGTCAGGTCAATCTTAAAAAAAAAAAAAAAAAATATATATATATATATATATATATATATATATATATTATTATGCATATATATAGCGCCATTTATTCCATGGCGCTTTACGTGTGAAAAGGGGAAATATAGACAAGTATAATAAACATGTGTAAGACAAGGGACACACAAGTACATAAGGAGAGGGGACCCTGCCCGCGAGGGCTCACAGTCTACAGGGATGGGTGAGGATACAGTAGGAGAGGGTAGAGCAGGTCGTTCGGTGGTTCAGTAGACCGAGGATCATTGCAGGCTGTAGGCTTGTCGGAACAGGTGGGTTTTCAGGTTCTTCTTGAAGGTTTCCGTTGATGGTGAGAGTTTGATGTGTTGCGGCAGAGAGTTCCAGAGTATGGGGGAAGCACGGGAGAAGTCTTGTATGCGGTTGTGGGAAGAAGAGATATGGGGAGAGTAGAGAAGGAGATCTTGAGATGATCGAAGGTTGCGTGCGGGTAGGTACCTAGAGACCATGTCACAGATGTATGGAGGAGACAGGTTGTGGATGGCTTTGTATGTCATGGTTAGGGTTTTGAATTGGAGCCTCTGGGCAATAGGAAGCCAGTGAAGGGCCTGTCATAGGGGGGAGGCTGTGGAATAGTGGGGAGACAAGTGGATTAGTCGGGCAGCAGAGTGTAGGATCGACTGGAGCGGAGCCAGAGTGCTAGAGGTGAGGCCACAGAGTAGGAGGTTGCAGTAGTCGAGGCGGGAGATGATAAGGGTGTGCACTAGTGTTTTTGTGGTTTCGTGGTTGAGGAATTAGCGGATCCGGGAAATATTTTTGAGTTTGAGGCGGCAGGAGGAGGCGAGGGCTTGGATAAGTGGTTTGAAAGACAGCGCAGAGTCGAGGATCACCCCAAGGCACCAAGCGTGTGGGACTGGGGAAAGAAAGCAGCCATTGACATTGATGGATAGGCCTGGTGAAGGGGTAGAGTGAGATGGAGGAAAGATGATGAATTCTGTTTTGTCCATGTTCAGTTTGAGAAAGCGAGCAGAGAAGGCTGAGATAGCGGACAGACATTGTGGGATTTCAGTCAGTAAGGAGGCGAGGTCGGGTCCACATAGGTAGATCTGCGTGTCATCGGCGTAGAGGTGATACTGCAAACCGTGTGATTCTATGAGCTGTCCCAAGCCGAAGGTGTAAATGGAGAATAGTAGGGGTCCTAGGACAGAGCCTTGGGGAACACCGACAGACAGGGGGCGAGGTGAGGAGGTGGTGTGTGAGACGGAGACACTAAGGCTAAGTGCACACGTACCAGAACTCTCGCGGAAATTACCGCGAGAATTCCGGAATTCCAGTCCGCGGGAAAATCGCATTTTAAATTCCCGCGATTTTCCCGCGGAAAAACTAGCATTTTGCAAGCGTATTTAGCTTGCAAAATGCTAGCGTTCTCCAAGCGATCTGTAGCATCGCTGGGAGAACTGATTGACAGATTGGTCACACTCGTCAAACAGTGTTTGATGAGTGTGACCAACTTTTTACTACTGAGGCCGCCTATGCAGCATCAGTAGTAAAAGATAGAATGTAAAAAAAAAATAAAAAATAGTGTTATTCTCACCCTCCGACGTCCCGCGCATCCGTTCCCAGTAGTCCTTTGCGAAAATGCCCGCGATGACGTCAGTTCTCGCGGGATCGCGACGTCTCGCGGTAATTCACGATGACGTCGCGCGAATGACTGCGAGACTTCGCGATCCCGCGAGAAGGGACGTCATCGCGAGCATTTTCGCAAAGGACTACTGGGAACGAGAGCGTGAAGAGAAGCGGGAATGCTGCGCGGGACGCCGGAGGGTGAGAATAACAATATTTTTTATTTTTAAATTCTATTTTTTACAGGGATATGGCACCCAAAGCCCGGAGGACAGTCTCCTCTCCTCCGGACCGTGGGTACCATCCGCAATTGTTCTGCTTACTTTCCGCATGGTGTGCACAGCCACATGCGGGAAATAAGCGGAACAATGCATTCCTATGGGTGCGGGATCGCCGCGATTCCGCAAATTAATGAGCATGCTGCGGTTTTTACCGCAAAGCGATTCCGCCGCGGTAAAAACCGCAGCATTAGCACAGCATTGCGGAATCCCATAGGAATGCATGGGATGCTTATTTTTCGCGTTTTCGCTGCAAAATCGCACGGTTAAAACCGCCGCGGAAACGCGAAAAAAACGCCACGTGTGAACTCAGCCTGAATGTTCGGTCTGTTAGGTATGATGAGATCCAGGATAAGGGCCAGGTCTGTGATGCCAAGAGATGAGAGAGTCTGTAGCAGGAGGGAATGGTCTATGGTGTCGAAGGCAGAGGACAGGTCCAGGAGAAGGAGGACAGAGTAGTGTCGCTTGCTCTTGGCGGTTATATATACCATATATCACCTACAGAATAAAAAAGGGCCAAAAAGAACTGTGGCCAAAATTGTTCTGGTGATTTAAGGGTTCAAATTCCCACAGGTCACAGTGGCAATGAAGCGGTTAACCTGCCATAGAAGAGGCCGATCTGGGGTCATTCCACCAAGGGCAGTGCCCTATTATCCTATTATAATTAGATTACCAGAGTACACAGAACATTCAAGCTGCATAAAGTCCAAAAATCAAGTATGAAAACCACGATGACGGATAACGGGGTTGTTATCATAAATATGTTAGAGAAAAAAAATGAATGTGTGCTTGTATGCATGTACCATGTACATAATGTTTAGATGCTGTTTTGCTTTCTCCTGTATACTTGCAGCATAGTTTTTGAAAATGGCACAACTGTGTGCTTAGTAATCAAGCACTTACTGATGACTACATACACGATAAATTAATACATACCTATATAAAGAAGAAATATCTACATACAAGAAACACAATAGGATACATTCCTACTTACACAATAAGCACATACACACAAGAAACACATACACCTACACACACAGGAAATACAAATACATAGACATACAATAAATGCATACACACATACCTACATACACAACAAATGCTTACACACACACACACATCTACATACACACATACCCTACATACACACACACACCTACATACACACACCTACATACACACACACCTACATACACAACAAATGCTTACACACACACACACACACACACACACACACACACATCTACATACACACATACCCTACATACACATACCTACATACACACACACACCTACATACATACACACCTACATACATACACACACCTACATACATACACACACCTACATACACAACAAATGCTTACACACACACACACATCTACATACACACATACCCTACATACACATACCTACATACACACACACCTACATACACACACACACACCTACATACACACATACCTACATACATACACACACCTATACACACACATACCTACATACACAACAAATGCTTACACACACACCTACATACACACACCTATATACACACACACCTATATACACACATACCTATATGCACATACACCTAGATACACAAACACACCTACATACACACACCTACACACACACACACACACACCTACATACACATATACCTACATACACACACACCTACATACACACATACCTACATACACACACCTATATACACACATACCTACATACACAACAAATGCTTACACACACACCTACATACATGCACACACCTATATACACACACACACCTATATACACACACATACCTATATGCACATACACCTAGATACACAAACACACCTACATACACACACACCTACACACACATACCTACATACATATATACACACACACACACCTACATACACACATACCTACATACACACACACCTACATACACACATACCTACATACATACACCTATATACACACATACCTACATACACAACAAATGCTTACACACACACCTATATACACACACACCTATATGCACATACACCTAGATACACAAACACACCTACATACACACACACCTACACACACATCTACATACACACACACCTACATGCACGCGAAACCTATACAAACATATACACACATATACAAGAAACAAATACACACCTGTTGACTTATACAATAAACACATATACACATACACTGATGAGCAAAAGGATAACAATGATTTGAACTTCTGACTTTCAGGCTCCATATCTCACAATCAATTAATGCTTTGAAAGTGAGACTATCATCATTTTATAGACGATCCTCTTGGCTAGGTCATACATAAATGTGACTTGCAGCTATTTAGCGTATGATTAGTTATGCAGATTCTTGTCATGTTACTGCATTGTTACTGTTTTGCTCCTAAGAATATAAATGTTAATTTTTGTTAGTATTTTGTAAATCCACCTTTGGCTCTCAGCACTGCCCAAATCCTTCTGGACATGCTCTCAGTCAGTTTCAAGAATGTCTCCACCGATATCTGATCCCAGGTCTCTTCTACACATTGCCCATGTTGGTGCACACTGGTTGCCTCACTTGATATGTATACAGCTTTTTCCTTCCCATAAGTGCTAGATTGGGTTGAGGTCTGGGGACTGTAGCGGGGCTGCATTGTTCCCACTTTATGGTCAATGAACCATTTTTTCACCAATCTCGACGTATGCTTCTGGTCATTGTCCTGCTGGAACACGGTCGTCCTTTTCATACCCATAGTACTCGAGTGTATGAAGTAACTCATCTTGTAGGACACTCACATATAGCTCAGCATTGAGACCACCATTGATCCTGGTCACATATCCAACGCCTTTCACCTCATATCATCAGTCTTCCTCCACCGAACTTCACAGTTCTTTCAATTTCTCGATCCGTTAGCCCCTTTACCCTCATTTCTTCTAGACTAGTCTATTGACCTTCATATCATAGCTCCAAATCAACCATTTCCAATCTTCTCCTGTCCACTTTTCATTCATTTTGGTAAACTTGAGATGACGTTTCCTATGACGATGTTGACCACTCCAGACATGCGTAACGTGCGTCGCTCGGTGCTTGCATGGACTTCTGTGATCTCACTGTTATGGAGCCTACGATCCTCCTCCACTGCCGTGTTTGTCGCCCCAGAACTGATAGACCTTGGGATGAGCCGACTTCTTGACTACGAAATGTTGCCTGGATGTCCACCTCTTGGCTTCTGAATGGAAGGACGGACTTCATTTCATCTTCTTCCAGCTGTCATGGCGTTCACATAATGCAGTTTGGCAACTTCCTTGGCCCAGAGACCGCTATTGATGAGCTGGATGAGGTGATTTCTCTTCTTGGGACATCTTCTTCATGGTTGCTCCTCGATTGGAACCAGTGACCTTTCACTTGGGAATCAACCGAAACGGAGCTATTAGGGAATGTGAGAACAGGTTGTAATTTGTAGTATTCAGGAAGAAAAAGATTTTTTCCCACCACCGGGAGCAAAACAGTAACAATGCAGTGACCCGACAAGAATCTAATCATATATAGAATAGTCACATTTATGTATGAGATGGCCAAGATGATCGTCTATAAAATGACGGTAGTCTCACAATCAATGCAGTAGGGGATGGTGAGATATGGAGTTCAAAACAATGTTCATCATTGTACTTACATACACACATACATAACATACCTATAAAACGCATACACACAAGAACAAACATACACAAGGAACGCAATACAGTACATACACACAGACATAAAATACAAAACACCCATCTACACACACAAGAAACATACACAAAAAAATACAAAATACATACCCACAAATGAATACCTGCACAGAGGCCTGGAAATATCTCCTTACCGAAACACCTCCATATTGAAGAAACATACACATACCCATAGCTACAAACAAAAGAAATACCTGCATACACAAGACAGCCATACATACACAAAAGAAATAGATAGCAACACAAAAACTTGCACGACGCGAACATACCCCTATACTTACATGATGGATACATACACGGACACGCAATCTCCACATCCAGGGAGATGAGCTACAATGCCATGGGTTGTAAACTTGATTATGTTTCACCCAGTGGATAAAGGAACATCAACAACTCTGGAGATGGACTTATAAGATTGAGATTGTTGATATTTTTCATCAATTTTGGTTCTCTAGTCCTCAAACAGTTCTCTTCTCCTCTTTCTGTTCTCTATTCTTAGTGAATCACACACAGACACACGATGCAAAGATTGGCGTTTTTATCTGGCTACAGGTGTGATTTCTATATAGCCCAGACCTGTTACTTGCCACAGGTGAGTTTGAACAAGCATCACACGCTTGAATCAAAGTTGTTTACCCACAATTATGTCAAGCCCATTTTTAGAGTTTTATGTGAAATTATTATGACAGCGTGCCCCCATAAAAGTGCCAGAGAGCCCCTAGAACAGGGCCAGAGTGCCAATATAACAGTGCCAGAGGGCCCCCATAACAGTGCCGAAGCTGAGAGTACACGCATAGAGGGTAATTGCCAGTTAAGCAATTTCTTCCTACAATGAATAAAGTGACTCCACAAATGATCTTCTATGTAACAGTGGTGTGTAACCCGCGTGTCCCCGAGCTGTTGCAAAAGTACAACTCCCAGGATGCCCTTGCAATCACTGGCTGTTAGGGCATGCTGGGAGTTGTAGTTTTGCAACAGCTGCAGGATGGATTCACACAAATATTAACGTAAGGGTTAAAGACGTCCCAGGATAATAACCATCATTTACTAAAATGCTGTAAGAAAGAACACTGCAGCTGTAAAAGCCGCCACGCCTGTCCGCATCCAGGCTCTACATTACAGGAAAGTCTCTTATGAGCCGCTCGTAAAACAACAACTCCCATCATTGACTCTAGAAGATCAGAAAGGAAAAATTGCCCCCTCGATTTCTGCACGCCTCGTACAGATGTAGCAGTGCTGACACGGACATAGCCCTGAAGAAGGCTGGAGTAGGCTTAACCTGCAGTCCTATGTAAAACCAAAGAGTTGTAATATTGTAAGATTGATCAACCCAGCTCTGCTATAGCTGAACGTCGTAATATTCTAAGGCATCACCAACTCAGCTCTACTATATCTGTTCGTCGCACTATCCAGGTTATTGAAGTTATTGACAAACCCAGTTCTGCTATATCTGTACGTCGTAACATCCCACGGTATCACGCTGATTGACCAACTCATCTCTGCTATATCTGTACTTCGTAATATCCTAAGACATCACCAACTCAGCTCTGCTATATCTGTACTTCGTAATATCCTAAGGCGTCACCAACTCAGCTCTACTATATCTGGACGTCGTAATATCCTAAGGCGTCACCAACTCAGCTCTGCTATATCTGGACGTCGTAATATCCTAAAGGCATCACCAACTCAGCTCTGCTATATCTAGATGTCGTAAAATCCCATGGTATCACATTGATTGACCAACTCAGCTCTGCTATATCAGACCTTGGAAATATCCCATGATATCGTGCTATTTGACCAACTCAGCTCTGCTATACCTATGTACAAGATAATGCACATGACCATCACATCCATCAAGTCTTTACATTACAGGTGAGTCCCTTACTTGAATATGTAAATCAGCTCTCCTATATTTCCCAGAGTGCTTTGCCTGATCTCCATAAGCTGAACCAGTACCCCAAAGCGATAAGTAAAAAAAACTGCAAATAATGAATCTACCTTCTGACATAGCACAGTCCATATGGATGTAGCAGAGCTGATATTGTCACCCAGACAAACACTTTGCGAAGAGCAGAAAACAGTTTTTTTTTTTTCTTTCCAACTCGGGTCTGCTACGCAAAAGCGAATCCAGCTCGTATTAATAATGCGCAGGTTGGAGCCAGAACAGTTGCAGAAAAAAAAAAAGTTAATAACTTACTTGGAAAGGGCGGAGAGGCTATGCCGGCTGCAGGATCTGCTGATCATTTCTGCTCCTGATTCTTTTCCAAAATCTCATTAAGAACAATGTAAAATGGGATGAGACAATGTCATATTCCTCCCAGAAGCTGCAACCCTGCAGGATGCTGTGCACACCTAGGCGCTGGCCTCGCCCATCAGCCTATGACGGACAGCTCCTGCCAAGCTTGACCCACCACTTTTACCACATGATCTCATATGTGACTGTTCCCCTCCTCTCTTTTTTTTTTTTTGCTACCGTAATCACTGTAGTAAAAGCCCTCTACTCTTTGTCTTCTACTTTTCCCTCCCACCGCCCCCCTCTTCTTGTCCATCCATCCATCCCACCACCCCCTGATAATACAGGAATGTGTACTCAAAGCTTACATCAGCTGGGAAAAATTGCCTTAAATATTTTCAGGTCTGTTATCTGGGAATTTTTCTCCTATGCCGAATATCTTGCGCCAATTTAAATAGTTTTTACCTAGAAGCGTCTGATAATTTATGTGGACGTTCCCTGCACAGCTTGTTTGGCAACTTTATAATATTGGGAGTGAGAGTTTGTTTCCTTTTGTTTTTTTATATAGGTCACTACAGCCATTATGGGACATAAAACGGGCACAAGCTCGGCCTCCTTGGGTACATACGGCCTTAAAGGGCTTGTCCACTTTAGACACTTGCTTTTTATTCTATAGGTCCATCAACAGGGTGTCCCTGCAGCTAGAAGTACTAGTAATCAGCTGTAGTAAGGAGGAAGAACCCATCAGCATCTGTTCAATTTCCCTGCAGTGCCCCCACAGGCGATATGAAGTATTACACCATTTAAATCAGACCTTAAATCTGTCTCAAATAATTTCCATCATTTGCTTCCGCCTTCCTTGTTCTATCCATCAGCCAGACCCAGTCCACTGGAGCTGCGGTCTACAAGGGTCTTAAAAGCCGGGACGCCTTTGTTTCTTTTAAAGGGTTATTCTGATCTCAAAAAGTAGTAACCTCTCTAAGGATAAGTGATAACTTGCTGATCAATGATCATTAAATTGATAGTACACGCTAATATAAGAAACTTTGTAATGTATCTTATCAGAATACTTTGCTCCTTTCTCCACGTGTGAGCCACTTCTACCTCTGTGCCTCCTGAAATCATCATTCATTCTGAAATACTGTTACAAAATCTTTTGCCCGGGATAAGACGGACTTTCAGCTCACTGAGGGATCAGAATACAGTGGCGTATTGAGAAGTCTAAGGAGAAGAGAGGGACACACGCAGACCTCTAAGCTGCGTCTTTCCAGTAAGTGTTGGATTCACAGCTACACTGCACAGTACTGCTGTATAATTCCTTCCATGCTGATGATTTCTGGATTCACAGCTGCACTGCTCACTACTACTGTACAATGTCCTCCATACTGCTGCTTCCAAACATTCTACAGACAGGTGAGCATAGCTGTGTGTGCTGCATATGGGAGACATCATAGCAGCTAGCCTCTACCCACTAGCTCAGAGACAACAGAAAATTAGAGATAGAGGCTGCAGAAGGGAAAACTGATGAAAAAGGTGTTTGGGGTATTCACCTTCCAATTTTTCAGTATGGATTTTCCTTTTTCCCAACATGTACAAATTCACAACGGAAAAGTAGATGGCGAGGAGGGGGATGCAGCTGCAGTTCCTTTATCAGCAAATCAGCAAGAAAGGGAGGAGAGAGGAGGAGCTCACAATTAAAGGTGGTAATTTTTGGCTTGTCTAGGATCATAAAAACATGTTTTTGGTTTTTTTTTACCTGAACCAGCAAAGATCACACTTTTTAAGTTAATAGGGTAGAGCTGCACTACCAGATCGCTCTATGGACAAGAGTGGTGGCATTATCTCAGGAAGCAAGGCAATTATGGACAACTCCCCAACATGGTCAATTGACATCAGCGATGAAGGGCTGAAAATGTCAGACATTGTTTGGGTGTGATGTTGAGTATCTCTGCGTTGTCTAGTGGTTTGGGCTTGATATAAAGTGGCGCAACCTCTATGGAATCTGGTAGGGTCTTACGTCGAGTAATTACACATCTAAGCCCAGGCTGTTAGACCCTCTAAACAAATAATCAACCCTATAGTTTGTTATTTTCTTATGTAAACCAGCAGCTTGACTTTCATGATGGCCGTGGTGATGGTGGTGGTAGTGGGGAGTTTAGAAAGCTTGACGCTACCATTAATGGAATTCGATAGAACCATAGAAGGAAGTTCTAAATTCCCATAATAAACAAGCGGAGGCCGCCCAACCGCAGTAGTCAAACTTGTCAGTCAATCGTAAGTCTGAAGAGTACACAAAGCTCGGAGATTTGTCTGGAGAACCATACAATGCCGTCACGCTCAGTTGAGTTGTCGTTACACTTGAAGATTTTCTATGGAAGAGCTGCTGGTTATTATTTTTTATTTTAAAGGTGATTAAGAACAAATGGAAGAATGTAAAGATGTAACGATAGGTTTATGGTTGGATCATCTATGGAGCGCGTTTAACAGATGTCATACTTCTGTGGCCCAGTGGAGCCTGAAGAAGTCAACCACGGTTCTTCAGTGAAGGACCTTATTAGATACCTGCAGGTTAACAAGGATGAGAAGACATCAAGGGTGTAATGTAAAGTCCCAAATCAGTAACAAGACCATCACCGTACCGATTATCTCCAACTTATATCACTTGGATCCTTGTAAGTTGTAAAGATACCTTCAGACCCCATAGACACCAGGGGCACAGGTGCCAGCTGCTAGCAATACACCCATGTGAGACTATGGTTGACTATGATGAAAAGTAAAGTACTGTTACATCCTGTAAGCCCCATGGGATAAATTTATGCAAGTGATCTAAATTCTAGAAGGAAGAATTGGAGGCATCCACCTTATAAGTCAATGAGTATATTAGCCAAAAACATTGTGTCCTTCAAACATAATGGACTTTCATCTGCAGACAGCTGTTTCAGGGTTATTGCTCCTCATCAGTGATGAGCAAGATACTGATCTTGTTGGTTTGGTGGTTGAGTTGGTTGCAAATCTTTGATGTAGATTTAGAGGGGTAGTGTGGAGACCACCAGCTGATATAAGTATATATTTTCAGTTAGTGTAACTAGAGAAAACTTTCTACTGGAAGATGAATCTCCACAATCACGAGGTTACCATTGGGTGTGGCTATAAGATGTTACCAAAATTTTGGATTTAGAAAAAAAGTTTTAAATTTAAAAACGTATTCTACTGACTTGGGAATCAGGCGGAAGATGGACTTTTTACAAAGTTCATAAACTGAGAATAACTTAGGTCCTGTATATCACATCTAGGATGGAGAGAAGTACTTCAAAAGGGACTTCCATCTGTAGACAGCTGTTTCGGGGTTATTACCCCTCATTGGTGCTGAGCAAGACACTGATGCTGCTGGTTTGGTGGTTGAGTTGGTCCTAGATATCACATCTAGGATGGAGAGAAGTATTTCAAAAGGGACTTCCATCTGTAGACAGCTGTTTTGGGGTTATTACCCCTCATTGGTGCTGAGCAAGACACTGATGCTGCTGGTTTGGTGGTTGAGTTGGTCCTAGATATCACATCTAGGATGGAGAGAAGTATTTCAAAAGGGACTTCCATCTGTAGACAGCTGTTTTGGGGTTATTACCCCTCATTGGTGCTGAGCAAGACACTGATGCTGTTGGTTTGGTGGTTGAGTTATCACATCTAGGACAGAGAGAAGTATTTCAAGAGGGTCACAGGACGTTTTGGGATTGTTGCCATGTCCTTACCAAATGCAAATTGTGTTATGTGTCCTAGTGGCTTCTTGTGAACTTATCGTGTTGACCTCTCGGTGGTATTATTTTGGGACATTGTATGGCACAGTTATGTGAGCACCATACGGCAGTGTTATTGAGATATTATACATGAGGACCTTCACACTTCAAAAATACATTGAATTTCCTCATGTACTACCACAAAGCACATCGCCTCCTCGTGATTATTCCCCGTTGACCTTATACCTCTGCTATTTATCTACTGCCAATCTGGGTGTAAACTGAGTATAATAGAATAATGGACATGTGCTGCTTTAAGGAAATCCAGAACAAAGACCTATTTAGTGCATGTGAACGTGTGACAATCAATAGGCCCGAGCGTTCCCTTCCAAAATATTTTCTCTATTTCTCTTGAACACAAGCCTGAAAACAGATACATTGGGAAACGCTTAAGTTTTTCCGCTAAAGTCGTTCCAGACTTCCTTAAACACACAAGGACATGTCAATTAATTAATGAAGAACAGTAATTGTGAATTAGCATTCTGCCAAGTTCAGCTGCTTCTCGTCTCAACCTCCAGAGGCTGTCGAAAAGCTAAGAACAGAATATGCATATGTAGATGTAAAAGAAGATACAGAGCCAGGAGGCGTGTAGACTTTCACAGAACAAGCAGTATCAGACAGTGTTATCATAGGTCCGGACAATGCCGTCTGGAAGAAAGTACGGTGATTGGATCACACCCCAAGGAATCTTACCGGTGGCGTAGTTCGAAGTGAGACTGGTAGAGGCATATGCATCAAGTAATGGGAAGGGGCATCTGCAACCACTCTGCTTGGCCAGGGTATTAGATATGGAGCTGAATCTTTGTCTCAGGTGAAGGAGACCATCAGGATCTTTCATACTTAGATGGGAAGGGCATAGCTGTACCACTCATCACCAGCAAGGGGCTCTCTAAAACTGTACCGAGTTCTGGGGAGCTGTTGTAATCTGTACTGTTGCATGTTGTCCTTGTGAGACGTGTGTGATGTGTGCCCTGGGATTGTGTGATGTGTGCCTTGTGATTGTGTGACGCATGCTCTATGTTTGTGTGATGTGTGCCCGTGATTGTGTGACACGTGCTCTGTGCTTGTGTGACGTGTGCTCTATGCTTGTGTGACGCGTGCTCTGTGCTTGTGTGACATGTGCACTGTGCTTGTGTGATGCATGTTCTGTGCTTGTGTGACGTGTGCCCTGTGCTTGTATGACGCGTGCTCTATGTTTGTGTGATGTGTGCCCGTGATTGTGTGACGTGTGCACTGTGCTTGTGTGATGTGTGCCCTGGGATTGTGTGACACGTGCTCTGTGCTTGTGTGATGCGTGCCCTGTGCTTGTGTGATGTGTGCCCTGTGTTTGTTTGATGTGTGCCCTGTGCTTGTGTGACATGTGCCCTGTGCTTGTGTGACGTGTGCCCTGTGCTTGTGTGACGTGTGCCCTGTGCTTGTGTGACGTGTGCCCTGTGCTTGTGTGACGTGTGCTTGTGTGATGTGTGCTTGTGTGATGTGTGCTCTGTGGTTGTGTGACGTTTGTTCTGTGCTTGTGTGATGTGTGCCCTGTGCTTGTGTGACGTGTGCCCTGTGCTTGTGTGACGTGTGCTCTGTGCTTGTGTGACGTGTGCTCTGTGCTTGTGTGACGTGTGCTCTGTGCTTTTGTGACGTGTGTTCTGTACTTTTGTGACGTGTGCCCTGTGCTTGTGTGACGTTTGTTCTGTGCTTGTGTGACGTTTGTTCTGTGCTTGTGTGACATCTGCTCTGTGCTTGTGTGACATCTGCTCTGTGCTAGTGTGATGTGTGCTCTGTGCTTGTGTGACGTGTGCCCTGTGCTTGTGTGACGCGTGCTCTGTGCTTGTGTGACGTGTGCTCTGTGCTTGTGTGATGTGTGCTCTGTGCTTGTGTGACGTGTGCTCTGTGCTTGTGTGACGTGTGCCCTGTGCTTGTGTGACGTGTGCCCTGTGCTTGTGTGACGTGTGCCCTGTGCTTGTGTGACGTGTGCTTGTGTGATGTGTGCTCTGTGGTTGTGTGACGTTTGTTCTGTGCTTGTGTGATGTGTGCCCTGTGCTTGTGTGACGTGTGCCCTGTGCTTGTGTGACGTGTGCTCTGTGCTTGTGTGACGTGTGCTCTGTGCTTGTGTGACGTGTGTTCTGTGCTTTTGTGACGTGTGTTCTGTGCTTTTGTGACGTGTGTTCTGTGCTTTTGTGACGTGTGTTCTGTGCTTTTGTGACGTGTGCCCTGTGCTTGTGTGACGTTTGTTCTGTGCTTGTGTGACGTTTGTTCTGTGCTTGTGTGACATCTGCTCTGTGCTTGTGTGACATCTGCTCTGTGCTAGTGTGATGTGTGCTCTGTGCTTGTGTGACGTGTGCCCTGTGCTTGTGTGACGCGTGCTCTGTGCTTGTGTGACGTGTGCTCTGTGCTTGTGTGATGTGTGCTCTGTGCTTGTGTGATGTGTGCTCTGTGCTTGTGTGATGTGTGCCCTGTGCTTGTGTGATGTGTGCTCTGTGCTTGTGTGATGTGTGCTCTGTGCTTGTGTGACGTGTGCCCTGTGCTTGTGTGATGTGTGCTCTGTGCTTGTGTGACGTGTGCCCTGTGCTTGTGTGACGTGTGCTCTGTGCTTGTGTGACGTGTGCTCTGTGCTTGTGTGACGTGTGTTCTGTGCTTTTGTGACGTGTGTTCTGTACTTTTGTGACGTGTGCCCTGTGCTTGTGTGACGTTTGTTCTGTGCTTGTGTGACGTTTGTTCTGTGCTTGTGTGACATCTGCTCTGTGCTTGTGTGACATCTGCTCTGTGCTAGTGTGATGTGTGCTCTGTGCTTGTGTGACGTGTGCCCTGTGCTTGTGTGACGCGTGCTCTGTGCTTGTGTGACGTGTGCTCTGTGCTTGTGTGATGTGTGCTCTGTGCTTGTGTGATGTGTGCTCTGTGCTTGTGTGATGTGTGCCCTGTGCTTGTGTGATGTGTGCTCTGTGCTTGTGTGACGTGTGCTCTGTGCTTGTGTGACGTGTGCTCTGTGCTTGTGTGACGTGTGCCCTGTGCTTGTGTGATGTGTGCTCTGTGCTTGTGTGATGTGTGCTCTGTGCTTGTGTGATGTGTGCTCTGTGCTTGTGTGATGTGTGCTCTGTGCTTGTGTGACGTGTGCTCTGTGCTTGTGTGACGTGTGCTCTGTGCTTGTGTGACGCGTGCTCTGTGCTTGTGTGATGTGTGCTCTGTGCTTGTGTGACGTGTGCTCTGTGCTTGTGTGACGTGTGCTCTGTGCTTGTGTGATGTGTGCTCTGTGCTTGTGTGATGTGTGCTCTGTGCTTGTGACGCGTGCTCTGTGCTTGTGTGATGTGTGCTCTGTGCTTGTGTGATGTGTGCTCTGTGCTTGTGTGACGTGTGCTCTGTGCTTGTGTGATGTGTGCTCTGTGCTTGTGTGACGCGTGCTCTGTGCTTGTGTGATGTGTGCTCTGTGCTTGTGTGACGTGTGCCCCGTGCTTGTGTGACGTGTGCCCTGTGCTTGTGTGACGTGTGCCCTGTGCTTGTGTGACGCTTGGTAATGGGGGACATCTTATGCCCAGATGTGTGACGCTATTACAGGATGGGGACAATATTACAGGATAGGTGCCAGGACAGGGGACATTATTTTGGGACGGGTGACAATACTAGAGAATGGGGGACATTATTTCAGGATAGGGGCTACAGTGAAGGACATTATAACAAGGGCCCATAGATCTGCCCAACATGCTGATGAGTGTCCCGGTCCAAATTTTGCACCTGGGCCCATATGACTCTAGTTATGCCATTGGGTGTACCGGTGACAGACTCCCTGTAGATAATGTTTTTCTAACCACAGCCACCTCAAGAAGTCAATGGAAGCAATATAAGCTGCACCTTGGAGATTCCTCTGCCGGGAGTGAATGAAATGTACTCTACTTCAGAAGTCTCCTTTGACAATCCAGGAGAATAGTCAAGTATATGGGAGCTACTGAGACTTAATTACAGCAGAGAAGTATTTTTTATTAATTCCCTTTTCGTGACATTATTTCTCACTTCTTCTTGAAGTGCTCTAAAGGACATGGCCCTACTTGGGGAGCACTGAATAATTTGGCCCCTGTTATTCTAAGCCATTTATGAGCCTGAGATGAAGACAAAATAAAGCCTCCATTCATTGCATACTTTGTGGTGACAGCTCGCTGAGATATCTAACTTCTATTCAAATAGTTTCTTGAAATTCACAGAATGCCCATAGGATTGACTAAAAGGGAAATGTATATTTATTTTAACTTGATCCAGATTTGGCAACTTGTATGTGGATTTAAGGACAAACTCCCACAAACATGGGAATAGAAGCTAGCAAAAATGTCTTTGGTCTGGCATCTAATGGTCTAAAAACATGAAAAGGAAAAGGAGAGAGAGTTCTAAGAAGATAGAAAATAAAAACATAAAAATATATGTCCTTTCAGGTGACTATCAGGTGAGATACTGGCTGATATGACATGTCCCATACGCAAGACACATATATATGCAGCATGGAGGACAATGTTAAGTAGTACTAGGTATTGCAGCTGTGAATCCAGCTCTGCAGCATGGAGTACAGTATGTAGCAGTACTGAGGAATGTAGCTGTGAATCTAGCACTGCAGCATGGAGTACAGAATGCAGTAGTACTGAGTAGTGTAGCTGTGAATCAAGCTGTGCAGCATGGAGAACAATATGCAGTAGTATTGACTAGTATAGCTGTAAATTAAGCTATGCTGCATGTAGGATAATATGTAGAAGTACTGAGTAGTGTAGCTGTGAATCCAGCTCTGCAAAATGTAGGATAAAATGTAGTAGAACTAAATAATGTAGCTGTGAATCCAGAACTGCAGCATGGAGGTCAATATGCAGTAGTACTGAGTAGTGCAGTACGACAACTAAGTATTGTAGACTGTGAATACAGCTCTGCAGCATGGAGGTCAATATGCAGTAGTACTGAGTAGTGTAGCACGACAACTAAGTATTGTAGACTGTGAATCCAGCTCTGCAGCATGGAGGATAGTATGTATTTGTACTGACTAATGTTGCTGTGAATCCAGCTCTGCAGCATAGAGGTCAATATACAGTAGTATTGAGTAGTGTAGCTGTGAATCCAGTTCTGCAGCATGGAGGACAATATGCAGTAGTACTGACTAGTGTGGCTGTGAGTCCAACTCTGCATCATGGAGAACAATATGCAGTAGTACTGAATAGTGTAGCTGTGAACCCAACTCTGCAACATGTAGATCAATATACATTAGTACAACGTAGTGTAGCTGTGAATGCAGCTCTGCAGCATGGAGGACAATATTCAGTAGTACTGAGTAATGTAGCTCTGAATCTAGCACTGCAGCATGGAGGTCAATATGCAGTCACACTGAGTAGTGTAGCTGTGAATCCAGCACAATTTGTCACTCCTTGCTTCATGGTCTTCAATAGCCAGCTGTGAACCTTGTCTCTGAGTCCTTTTTTGATCAAAACAGATTTTATCCATTTTGGCAAAGTGAATGATGAGTTTAGATGGCAGGGAAAAAAATAAATAGTGGCTCATAAGTGGAGAAAAAAGATTTCTCGGATAAAATCTATTAATGCATTTCTTACACTATTGGTTTATACTAGATTTGTTGAAACGACATTGACTATGTAAAGCACCTCTACGGCATTTTGGATTTTTTATTATTTTATTTCACACCTGGAGAGGTGCCACTAATGTAAGTTTTCTGCCCCTAGTACTGTACAGTACTTATCAGCTGCCGTCTTCTTCTGTCCTGTCCTGTGACCTGCTGGATCGCTCCAGTGTCTGCTAGGCAGAACTTCCGGTTAGTCAGGAGCGGTGCTGGGAAGAGCAGAAGACCGCGACTGGTAAGTTAGTAGATCAGTCTAATTAGTTCTGAGAGATATATTTATTAACGTATATAACCTGTATTGTGAAGTTTGATTACAGATTTGTTTTAACCTTCTCACATTGTACAGATCACCTACATAGATCGGCGTCTATGCTGCTGTAATCACAGGACTTTATAGGTTTCAAAATTCGCTCTACAGATATATAAACAGTTTGCAATTCCTAATTTGGGTAGGATCGTTAAAGCCATTTCAGCTCCTATAAGTTTCCTTCCATCTCTCTTTCACACAGCAGGGAGAGAGTAAAGGACCGCAGTAAACTTTTCTCCTTTTTTGACCCCCCTTATAAAATGGATGAAGTGAATGAATTTATTAAAATTATTTTTGGGTTTCCGCCCAGATTTCTAATTAAATGATTGACAGCGGAGGGAAAAGTCTATATTTTCCAATAGTTAATTCTTATATCTTTAACCATGACTTCCATCCCTAGATTTAGTATTTATGACACCTAGGAGGTGATAATCCTGCAGTCCCATTCACTTACATACTAAACTAGTAATAATAAGCTAAACAGGGAAGATAAGCACGGAAGAGAATCAGCATTTGCCTGTCTCCCTTATCTCCAGCCGGTTGCAAAAGGGGAAGCCATGTCTAAGTGAAGGCTTTGTCTGGGAATTTACTGCAGCATTGGTCTCTGGCCAGGTTATAATACGTCTAAAGACGGCGCGCCGATATATTTATTTCATGGGAGCAAAATTTGTTGGAAAGGAAGAAAAATAATATGCTAAAAATTAAGACAAAATAGAAAAAAAGAAAAAAACGGTGCCGTTGGCTCCTGGAGGTTGAAAGCTTTTTAGAAAGTTCAGGCATATTTTATTGGAATGTTGCAAGATATCGGAGACCTGGCACGAGATACAAAATCTTACAGCTATTAATGCCTGCAAAGAGGATAATGAAGTGGTGAGTGGCGGGAGTGTAAGAGAGGACCACCATTACACAGGCCAGGGCGAAACGGAGCTAAAGAACGGGGCGAAATTTGCAGACCAATGAACAGGCAGTAATTATAGAAGGGGAAAATAAAACCATTTGGAAAACATATCTATCACATAATCACATATCTCTATTATCTATCCATCTGTTATCCATCTATTATCTACATATCTAAAATGGAAGAAAAAAATTGAGCAGCTCTGCGCAAGACATCACATATGTTTGCCATCTTGAAGATCCCGGCTCTAAATCCTCCAGACGGCATGTACATCGGATCAGCTGTAGCGGTGATGTAGGCAGAAGGCATGATGTTACTGCTGAACTCCATTTCCTACAGTACAGGCTCTATATGAATCATACCGATATGATAAAAAAAAAACATAGGCAAAATTAGAAGCTCCTGAGTTATGATCCGTAAAATTACAGTTTTCCAAATCTCCATCTACTGAATATTAAAAATAAAAAAAAATAGGAAACCTTGCAATTTGTATTCTCGTTAATAAGCCTTTTATTGGTTCCAAGCTTCCTGTTCTGTACAATGACTGTATACAGTAGATAACACAGGATCAACCGTTCACAATAGGTGATGTCACAGCTCACCTCTTCCTCCTGTACAATAACTGATAACACCTCTATATACAGTAGATAACACAGGATCCACCATTCACAATAGGTGGTATCACAGCTCACCTCCTCCCCTCCTGTACAATGACTGATAACACCTCTATATACAGTAGATAACACAGGATCCACCATTCACAATAGGTGGTATCACAGCTCCCCTCCTCCCCTCCTGTACAATGACTGATAACACCTCTATATACAGTAGATAATACAGGATCCACCATTCACAATAGGTGATATCACAGCTCACCTCCTCCTGCTGTACAATGACTGATAACACCTCTATATACAGTAGATAACACAGGATCGACCATTCACAATAGTTGACGTCACAGCTCACCTCCGCTTCCTCCTGTACAATGACTGATAACACCTCTATATACAGTAGAAAACACGGGATCCACCATTCACAATATGTGATGTCACAGCTCACCTCCTCCTCCTGTACAATGACTGATAACACCTCTATATACAGTAGATAGCACCTCTATATACAGTAGATAGCACAGGATCCACCATTCACAATATGTGATGTCACAGCTCACCTCCTCCCCTTTGCCTACATTGAATGAGCCAGAGTCAGTCCATCATGTCTATATGGCTGCTGAAAAGAACATTATATATGATTCTAATATTTATTAACGAATACAGTAAAAACAAGTTTGAATTAAACAATAGGTAGTTTTCTATGGACACACTTCTTTTAAACATTCAAAAGGAGACATTTAATCCCTCTGCTGGGACCGCCCATGAGGAACCTCCAAAACATCATGCATACCCTCATAATGAGTGGTTTGAATAGTTTCTGATAATTTTTTTTCTGCTCAGGTTGCTGGAAAGTTTGGAATAAAAAAAAAAAAAATCAGGACTTTGACAAGTATGTACAGTATTAATATTGATACTGGTGTGATAGAAGAGATGGAACCACCGCTTAACCTCGCCCTACAGAAACCCTCTCATTTCTTAGTTCCATTTTCAAAGACATAATTTTACCATTTGCTGAGAAGGTAAAAATTCCCGTCTTGGAAAATCTGTGGATTTTTTTTTTTTTTTTCCACTTCTTAACAATACATATGTTGTATATAGTTTGACGAACAGCTACAGTATTTAATACGTCCCCGAAGATGGAAGTGAATTTACAAAAGCTCCCTCTGTCTGCAGCTGCATAAGAGCTTGGATCGCTCGGCAGAAAAATCAACAAATACGAAATGCCAAGAACCTTTTTAAGTGGGATTTGTGGATTACAGATCAAGCTCGAAGGTCATTCTGCTATACGTGACGGGGACTGAAATATCTCCAAGGTGGCCGTCTAGGAGGAGAAGCATGAGGGAGCACTTTAGTTTTCTCAGACAAATGATCTTTGCTACATCATGCTTCTATCGAGAGCAAACGTCTAAAATACTTTCTCTCTGAGCGGTTCCAGTAGGAAAATTTTTAATTTTTTTTTTTTTTCGAAATATAATACCTTGCTCGGCATATTTTAATATATACTATGTATTTGAGGGGTTTAATATATACTCACAATGGGGGTTCGAAGAGAACAGTGTTGATGAGATGGATTATTGCTAAAAAAAAAAAAAAAGTTGGCTGCTATGTTGTCAAAATTTTGGGAAAAATTAGGCGGCTTCTATTCTGTAGCCCTATAGTGGACCCCTAGAATAGATTTGGGATTTTTCAAGCAGGGGTGTAAAAGTAGGAGTCAGAGGTCCCTCGCAATATATCCACCAAAATACATCAGGATCCCAAATTTTATGACCATGATAATATATATATATATATATATATATATATATATATATATATATATATATATATATACACACACACACACACACACACACACACACACACACACACACACACACACAGTGGGGCAAAAAAGTATTTAGTCAGTCAGCAATAGTGCAAGTTCCACCACTTAAAAAGATGAGAGGCGTCTGTAATTTACATCATAGGTAGACCTCAACTATGGGAGACAAACTGAGAAAAAAAAATCCAGAAAATCACATTGTCTGTTTTTTTTTCATTTTATTTGCATATTATGGTGGAAAATAAGTATTTGGTCAGAAACAAGCAATCAAGATTTCTGGCTCTCACAGACCTGTAACTTCTTCTTTAAGAGTCTCCTCTTTCCTCCACTCATTACCTGTAGTAATGGCACCTGTTTAAACTTGTTATCAGTATAAAAAGACACCTGTGCACACCCTCAAACAGTCTGACTCCAAACTCCACTATGGTGAAGACCAAAGAGCTGTCAAAGGACACCAGAAACAAAATTGTAGCCCTGCACCAGGCTGGGAAGACTGAATCTGCAATAGCCAACCAGCTCGGAGTGAAGAAATCAACTGTGGGAGCAATAATTAGAAAATGGAAGACATACAAGACCACTGATAATCTCCCTCGATCTGGTGCTCCACGCAAAATCCCACCCCGTGGGGTCAGAATGATCACAAGAACGGTGAGCAAAAATCCCAGAACCACGCGGGGGGACCTAGTGAATGAACTGCAGAGAGCTGGGACCAATGTAACAAGGCCTACCATAAGTAACACACTATGCCACCATGGACTCAGATCCTGCAGTGCCAGACGTGTCCGACTGCTTAAGCCTGTACATGTCCGGGCCCATCTGAAGTTTGCTAGAGAGCATTTGGATGATCCAGAGGAGTTTTGGGAGAATGTCCTATGGTCTGATGAAACCAAACTGGAACTGTTTGGTAGAAACACAACTTGTCGTGTTTGGAGGAAAAAGAATACTGAGTTGCATCCATCAAACACCATACCTACTGTAAAGCATGGTGGTGGAAACATCATGCTTTGGGGCTGTTTCTCTGCAAAGTGGCCAGGACGACTGATCCGGGTACATGAAAGAATGAATGGGGCCATGTATCGTGAGATTTTGAGTGCAAACCTCCTTCCATCAGCAAGGGCATTGAAGATGAAACGTGGCTGGGTCTTTCAACATGACAATGATCCAAAGCACACCGCCAGGGCAACGAAGGAGTGGCTTCGTAAGAAGCATTTCAAGGTCCTGGAGTGGCCTAGCCAGTCTCCAGATCTCAACCCTATAGAAAACCTTTGGAGGGAGTTGAAAGTCCGTGTTGCCAAGCGAAAAGCCAAAAACATCACTGCTCTAGAGGAGATCTGCATGGAGGAATGGGCCAACATACCAACAACAGTGTGTGGGAACCTTGTGAAGACTTACAGAAAACGTTTGACCTCTGTCATCGCCAACAAAGGATATATCACAAAGTATTGAGATGAAATTTTGTTTCTGACCAAATACTTATTTTCCACCATAATATGCAAATAAAATGAAAAAAAAACAGACAATGTGATTTTCTGGATTTTTTTTTCTCAGTTTGTCTCCCATAGTTGAGGTCTACCTATGATGTAAATTACAGACGCCTCTCATCTTTTTAAGTGGTGGAACTTGCACTATTGCTGACTGACTAAATACTTTTTTGCCCCACTGTACATACATACATACACATTTATATACTCTAGTAAGGAATTCAGAGTATATAGGGAAGGGGTTTCTCATTTAGCACTTTTGTCTTTTAGCCAAAGGAAAGAGAAACTAAAAAATATGAATTTCAGGCTTTGGAGGACTATTTATTTGCAATTCTTTGTTTCTCCTGTGGAGGCGCTGCAGAAAAAAATTGTTTAGGAAAAAGTTAAAAAAAAAAAAAAATGATGCATTTCAGGCTTTGGAGGACCTGAATGTCTATTGATTTGAAATGTTTTTTTTTTTTTTTTTTTGCTCCTCTAGTGGCGTTACAGAAAAATTGCATTTAGGGAGAAACTTTAAAAATATATCATTTTTGGGCTTCGAGGACCCTATTGTGTTGCAAAATATTTTTTTATTTATTTTGCCCATGTAGTGGTGCCGAAGAGAAATTACATTTAGGGAAAACTCTAAAAAAAAAAATTGGATTTGGAGGACCCGGTGTATCTATTGATTTGCAAAGTATTTTTTTTTTTTGGTTCCTGTAGTGGCGCTGCAGAGGAATTGCATTTATGAGAAACTATTAAAAAAAAAAAAGCATTTTTTTGGCTTTGGAGGAACCGGCGCATCTATTAATTTGTTTTGTTTTTTTGCTCCTGTAGTGGCGCTGCAGAGAAATTACATTTAGGAAAAGGTATGAAAAAAATGCATTTTTGACTACCGAGGAATCTTTGTGTATTGATTTGCAATAAGGTTTTTTTTTTTTTTGCTCCTGTAGTGGAGCTGCAGAGAAAGTGCATTTGTGAAAAACTGTATCAATACTTTTGAGGCTATTGATTTGCAACTATTTTTTTTTTTACTCCCTTCATGACACTGCAGAAAAAATTTAATTTAAGAAAAACTAAAATAAATAAGGTTTTGGAGGACCCGACGTGTCTATTGACTTGCAATGCCTTGTTTCGCCTGTGGTGGCGCTGCAAATAAATTGAGCACTTGCTTCTAGGTTGCTGCTATCGATCGCTGCTGATTCTAACAGTCTGTCTGGGATTAATCCATTGTCGAGAGGCCAACTAGCCCTGGGTTTCTTATGACGACATTTAATGGAAAAACAATGCCAACATTTCCCTTATAAGACAAAAAGTCAAAGGGAAATGTTAGCAGAACCTTATTGAATTTCCAGTATATGAAAAAAAAAAATCTTTAACAGTTGCCAACCCCGGTTCCTGAGCTGAATATTATTATTTCATTTCCGTTCTCACTTTTTTTGTCACAATGATCTCCAACACCAATGACATTTTGCACAATAGATGTAGAAGAAAAAAGTCAGCGCTCAGGGTGGAGTACGAGCAGGATACTCCACTGGCCCATAGCCCACAGCCGGCCAGTGACTCACCAGATTAGCGTGAGTGAGGTCATGTGGGGTGACCAAACGACCTTGAAAAATCACAGCTTCTCTAAAACATAGTGAAAATATACAGTCATGACCAAAAGTATTGACACCCCTGCAATTCTGTCAGATAATACTCAGTTTCTTCCTGAAAATGATTGCAAACACAAATTCTTTGGTATTATTATCTTCATTTAATTTGTCTTAAATGAAAAAAACACAAAAAGAATTGTCCTAAAGCCAAATTGGATATAATTCCACACCAAACATAACAAAGAGGGTGGACAAAAGTATTGGCACTGTTCGAAAAATCATGTGATGCTTCTCTAATTTGTGTAATTAACAGCACCTGTAACTTACCTGTGGCACCTAACAGGTGTTGGCAATAACTAAATCACACTTGCAGCCAGTTGACATGGATTAAAGTTGACTCAACCTCTGTCCTGTGTCCTTGTGTGTACCACATTGAGCATGGAGAAAAGAAAGAAGACCAAAGAACTGTCTGAGGACTTGAGAAACCAAATTGTGAGGAAGCATGAGCAATCTCAAGGCTACAAGTCCATCTCCAAAGACCTGAATGTTCCTGTGTCTACCGTGCGCAGTGTCATCAAGAAGTCTAAAGCCCATGGCACTGTGGCTAACCTCCCTAGATGTGGACGGAAGAGAAAAATTGACAAGAGATTTCAACGCAAGATTGTGCGGATGTTGGATAAAGAACCTCCACTAACATCCAAACAAGTTCAAGCTGCCCTGCAGTCCGAGGGTACAATGGTGTCAACCCGTACTATCCGTCGGCATCTGAATGAAAAGGGACTGTATGGTAGGAGACCCAGGAAGACCCCACTTCTTACCCAGAGACATAAAAAAGCCAGGCTGGAGTTTGCCAAAACTTACCTGAAAAAGCCTAAAACATTTTGGAAGAATGTTCTTTGGTCAGATGAGACAAAAGTAGAGCTTTTAGGGCAAAAGCATCAACATAGAGTTTACAGGAGAAAAAAGAGGCATTCAAAGAAAAGTACACGGTCCCTACAGTCAAACATGGCGGAGGTTCCCTGATGTTTTGGGGTTGCTTTGCTGCCTCTGGCACTGGACTGCTTGACCGTGTGCATGGCATTATGAAGTCAGAAGACTACCAACAAATTTTGCAGCATAATTTAGGGCCCAGTGTGAGAAAGCTGGGTCTCCCTCAGAGGTCATGGGTCTTCCAGCAGGACAATAACCCAAAACACACTTCAAAAAGCACTAGAAAATGGTTTGAGAGAAAGCACTGGAGACTTCTAAGGTGGCCAGCAATGAGTCAAGACCTGAATCCCATAGAACACCTGTGGAGAGATCTAAAAATGGCAGTTTGGAGAAGGCACCCTTCAAATACCAGGGACCTGGAGCAGTTTGCCAAAGAAGAATGGTCTAAAATTCCAGCAGAGCATTGTAAGAAACTCATTTGTGGTTACCGGAAGCGGCTGGTCGCAGTTATTTTGGCTAAAGGTTGTGCAACCAAGTATTAGGCTGAGGGTGCCAATACTTTTGTCCGGCCCATTTTTGGAGTTTTGTGTGAAATGATCAATGTTTTGCTTTTTGCTTCATTCTCTTTTGCGTTTTTTCATTTAAGACAAATTAAATGAAGATAATAATACCAAACAATTTGTGTTTGCAATCATTTTCAGGAAGAAACTGAATATTATGATAGAATTGCAGGGGTGTCAATACTTTTGGCCATGACTGTATATTCGGAATTTTAGACCCAATCCCAGGATACCAAAGTATACATACCCCCCCTGATTTAACACTGATTTCATATTCTCCTAAAAATGGAGTGGTGGAGAGATGATTGGTGGGCTAAATCAGCAGCTAAATTAATTTACATAAATAGATCATTAGTTCAACAAGAATTGTGTAATACTTCACATTCCCTCCGGGGGAGCTGCAGGGAATGTGAGCACTACTTGTCATATTCCACTACAGAATCCAGCTGATCTCTGGTGGTCTGGCATGAGGACTTCCTCTTAATAGCTAGACCTTAAATTGTCCAAGGCCTTTAATAAGGCTGCGCCCTACCATCAGAAAAGGACCTAATTGATTATATCAGTTTTTACATTTTTGGCAATGTTATTTTTTTCCCCTACGTCACAATTTGTATTGAAAATAAAAAATAGAAATCTTGCAATTCTCAGATCGCCCACCGGGGAATTTTTTTAGCATCTAACTTCCTGTTGTTTCAGGAAACAATACATGTACTTTAGCCACAAAGGTTGAATCCTGACCCCATCTTTTGTATTAAAGCATCTAATGAGCGTGTATAAAGGTGATTGTGAAGGTGTAAGAAGGTGGCGGGGACCCTCATGTGCCTCCTCTCCCCTGGACTCTATTCGCACGATTATATGCGGCACCTCATTGTTTATTAATGTGAAATGTAATGCTTATGTACTGTGATGTCATGTATCTATTATGTACTGTGTATAGCTTTAGGGCTAGGATAGGATCTTAGATAGTATAGGACCATAGGGGATTAGAGTAGAGGGAGGGGCATCATAGAGAATAGGATTACCAGATTAGGATCAGTTAGCATAGGGGTTTTACTGTTGGGAGGGGCTACAGAGCAGAACCCAGGTAGCCTTGCAGGGTGCGTGCAGTAGTGAATCCAGACCGTTTGCTAGCCGTGGGGATAAAGCTGCAACAGCAGTAAGGGGCCCCAGGCGTAGAAAAGTGCAGTCGGGCACCAGCTCAAGAGACCATCTCCAAGGAGGATCTGGGGGCTATGACCAGGGTGGAAGCCGCTGTGATGACGTTTCCAGCACCTTTCCCAATTGGAACCGGAGGAGAGGCTGACAGGGAGCTGGTGACGTTGAAGAAACTGATGGGACACGGACTGTCCAGAGATACAGCAGGGATTGCCGGAAAAAGGAAGCTGACAGAGGATAGGGCCTGCCCAGACAGCAGGGAAAGATAAAAAGTTGTCTCTGTGTTTAACCTGTGCTGCCAATGTGATGGATGCCCTATTGTTTAGTAAAGTTCAAATGTTGGAAAAGAACTGTGACTCTATGATGTTTTGTGGAGCCGGAGTGACAGAACTGGAAAGGACTCTGACAGCGACCATAAAAGAGTTCTGCTGCACACGCTGCACACGCAGCAGGAGGGACATCAAATCTCATCTGTGGGGCACAAGGGTGTGGGAATCGTACAGTCTGTTGCCATGACAAACCACCCTGGCTGCCTTACAATGGGAGGGAGCGCTGTGCCATCATCTATTATGAATGGTAGACCCTGTGATATCAGTTGTGTATAGAGGGGTTATCAGTCATTGTACAGGAGGAGCAGGTGAGCTGTGACATCACCTATTATGAATGGTGGATCCGGTGTTATCCACTGTATATAGATGTGTTATCAGTCATTGTACAGGAGGAGGAGGAGGTGAGCTGTGACCACCTATTGTGAATGGTGGATCCGGTGTTATCCACTGTATATAGATGTGTTATCAGTCATTGTACAGGAGGAGGAGGAGGTGAGCTGTGACCACCTATTGTGAATAGTGGATCCTATGTTATCTACTGTACATAGAGGTGTTATCAGTCATTGTAGAGGAGGAGGTGAGCTGTGACATCATCTATTGTGAATGGTGGATCCTGTGTTATCTACTGTATATAGAGGTGTTATCAGTCATTATACAGGAGGAGGAGGTGAGCTGTGACATCACCTATTGTGAATAGTGGATCCTGTGTTATCAGCTGTGCATAGAGGTGTTATCAGTCGTAATCCTGCCTCACATGATAGGAAACCTCCTGTAAACTCTTCCTAAAAGAAAGAGTTCAAAAAAGCCCCAATAACTAGTGTGAAAATGGCAAAATTACCTTTTTTTTTTTTTATTATCAATGAGCGTGATATGAAGGGAAAAAAAAATTTGATTTAAACAAAAGCTAATTTTCTGATGCTAGCTTCCCTTTATTAATTGAAATTAGAGAGCCTGTAATTATACCCTAGTTCTTTTGCCTAAGTGGTCCGGAGATGCCAGTCTGCCTTAAAACTAGTCATCATGGCTACATACCTGCCCTTGTGGGAGGATATTGACTTTCCTGCATAAGTTTTTTCCCAGAGCTATATCCCTTGTTTCACAAGCCATGCCCCTCCAGACCACGTCCACAGTACACTCCTTGATTCTGCATGTGGACTCTGTCTAACATGCCAACAAATAAGACACACTACTAAATACATCCCAACTTTTAGCAATATCCTGACTATGCTGTGTAAAGTTTGTGTCTACCACTCCTCCTCTTTTCTTAAGCCAGGCCCCTCCAGACCACTCCTACTCCCCCTTATTCTGCATGTGAACTCTGTGGACTCTGATTTGCCACAAAGTAAAACCAACCATTACATACTTCCCAACTTTTAACAATATCCTGACTTTGCTGTTTAAGGTTTTCCTCCAGAGATTCTCTCAAGCCAGACCCCTTCTATGTCCCTTATTCCATATGTGGACTCTGTCTACGTACCTTATTCTGCATGTGGACTCTGGGGGTTCTGTCTGACTTGCCACAAAGTAAGACCAACTACTTCATACTTCCCAACTTTTAGCAATGCCCTGACTACGTCGTGTAAAAGCTTTTCTCCAGTGCTCCTCCTCCTTTCTCAAGCCAGGCCCCTCCACACAACCTCTTTGCCCCTTTAACCTGTTTTCTGATCTTCTGGGATGTCTTGTTGTCACAAGATAAAACCCATTACTACTTCCTAAATTTTAGCAATATATACCAGAAAGGAGAAATGTGGGTGTGCTGCGCTACTGGTGAAGAATTCACAGGATTCACATGAAAAGAAATAGATTGTAGTTTATTCCCAATCCCAACACGTTTCTAGGTGGAATGGACCTCATCCTCAGTTTATTTCCAACACGTTTCTAGGTGGAATGGACCTCATATCCTCAGTTTATTTCCAATGCGTTTCTAGGTGGAATGGACCTCATATCCTCAGTTTATTTCCAATGCGTTTCTAGGTGGAATGGACCTTTTCCTCAGTTTATTTCCAATGCGTTTCTAGATGGAATAGTCCTCTTCCTCAAGTTTATTCCCAACGTGTTTCTAGGTGGGAAGGACCTCTTCATCAAGGGCACCACAATAAAGATCGGAAGAGGTCCATTCCACCTAGAAACGTGGTGGTAATAAACTACAATCTATCTATGGCTCCATCTGATGGCAAAGCATCTTGGCTTTACGCACAAGAAACGTTCCAGGAAGTGGTACTTTCCTGGTGACTTCAATGGTTCTTGTCAACTCTTCTGGAAGTCCTGGAGGTCCACCTTTTTTTTTTCAGGAGTTTACCAGGAGAGTTGCCAAGAAGATATTTCTATAAGAGGCAGATGTTAGGTTTTGGTAGGTTTCTTACTGATTTTGTTCTTGAGCTACCATATAGAGTGACCCATAGTCCACCACAGCTGGACACCATGTTATGAATCAAAACCTCACCGGACTAAATAAAATAAATGCTTATGAGGAGACCACTATCTTACAATGTCAGACATCACAGGAGACCTCTATGTTATTTCTCGGTTTGCATGCACAGTACCTATTATAATAAAACTCAACATTTCAAGCTTTAACGTTCCTTGTTTAGGAGAGGTTTGCCAATACTTGGCTTAGTTTCCAGAAATGTTTCCTGTCAAGAAATAAAACGGGTCTACAGGGAACCATGATGTCACCGATATACAATTATAAATAGCATCCCCCGCTCTGGCTTACATTCCTAACATGCTGTATTTGGACCAACATAAAGTAGACGTTGCAAATCATTATTTGTGACCATGTTTGGAAATGCAACATGGCTGGTTCAGTCTTGGTGTGGAAATTGAGTTGGTCCAACCATGACTTCCAGATATGGGAACTCTCCAATTCAAACATAAGGAGAGCGGAGCTTGCAAATTTATTATGACGTTACCTTTCGACTTCCTGGCGCATTTCCTCTCGTTTCTGTCTCCTGAGCTCTCTGCGACGTTCAAAGTCATCCATGGTGGCGGCTGGAGCTTCAAAGCTGATATCTTAAAGCCAAAAAAAAAAAAAAAAGGAAACAAATGTTAGACAAAACACCTTGATTACAAAGATTGGTATCTGTAAGCAAGGGCTCTGGTTACTACCTGTACCATAATGCCTTGCCAGACATCATATATCGGGGTACATTCAAAACATTTGCCAGAAGTTATAAAACTATAGATCATTCCAAGGATCCTGGTGCTTCTCAGAAGGATCGTGATGTGCCTCAGAAGGACCCTGGTGTAACTCAGAAGGACCATGGCATGACTCAAAAGGACCCTGGCGTGACTCAAAAGGACCCTGGCGTGACTCAAAAGGACCCTGATGTGACTCAAAAGGACCCTGGTGTGACTCAAAAGGACCCTGGCGAGCCTCGGGTGGACCCTGGAGAGCCTCGGGTGGACCCTGGAAGGCCTCAGAAGGATCCTGGTGTGCCTCAGAAAGATCCTGGTGTGCCTCAGAAGGACCTGGAGTGCCTCTGAATGATCCTGGTTTGCCGTAGATGGATACTGAAGTGCCTCAGATGGATCCTGGAGTTCCTCAGAAGGTTCCAGGTGTGACACAGAAGGATCCTGGTGCACCTCAGTTGAATCCTGGACTGCCTCAGTTGGATCCTGGAGTGCCTCAGTTGGATCCTGGAGTGCCTCAGTTGGATCCTGGAGTGCCTCAGATGGACTGTAGAGTGTCTCTGAAGGATCCTTGCATGCCTCAGATGGATCCTGGAGTTCCTCAGAAGGTTCCAGGTGTGACACAGAAGGATCCTGGTGCACCTCAGTTGAATCCTGGACTGCCTCAGTTGGATCCTGGAGTGCCTCAGATGGACTGTAGAGCGTCTCTGAAGGATCCTTGCATGCCTCAGATGGATCCTGGAGTTCCTCAGATAGATCATGGAGTGCCTCAGATGTGAGCCATTAGATGGCTGTCTGCCAAATTATTGTACAGTCGATTGTTCGACCAGCAGCCTTCCTGCCAGTCATTCATATATCAACAGATGCACTTGGTCAACCTAGCACTCCCGTATTCTCTAAGAGAGAGCGCCACCAGACATTTCTGGGGCTGACTTATCTCTGGGAGAACAAAAAGACCAGCAGTCCAAAATTGGGCACACTGGATCCTTGACCCCCCCAACAACTGATTGTCAGGTGCTTCCATACACATTAGACTGACTGTCAAACCCATCATTATTGGCAAATTCGGCTAACATTAGTCTAATATGTAGGGGGACTTAAGGCACAGGAGAGACACCAGCCTGTGCTCTGTGCAGCAGCACGCCTGTCACAAGCAAAGAACAAGCTCCTACCCACTGCCATGAGTAATAGAGATGATTGGTTGACCAGAAGCCCTCCATCATTTAAAAGAAGTGCGTTACACCAGGGCATTCATAGACTGCCGGTATAACTTCTCAATTTAGGAAGTCAGAAGTTTAAAAACTAAGTGTGAAAAACTTTTGAACCTACTTATTTCCAAGCTGGGCAGGCTTTTTACAGCAGGATACTAAGGCTATGCGAATACTGCATTAAAAAAAATTATACATTTTTCAACTGGAAACCGCTTCAGGAAATGCTCTTTTTTTTTTAGGTTTTTTTTGTTTTTTTTCTTTTTCTGATGCAATTTTTTAAGTTTTTTTAAAAACGTTTTGGAATAATTTTTTTTTTTCCTGGGAGTGCTTTTTCCATCCTTTTTGATTTTGCTTGGAGCAGGATAAGCTTCCTATATTTTTTTGTTTTTTTTTTTACAACAAGCATTTTTTCATACTTGAAGTGTAAAAAAAAAATGCTAAAAATACCACCAAAAACTCTACATCTGAAAAGTAAATAGATAGGAAGAGTCTCTTTTGAGGCAATTTTTGTGCCTTTTTTTTTAGCCTTAAAATAAAAAAAACTCAATTTGCACATGGTCTTATACAGCGCTGAGCACTCGTCTGAACAAATGTCTCTCACTTCTGTACGTCTCGGAATTTATATAAAGGCTAAGAAGTACCTTAAGTAATGCATTGGTGGAAAAAAAAGAAGGTGGTAAAGAAGACTGCAACTCTTTTTGCAAAAAGCAAGGCCCTACTACACCTATATCGACACTCAAAATGCAAGGAAAAACAAGCAAAATGTGCTTTGTGGTTAAGGCCGTGTCCTTAAAGGGGTTAATAGATATGCATTAAAAAATAAATAACTATCAAGATTGAGATGGACAAATGATTACTTCCACCGAAAGGGCCATACGAGTAGGATCTGGACATCAATGCCTCCTTCCACCCCCTGCTCCGGTAGGTCTTCTGCATCCTTTCATCTATATTTAAAGAAAATCCCCCCTTCCCCTCCACAAAAAAAAATAAAAAATAAAATAAAAAATACTCCAAACTCACCAGTTGTGGATTTTCCTCTGTGATTTGTAATCCAGCAGCTCTAAAGTAAAGCCTTAGGTATCACTGAGCAGGAACACGGGTGTGCAGAACATCAAAGACCAGGCTTGTCTCCTCCACTCTGGAGATCATATTAAAGTACTACCAGAAAAGGGAAAGGCTTTGTGTCCGCTCTGTGTTTAGCTAAACCGTCCTGTCAGTGCTTAGTTTAACTTTCGGATGCTGAATGCCAGATCAGCACCAAGAACTAGAGAGTTTCCTGTGAGGTTTTTGAGGCTGCCTCTCTGAACTTTGGGACAACATTCCACAATTAACCCCGTAGATACCATTTCGCATTCCACGCAAATTCTAGGAGGCCTGAGCTTACTGTACGTTACGAGTCCTTCGGCCCTATTACGTTGCCATGCCGTGTGTAAGATCGTTTTAGAGAAATCATAAGCCCAGAAATGTGGTTGAAGAAGCCCAAAATATTACTTTTCCCCAAACAAATCAAACTTTAAAAAAGTCTTTGCTTGTTAAATTTTTGAGTCCACCAAAACATATAGACGAGGTGATGTATCCCATATGTACTTAATGTCTCCTGTGCTCCTGGGATTATCGACCCAGAATACAACAAACTTTCCCACATTCACATATCTATACCTTATATATTGTCCTTACCCACAGACCCGTGGCCTTAATCACACGATTTTGAGATCCAATTTCTCCTCATTTTTATTTTCCTTCTCTGCTTGACCTCACCCTATCCTCTGGCATCTTCTCACCCTCAAACGAGTAGCAACAACGTAGAAACTGTCCCTTGACTTGTCAGTCCTCTGTGGGTTTTACTTTGGAGGTCCACAACCTTTTATACATCACAAACCACTTTTGGATTTTGTTGTGAATATTTTAAGGAAAAAATAACTGTAAAGTTGTGACTAAGCAATATAAGCTCCTATTCTAGTGTTTACTGCTAGTTCTAGTGGTGATATGTCCATCTTAGCGTCACCAGGGAACAACAGGATTGAGCTGTAGGATCTCTTGGAGTTGTCAACAAATGACGAGCTCTCAATCTACTGGTTGGGGATCCCTGTATGACATGGTGGTTTGGAGGCTCCACCAGAGGTTTTAGTTCCAACTCTGTGGTTCGAATATTAGAGTAAGGTCTTCTGAACCTGCTAATTTTGAAAAGATGGGCCAACCATATAATATGTCTTTGAGTTCCCAGACTCAGACAGATGATGTTGGAGGGACAATAGGATTAGACATGTTAAATGTCAAAACCCTATCCTTCAGTTCTCGATAAACCATCGTAAATGGTGTCCAGCAGGGCTTTACTCCACTCTCTGAATTCAGAACACATACACACTTGGCCAAACCGAGAGATTATGGAGAGGTTGGGAAAAATAGAGCCACACTGATTCTTACCTTGGTCCTTTGACTTTTCTCCATCAGTGGTCATGGACAACTCAATATCATATGCTTTGATGACAGCTACATCTATCAGCTCCTTATCTTGTCACCCAAACATTTTGTCTTCCTGACTATATATCAGATGTTTCCTCTATACCATATCTCCCCTCTTACTCATTCTTAGCCTGGTCAAGACAGAACTTATTCACAACCTGAAATAACAATAATAATAATCTCCTATTAACATGCATGCCTAGGTCACCAGGTCATGATTTTATTTTCTGATAGGCACTAGGGACATGTAAAATAGCATAGTCCCTCCTCTATAAAATGTCCTTTCCAGAAGAGAACAAAAAGCTAAAGATATATTCTGTCCAACAGAAAAGTGTTCGGGAAGACTTCCATTGTTTTTGCTTTGTCTACACCTCACGATCCCCCATATTAGGATTTTTAGAGAAGACCATCATGAGCTTCCACCTTGTGTTTGGTACTACTGATATCTTAACAGATAGAGTCAAGATGGCCATAATTCTCAACCCCAACATAAGTAGGTAGCACCTTTAGGAGGACTTAATGAGATTATGACAGCACAAAATAAGGGTTCAAACCGGACACAGGTGCTCGGTGCACCCTTGATGTGGCTAAGCAATTTGGTGGACCTTCCCACCTTCGTATTTTCCATCTACCTCTGCCTTGCTCTGGCTCCTGTAAAGCCAGAGGAATCAATCAAGGAAAAATGGGGTCAAGGTAGATGGAAAACAAGTAAATGGTATGGTGCACTGAACTACTTGGCCACTCCAAGGGTGTCGTGAGCACCAGTGCTTGGTTTGAACATGGTCTTGTTGTGTCAGTAATCTAGTTCTGTTGGACTTCAAAACAAGACCTGAAGAAACCAGAGGGTTGAAATGAAGGAATCCATGTTCTTTAATTGACTTTCTGTATTTGGGGCTTAGACCAAAAGTACCAACAGCTCGATCAGCCCAATCGAAGTAAGGTCATACTCCAATTTCATGGCGGGGTCTAGTTGTGAGGCCACCGAGCAGGATGACAATTCTTTATGACTAGTCTAGTCAGGTTGCCCATGTATACCTATCTATGAGGACATCTCTGAGGTTGAAAGTCTTTCTTATGAGGGTGATATGGTCATCCCATTGTTATAGGACATTTTTTTTCTATGGATTCTTTGGGCACTTCTCTAGCTACCAATGATGTGGTAGGTTCTATTGTAAGCATTGTTTAAGGTTCTCTTATGGCTGTCAATAATGGAGGCTACTGTAGATGTGTGATCATTTTCAATAATGGAGGCTACTGTGGAGGGAGGAGCGAGGGGGTATCATTTTTTATATTTTGGATCTAGAATAATGTATGCTAATTTATTATTCTCCTAAAATTAAAAAAATGAAAAATAAGGTTTTTTAGTGGTCATTTATAAACACAGTTAAAGCTTTATAGTCTCTGAAACAATTTAGCTTTTAAAGAGAACATTTTAGTTCGGATCATCTGGAAAAGTGAAATATCTGAAACTTGAGCCGGAGCCTGGACAGAGTCATAGACAACAAAACAGGAAATACCCAAACTGAAGGTTATGACTGATAGCGCGAAATGCAACTTTATCCCTGACCCTAAAAAAATGCCGTCTTTCCCTTAACAGAATAACCTCTTCGGTTATTTTCTATCCATACTCAAGTTTTTCTTAAAGGAGTCATGAAAAGAAAGCAACAGGTTACTTAAAGTAGACTTGTCATTTGCCATAAATATGTAATTTTTTTTACCTGGTGTAAATGCCGCCGTTCCTCTGAATTCGGTGATGTTTTTCTTTAGTTTGTGCGTCTCTTCGTTCCTGAGATATGGCCCCTTGTTCACTGTATGTAAATCTAGTGTTTATAGCTAAGTGGGCGTGGCCCTTAAGAGATACTCCCACAGAGAATAATGGAGGAAGACACCCACTTGCTACCAAGACTAAATTTATATACAGAAAAGAAGGGGCCATAACTCCGGAACGGAGAGGCACAGAAACAAAAGAAAAACATCGCCGGATTCAGGAGAACAGCGACATTTACAACACATTAAAAAAGACCCAGTTATGCCAAGTGACAGGTCCTCTTTAAAGGTGTCTCAAGACATTTGGGGCTTACTTAATGTCTATTGAGAAGTTCTACAAATTATTAATATAGGATCAGCCTCATTTATCAAAACTGCCCAAATGAAGAACTGGCTTTGTTGTCCAGATCCACCAATTAGAGCTCAATTTTAATTTTTTAAACTAAAATTAAATTTTTGACAACTCTGCCCCTTTGTGCTTCAAGTGAACACCATTTTGAAGAGCTGTCAGCGACTGGAAACAGTCTCGATTATAAACAGAGGTTAAAATGCCCCTTGATTGTGTCTCGTTAGAAAAAAAAACAAACTCTGAAACAGAGTAACGAACACTGCAGCGGCGTCACTTAGTGATCGGAATGGATGATCAATCTCTGCATGTGTCCTCTTTGATAATCCGGATAATATAAACCATCACGTAAGCTCTTGCTTCTGGCCCCTGGCTTTGATGAGATGTGCTTGACTATTTTCGACAGTCCCATAAACAATAAATGAAGTGATGGAGAAATCGCCCCATTGTGGATCAGATGTACCCCAGCAGTTCTCACGTTATCATCTATCTTGTGGATAGGCTAGGTCGTGACAATCCCATTTTGCTAAGGCTGAAACTCCTTCACCTTGAGCAATCGGTGAACTTTTTAACTGCAAAGACAAGTAGCAAGTGACTCTAAAGTCACTCGCTAATTATCCACATATCAAAAAAAATGTCTTTGAAGGTTTATGCCTATCAGATAATGTTATAGCTTAAGTTACTACATGTTTGGAGGAGATCTGACCTCTGCGGAGGGGCAGAGATATCTTTAGCTTTTTCTCCTGCATGGAGGCACGTCTGAGGGATCCTTCACCATGTCATAAATGTTTGAATCAGGCTTGGTGTATACATGTTCTAACACATAAATCTGTCTTGACACTAGTATTATACATGGCACATAGTAGGTGGGGTCCCTGTTACAGAAGCTTCACATTGACGCGCTTTGTATATTTGTGATTCATCCTACAAAAAAAAAAATTATAATAATTCGCTCGTAAACAACTGCGCCCAATGACTACCTGTTATTTATGTATGTTACTCTGCCACGTAACATGACCGATATTTGGTTTCACGGGCACAGGGCCAGCGCACAAAGCTACGCGACCGCTGCGTGTGTGGTCCTGTTTGATCCGTCGTCTTTGCACATTAGTGGTTCGGTGTAACAATGAATGGGTGGAGATATAATCTTTAAAATGGGCTATAAATGGAGTAGAAGTAACGCATCAAAATGAGATAAATTACCTTGGACACCTATATCAAAGGCGCAATGTGAGTACGATTTAGCACTTATAGTTATCTCAATTTGATCATTTTAAAAGGGTGTTGCCATTATTTTTCCATAGATCTATGCTACGCATGAAAATAAGAAACTTTGTAATATATCTTATCAAAAAAATCTGCATCTTTCTCCCCCTGGACTGATCTTTTACTCTCAATTCATGGGTAAAAACTATAAAAATGTGTCTTTAGTGAATACAGATTTTCCCATTACGGAGATATGAGACTGTCGCTTCAGGAGAACTTGCAGTGGAATGTCAGTTTCTGCCTCTAGCTCCTCCCTCCTCCATAGAATTGTATAAGCACCAACTGTTATCTTCTGCTTCTAGCTTCTCCCTCCTCCATAGAATTGTATAAGCACCAACTGTCATTTCCTATCGCATTGAACTTGCAGTGGAATGTCAGTTTCTGCCTCTAGCTCCTCCCTCCTCCATAGAATTGTATAAGCACCAACTGTTATCTTCTGCTTCTAGCTCCTCCCTCCTCCATAGAATTGTATAAGCACCAACTGTCATTTCCTATCGCACTAATGGGAAAACCTGTCTTCACTGAACACAGACTTGGAAGATTTTGCCCATGATTTGAAAGTTAAAGCTCAGTCCAGGACCTTAGATCTATGGATGGTCCAAGTGATTTTGCAAGCACAGGACCTGTGCGCGCGCAGTCGCCGACGGGTGCTCAATTGACACTTGGTAATCCCTGCCAGGAGTGCTAAACACTCTAAATGCTGCAATCTATATCGATCACAGCATTTAGAATGCAGGCAAGTGAGGGGTCTCGCTTTGCTCTCGTCATCGCGAGAGACCCTCATGACGACATCAGGGTCACCAGGCTGTAGCAAGATGAAAGATAGTTATATCATGTGTTTCCCTAGCGAAAATAAAAAATCGGGGCCAAAAGAACATTTTTGTGGGAAAAATGTGATTTTTTTATTTTTATTTTCACAACTCAACGTTATAAACTTCTTTGAAGCACCTGGGGGTTCAAGGTGCTCACCACACATCTAGATTTCCAAAATGGGATCATTTGTGGCGAGTTTTCACTGTTCAGGCACATCATGGGCTCTCCAAAAGCGACATGGCGTTCTCTAATGATTCCAGCAAATTCAAAAGTTCAAATAGCACACCTTTCTATCCGAGCGCTGCCATGCGTCTAAACAGTACTTTTCCCTCACGTATGGCGTATCGACTTAATCAGGAGAAATTGCACAATTTTTGGGATCCATTTTCTCTAGTTACTCTTGTGAAAATGAAAAGTTTGGGACTATAATAAAAGTTTTGTTTTTTATCTTCACGGCTCAACGTTATGAATTTCTGTAAAGCACCTGGGGGTTCATGGTGCTCACCACACATATAGATAAGTTCCTTGAGGGGTCTAGTTTCCAAAATGGAGTCACTTGTGGGGGATTTTTACTGTTTAGGCACATTTGGGGCTCTCCAAATGCGACTTGGCTTTCGCTCTCGACTCCAGCCAATTTTGAGTTCAAAAATTCAATGGGTACTTCTTCCCTTCCGAGCCCTGACGGCCACCGAAACAGTAGTTTTTCCCAACATATCAGGTATCGGTGTGCTCAGGAGAAATTGCACAACATATTTTGAGGTCCATTTTCTCCTATTACTCTTGTGAAAATGAAAAAAGTTGGGTGTAAAGTTAAAAAATTTTTTTGAAAAAACGTTCATGTTCATTTTTTCCTTCCACATTCCATTAATTCCTGTAGAGCACCTGAAGGGTTAATAAAGTTCTAGAATGTGGTTTTGAGTACCTTGAGGGGGTGCAGTTCTTAGAATGGTGTCACTTTGGGGTATTTTCTGTCATATAGGCCCCTCAAAGTCACTTCAAATGTGAGGTGGTCCCTAAAAACAAATTTTGTAAATTTTGTTGGAAAAATGAGAAATCACTGGTCAACTTTTAACCCTTCTAACTTCTTAACAAAAAAAATGATGTTTAAAAAATTGTGCTGATGTAAAGTAGACATGTGGGAAACGTTATTTATTAACTACTTTGTGTGACATAACTCTCTGGTTTATGGGTATAAAAACTTTGAAAATTGCTAAATTTTCCACATTTTTGACAAATTTTTAATTTTTTAACAAATAAGTGCAAGTTATGTCAAAGAATTTTTTACCACCACCATGAAACACAATATGTCACGAAAAAAACAGTATCAGCGGGATCCGTTGAAGTATTCCAAAATTATTACCACATAAAGTAACTCTGGCCAGAATTGTAAAATTTGGCCTGGTAATGAAGGTGAAAACAGGTGTTAAGTCAAGTCTTGTATGATTATTATTGCTTTCATTTATCCCTGTCAGTCTTCCCTTGCTTGTCTGGTTAGTGTTATCGTATATACTTCAGTTTACCACCTCACTGAGTGGGAGAGGGGACAGATCAGGGTAGATATAGGAGCATAGCAAGGCACATGAACCCGTCATCTCCACCTTCATGAGTAATCCGGGGAACAGGGATAGATTATCTGACCCTTAGTTCTATGGACCTGTTAGCGCCCACAGTCCCAAGGTACTGCGTGACAAGCTGATTGCTTGGGGTCACAAGTGTTGGACCCCCACAATCTCATATTGATGACGCATTTTACCATCTTGGACAACCCCTTCAACTAATAAAGCTCTTGCATGAGCAGAAACATGAAGAACACCAAGGTGTGAAAGGACCCTGTTTTTCTAGAAGACAGGACCAGGCATGGATTTGCTTTCTGTTCTTTTTCTTTCTTCTCCATTTCGAGGTTTGGTATTTCTTTAATTCAAGAGATCTGAAAAATCTGAAAACCATCCAGATAACTCGTTCTTTGAGACCAGATACTTTTCTATATTAGAACAACTGCCGAGCACTGGGACGCAGGATGATATTTTTATAAGATAAGCCGAGATTAATAAGAACTTTTATGTTTTTGTTGTTTTTCGTTGCCCCTCCACCCCTCAACTACTCTGTAGGGATTGTAAGAAACAGAATGTTCCAATGTCAGTGTTAAATAGCCGTGTCATACAGGAACAGATAGAGATCAGGACTCAGGCGTACATTTAATAGGTTCCCAGCGTGCCTGACCTGAAAGCTCCATGGCCTAGTTTCTCTAAGCTGTTACGTCGGTAAAATCTATAACTTGTGTTACAGGATACAATACTAAGAACTTCAAGGAATGCTTTCATTACATGAAGGAGCCCATTGTATATAGTATAGCAGGAAAGAAGATGCGTGAGACATCAGATCTCTGGCGTACAAAGAAAACAGAGGTCTAAACGGGCTCTCAAAAAATACTAGGATTTGTCTACTTCTCCTAGTCCTTCTCATGACTCTCAAGTCAATTCCCAACCCTCATTAGCTTACAACAGGAACTTTCCACCCTGCGAAAAAGGCACCTCTTTTGATTAACCAGTCATCGTTACGGTCTCCAGTCCAATGGATGTGGAATATTGACATGGCCACTGGACCTGACCCCGCCCTTGGAATCAATTCGCAACACATAAGGTTGAGCAAAACGTTTGCCACCGTAGTCCACTCTGGTCCTTTGTGAGAAATAAGGTGGACCAAGGTAGTCTTCACTTCTGAATCTATCATCCTCAACACAACATCTTGGGCAGTTCTTGTGTTACGAGGGCCCAAAATTTCAACATGATGTTATGATGCAACTTCGCAAGATCTACTAAGTGCAAGAGACACCAAGGATGCCAGGGCATAGATGCTGGGCACATAAATAAAGACTGCTCTGGTTTCTGGTCTGGCTGTCACAGAGAACTAAACTAAATCTTGGAAAATGGTATCGCAAATCTTTTTGCTCATTTCTAGGATGACAGTTGTGGGTGATCCATGGTATATAATAACTTTCCTTTGGTGCCAAAAATGGGAACTACAAACTGGTCCTCAAAGGCTTCCATAAAACCAAGTAGGAATGTCACAACAGCCTTTTTTTCCCTGTATAAGAGACAGTAGACTGGGCCCATCCTATACCTGGGCATGTACTATTATTGATTATATATTAGAGAGATATTGCTCCCTCAAAGAAATTATTTTAGGATAGAATGCATCGGCCAGTGATGGCACCACATGGTGGCCCATGGAGTGCCTAATATATCATCCCAAGGATACATGCTAATCCAAAATATTGATAACCACTAAATGCACAAATCATCTACTCTACAAGAACAATAAGATCTTTCGAATACATCTAAGAAGTCATTGTCCCCTAATTAGCCGTCACCACCGGAACACTTAGAACAAAGTTATGCTCAAAACTAAACAAAAAGCCTTCCATTTAGTATGTGATAATTCAGTGAAAGCTTCCTGAGCGGCTGGGTACAAAAATCTCCTACAGATATTTCCTATTTACTACTCAGTTTTGAGCACTACCATAGGGCATATTTACTGACAGGATATCCAGACCTCTCCAGATACGTGTCACATTATTACAAATCCACATTGAGAACACAGTGGTAGATACTTTATAAGGTTGCAAATTTTTTGGGTGGTGGAATACAGTTTCAAAATTGACACATTGAAAAAGAAATAAGGGAACTTAGTCAAAAACGTATAGCTCACCCATGCTGTACAGTATTAGATTGTAGCAGTATGTAAGTGGCCGATTTCCAGGCCTAAGTAGTAAGTACATATCACTTTTATTTCTCCTAGATCCAGATCCAGGTGTTACCTCTTCTGTCTTCCACAACAGGTCCCTCTGGTCTTCTGCCCTTCAATGACAACATTCTCTTGGTCCATAAAGCCAGGGTCAGGCATCAGCATTCAGCCTGAGTATTCAAGTAGTTGGCAACCATTCTGCTTTCATGGACTGATTCAGCCCTAAAATCCGAGTCCTGACAAACCCAACTCTGCTACATCACTGGGTAACTCTGGTCAGATCTGCCTTTGACTATATGACAAGCCCGCCTCTGCTATGTCATTAGCAACTCTTCTAAAGGACTGCTTCAGTCCTAGAGCCTTCTGACAAACCTAGGTACATGTCACTTTTATCTCTCCTAGTTCCAGCTCCAGGTGCTACCTCCTTAATCTTCTGCCAACAGGTCCCTCTGCTCCTCTGCCCTTCAGTGACAAGATTCTCTAAGTTCGTAAAGCCTGGGTCAGGCATCAGCATTCCACCTAAATATTCAGGTAGTTGGCATCCATTCTGCTTTCATGGACTGCTTCATCTCTAGAACAACCTCCTGACAAACAAAGCTTTGCTAAATCACTGGTAACTTTCCTATATCACTGGTCAGATCTGCCTTGGACTATATTACAAACTCAGCTCTGCTATATTATTTGGCAACTCTTCTATACCTCTGGTCAGCTCTGTCTTTGACTATTTGCTTCCCAGTTCTACTATATTGATGGGAACCCATGCTTTATCACTGTACCAGCCCTATATTACGTGAAAACCTTGTTTTATATCAGTGACAGCTCGATTTTGGACAATGTTGCAAACTCAGCCCTGCTAAATCACTGAGTTAGCCCTGCCATATTGCTGGAACCATTCTGTCTCTGCACCTTTTGGTTTTTTCAACTCTGCTCAGCTCCAAAATATAAAGTCATCTTTAGTGAGGTATTCATGGACACAAGTACATATTGTGGTCTAGGACTCAAAAGTTCCAACATACTCCCAAAGGTAGAAACGATCAGGAAAAGGTGCAGCAAAGGATTTGCGCTCTTCACACATACATGGGGCAACCTAGAGCACCATGAATGCAGATGAACCTAAAGGTCCTGCCTTGTTAACTGCCTGCTATGGCCCATCATGATACTAGGTAGGTGCCAGGTCACAAAATATCCTATTGACTCCTATTTGTTAATATTTATGGAGGGCTTCCAGTACATGGGTCATGCATTTTAATGTGACTAGTGTAGCATCTGCATGGAGTTTACAAGTAGCCATGTGAGTTTCCTTTGGATAATCTGGTTTCCTCCATGCTACAACTAATTTAACTAACTTCCTATGAAACTGGCCTTTGTGTCTGCCGGACGGAGATAGGATAATTTAAAATTAGGAAAGCGCCTTTCTTAGTGCATCCTTTGTCAGGAATATAATATTAATGGCTAGTAACGTTCCCTAGACAAAAGTGAATGTGCAAAACCCAAAACAGATTTTCAAACATTCAGGATTATTGGTGTCAGGAACACCGCACTGCACTTGCTCACTGAGCCAGTGCGCATGTCCTGAGTACAAACCTGTGCCCAAAGATACCTGTGGAGCGGGGCAGCAGTGGTGACGATGCGTGCTCCAGGCTCACAGGACCTGTGTCACTGAAGGTAGAAAGCAGTGAAGGACCTACGATCATGTGACTGCAGGGGGCGGGGCTTAGCGTCCTGCTGCTGGAGATAAATGCAGGATTCTACTACAGGGATTCTCAAATCAGACAAACGGGGGTCATACACAGAGAGGGCAGCGCGGTACCAGAGGGACAAGCAGAGAGTAGTCAGAACGTAAGCAATGAGTCATACACGGAGATAGCAGTACAGTACAAGAGGGGCAATCAGAGACTAGTCAGGACATAGGCAATGCGTCAGAAACCAGAGAAGCAGATAAACAGTACAGAATCAAGAGACAAACTCACAACAGGGGACAGAACCGGGTCAGAACCATATAAGCAAGCTAGAAGACAATCAGACGGCACAGGCACACAGGGGTCACCACACTCGGCCAAAGGCAAAAATATATCTGACAGGGATTGGAGTCTCCCAGGGCTATAAGAAGTTCTCCTTGAGCCAAAGAGAGGCTACAATAATTAACCCCAGGCGTGCAGGTCAAGCCTGCACTGAGCTCAAGACATTAACCCCTGACGTGCAGGTCAAAACCTGCACTGGGATCATGACAATTGAATGCTGGATTAACTGAGGTTCACTTCAAGGGGCACCAATATTTTCTTTACTCGGTTTCCTTATTATTCAGTTGTAACTGGAATTTTATGTTAAAGGGATTGTCTATTATGGGTAAGAGGGTCGCATAGCTTGGCCCGCTGGTTTACAGCAGCAATCTGTTTGAGAACATGGCACCACCACATGGTAGAACATGGCACCACCACATGACATAACATGGCACCACCACAAGGGAGAACATGGTATCACCATATGGGAGAACATGGCACTACCACATGGGAAAATATGGCACCACCACATGGGAGAAAATGGAACCACCACATGGGAGAACATGGCGGCACCACCACATGGAAGAACATGGCACCACCACATGGAAGAACATGGCACCACCACATGGAAGAACATGGCACCACCACATGGAAGAACATGGCAGCACATGGGAGAACATGGCCCCACCACATCAGAGATAATGACCACCACATGAGAGAACATGGCACCACCACATGGGAGAACATGGCACCACCACATGGAAGAACATTGCACCACATGGAAGAACATGGCACCACCACATGGAAGAACATGGCAGCACATGGGAGAACATGGCCCCACTACATCAGAGATAATAACACCACCAAATGAGAGAACATGGCTCCACCACATGAGAGAACATGGCACCACCACATAGGAGAATATAGCACCACCACATAGGACAACATGGCGCCACCACATGGGACAACATGAAAAAATGAGTTGAGCGGGCACCATCAAACTATGAATCCAAAACAAAAATTATATAAGCACACAGGGATCACAACATGCAGGTAAAGTAAGCTAAGAGCCAAAAGGAGATAAAGACTCTGCATATGTGTAGGATCACCACGCGTATAGATTCTGGTTTAGAAAATCCAATAGATTTTATTAATTGCACAAAAGCAACAAGAAATACCACACATTAAAAACATTTTAAAACAGTTTAGACAAAGAGTTGAATCACCAAGGCATCACAAAAAAAAAAAGGGGAAAGAATGACAACATGTAGACCGCTGGCTGCAAAAAGATATAAATGGCACGAAAAAATATCTTCATGAATCGTACAGTCAAGCTCCTAATAAAGCTTTCTTTGACTTAGTAAACCCAGACAATAATATAGAGGCTACAGAAAATGTATACATAACAATATAAGATAATCTAAACTACATCCACTGATAATAGATTTAATATTACAATTATTTGGAGCAGATACACCAGTCTTGGTGACCGTTATGGATCCTTACATATAAGGCCTGACCAAAATTAAATCATCAGGAGCTCCCCCAGAGAGGACTAATAATATAGATGAATGTAATGCACCCCAATGTGGGACCCATACTGCACCATAAGGTGAACAGTCACAAGTTCTGTCAGAGGTCGCCCCGTCATCTGAGGATAGTGCCAGCAGCCAAAGCGGAATACAAGGACCCATGCGTTCCGATCCACGCGCACCACCATATGAGAGAACATGGTACCACCATATGAGAGAACATGGTACCACCATATGAGAGAACATGGCACCACCACATGGGAGAACAAGGCACCGCCACATTTGAGAACATGGCAACACCACATAGCAGAACATAACACCATCTAAGTACAACATGGCAAGGGAGAACAAAACACCCCCACTTAAGAGAACATAACACCACCACGTAACAGTTCTCGCTGAACATGCCAAGCCCTTAAGAGCAAGACTTCAGGTCTCCATGCACTTTAGATATGGAAACTGAACATGCCAATTTCCAAGGGGCCATGTTCAGGAACCGGTCCTGCTCAGCCCTTAAGTTCATTTTTTGTTAACCATCTAGTGTGTATGGCGGTCTGCCGGGCCGGCTCTCTCTAGATGGATGATGTAGGAGGGATCAGGCTTGTTGAATTTCAATGCCGATCCTTTTTCTCTCCTGGCAGATCAATTGCCACCAAGAGGTGACTCTCCACAACCTTAATACTGAAAACACAAGCATGATCAGTCGAAAAGAGTGTGTGCACATCTGTGTATGAGGTAGTCCAGAAAGATAGCTATTGGTAACACGAGTGATGAGCCAACAGTAATCTAAAGCATGGACATGGATTACAGCGTGGGACAGACAGGTATGGTATATTGTTGTTTTTATATTTCAGTTTTATTACAGGAGAACTAGGGCTTCGGTGGAATTAGGCGTTTGGTGAGTATAACTGTGTTTGCTATTTTTAAATAAAAAAGTAAAAGTGTGTTTTGTTTTATTTCTAAAAAACTTTATTCTGGCTGTGTCTTTATTTACCATGTAACCATAGGATTAGTAATGGATGGGTGTCTTATAGATGCCTCTCCATTACTAAGCCATGGGCTTGATGTCACCTGACAATGCAAAGGTGACATCAACCCCACAAATATGAACCTCACTTGCCACTGCTACAGGGCAAGTGAAAAGAGCCGGGCAAAGCGCCAGAATTGGTGCATCTAATAGATGTGCCTTTTCTGGGCAGCTGTGGGCTGCTATTTTTAGGCTGCTGGGGGGGGATATCCATGGCCCCTTACCAGCCTGAGAATACTAGCCCCTAGATGTCTGCTTTAGCAAGGCTGGTTGTCAAAAATGGGGGGGAACCCCACGCTGGTTTTTTTAAGTTATTTATTTAAATATTTTAAAAAAATAGCGTGGGGACCTCTCTATTCTTTATAACCAGCCTTGCTGAAGCTGACAGCTGAGGGTTGCAGCCCCCAGCTGTGAGATTTGCTTGGCTGGTTATCAAAAATACAGGGGAACCCATGCCATTCTTTTTTTAATTATTTACTTACAGCGCAGGGGCGGCTGATGGATACACCCATCAGCGACTCCTGCTCTTGCTGTAATTAGTGGCAGCAGGTGTCAGATGATAGGATCAGTAGTCCCATCAGCTGACACCAATGACTGGAGTTAAACTTTATACCTCCGATCACAGCTGTGCCCTCACACTGTCTTTTGACAGCGTGGGAACCGCGGCTCTCTGACCGGTGGGGATGGTTTCACTGCCGATCAGACGCTGTGTTTGCATTGCTGCCAAGCACATGACAGCGTGACAAACACCCTGTGTTCAGGCATCCGAACCCGAACAGTAACACGGACTTCCTGGAGAAGTCTGTTCGGTGTCAATGCCCGAACAGTAGGTGTTCGGTACGGACGCCAAACTTTACTGTTAAAGTTCGCCCTTCTCTAAAAGCAACTTCTATAGACTAATGAATGTAATTCTAGAGATCATCCCTCTAAGTCTTGAGAAACTAAACTGTGAGAAGAATCCCAGCCTTTGTCTCTTTCGTCTGAGCCGTTTAGAGTGTCGGGAGCTACGGCTCGCCTCACGCCATTAAACATTACAGTCAGATATTGATTGGCCGTCATCCTCACTGCGCTGTTTCTCACACAATCGTATATTTATTTATTCTACATCGGAGATAAAGTCTCGACTGGTGAAAGAAGAAAAAAATATATTAAAGAAAAAACATCACTCCATCATTTTAATGACGTTGGGCCGCCGTGCCAAGTAGATGACAATCATGGCCTCTTTTTTGGAAAAACTCCCTTGTCTAGAATTATTTTCAGTACTGCTTTGGGGAATGTAATATGTTTGACAGGATTTGAGATTTTTTCACGCTTTGTTGCATGTTGTGATGTTCTTATAAACATGAGCAAAAAAGAAACACAAAAGAAAAATTAAAGAAAATTAAAAAAAAATAAAAAAAAATAAAAAAATTTAAAAAAAATAAAAAAAATCAGTAAATGTAAGGACAGCTGTCCAGTTCTAAACATGACTAATTCAGGTACACACCCCTGGAGAAGGAGATGGTATTAATATGGAGGGAGTGGGAGAGGAGATGGTAATTCCTTTTATTTTTTTACCTAACACATCAGTTACATCAGAACATAAAGGCAAATATGATAAAAAAAAGTTTTAATAGGAACAACATGTATCCAGGTCAAAAAGGGAAAAAACATTGTGTAAACAAAATATAGATTAAAACCACATGTCGTGGATGCTGCCAAGGGGGAAAATGTGTTTTTTTGTTCCTTAACATGAGGACTTGGTTTGGAAATAAAGTAAAAAAATATATATTTTCTAAAATATTTTTAGAATTTTTAAAGAAAAGAAAGAAGAAAAATACCTTGTATTTTTGGATTGAGAAGAAAAACTCTTAAAATTATCTATTTTTGCATTTTGAGTAAACTTTAAATACTTGTGTGAAGCTGAAAATTAAGGTAAGACTATTGATTGTTGCATTAATCATCTGTTGGATCGTTCTTGTAGATGATCCGACCACTGAGATCCAGTTTTCCAATGGACCAATGATTGGCCAAATTCATCTCCTACACTTGTATTTAGAAAAAAAAAAATACAACTAGACAGATCATACATATTGGTGAACAATAGTTTTTCATCGAGAGCCATTCTGCACATCATGTATTCTCCAAACTATGGTCGATCAAAATTTTGGTAAATTGTTAGCAAATTTTAAAATATTATATTACAAATCTAAAACCCCAACTGATCACTAAAACCACTGTTAAGAAGATAAGAAGAACTCGTCTCTGGCACAAGTGTGCACACAGTAGTATACGGACCCATAGACTTTCTAATAAGCTGTGCACCTGTTCAAGCAGGAAGTAAGCAAGTCCTCGTAGTTGTGGGGTCTCAGAATCCAGACCCCCAACTGATCTAGTATGTTTAAGGCGCTCTAACATCTGAACAAGACTTATTAAAGGTAACCCTTACACAGTCAGTGGTTTCAGGACAATTTTTAAACTTTTAACATACACACTAAAAAATAAAATTCAAAAATGTAAAAAAATAAAATCATATTTACACCCATACCCAAATATTTTCGGAATATATACCCCTGGACACAATAGATGATGGTCGTCTTAACGATGGTTCAGCCGATTGGTCGGCTGACAGCCATATGGGCCTACTCCACCAAACACAGGAGCCACTCACTCGGTCACGCACTCTTGTGTTTCCTATAAGAAACCCTATGGTCAACACGTATGGTGGTGGCTTATCTCTGGGAGATCAATACAATTGGCATTTCGAAATCAGACATGACCAATCAACATTTTCCCCAACAATCAGTCTGTCAGCACCCTATACACCCCATAGACCAAAACCCATAGATATCATCGAGTTCGGACGACATTAGTCTAATGTGTATTGGGTTCTTGAGTCAAAGAGTTGAGGATGAGTTGGAATTCAAACTCTCGAGCTTTTTGTTTGGCGGTAAGAATGTGAAGGCACCAATCCGAGTCAAGAAAGATAGCTATGTAATATGTATGGTCATCTTTAAAGTTTACCCCATCCCCCACACTCGAGGTCACTGGAAGGCTGTGCAGAGAGAGCGCGATGACTGTATCCGATAGATCATGATCTCACGCCTCCCCCTCTACACAGAGACAGAACCAGGAAGTAAATCGTTTTGCCTTAAGCCCCCCGTCACACACAGCGATCTCGCTAGCGAGATCGTTGCGGAGTCACGAGTTTTGTGACGCAACAGCGATCTCACCAGCGAGATCGCTGTGTGTGACAGGTATCAGCGACCGGCCCCCCTGCTGATCGTTCTGGAAAGCCCTGGACATTTTCTTGATCGTTGGTCTCCCGCTGGCCAGCATGCATCGCTGCGTGTGGCAGGCGGGAGACCAGCGATCAGCGAGCTAGACGCTGGTTTCTAATGTAAACCGCGGGTAATTAAGGACGCGCGTCACTTAGTTACCCGCTGTGTACGTTAGTTACCAGCGCTCTGGTGCAGGGACCTGGTAGCCGAGCTAAACAGCGGGTTTCTAAGCGCCGCGCGCACTTGTAACCCGCGTCATCGCTGTTCTGATCGCTGATGAGATCTGCCTGTTTGGCAGCTCACCAGCGATCATGTAGCGACACACCAGCGATCCTGACAAGGTCATATCGCTGTCGGGATCGCTGGTGAGTCACTATGTGTGACGAGGCCCTTACAGTCAGAGATTTTATCCTAGTACTGTTTGAAAGGTGAGATTTTAGGCTTCCAACCTCCTGAGACACATTCGAGGTACATTTACAATGGATATGGGCACTCACTGTATGGAGCGGGCTCCTAAGCTGTGCTCCCCCCACACAGCCTAGGAGACGGGGGTGTTATACAGTCGACAAATAAAAGTAACTGCCAAGATCAGTGATGGCTCCAATGGTAACAGTATAAAACAATATAACCTCTCAGATACCGTGGTCAATTGCGACAGTGGCATTTAGGAGGTTAGGAACTAGGGGTGGGGTAGTTTCTGATGCCAATCAGCCTACCTTACCCCACAATCGCTGATGGGTTGCCTGCTTTTGGTTGGGCTTCACAGGGGACCAATAATTATGCAATATCACAGTGTATTGTATAGGTAATCAAGTGATATAGATATATATATATATATATATATATATATACACACATACACAGTACAGACCAAAAGTTTGGACACACCTTCTTTATTTTCATGACTATGAAAATTGTAGATTCACTCTGAAGGCATCAAAACTATGAATTAACACATGTGGAATTATATAGTTAGCAAAAAAGTGTGAAACAACTGAAAATATGTCTTATATTCTAGGTTCTTCAAAGTAGCCACATTTTGCTTTCATTACTGCTTTGCACACTCTTGGCATTCTCTTGATGAGCTTCAAGAGGTAGTCACCGGAAATGGTTTTCACTTCACAGGTGTGCCCTGTCAGGTTTAATAAGTGGGATTTCTTGCCTTATAAATGGGGTTGGGACCATCAGTTGTGTTTTGCAGAAGTCTGGTGGATATACAGCTGATAGTCCTACTGAATAGACTGTTAGAATTTTTATTATGGCAAGAAAAAAGCAGCCAAGTAAAGGAAAATGAGTGGCTATCATTACTTTAAGAAATGAAGGTCAGTCAGTCCGAAAAATTGGGAAAACTTTGAAAGTGTCCCCAAGTACAGTGGCAAAAACCATCAAGCACTACAAAGAAACTGGCTCACATGAGGACCGCCCCAGGAAAGGAAGACCAAGAGTCACCTCTGCTGCGGAGGATAAGTTCATCCGAGTCACCAGCCTCAGAAATCGCAGGTTAACAGCAGCTCAGATTAGAGACCAGGTCAATGCCACACAGAGTTCTAGCAGCAGACACATCTCTACAATAACTGTTAAGAGGAGACTTTGTGCAGCAGCCCTTCATGGTAAAATAGCTGCTAGGAAACCACTGCTAAGGACAGGCAACAAGCAGAAGAGACTTGTTTGGGCTAAAGAACACAAGGAATGGACAATAGACCAGTGGAAATCTGTGCTTTGGTCTGATGAGTCCAAATCTGAGATCTTTGGTTCAAACCACCGTGTCTTTGTGCAATGCAGAAAAGGTGAACGGATGGACTCTACATGCCTGGTTCCCACCATGAAGCATGGAGGAGGAGGTGTGATGGTGTGGGGGTGCTTTGCTGGTGACACTGTTGGGGATTTATTCAAAATTGAAGGCATACTGAACCAGCATGGCTACCATAGCACCTTGCAGCAGCATGCTATTCCATCCGGTTGGCGTTTAGTTGGACCATCATTTATTTTTCAACAGAACAATGACCCCAAACACACCTCCAGGCTGTGTAAGGGCTATTTGACCAAGAAGGAGAGTGATGGGGTGCTACACCAGATGACCTGGCCTCCACAGTCACCAGACCTGAACCCAATCAAGATGGTTTGGAGTGAGCTGGACCGCAGAGTGAAGGCAAAAGGGCCAACAAGTGCTAAGCATCTCTGGGAACTCCTTCAAGACTGTTGGAAGACCATTTCCGGTGACTACCTCTTGAAGCTCATCAAGAGAATGCCAAAAGTGTGCAAAGCAGTAATCAAAGCAAAAGGTGGCTACTTTGAAGAACCTAGAATATAAGACATATTTTCAGTTGTTTCAATTTTTTTGTTCATTATATAATTCCACATGTGGTAATTCATAGTTTTGATGCCTTCAGAGTGAATCTACAATTTTCATAGTAATGAAAATAAAGAAAACTCTGAATGAGAAGGCGTGTCCAAACGTTTGGTCTGTACTGTATATATATGTGGCGCCCCTGAGGCTTCAGTCACCACAGAGGTACTGCACCTTCTCCTAAGGTGTAGTGCCCCACCATCCAGGTAAGGTGGGACTCCTGACCACGCTCCACACCTGCATTCCACACACAGGATAGTTCAGTGGGGCCACCTAACAGCTTCAGGCTGGGGGTTAGCAGAGCACCCCTCGTGGAATCCTGCTTTGTAACACGAGATGTGCTGGGAGGCGGGTGGAGTGTGATGATACAAAAGAGAGGAAAAGTGTAGGATTTCAGGTCATGCTGGGGTGAGACCCAGAAGAGAGCAGGCTGACAGCAGGTCAGCCTGAGAGGAGCTCAAGGCGGAGGAAGGCAGTCAGTCAGGAGAGGCTGAGGACTGGTCTTAGTGGAACAAGCTCCTCAGGGAAGGAACAGAAGGAAAAAGAGACGTAGACTGAAGACTATAGATTCCATCAAAGAGATATAGAACAGATCGGAACGAAGGAGAATAGAAGGACGGTGGGAAGCTGGTTGAGAAAGAGAGAGAACCCTTCCAGTCCAGAGCGCAAAGGCCGGGGCCCGGTCCCCGAGGTTGATTGGATCTTTATATCCGGCAACAGACACCGGAGGAGTAGTGAGCCGCTAACGCTTTGCTCTCACCATAGACTTTGGACACAACAGCGAAACGGACAGAGAGCCGGGACCCTGGAGCTAGAGTTCCCCGAAGCAGGCTACAGCTGTCTGTCATACAAGTAGAGACTAGGAACACCTAGAGAGAGGCATTCCAGGGTAACTAAGTCCTGGAGTGCTTTGCACCTAAAGGCGCATTTGAGGAGTCGTTCAGTGAAGGTACATATTGGCGGAGTGTGGAAAGGAGAGTCCTGTCCTGCCTGGAGGCTGGCTGGAGCCCTGACCAGAAGAACACAGTACGGAGGCAGGCAGTTGTGTGAACTGCAAACAGTGAGTAAAGCTTTGGAACCGCATACTCTGGTGTCCTCCAGTTATTCCCGCACCACTACATCACCTATACCATCCTGCGCCTCTCCTCATCCATGGCACCTACACTGCCCTGGGACTACAGCTCCACCTGTGGGGAGCTATACCATCTCTGCTGCACCACACCATCAGTCCCAGCGGATCTGTATGCAGCGTTGGCCTAACACCATACTTGCCAAATACCACGGGTGGCGTCACGAACTATTCTAATAAACTCTAACACCTTTAACATCACCGCCATTGATATTGGGGCCCAGGGCCACGGACCGGGTCACCGCTGCTGTGACACATCATCCCCCTTGCACCGGTCCGGTACCGAGTACCCCACTGCCCTGGGCGAGCCGCGGGGCGATCCATATTATATATATATATATATATATATATATATATATATATATATATATACACATATATATATATATATACACATACATACACACACACACACACACACATGCATACATACACACACACACACTGCTCAAAAAAATAAAGGGAAAACAAACAACAGAATATAACTCCAAGTAAAGTAAACTTCTGTGGAAGCAAACTGTTCACTTAGGAAGCAACACTCATTGACAATCAATTTCACATGCTGTTGTGCAAATGGAATAGACAACAGATGTAAATTATTGGCAATTATCAAGACACCCTCAATAAAAGGAGTGGTTCTGCAGGTGGGGACCACAGACCACATCTCAGTACCAATGCTTTCTGGCTGATGTTTTGGTCACTTTTGAATGTTGGTTGTGCTTTCACACTCGTGGTAGTATGAGATGGACTCTACAATCCACACAAGTGGCTCAGGTAGTGCAGCTCATCCAGGATGGCACATCAATGCAAGCTGTGGCAAGAAGGTTTGCTGTGTCTTTCAGCGTAGTGTCCAGAGGCTGGAGGCGCTACCAGGAGACAGGCCAGTACACCAGGAGATGTGGAGGGGGCCATAAGAGGACAACAACCCAGCAGCAGGACCGCTACCTCAGCCTTTGTGCAAGGAGGAACAGGAGGAGCACTGCCAGAGCCCTGCAAAATGACCTTCAGCAGGCCACAAATGTGCATGTGTCTGCACAAACGGTTAGAAACTGACTCCATGAGGATGGTTTGAGGGCCCAACGTCCACAGATGGGGGTTGTGCTCACAGCTCAACACCATGCAGGCTGCTTGGCATTTGCCACAGAACACCAGGATTGGCAAATTTACCACTGGCGCCCTGTGCTCTTCACAGATGAAAGCAGGTTCACACTGAGCACATGTGACAGACGTGACAGAGTCTGGAGATGCCGTGGAGAGCGATCTGCTGCCTGCAACATCCTTCAGCATGACCGGTTTGGCAGTGGGTCAGTAATGGTGTGGGGTGGCATTTCATTGGAGGGCCGCACAACCCTCCATGTGCTCGCCAGAGGTAGCCTGACTGCCATTAGGTACTGAGATGAGATCGTCAGACCCCTGGTGAGACTATTTGCTGGTGCGGTTGGCCCTGGGTTCCTCCTAATGCAGGACAATGCCAGACTTCATGTGGTTGGAGTGCGTCAGCAGTTCCTGCAAGATGAAGGCATTGAAGCTATGGACGAGCCCGCCCGCTCCCCAGACCTGAATCCAATTGAGCACATCGGGACATCACGTCTCGCTCCATCCACCAATGTCACGTTGCACCAGAGACTGTCCAGGAGACCATCCACCGCCTCATCAGGAGCACGCCCAGGCATTGTAAAGTAGGGAGGTCATACAGGCACGTGGAGGCCACACACAATACTGAGCATCTTTTCCTTGTCATTAGGCATTTCCAGTGAAGTTGGATCAGCCTGTAATTTGATTTTCCACTTTGATTTTGAGTATCATTCCAAATCCAGACCTCCATGGGATATTCATTTTGATTTACATTGATAATTGTTATGTTTTATTGTTCTGAACACATTCCACTATGCAATGAATAAAAATTTGCAACTGGAATATTTCATTCAGAGATATCTAGGATGTGGTATTTTAGTGATCCTTTTTTTTTTTGGGCAGTGTATATACATAAAAATTTAATGCTAATCGCAAAATCTAAAAAGTTAAAAAAAAATACTCGGTAACGCCATAAATATAATTATCTGAACTAATAAAATACATAAATATTTAACTCATGTGGTGAAGGATAAAACATTAAGAAATTCACGACGTGATGACGTGCTGCACCGATGCACAAAGAATGGTGTCCTAGCGTCTCCGATCCCTGCAGAAGGAACTATGCGAGTTATGTGCCCTCTTAGCCTTCCTGTAAAAGATCAGGAATCCGGCAGTGACAGTTCATTTATTTGGAGACTCTGGTAGAAGTCAGAACAAGTTTAAACCAAAATTTATAATATAAAAATTGCTTTCAGGTCATAAAAATACCTAAAAATAACATATAACAAACACAAAAAAATAACCTTTGATTTATATTTTATACAACATCTGGGAGGATTGGAATAGATTTAATTTACAAGTTATAAAATGTTAATAATATTCCCATCTGTCAAAACCCTGTTTAGAAATTTCAAGCTGTAAAAAAATAAAAATAAAACCTTCAGTCGTTCTTACCCGAGTTGCTTAGATGGGGAGTCACCGGCCCAGGTCCTACGTATCAGATGAAGCAGCTACTTAGCAGGCAGACATAAAGGAAGGGGATTTTTTTAGCACTGTAAAAAAAAAATATATAGGTAAAAGTTAAATTGTTTGCGTTAAATCAGTTTTATGTATACAGCTATCATGCAGACTCATGGGAATTCTTGGTTATGGATCATGTGTGGCGGTGATCCTGCAATTACGTAGAATGAGACCACACGCCATTCCTTTTTAAAAAAAAAAAGAGTCTAAAGCAAGAGACTAAGAAATGACCACAAGATCAGACTACAGAATGTTTGTTTGTAGTCTGTTACCATGGAAACAAATAGGCACAAAACGGTATAAGATTTTAATGATTTGCATTCGTTATACAGTACTGTAGGCAATAGCGAAGCGTGGGTTACCAGCGCCCGGGATAAGGTAAAGGTCCTAAGGGCCCCACCAATGCTACATCACTGGCTGCAGGGTCTTTATGTACACAGCTGTCCCATGTACATGGTGCCAAATGCTGCAAACTTGGCAGCACTGCTACATTTGTCTGTAGGGTCCTCGGAGTCACGCTTCATCCTGCTATTCGCGATCTTTCAGAAAAAAAAAAAGCTTTAACAAAAAAAAATCCAAACAATCTTATTTATCAGAAGACTAAACAGGCCGTATTTTACTTGAACGAACGCCAGCTCTTGTTTGGTTTCTAAGGAACTATTATCACATTGTCCGCCTCTGCCAAAACCAACAAATTAGGGACGTATTTGAGACCTTCAGGTTTATTAAACCATGAAAAAGGAAGCCAAGTATACAATGAGGGCCATTTTTGACATGCTACAAAAAAAAAGCTGTCACAGACGATCCCACCACTCCAGATCCAGAGCGTGAATGTGAGTAACTAAATACCGTAATAGTGACCAATAAAATACACTATAATCCCCCCTACCCAAAACCCCAAACCAGGTTTCCTGCCGCCTATTAGGGAATTAGAGGAGGTTCATCTTATCAACATCTTTATCTATAGACCAAAGTAGAGAGTTGTTACAAAGAGTGTCTCCCTCTGTAGACGACCTGTCCTGTCCTGCAACTGATTGATTTGAATGGACAATGTGTAATACTTCATTTGTCCTGAAGTGTCACTGTAGGCAAAATGAACACTTACTTCCAAGTTCCACCATAGATTACAACTGATCGCTGGGGGTTCCACCAAGAGGAACACTTTGTGATCAACTTATGTTGTGGGAGGGGTTGTCCAAACCAAAGAACTCCTTTGCAAAGTAATCAAGTGTCAATGACAAGTGTGAAACTGTGAGAAAATATTCAATTGTCTTATGTTCACTAGATTTTCATGATATTCTTGGTCCAACAGTGTGAATTGGCAGTAGAAGTGAGTTCAGGGCCCCCAGTATTGTCACATATTGAATACCTTCTATTGGAAGCCATCCTACATACCAGCTTTCGAAATGATCCTTGGGCCTCAAAATAAAAGTAAAACCTAAGATTCTTCCATAGCCTACAGGTGTTGTCCACTGTATTCCATGCCTTTAATAACAGTCCACATACAATAAGTTGGGCCCTCAAATATAGCTTAAGTTTGCCATTCACATGCAGCATTACCCCAAGGAAAATGAAGCACTGAAGGGGTTGTCTGGTGAAAACAAGTCATTACCTATCCAAAAGGGAGGAGATAACTTGCCGATTGGTTGGGAGTTTTCATGGGGCTACCGGAAAAAGTCAAGCTCAGCTCCAAAAGGAATGAAAGGAGCTGAAAGTCTGAAGCTCATTTTATTATACCGAGAGCTTTCTTACCTCAGTTGCTACCTATGCAGAGTGCAGCAGCCAATGAAAGGCTCTTTCTCACTGCTGTGCTCTGCATAGACAACACTGGGTGGCTCTATTCTAATCGAGGATACAAGTGACCTGCTCTACTGATCAGTGCCATCCCAGAGGTCGGACCAACACCAATCAATAATATATCATCTACTGAATCCCACGAATAGGTAACAGCTTGTTTTTACAGATCATCCTCTATAAAAAGTGTTGATTAACATCAATAAGCTGTCTATGTAATGCATGGATATGGAAGGAACTCTAAGGCAAGAGGTGTTCTTTGACATATAGCTTGGAGAGTAGAGACTCTCCAAGCTAAAGAATTCTAATCTAAGAACCTGATTGGTAAGCCTATTCTAATAATTCAATACTTAAAGGGTTTTTTACCAGTTTTAGATGCTATAAGATAATATCTCCATAAGATAGATGATAACTTGGTGATCAATTGGGATCTGGCCACCTCTGATCCCAAGAACTTAAATGTCCCATCTGAATAGAGCTCCACCACTTCATTCATTCTTAATGAAGCTGCTAGGGACAGTGGAACAAAAGTGCTTGGCTTTTCCTATCAGTCTAATAAAGAATTTATGGAGCTCATCCAGTAGTCCATTCAGACTGGGCATTTTGGAGACCCTATGATTAGATGATAACTTCTCAATGACTCTATAACTCAGTACCACACCAACCAGACAGATGATTAGGACATTCACAGCTCAAGGCCATACTGAAACCAATATCCCCCCAATATATGGTCACATTTTATGGTTGAATAAGGCAGTGGTGTAAAAATGGGTCATAAAGAGAGAAGCCAATGTGGGATCTTGATTTGGAGAGCTTTATGATGAACACATACCTTCTCTAGAAAAGTTCAATGTTCTACTGGATCTAAACTGTCCATCTGAATATGAATCATCACAAAAGTCATTGGAAAAAAACAAAAATATTGCAAATGCCGTAAGTCTACCCATAATAGGATCCTATAGAAAAATGCTTTAGTGTTAGACCGCAACTCTTCGGATAGACATCAGGCGGGTGCATGAGCAAACACTGGCTAGACAAGCCTTTTTTGCTCCATGAGCCATGAAGGTTGCATGTTTAGCCGTGATAGAACTTTTATTTGTTTTAACACATCTTGCCTTCACACCTGAACGATCTGGTATGGGCGTTTATATCTTCACGCGTGACGCCTAGCAGTTATCAATGGCTTTGTTTCTTTTCTTTCACAAAATAAACCACCACAAATGAAACAAGGAGGAACAGAAGAGAGGTGCCCTTTTACGTATCAACGGCTGAAAGTTCTACTAAAACTTCACCAACTTTTGTTAGAACATTGACCTTAACCTAATTACCAAAATGCACGGCCATACCCATAAAGTGTTCCAAATATTAGGTCTTGAATACAAATCTTTATAGCTATGGAAAGTTCTGTATTTCAAAATTTAAGATGTCCATATGAAGCCCAATTAATACTTTAATGAATAAATTCAAGATTTACTTAAATATCTCAACTCAAGGTCTGAAAATTCTGCGTTGACTTCAGTTATCTTGCACCCATAGGACTTTGGGAAAAAGAAAGATGTGAAATTGTTAGGGTCAACACAATTGTTACGGTGTTTAGGAAAAATAAGGATGTACCTGAAAGTGGACCCTCTGGGTCACGACTCCAGAGCCCCCGGAGGCGAGTGCCCAGGTGAGGACCACCCCCTATACAGGGAGTGTTAGGGACAGACCTCCAGGGGATAGGGCCGCAACAGCCGGAACCAAAGGGACGACTGAGGCAATAGAAAGAAAGCACTGATGTGGACGATAGGCAGAGCACTGGGCAAGGCAGAGACCCAGTGGTGTACAGGACCGGAGAGCCAGGGGAACACAGGAACGGAGGCTATAGAGGTAAGGAAGCAAAATAATGAATAAGGTGCAGGACGGCAGATAACCTGAGACGTGGAGGGGAGAGCAGGAGGCAGGACAGAGGAGGGAAAGCACTAGGGAGACTGGGAGGGCAGAGTACAGGAGAGGCAGACCGAGATTAAGCAGACAGCGGTTAGGAAGCACGAAAGCACTAACACAGAACAGACAGAGGAACAAGAGGGGCCTGAGGACACAGTGAGCACCGCAGCAGACAGCGTCACCGCATGAGATAATCAGGCGTCTTACCTGAGCAGACGCCGGGCATATGTAGCGGTGGGCGCCGCCATATTGGGGGCGGGGCTAGCGCGTCACCTTACCCAGGAGGGTGTGCTGGTGCCCGACGCCGAGGGAGCCAGAGGCCGGGCGCGGGGACGCGGCGGAAGACGGGAGTGCGCCGGACAGAGCGCGCAGGGAGGTAGGCAGGAGCTGGGGTCGTGACAACAATGGAAGACGTGATGTCTACTAGTGATTTTATCTCCGTAACAAAGTGGTTGCTTTCAACAATCCTTTCTTTTTAATAGAACCTCTTCAATGTTAAGCTTAGCACAAAGTTTCCACTCTGCGAGAATCTCGAGTGACCAGCTATAATCTTCAAATACCTTATAGTACTGTAAGTGTTCAATTTCCCTACAGCTCCTCCAAAGGGAGAATTAAGCATTACACAAAAATCAGTCAAGTCAATGTTTTGTGTAATACAAGATGGGGCAGGTCCTCTAGAGAGAAAGACGACCTAGGTAGCACCTCCACTTTGGCCAAGAGATGATGATCCTAAACAGAGGACCTCACTACTAACTCAGGATTTCCTAGTAGGGTATATGAAAATTGGTTCTCGAAACTAGACAACCCTTTAATGTAGATGAAAAAAAAGGTTGTATCATTATGCTCTCCTTCTTGGAGTGCAACTCGGGTTCCTTGGGCCAACCAGAAGAGAACATTCTGAAGGATCTGTGTAGCAATCAATTCAAAAAAGACTCTAACAGTCCATAGTCACCTCCAAATTGGGTTGTCTTCTGTTGGATCTTAGGGGGTCTACTACCATATAAAAGCTTGGGCCAACTAGAGGATCTTCTAATATTCTGGAGCAACCTCACCCTAGTGCTTCAACATATCAGAAAAGATTTATCCATAACAACTTAACCGCATGTAAACTGGCCACCACCCCGCATCCTGCCCCACTTGGCCATCTTGTAGACTCTTGTAAAATATTCCTTGAACCGATTTTTTGGTACATTGGTTAAACCCACAAAACGGCTGACTGCACTTGACTTCTTTGGTTCGTTTTATGAACAGGTTTCAATGAAAACATCTGATAAATTTATTGGTATCACTTTTTGGCAAACAATTCAATCTCTTTCGTAACTATATATTTTATAAAACATTAATGTTATCAGATTTTATCTCTGGCAAATGTAATACAATTTCCAAACAGCAATCATTCCTGATCCTTCTTTACTGCTTGTAAAGGATATATATATTTTTTTTTTTGGGGGGGGGGGGGTTGACTCTGGTATAAAGACATACTGGTGAGCATGAAATTGCTAGAAAATTGTATAATAATAAGTTGTACTAAAGTCTATAAAAACAATTGTAAAGACTGCCAAATATTGTCTTCAGACAGTTCTGTGTTAAAAAAACAATATATTACTGGTGCCGAAACCTTGGTTAACCGTGTCTATTACTAGATGGCCACTCCCACACTGTAATCTTTGTCCCACCCATACTTTCTGTAGCCACACCCAGTGACTATCACATTCTAAATGCCCACATCAGCCACAGAAATTTGAGCTAAGTATTAGGAGAGAGAGATTAGACAATGATTATCCTTCTTACCGGTAAGTGTTTGTTAGAGCTTCCAAAAAATAACTCCTGAAGAAGAATTTTCAAACTCAAGGACTAGAGAAGACTGGCACCGGTAAGGTACTTTGCCCTTGCTATAGGACTAAGGTGACAAACTGAATCTGAAGGAAAGTCAAGCTCCTTCTTTGCTCGAGTTTTGCAGAGTACATGCGATGGACCATGATTTGTAAAAAAAAAAAAAAAAAAGTCTTTGGAGGTCTAATAGGGCCCCATAGTCACCTACGAGGCCTATATGATGACTGTGTACAACTCTTAGGATATATGGAGCCATAATGCCGCCATGTGCATGAAACCTAAATCTCGCAATAAGTGTTTCTTTACATGTTTTATAGCAGTTGAGTTTTGTGCCATAACAAAGAACATGAAAAAGGTCACCTCTAAGGAGCCAAGTTCTGGAGAGCTTCATCGTCAGTCATGTAATTGGATCATATAGGTTGGTTTCTAGCCAGATTGGGTTTTTTTTTCTGAATCCTGGCCTAAAGCCACGAGGCAATGAAATGGATCCAAGCAAGGCATTAAGCACTCAAGTAACAAGATATCATTGCATTTTTAAGCTTGACCACTTGGTATAATCACAGTAGAAGAATCTGCTGCATTTCTAATAAAGATTATTGGGTGCACATATTATTACCTGTCCATCATCGGTAAAGCTCTAATAATACATGTTTAGGATACATAGCAGGTAGAAAAAAAATTAGGAATGATTTAACCCAACGTTTTGGTTATGACTGCCATTGATCAAAAAGGCTCTCCTCTTCTCTACGGTGGTGCCTGGTATTGCAGCTAAGCTCCATTTGCTTGAAAAGGGCTAAGCGGCACTAAGAGAGGCGAATTATCATAAATTACTTTATGCAAATTTCCATTCTTGGACCGTTAAAAAAAAAACAAAACTCTACTGCTCATTTTTGTTGGCAAGAGAACTGTCTATTATGAGTAAAATTGCCAGAACTAACGAGACTCGATTTAATGTCCGTGTTTGTGTTGTCAATTAAGTTAGTTAAAAAAAAAAGTTTAAAATCTGCAATAAAAGTTTGAAATGTAGACGAGCTCAACGGTGTCTGCACAATCTCACCGGACCGAAGCTTTGAGCGCAGAGCAACATTCCTTTCCAAAGCATTATCCTAAGAAACATCGATTTTGACAGTGAAATTGACTTGTGTCCGTGATCGTTTTATTTTTATTTAAATTTTTAGCTATTTTTTTTATTTTAAATTTTTCTCGCACCATCTTACGGCCTTATAACTTTTTTTTTTAAGGAGATCTGAAATTTATTTATTTTTTATTTCTGTAGGAAAGTATTTGTCTTTCGCTTCCTTCCAGTTCAGACTGTTCTCAAATTTTAGAACCTCATTGTTTTTAGAAGACTATGCCTTGAATTTTTATTCAAAAAGGTTCTTCAGCAAAGGTTATCCAAGGACACTGCTCCTTATAAAACTCAGAAAAGCCGCGAAGAGTAGAACTATCAACAGAACATGGGTGTAACTATAAGGGGTGCAGAGTATGAAGTTACATTGGGGCTTAAAAAATCCCAAAATCTAAAATATAGTATTATAAAGGTTACATGGTTGGTGGAGACCTGGAAATTCCAATTCTGTCTCTGATGGGAAGGTGGTGAAATCTCTTTTATTGCTTCCAAAGATGGATTAACATAATTCATACTGATAGTTTCCATCATATCATTAGGCTTGGAATGGTTTTGGTTTGCTAAGTTGAGCTATGATGGTTATCGGAATGGTCAAAAACATTCCCGTACACAGGGAATAAAAATTCAAAAAGTTGAGTTTCAGAAATATGAAGCCAAGGACATGAGAGAGATCAAATCTTTAAGTGGCTGGTCCCCTTAGATAGCAGCCAGATGAATGCTCACTCAGTCAAGAGCTACTTATGACCTCCCCATACACTTGCACAGTTGCACAGTCATTTCAGCTGAGCATACATGAGAATTGAAGGATCAGGCATTGAAATTTATCATGTCCTATCTTTCCTTTCCCTAACATCAGCTGTTGGAGGAAGAATCAGGTTGCCCTTTTCCTTCCAAACTCGGTTGGCATGGTCAACATTACTCCAATGTGTATGGAAACCTAAAGTAGCTAATTCCTCAACTGCATGGCAAATATCAAACTGGGCTACAAAAGGATCTGGTGATTGTTTCACTCTCCACCTAGTTTCTTGGACCCTCCAAGAACCCAAATAAAGTTTCACCTGATGCCTACTTTCCTTGACCCTTCAAGAGCCCCAATAACGTTTCGCCCGCCACCTATTTTCCTTGAACCTTCAAGAGCACTAATAGTTTCACCCTCCCTCCACCTTTTTTCTTTGCCCCTTCAATACTCCAATGAAGTTTCACCCTCCACCTAGTTTCCTTGATCCTTCAAGAGCCCCAATGAAGTTTCACCGTCCACCTACTTTCATTGACCCTTCAAGACCCCCAATGAAGTTTTACCCTCCACCTTATTTCTTTGTCCCTTTAAGACCCCAATGACTTTTCAACCTTCACCTATTTTCCTTGACCCTTCAAGAGCCCACCTGAAATTTGGCCCTCCACATACTAAGGCCAGGATCACACATGTGAGAAACACGACCGAGTCTCGCATGTTAATACCCGGCACTGCCGCCGGCAATTGGATCGGAGCGTGCGGCCGCATAGCAATACATGCAGCCGCACGCTCCGCTCCCAAGTGCCGGCGGCAGTGCCGGGTGTTAACATGCGAGACTCGGACGTGTTTCTTGCATGTGTGATCCCGGCCATACAGAGGGGTCAGATTTTGTTTTAAATTTTTTACCCAATTTTGCCCGACCCTCACCATCGTATCAGTTCATAATTCATCTTTTCTAGGAAGTGGAGTCTTTTTCATGGGTTCCAAACAAAGAAATAAGACCAACCAGAATTTAGCCCCATCCCTTGAAGGTGCTCATAGTAGCCATATTGTCTGCCTATATGGTATGGACTTGCTTCAGAGGATAACAGAACGCGAGAAAAATAAAAAAAAAATCTATACAGTTTATGTACACAAAATTGAATAGTTATGGAAAAAGAGCAATTTTTGCACAGATGGAATTATGCAAAGTGATTTTTTTGCTGACGGATCAAAACACGATTCACACTTGGACTGGATAATAGTGCATATTTTCTTACTGGGCAGAGGGGAAGTAAGTCAATCCGATCCTCCATGAGAACAGAGGATAGGGCATGCTGAAATCTAACATGTCCAATCTTTCTTTCCCCAGGAAAGACAGAACAAAGCCTTACACGACAGATGGTCAATGGCTGGTTTGGTCAAGGGCCATTGAATGTATAGGCACCTAAATGTCCAACGGAGGAGTGGAGATTCCAAGACCAACTGGAACAATTAGTATAAAGGGTTTTTTTTTTATAAAAATGTTTAGAATTTAAAAAAAAAAAAAAAAAAATCATGAAACAAAAAAATAAAATTAAAAATAAAATTTAAAAAAAAATTATATTTACAGGAATTAAAAATAAAATTTTAAAAAATTATATTTACAGGTTTTTTTTTATGTAGTTAATCTGGATTTACACAAGGCTCGCATTCAGGCACGATCTACGCCACCAGTCTGATTACTCTCCCTGGCTCTCTGCCCACGTCCTGAATAATTAGGACTTTATGACTATATGACTGCATCTCGTTTTATGGCAAAAACGATCATAAACAACGAGTATATTGCAGAGCTCCGATTCACCTGCGGGCAGGTCACCATGCATTCGGAAGAGAGTGGAATGTCTAAGCTGAAATGTATAATGCCAGGGCCGCTCATTGCCTGGCTCCTGTCCCGATGGCCTAATATGGCAAAGCGTTTTTACGCCAAACCTAACAACCTTCCATTGAGCCGTGTGCCACGGTCGTCTGTTTAGAATACGTTTAAATTAAAATGTCAACCAGTTTACATCAAGTAGACCCGAACTGTACTTTTCATTCTTAACACAATGCAGACCCCCACCCACACCCCACACGCCCCGCTTTACACAAATAAAACTTTTTTTTTTAATGCTGTCCGACAGTTAATTTTGCAGAACAGACTTAAATCCTAGACACAAAAACTACATTTAAAAGAAGAAAATGCAGAATTAATTTTTCAGGATTTTTTGCTTGCAGTTCTATTAAATAGGTCTTTTCACTGGATTTTTTAAAAATTAAAATTGTGTAGCCCCTACAGCTGCTGTCGCTCCACTGATTCTGGAGCAGTTTTTCTTTTTTTTGTGTGACCATCCATTCCAAAGTTATGCCCCTCGGTGCAAACTGTCCCTTCAACTAAGTTGTACTACACAACTTATATGTGGGTGTGGCAATGTTTTGATTGGCCGGAATCAGAGGAGAAAAAAGCAAACGCCCACAGGGAAGTGAATTGGAATCTTTATTATTGGGGGAATAACTTTGGAACAGAGGGGCCCAGAGAAAAAAGAAAAAGAGTTCCAGAATCAGTAGAGCAGAGGCAATTGGAGGAGGTACTTGACCTAAATTTTAAAAGGTTCCCTTTAATGACAGGCAGCCCATCATAACATGGCTACATTTATTTAAAAGTAGTTCCAACGGGAAAAAAAAGATACATTTTGAATCCAGCGCCTTTTTATGAGCAGTATGTTTCCTCATATTACAAAGGATTTTTTTCCCCTTGATGAGTTACTTCTAGTTGATACTATATACAAGGAGAGTATCTTTAGAAGCGGAAAACACACCATCCAGCCTGATACCAGATTTTAAAGACTAACCATTGTTTTATTTTTTTTTTTTTTACATAAATTAATAGTAGACATCAAAAGAAGAAACGTTATAATAAATCTTATCTGGGAAATCTGCTTCTTTCTCCTTCTGGACTGATCAATCATTTTCAACAATTTTCAAGTCACAGGTAAAAATGTGTTTTCAGCAAATACAGATTTTTCCCATTACTGAAATAGGAGATGAAAGTTGGTGCTTATGAAGTTCTATGGAAAAATGTAACTGCTGTTTCCTGACTTTTCTAGCTCCTCCCTCCTCTATAGAATTTTAAAAGCACCAACTGTCATCGCCAAACTTAGTAATGGGAAATTCTGTATTCACTCAATACAGATTTTACAGTTTTTACACATGAATTCATAGAATGGTAGAGTCGGAAGGGACCTCCTGGGCCATCTGGTCCAACCCCCTGCTGAACTTCTCCCTCTGCTTTTGTGAACTTTTATGGACCATCTTACTGTCGACAGTTAGGCTCTTCTTTCCAACCCTGACTCAACAGCTTTAATTTATTAACAAGATACAGAAAAGACTGTATGTACTGGAAGATCCACCAAGAAGGAGGACACTCACTAAGTAAAATATGCTGTTTTTGTTTAAAATTTATTGCCCCTCAGTGTGTAATGCACAAGTAGCGCATACTTCTCATCCAAATGTACCGTACCAGACGTCCAACCATACAAACCAAACTAGACCCGGAAACCCGAGTCCTGGAAATGACTTTATTATGTGCTTTCAACCAGAAATACATTAATTTCCCAATGAACATGATAGATACTGTGGCCAAAGAAAAAATAAAAAATAAAAATTATATTTATATTTATATATATATATATATATATATATATATATATATATATATATATATATATATACACACTCACTGGCCACTTTATTAGGTACACCATGCTAGTAAGGGGTTGGACCCCCTTTTGCCTTCAGAACTGCCTCAATTCTTCGTGGCAGAGATTCAACAAGGTGCTGGAAGCATTCCTCAGAGATTTTGGACCATATTGACATGATGGCATCACACAGTTGGCGCAGATTTGTCGGCTGCACATCCCTGATGCGAATCTCCCGTTCCACCACATCCCAAAGATGCTCTATTGGATTGAGATCTGGTGACTGAGGAGGCCATTTGAGTACAGTAAACTCATTGTCATGTTCAAGAAACCAATCTGAGATGATTCGAGCTTTATGACATGGCGCATTATCCTGCTGAAAGTAGCCATCAGATGTTGGGTACGTTGTGGTCATAAAGGGATGGACATGGTCAGCAACAATACTCAGGTAGGCTGTGGCGTTGCAACGATGCTCAATTGGTACCAAGGGGCCCAAAGAGTGCCCAGAAAAAATTCCCCACACCATGACACCACCACCACCAGCCTGAACCGTTGATACAAGGCAGGATGGATCCATGCTTTCATGTTGTTTACGCCAAATTCTGACCCTACCATCCGAATGTCGCAGCAGAAATCGAGACTCATCAGACCAGGCAACGTTTTTCCAATCTTCTACTGTCCAATTTCGATGAGCTTGTGCAAATTGTAGCCTCAGTTTCCTGTTCTTAGCTGAGAGGAGTGGTACCCAGTGTGGTCTTCTGCTGCTGTAGCCCATCTGCCTCAAAGTTCGACGCACTGTGCGTTCAGAGATGCTCTTCTGCCTACCTTGGTTGTAACGGGTGGCAATTTGAGTCACTGTTGCCTTTCTATCAGCTCGAACCAGTCTGCCCATTCTCCTCTGACCTCTGGCATCAACATGGCATTTCCGGCCACAGAACTGCCGCTCACTGGATTTTTTTTCTTTTTCGGACCATTCTCTGTAAACCCTAGAGATGGTTGTGCGTGAAAATCCCAGTAGATCAGCAGTTTCTGAAATTCTCAGACCAGCCCTTCTGGCACCAACAATCATGCCACGTTCAAAGGCACTCAAATCACCTTTCTTCCCCATACTGATGCTCGGTTTGAACTGCAGGAGATTGTCTTGACCATGTCTACATGCCTAAATGCACTGAGTTGCCGCCATGTGATTGGCTGATTAGAAATTAAGTCTTAACACACAGTTGGACAGGTGTACCTAATAAAGTGGCCAGTGAGTGTATATAATATATAAAGCTGAATGTGTGTGTGTGTGTGTGTGTGTGTATGTGTGTGTGTGTATGTCCGGGATTGGCATCTGCACCGTCGCAGCTACAGCCACAAAATTTAGCACAGTCACACGTCTGGACCCCGAGAGCGTCATAGGCTATGTTGTGAGGCAAAATTTTAACCCAGCGCGCTCCAATTCACCAAACAATTTGGCCTATTATTTTTATCATTTCTATGGTGTTATCGTCCTTCTGTAAAGCTGGAAATGACAATTTATTACTGTGCCAAAACAGACCACCCTCTGACACAGACTGCAGGGGGAGCCCAGTATCACACAGGATAGGATTAGATACACGGCTCAGCAGTTAGTATCACACAGGATAGGATTAGATACACGGCTCAGCAGTCAATATAACACAGGATAGGAATAGATACACGGCTCAGCAGACAGTATCACACAGGATAGGATTAGATACACAGCTCAGCAGTCAGTATCACACAGCAGAGGATTAGATACACAGTTCAGCACACAGTATAACACAGAATAGGATTAGATACACGGCTCAGCAGACAGTATCACACAGGATAGGATTAGATACACAGCTCAGCACACAGTATAACACAGAATAGGATTAAATACATGGCTCAGCAGACAGTATCACACAGAATAGGATTAGGTAACCGGATTAGGTTCACGGCTCTGCAGTCAGTATCACACAGGATACGATTAGATAAATGGCTCAGCAGTCAGTATCACACAGGATAGGATGAGATACACGGCTCAGCAGTCTGTATCACACAGGATAGGGTTAGATACACGGCTCAGCAGACGGTATCGCACAGGATAGGATTAGATACACGGCTCAGCAGACAGTATCACACAGAATAGGATTAGGTACACGGCTCTGCAGTCAGTATCACACAGGATAGGATTAGATACACGGCTCAGCAGTCAGTACCACACAGGAGAGGATTAGATACACAGCTCAGCAGACATTATCACACAGGATAGGGTTAGATACACAGCTCAGCAGACATTATCACACAGGATAGGGTTAGATACACAGCTCAGAAACAGGATGTGCCAAAGGAGAGGACAGTTTCATTCCAAGAATTCCACTCATTCCATCTGATTTGTTTTTTGATTTTAAACGCCTCCAGTTTCCAGTTCAACTGCTATTTGCAATGTCCATTAACAATGCTCAGGGACAGTCCTTGAAAGTAGTAGGGATCGATTTGCAATCTCCATGCTTTTCTAATGGTCAACTTTACGTGATCTGTTCAAGAGTTGGAACTGCCAAAAATCTGTTCATCTTTGCACCGAAAGGAAAAACCAAAAATCTTGAATGAGTTGAAAATAAAATACTATCAATACTCGGGTAATCGTTTAGTTAATTTGTGTAGCAAATCTGTAGTGTTGAATATATGATGTGAAATGCTTTTATGTGCAATATAATCATTATAATTTGTTATAACTAACCACAGTTGGTTACTATGCCCAGGCAACGCCGGGCTCTTCAGCTAATATATATATATATATTAGCTGAAGAGCCCGGCGTTGCCTGGGCATAGTAACCAACTGTGGTTAGTTATAACAAATTATAATGATTATATTGCACATAAAAGCATTTCACATCATATATTCAACACTACAGATTTGCTACACAAATTAACTAAACGATTACCCGAGTATTGATAGTATTTTATTTTCAACTCATTCAAGATTTTTGGTTTTTCCTTTCGGTGCAAAGATGAACAGATTTTTGGCAGTTCCAACTCTTGAACAGATCACGTAAAGTTGACCATTAGAAAAGCATGGAGATTGCAAATCGATCCCTACTACTTTCAAGGACTGTCCATGAGCATTGTTAATGGACATTGCAAATAGCAGTTGAACTGGAAACTGGAGGCGTTTAAAATCAAAAAACAAATCAGATGGAATGAGTGGAATTCATGGAATGAAAATGTCCTCTCCTTTGGCACATCCTGTTTCATACACACGCTTATTTAAATTTTTTTAATACTATATCATATACAGTAATACACTATTAGATAGATAAAATAAGTTTATATATATTATATATATACTTATTTAAAAACTTTTTAATAATATATTATATACAGTATATACATATATGTGTGTTTTATTTTTTATTTGGTGGAAGTTCAATCTCCCACCACTAGAGGGCGATTAGTGTATACAGTTTCTACATAGAACTCAATTATAAATAAGTATGCAGTAAGCTTCTTAGCTCCCTCTAGTGGTGGCTCAGGGAATTCCACATCTTTTTATTTCAAACGATGTCTATGCAGGGAATTTGGAACACGAAAAACAGTTAAAAAACAAATCTGTTTTCATTTAGAAAGCAATGAGGATTTAATTTGTACATTATAATAAATTAATTTGGCCTGTGTCACATACCATTCCATTCTTGCATAGGAAGTAGAAGAAGCCATTTACGGTATGTATACACAGCTTACATCTTTATTGCTCCATATTAAAAGGAATCAACTGGATGGGAACAATGTTGTCGTTTACAGACACCCAATTAAACGCATATTTAGGATTCCATAGGTTTACAGTAATAGTAAGGATTGGATCGGGTGAAATTCCAGCCCGGTAGCTGAAAAAAAAAAAGAATTAGTGATATGGAAGATAAAGTCTGCTTGCAAACGCCAGCAGGTATCAAATGGCTCAGAATGGAATGTACGAATATTGGAAAGACACGATGACATTGTGTTCCTTCTTTGGAGGATTTTATTTTATTTTTTATCAAATATTGTGATTATTTTTTCTGCAAAAAAAAAATTAATAATATTGGTATGACACGAGTTAAATTACTTAAAGGGGTTGTCTACTTTACATAGTCCACTTTCAACCACCTAGGATGTTTGAGTCTTTGGAAAGAATAAGGGGGTCTGGTCACCTGGAGGAACTCAAAATCCCACTTATTTAAAGAAATTAAATAAACTGTCATTTTTCATTTGGCCTGTGGGGGCACTGTGGGGAAATTGAATAGTTGCTGATGGCTTCTACTTCAGATTAAATGTTTAAAAATTCAAATTTGTCAGCTTTTCAAATTTTCCTAAAAAATTAGAATTCTGGCAAATTAAAAAGAATCTAAAGCCTCCGAACACTGTAAAAAGAAGTATATGTGTGATGGATTCACAGCAGCGCTATAACCACACTCATAAACAGCTGTCAGCTATTTGTCCCTACCCATCCCTGCTTTACAGATACAGTGACTCTCCTTCCTTCCTGCTCCCAGAAACAGTGACTCTCCTCCCTTCCTGCTCCCAGAAACAGTGACTCTCCTCCCTTCCTTTTCACAGAAACAGTGACTCTCCTCCCTTCCTGCTCACAGAAACAGTGCCTCTCCTCCCTTCCTGCTCACAGAAACAGTGCCTCTCCTCCCTTCCTGCTCACAGATACAGTGACTCTCCTCCCTTCCTGCTCACAGATAGTGACTCTCCTCCCTTCCTGCTCACAGATACAGTGCCTCTCCTTGCTGCTCCCAGAAACTGTAACTCTCCTCCCTTTCCTGCTCACAGATACAGTGACTCTCCTCCCTTTCCTGCTCACAGAAACAGTGACTCTCCTCCCTTCCTGCTCAAAGATACAGTGACTCTCCTCCCTTTCCTGCTCACAGAAACAGTGACTCTCCTCCCTTCCTGCTCACAGATACAGTGACTCTCCTCCCTTTCCTGCTCACAGAAACAGTGACTCTCCTCCCTTCCTGCTCACAGAAACAGTGACTCTCCTCCCTTCCTGCTCACAGAAACAGTGACTCTCCTCCCTTCCTGCTCACAGAAACAGTGACTCTCCTCCCTTCCTGCTCACAGATACAGTGACTCTCCTCCCTTCCTGCTCACAGATACAGTGACTCTCCTCCCTTCCTGCTCACAGATACAGTGACTCTCCTATTTATCTCTCCCTATCTGTATTATTCTGTTCTCCCCACACACTAATCTTCTTCACTGCATTACAATCACACACTATCTATACATTTTCTTGAGAATTTATTACTTTTTTCCCCCTCTTTGTATGACTAAGCTGTGACATCCTCTCACTATCCAGATTTTACCATAAAATGGCTGCTGCATTCCCTGCTTCAGCTTTTATACAGGCTATAATAATCCAGTCTGATTGGCTGTGCAATACCATGTGATTTGATAGCTGCAAGGCATTACGAGGAATCATCCAAGATCCCATTAGCGTTCAATTTCTGATGCAATCTTCTGCTATGAGTAAAATGTTGGTGGCCATTTTTGTTGACTGCATTGGAGGCAAATTAATTTAAAATGACAGCGGAAAAAATTGTTTGATTTTGCCAGTTTTTGCAAATTCCAAAAAAATTTGACAGATATTCAATTTGCACTGAATGGATTCGCTCATCTCTACGCTCTGTGATCACTGGGTAACATGCCTTATATAGGTCAAATATGGAAGTGTTGAATGTACTGGCGCAATCATCATCTAAAGCTGCCAGTTAATTAGGGCGGAGGCACGCAAATAAAATGACTCAATGATTAAAGCATGCTATTGAAATATGTAATTTCTTAGAAATACTATAAACTTGGCGGTATATTATATTTTTATGCTTTCTAGTGTATATTTTATTGGTAGGCTTTGAAATGCACTGAAATTAGCCGACTTACTTACGGTTTGGGCATTAGCGCGGCAATGGGTTAAATCATACCTGTATGCAGAGGCTCCTAATCTGATTCATGACCAATCAGATTGTGAGATATCTTGAACCTGTGAGCACCAATCAAATTGTAAGATTTTAGCTGGACTGGCTCACCAGGGTGCAAAGTGCCAAGCTCCTCCAGACTACTGACATGATTCTGATAAAGTAAAGGACCCCAAAGTCTGGGTAGAAGACAACCCCATTTGAAGAAACTTTAAGGATTATCTCTTCTGATGATGGTCTATTAGATACAATTAAAAGTAGATTTGCTAACTTTCCAAAGCTGGCATTTGGGTGAGAACGAGACATGAGAAATTTTAGAACCTGACCCCTTTTAGAACACAACCAGCCAACCCTTTCCTCTTCCCATTCTGGACCCAGTTCCAATATTTCTGGCATCTGTCAACAAAATTGCGCCAAAATCTGACTTACGGTAGGTTTAGGCAGAACTCAGGTGGTAATCTTACTCTTGCTGTTTGGGAATCCAAAGTTTCCTGCTTTTCCCGGGGAGTCTCCTGACCCTCTTACAGAACACACCCCAACAACTCTCTCCTTCCATTCTATACCCAATCCCAACTCTTTTGGCGTGGGGGTCTGCCCAAGAAATTGTGTCAAAATCTGACTTACAGTAGGTTTTGGCATAACTCGGGTGAATTAATTTTAATCTTTGGGAGTCCAAAGTCTCCTGCTTTTCCAGGTAGTCTTCTGACCCCCTTACAGAACACACCCCAACAACCCTTTCTTCTTCTATTCTACACCCAGTCTCAACACTTCTGTCACAAGTCTTCCCAAGAAATTGACCCAAAATCTGATTTACAGTAGGCTTTGGCAGAACCAAGGTGGTTACCTTACTCTTTGGGAGTAAGTTCCCCCCTTCTTCCGGGAGTCTCTTTGAGGTTTTCCAGTAGAGTTCGCTACTACAATTAAGAGTGGACATCTACGGATGGATGGTGGTGACCCTCAGAATTGTGTTCTGCAATAACCTAAAGGAACCTAAGTCTGATAGGACATCCCATTCTCAAAACAACCGACCCTTGGAATTATAAGGTTTGAAAGAACCAGGCTTTGTCGTAACAACCATTGTCCAATACCCCGTCCTTGAAGTATGTAGCAGGAAACTGGAAAAATTCCAGGTTCAAGCCCTTTATTGGTCAAGTTGTTAGAATTCTTCACCCGGTTTCTTAATTATTTTTTTTCATTCCATATGTTTCACGGTCTTTGGAAAGTGCTTACTTTAGGTCCAACCGCCGTTCACATATCCCCCCCGTATGACTCTCAGAAATCGGTGAATGGGTCGTAAACCATCAAAATGAGATAGAGCAAAGACTTAATCAATCCTTCTGCAGATCATATGGCCCATGCTGTTACATAGCATCATATGAAAACTATGTGATCATACCGGGCAATGTAATAAATTACATCCAGAATTATTGCCTGTTCAATGCAAAGGAACAGGCAGTGTCTGGAATAATCCCTAATTCCTGAAATACCTGAGGTCTCCTGTAAGCGCTGTCATTAAGAACGGCAAGTTCATTACGCTGAGAATTTAGGGATCAGAATGTGGGAATCATTTTAGCTATCACGTAAATCTGCTTTCATGATTTACATGGAGCATATAAAGCAAGAGAAGTCGTACTGTGCAGCCGACCATAGAGACATCTGGAGTTCAATCCTGAAAATTAAAGAAAAGGGATGGAGGATAACTTGACTGTCGTTGGGGGTCCAACAGCTGGAATTCCCTTGATCTTGAGAATGAGACGCTGAAACCCCATGAATAGGGCTCTCCAGCCATCCTTAACGGAGTGAAGGTGTGCAAGCGAAGCCTGGCACCATTCATTTTCTATGTGACTGCGCTATTTTTGTCAGTCCCATAGACAATGAATGTAGCATATTTGCACCTCCAGGACATGACTGTAGAGTCCAATTCTAAGAGTTCCAGACCCCCATTCCCCAACAGTCTTATGGGGAATGAGGGTCTGAAGGGCAAAGGGGCAACTTCCAAGTGGCCTCTATCAGCCAGCTCTATACAGCAGACAGCGGGGTACAGCTATGCTCCCCTCTTTTGCATAAGACTATTTTTGGATTCTCAAGACTGAGACAATCCACTGACAATGACATGCTCATTTACCAAAGCTCCCTTACCAACAACCTCCACCATCATAATCCAAACCTCATGGTCCTGAGATATTGTCCATGGATGCACTACTACTCTATACTATGCAGTCAAGAGTCATCTCAACATTTGTCTATTTTGGGTCAGAATGGACAAATCAAGGACTCATGGGTCCTTGTAAAATGAGCAGATGTGTAGATAGAAGCTACCTAATGCAAAAATTGCGCAAGGGTTTCCAAAAGTCAGCTTCCCTGTCCTTGGGCCTCTTTACTCCCAGGTGTTTGGGAATGAAAGTAATTTCTGCATACCTAAAAAATGCACCAACATTTTATTGGTCACTATGATTTTACCCATTTGAGAATCTTTATACGGTATTTGAATCCATCAACTGGATGGGCCACCATCCAAGTAACCTCTCCACTTGAAACAGTATTGTTCCACTCAAAGCACCACAGTCCACTTAGGGTCTCTGAAAGTGGTGTCCTTGGGTCTCTTGATATCAAGATAACATCTATCTTGTACAAAGGAAAATCTGCTGTAGTCGAAAGTCAACTTATCTGCCAAGGGTTCCACCACCTCTGGTGACCCACATGTTTCCCAATTACTATCTAAACTTAGGCAAGGTTCACATTTGCGGATGGCAGAGCTGCAGAGGGCTGCAGACTTCCTCCGTGAAGCTCCGCCCACAACATGTTGCGTTCGATGTGAGACGTCGCATAGTCCAAACGACGCAATCGGAGGCATCTGCATACATCCGCAAGGCCTATGTACCCAATGTTAAAGATAGGGTACGCAGGCCGCATGCAGACGTAGGCGGAGCTGACCAGAGGAGGTGCGGCAGTGGGTGGAGCTTCACAGAGGAAGTCCACAGCCCTCCGCAGCTCTGCCATCCGCAAATGTGAACCTTGCCTAAGTTTAGATAGTAATTGGGAAACATGTGGGTCACCAGAGGTGGTGGAACCCTTGGCAGATAAGTTGACTTTCGACTACAGCAGATTTTCCTTTGTACAAGATAGATATTATCTTGATATCAAGAGACCCAAGGACATCGGCCTCAGTCGGTCTAATTGTGACAGAATTAGACATGTTGTCTGGTTGATGGATCCAACCAATTGTTGTACAGATTAATGACATCTTAATTATTTCCTCAGACGAGGAAAAAGATCCAATCAAACTGTTCTACAAGACATCATCCCGACACACAACGAAAAACATTCCTTCGAGATTTTGTCATGCATTCTTGGACTCCTGCAGTGGGCCAGAAGGCTGCATTTCTGCTTCTGATTAGATAATTGCAATCAGTTCTCATGATAGGAGACTAAAGCTGAGATAATGGAGACCTGTGCCAAGTCAAAAAGTCTTCGAAAAGTGATAAATAACCAGTAGGGGGCGATGACTGTTTTTTGTTTATAATTTTAAACATTCTCTTCGGATGAAATAAGGGTCCCTATGATTATAGATGAGGCGGAGGTGGCAAATATAACCCGTGAAGTCTCCATCATCCCATGAATAACCATTAGGGCTAGTATTCGTAGATTAATTTTTCAGGGCACCTCATTTTTCTCATCACGTTTGACTTTTACTGGCTCGCTGTTTCCCTTCACATTTGACTTTGATGTGGTCAGTAGGATTAACAAAATAATAGGTAAAAGAGTTACAAACTCTCTTGTCAGAGCTCACTGATGAATTCTCAGTTAACTCATTCTGCAGCCAGCAATAGACAGTGCAGTACAGGTGGTATAGAAGGCAAGCGGAAAAATGTTTAAAGAAACCTATTTGCAAAAATGATTTTTACCCCCAAATACATGAATTTGCCACAAATATTAGTTGTATGGAGAATTTTGTTGTTTTTTTTTACTTAAAGGGGTTGTCCAGGGTGGGATGAAAGTCTGCAGTTAAACTATGTGACTGCAGACCTCAGAATCCTCACATGCTGTCAAGATTCTCTGGTGCCAGTTGAGAAAGCGGGCAGTCTTGTGACCACAAGTATGTGATTTGCATACTACCAGCCACATTCCGACTAGTCGCTCGCTGGGTTTGTTGCCCAATCCAGAATAGAGCGGACCTTCATTCCATTCATTGTCTCTGTGACTGCTCAGTGCAGTGGTCAGTTATTTCCGTCAGTCCCATAGACAAGGAATGAAGTGGTGGCCGCGCATGCTCACTTGTGCTCCATTCTAGATGGATCTGCAGACCCCATTCTAGGGATCTCTGGGGATCCCAGCAGTCAGCTAGTTATCTTTTTGTTAGGTTCACTAGGTAAAGTGAATCATCAAAGCCCAGGGTCCAGGTGGGCACCCTGGGCATGGGTTTCAGAGCAGCAGAGAGATGAGGTTACGAGAAACAGGTAGCAGAGGTATGGGAAATTGCAGACAGGAGTCCCAAAACAGGGAGCAGATGTCCTGGTGACCCCAGGGAGATAGCCGAGGTCCTGGAAGCTGCAGGCAGATAGGAGACGTCCTTGAAGCCACAGGCAGGCAGGATATCACCAGGGCCGGTTTTAGGCAAAGTGGGGCCCTAGGCAAAGTTTAAAATGGGGCCCAAAATGCTAACATATATGCACATATGCACATCACACAGAAGCATTTCGGATGTAGTTACATGCGCTGAGTTCTGGCCGCTAAGTGAGTGTGATCGACAATATTGAAGTCGCTTAACACTTGTTTCCCGGCCTCTGTCCACCATCTGAGAGTGATGGGGACAGAACGCAAGCTTTCGAGTATTTGTTACCATCTTTTCAGTTAGCCATTAAAAAGGTATCAACCACTGAGGACTCTCAATTCTGAATATTTTTCTATCTACTGGCTAACACGGTACAAAGATATACATCTTTCCGGGAACAGAACGGTCACTAATGGATCAATCTGTCCCAATACAGTATCATGTTATCAGCTGCACATCTACAGTTTTCACCCCAATAGTCCTCCATATAATATAATGTGCCCCATAGTCCTCCATATAGTATAATACACTCCACATAGTCCTCCATATAGTATAACTCACTCTTCATAGCCCTCCATATATTAAAATACACTCAGTCCTCCATATAGTATATACATTACTCAGTCCTCCATATAATATAATACACTCCCTTTAGTCCTCCATATATTAAAATACACTCAGCAGTCCTTCATATAGTATTATACACTTCCCATAGTCATCCATGTAGTACAATTCACTTCCCATAGTATAATGCACTCCATAGTTCTTCATACAGTATAATGTATTCCCCATAGTCCTCAATACAGTATAATGCAGCCCACATATAGTATAATACAGTCACCCCATAGAGCATAATGCAGCCACCGCACAGAGTATAATGCAGCCCCGCCATACAATATAATGTAACCCCCCATAGAATATAATGCAGCCCCCCTCCTTTAGTATAATGCAGCCACTCCATAGAATATATGGCACCCCCCTCAGAGTATAATGCAGCCCCTTATATAGTATAATGCAGCCCCAAGAGATTATAATGTAGCCCTCTCATAAAGTATAATGAAGCCCCCATACAATATAATCTAACCTCCATAGAATATAATGCAGCCCCCGAGAGAATACAATGTAGCCTCCTCATAGTATAATGTAGCCCCCTTGTATGATGCAATCACCCCCCATAGAATATAATAAATATAACACAACCCCCCATAGAATATAATGTAGCCCCAAATAGAACATAATACGGCCCACCTCCCCATAGAATATAATGTAGCCCCCCATATTATTTAACACAGCCTCCCCCATAGAATATAATGTATGCCCCCATGGTATATAACACAGCCACATAGTATATAGCACAGCCACAAAGTATATAACACAGCCCACATAGTATATAACACAGCACTACATGGTATACAGCACAGCCCCACATGGTATACATCACAGCCCCACATGGTATACAGCACAGCCCCACATGGTATACAGCACAGCCCCACATGGTATACAGCACAGCCCGCATCTCTCCCCCCAGAGAGTGGCCCCACAGTCAAGTACTCACTGTTACATTAAAAAAACCCACAATCCTCACTTCTCCTTGTGCCCGTGCTGCTCCCGGCTCCTGTCTCAGCGGCTGCTCTGCCTGAAGTCATCGCACACCTGCAGTATCAGAGGCAGAGCGGGGAATGATAGGAGAGGGAGCGTCAGCTGATGCTCTCTCCTCCATCATTGTTTTGAATTGTATCGGCATCTATGATGGGGGAGCTGGTGGCAGACGGGCCCCCCTGCCTCACGGGCCCCATAGCGGCTGCATGATGTGCCACTAGCTGGGGGCCCCTGGGGGAGCGGGGCCCTAGGCAGCTGCCTGGGCTTCCTGGCCCTAACGCAGGCCCTGGAGACCACTAACAGTTAACAAAAGTCACGGAAGATCGGGAACAGGCAGCAGAAGTCCTGACAGCTGCAGGCGGACAGGAGACATTCTGGAAGTCACAGTCAGACAGTAGACCAGGAGCACGCAGCAGAGATCCTGGAAGCCTTTGAACAGGCAGCAGATGTCAGGAGACACCCTGGAAGCCGCATTCAGACAGTAGACTGGGAACAGGTAGCATAGGTCAAGGAAGACCGGGAACAGGTAACAGGTTCTGGAAGGCTGAAAACGGGAGGACTGGGAATAGATTGCAGAGATCCTGGAATATCGGGAAATGGTAGCCACAGGTGGATAGGAGACATCCTGGAAGCCACAGGCAAACAGGAGACCAGGAGCAGGTAGTAGAGGTCTTGTAAGACTGGTAAGTGGTAACACGTTGCAGAGGTCCTGGAAGACTGGGAACAGGTAGCAGAAGTCCTGAAACACTAGGAACAGGTCTCAGGAACACTAGAGTCTTAATACCAAGACCAAGGTGTCTTGGTAGGCCTTCTATAGGCCCCGGTAGATGATCACCTGAAAAGCCTCATGTGGAGTAAAAGAGTTCAGTGGACTATGGTAAGGGGAGTACGGCCTTACTTTAAAGTCTCCTTACATCATCTTGGCCTCGCTGCCCATTGATTTAGTTATGGGCAGCCATAATGATTGTTCCGGCATCAATAGTAATAACTAAATCCTTATGCTTTTCCCTCCTCCTGTATATTTTTGGACAAGTCCTGTGGCCGCCGATCTTTGACTTTTCATTACTGCATCTCATTTCTTGACAAAAATTGCCCGGGCCCTTGATGAAAATTGAGCAGCGTTATTGAATTCCAGGGAAAATCCATTTTGCTGCATATCACAGATTCTTTCTAAATTACATTCTTCCAAGTAAATGTGGCCTTTGTGAGAAATCCTTAATTACGCGGCACAGTCAGGGCGATTGATAAGTGAGTTATAGAAATGTCGCGAGCTGCCAGATTCACCTCACTGCAAAAGCTAAAACACCCCATAAACCTACGTCTGTCTACACATAGCATAGTGGGGTGGAGATCAATCACAGTCAGTGCCCCCATATTATTTCCCATCACAGTCAGTGCCCCCATATTATTTCCAGCCACAGTCAGTGCCCCATATTATTTCCAGCCACAGTCAGTGCCCCCATATTATTTCCAGCCACAGTCAGTGCCCCCCATATTATTTCCAGCCACAGTCAGTGCCCCCATATTATTTCCAGCCAGTCAGTGCCCCCCATATTATTTCCAGCCACAGTCAGTGCCCCCATATTATTTCCCATCACAGTCAGTGCCCCCATATTATTTCCAGTCACAGTCAGTGCCCCCATATTATTTCCAGTCACAGTCAGTGCCCCCATATTATTTCCAGTCACAGTCAGTGCCCCCATATTATTTCCAGCCACAGTCAGTGCCCCCATATTATTTCCAGCCACAGTCAGTGCCCCATATTATTTCCCATCACAGTCAGTGCCCCCATATTATTTCCAGCCACAGTCAGTGCCCCCATATTATTTCCAGCCACAGTCAGTGCCCCCATATTATTTCCAGTCACAGTCAGTGCCCAAATATTATTTCCAGCCACAGTCAGTGCCCCCATATTATTTCCAGCCACAGTCAGTGCCCCCATATTATTTCCCATCACAGTCAGTGCCCCCATATTATTTCCAGTCACAGTCAGTGCCCCCATATTATTTCCAGCCAGTCAGTGCCCCCATATTATTTCCCATCACAGTCAGTGCCCCCATATTATTTCCCATCACAGTCAGTGCCCCCATATTATTTCCAGCCACAGTCAGTGCCCCCATATTATTTCCAGCCAGTCAGTGCCCCCATATTATTTCCAGTCACAGTCAGTGCCCCCAAATTATTTCCAGCCATAGTCTGTGCCCCCATATTATTTCCAGCCAGTCAGTGCCCTCATATTATTTCCAGTCACGGTCAGTGCCCCCATTTTGTTTCCAGCCACAGTCAGTGCCCCCCATATTATTTCCAGCCACAGTCAGTGCCCCCATATTATTTCCCATCACAGTCAGTGCCCCCATATTATTTCCAGCCACAGTCAGCGCCCCCATATTATTTCCAGCCAGTCAGTGCCCCCATATTATTTCCAGTCACAGTCAGTGCCCCCAAATTATTTCCAGCCATAGTCTGTGCCCCCATATTATTTCCAGCCAGTCAGTGCCCTCATATTATTTCCAGCCACAGTCAGTGCCCCCATATTATTTCCCATCACAGTCAGTGTCCCCATATTATTTCCAGCCACAGTCAGCGCCCCCATATTATTTCCAGCCATAGTCTGTGCCCCCATATTATTTCCAGCCAGTCAGTGCCCTCATATTATTTCCAGCCACAGTCAGTGCCCCCATATTATTTCCCATCACAGTCAGTGCCCCCATATTATTTCCAGCCATAGTCTGTGCCCCCCATATTATTTCCAGCCAGTCAGTGCCCAAATATTATTTCCAGCCAGTCAGTGCCCTCATATTATTTCCAGCCACAGTCAGTGCCCCCATATTATTTCCCATCACAGTCAGTGCCCCCATATTATTTCCAGCCACAGTCAGCGCCCCCATATTATTTCCAGCCAGTCAGTGCCCCCATATTATTTCCAGCCACAGTCAGCGCCCCCATATTATTTCCAGCCAGTCAGTGCCCCCATATTATTTCCAGTCACGGTCTGTGCCCCCCATATTATTTCCCATCACAGTCAGTGCCCCCATATTATTTCCAGCCACAGTCAGCGCCCCCATATTATTTCCAGCCAGTCAGTGCCCCCATATTATTTCCAGTCACGGTCTGTGCCCCCCATATTATTTCCCATCACAGTCAGTGCCCCCATATTATTTCCAGCCACAGTCAGCGCCCCCATATTATTTCCAGCCAGTCAGTGCCCCCATATTATTTCCAGCCACAGTCAGTGCCCCCATATTATTTCCAGCCAGTCAGTGCCCTCATATTATTTCCAGTCACGGTCTGTGCCCCCCATATTATTTCCCATCACAGTCAGTGCCCCCATATTATTTCCAGCCACAGTCAGTGCCCCCATATTATTTCCAGCCAGTCAGTGCCCTCATATTATTTCCAGTCACAGTCAGTGCCCCCATATTATTTCCCATCACAGTCAGCGCCCCCATATTATTTCCAGCCAGTCAGTGCCCTCATATTATTTCCAGTCACGGTCTGTGCCCCCATATTATTTCCAGCCAGTCAGTGCCCTCATATTATTTCCAGTCACGGTCTGTGCCCCCATATTATTTCCCATCACAGTCAGCGCCCCCATATTATTTCCAGCCACAGTCAGCGCCCCCATATTATTTCCAGCCAGTCAGTGCCCCCATATTATTTCCAGCCACAGTCAGTGCCCCCATATTATTTCCAGCCACAGTCAGTGCCCCCATATTATTTCCAGCCACAGCTGCCAGTGCCCCCATATTATTTCCAGGCAGTCAGTGCCCCCATATTATTTCCAGCCAGTTATTACCCCCATAATAAGGCCAGGATCACACATGCGAGAAACACGGCCAAGTCTCGCATGTTAATACCCGGCACTGCCGCCGGCACTCGGATTGGAGCGTGTGGCCGCATAGAAATACATGGAGCCGCACGCTCCGCTCCCGAGTGCCGGCGGCAGTGTCGGGTATTAACATGCGAGACTCGGCCGTGTTTCTCGCATGTGTGATCCCAGCCTAATACTATAATAATACTTGCTACAGTCAGTGCCCCCATATTATTAGCGTCCCCATAATTTTGTAAGCCACAGTCATTACCCCAGTAACATTGCCATCCACAATCAGTGCCCCCATCATATTGTAACCCATATTTTGAAAACTTAAAAAATTACTAATTTTATAGGAAAATTGTAATTTGTCTTTGGAGTCCAGAGCTGGAGCAAAACCCAAGGACGCTGCAGCAATTCTCCACCACCCTGATATAGAGTTGGCGGCGGTCCGCAGCATGTATACACATATATACTCAGGGCTTTCAGGGGACTCGGAGTGTGAAAGTCTCTGATATTAGAAGGTAACATTTCATGGAAAGCCAGACCTGCTTTACATTAGACAGATGTTGATGGAAGGTTGGTGCGCTGCCCGCAGCAACTGCTTACATAAGAAGACGCTCCACGTCTCTGCTGCCATCTAAGGAACTGCGCCTGACACTGGCAAAGTTGGAACTTGCATGTTAGGTAAGGTGGAAATATATGTTATTTATAGAAATGAGCGAATCTTTGGAGACAGCTTTGCCAAATTTTTCAAAAAAAATTCAAATTTGTAGCAAATCAATTCACCATGAATCCCAAATACTCCAATTCCCCCTAAAAAGGCGTAAATAACACTCTGAGATCTCACTATTCAGATTCATAACAAATTGGCTGCTGCATTCCCTGCTTCAGCTTTTATACTGGCTGAGAACATAAAACTGTGGGTTATGGATATAATTTAGTAACAAAAAATGTATAATTAATGGTGAAAAGTTGAACTTGATGGACCTAGGTCTTTTTTTCAACCTATGTAACTATATATAATCTATTCGGATTGCAGTTGTCCACCTTTGAGGATGTTTTTGTATTTATTTCCGTAATGAAATGCATGTATTTGGGGTTGAAAATCATCTGCAACACGGAGATCGCCTAGGACTGTATGCAAGCTTTAGTAATGTCAAAGTGACCTCAACATATATGGGTAACCGGATGGCAACCGTTCATCACTGCTGTGCTGTCACACACTATTGGTACAGTGAATTCTGTAATTTAGGGATTTTTCTTGCCATTTGAATGTATGAGCTGTGACGTTTTCTCACCATTCAGATTCATCCCAAACTGGCTGCTGTATTCCCTGTTTCAGCTTTTATACCGGCTATGATAATCTATTCTGATTGGAGTTGTCCACCTTTGTTGAAAATGTATGTATTTATTACGTATTATGTATTTTATGTATTTTTTTTACTTAAATGCATGTATGTGGAGCTAAAAATGTTGCATTTGGGCTTCATAACATTTTTTTTTGCACCAATTGGCTTTTGTAAGTCAATTTGTTTCCTGCATATTCTACTCAATCAAGTGAGAAGAGCTCAGAAAGAGAGGGATAAAAGAGCTAAAAGTCCCCCAGTCAGACCATCATAGCGAGCTCACTGACAGATTCTCAGTTGGCTCGTTCTGCTGCCAGAAACAGACAGGGAAACACAGAGGCTATTTTTATATAGATCTGTAAAAATGATTTTATTTTGCTTCGCCTGCATTATGAAAAAGTCAAGTAAGGTAATTGAAAAACGGTATAAATAAGTAATTTACGCCCCTGCAGCCGCGGTCATGTCGCACCTGTACAAATGCACAGAAAAGAACATCTGGTTCGTAAATTTGTCCTCTCGTATTCTCCAGAGAGCTTCATTTATGTACATTACTTGGGAACAGGATAGAGCAATACGCAGCCCTTACGGGGGGCCGCCAGTAAACTCCCATCAGCTGTCTATCCCCCAATTACTCACCTGAGGTTACCAAACTGGGGACGGAGGGGGAGGGGACGGCCATTAAAATGCAAGATGTCATAGTCACGTGGGCTATAATTGCAATTTACATTTGATGCTCTGATTAATTCAACAGTACGTTCGCTGAATATCAAGAATTAAAAAAAAAAAAAAGTCCCATTACGCCATCCTGCGCTTAGTGTGTCTGGCACTATGAGGTGTGACTGTACTGGGGTAAATTGGAAATGTTTCAAAAAAATTAATTAGTCTGGTTTGGATAATCAGGAGAAAAATAAATATATACATATAAGTAGTTTAGGCTGTTTACAGTATAAAACGCAGGCAAATTTCATGGCAAACTGTAATACTCATCACTACCACTGCGTGGCCACCTTCAGACACATGGTGCATAAACAACTCCTGACAGAGTATCACAATTTTTTTTTTTTTTTTTTTTTTTTTAATAAAAGCTGATCATTTCGGGATAGAGGAAAACAGGAAGGTAGTATATTGTGTTTGCAATATAACATATATATATAATGTCTTTAATCCAGACTCGAGGGGTCCCTTGCAGGGGGCATCCAGGACCATCTTTTTCCTGCGGCTTTAATTAAGACACTCATACATATATATAAGATGAAATTCATCTGAACCTGGCGATCTCAGCAAGGCGTGGTGGATCCTGTGTTATCTACTGTATGTGAGGAGGAGGTGAGCTGTGACATCACCTATTGTGAATGGTGGATACAGTGTTATCTACTGTATATAGAGGTGTTATCAGTCATTGTACAGGAGGAGGAGGTGAGCTGTGATATCACCTATTGTGAATGGTGGATCCTGTGTTATCTACTGTATATAGAGGTGTTATCAGTCATTGTACCGGAGGAGGAGGTGAGCTGTGATATCACCTAATATGAATGGTGGATCCTGTGTTACTTCCTGTATATAGAGGTGTTATCAGTCATTGTACAGGATCGGGAGGAGGTGAGCTGTGACATCTATTGTGAATGGTGGATCCTGTGTTATCTACTGTATATAGAGGTGTTATCAGTCATTGTACAGGAGGAGGAGGTGAGCTGTGACAATCACCTATTGTGAATGGTGGATCCTGTATTATCTACTGTATATAGAGGTGTTACCTTTCATTGTAAGCCTGTCTGTGATGATAATGAGACTGCTGAAATGCCTTCTGTACAGAACAGGATGTGTGAGTCTAATATTAGACTTGGTACCCAATGTGAAAATTGAAGATTTTTCAAATTTTTGTTCATAATAGTAGTGAAAGAAGTCAACAAAAAAATTAGCATAAAAACGTAATGTAATCAATTGGTGATTTGTTTTATTTGAGAGAGAGAGAGAGAAGAATTTTTCGCAGCTTCCGTAACAGCAATTCATGGTTAAAATGCCTCCCGGAGTAAGGCTAAGTGCACACGTAGCAGAAAATTTCTGCTTAAAAACCGGACTCCCTTCCCAGAAACCGCGCATTTTTTTCTGCGCGTTTTCCGCGCGGTTTTTGGCGGATCCGTTTTTTTCTAAAATTGGCGGATTTTGACTGACGACAAAAAACGGAAGCGTGAAACGGGCCTTAGCAGCACATTTTATCTTTGATGGTGTACCTAGGGGGTTTCTATATAACCAAACTATAATCTATATTCTTTTTTTACTTCGCTATTTCTAACCTTTAATTCCAAGTTCCATGAAAAAACGGAACAAAAATATCGCCAGAGGTCCCAGCAAGGGAACAGTTTGTGATCAGCCTATTGTCAAGGGACCCTTTCAACATGGAGCGGGTTATCCAAATTAGTCAACACCTTTGAGAAAATTTCCATTCACGCAGGCGGATCCCTGCCCACAACAATTGGCAATGTAGCAAATCGATCGCCCCTTGTACAAATTGTTTGGCGTATTCTCGGCAGCACTTTCCCGGATTACATGAAGAAATGTGCTGCCGACAAAGATTAAGCGATCATTATTCAGGCCACGTTAAGATGCGATCAGCAGATAAACTAGCATTTTGCTCATTGATCGGCTTATTCCTGCAACATTTACGTGGGACATTGATCAGAAATGATCATCATTCCACATGCAAGAAACTTAAAGAGAATCTGACAGCAGGTTGCCAATTTATAATTTTAGAGCAGCATGATGTAGGGGCAGAAACCCGATTGCAATGATGTGTAACTTACTGATCAGTGTTTTATCAGCAGGAAATTATCACTACAGGACTAGGTGTCTCATGCCTCCTAGTCCAGCCACAACTACAGCACTAATTAGAAGCTGTCAATGTACAGTGTACACAGAAAGTTGCCAATAGGATGTGTGGGAGGGGCTCAAGATTTCGAGCTCAACATTCCGAGAGCTCAACATTCCAAGGGCTCAACATTCTGAGAGCTCAACATTCCAAGGGCTCAACATTCTGAGAGCTCAACATTCTGAGAGCTCAACATTCTGAGAGCTCAATATTCCAAGGGCTCAACATTCAGGGCTCAACATTCCGAGGGCTCAACATTTCGAGGGCTCAACATTTCGAGGGCTCAACATTCCGAGCTCAACATTCCGAGGGATCAACATTCCGAGGGATCAACATTCCGAGGGATCAACATTCCGAGGGATCAACATTCTGAGCTCTGTTAGATCTGCAGCAGAGAAAACTGTGATTGTATCACAACTGCTGTACCCAGTAAACTAAGTGTTACGTCCCTGGAATCAAGATCTCTGTCCCTACATAATGATACTGTCAAGTTACATAGCAAAAACCTGCTGACAGATTCCCTTTAAGTAAAATTTAGCACATCTTATTGAGCGTCCTTTTAAAGGGATTATCTTATACACCACTCTCCTGTGTGCTCCTAATGATTGATAGTTCGGGCCGGCTGCATGGCTGTGTCCTGGCCCGAACCGTCTACTGTCCAAAGGCAGCATCGGAAGTGCACAGGGGCACCAAATGTGTCCGGATCCTGTGCCCCTGTGCTCCTCCGATGCTGCCTTTTGAGCAGCATTTACAAGCTCTATAGGAAAGAGCTTGTATGTGCTGCACAAGAGGCGTGACGCAGCGTAGCAGAGTACAAACAAGCAGAAAACACTAGAATTCTAAATTCTAAAGTTGAAAAACCTACTTAGCTTTTCAAACATAGAAATTTTGCCAATTTAAGAAGTTGAACCCCTTAATAAGGATGTACGAATAGCGAAAATCAGATCCTCTACGGGACCCGATAGGGCAGACTATTATTTCCTGTCTGGCATAGACTCAAGCTCGCTTAAGACGTCAAAAATATACTACATAAAACACTCCCCGGGGAGGATCATTAATTGATTTTCCATTTTAAGAAGAAGCAAGATGTGGAAAGTCCTCCCGAGGAGCAGAACTCCTACAGAGGAGGACGGCGGAGAGGAAGAGCTCGGCGCGGAGACAATGGAATCCGCGGACTTCACCGGAGCCATCTAGGAGAGAACTTCTGTGTTCCACCAAGACATGGCAAAATTTACAGCAAAAGGTGGAGAAGTGTTCTGAGGGGTTTTTTTTTTTAAATTTTGCACAAAAGTATCCTACAAATTGATAATGAACGGTTTCCTATGATTCTTTTTTCCCAGGTTCCTCGATCAATGATAATTCCATTGGGAATAAGATTAAATTCAAAATGTGTCTACCATCATGTGGGTCATGATCTGGCGTTCAACATGGAGATATGGCTTCCCCGCTGGAAGCATAAATGATTCCAAAATCGATCTGGTGGGAAAAAAAAACATTGAAATGGAGACAGCTGACATTTCAATCCTAAAATATATGTGGTTGGTAATCACGATGTAGGAAAGGCTGGTACCTTGAAGATACTGGCCCCCGCCCAATGAGAAATAGATGGCTGAGGTCCACCAACAATTCGCGATCTCAGTCAGTTCAAAAGCCATTGAATGGAGAGGTGGTCAGGTCACACATCAACACTACACTGGAAGAGGGGATCGAGACCCTCACTCTAGTGATCAGTGCTGGATACATCATGTATTTCAAGAGCTACCTCTTTAAAAAGAAATATGTTGTCAGAAGTTTTAAAAAAAAAAAAAATATTGGGTAATTTATATTTTATTTTTCATATTATATTAATTTTTTTGTACTTTTCACATTTGTCACTAGGCCTAACATTAGAATCCTACTTCCTGCTCTGCACACGAACATTAGCAGCAGTAGACTGACTCAGACCCTATTAGTTTGTACAGACGTACTATCTGAGCATGCTTTCGTGTGGGGGAGTAGGTGAGCTGTGACATCACCTATTGTGAATGGTGGATCCTGTGTTATCTACTGTGCATAGAGGTGTTATCAGTCATTGTACAGGAGGAGGAGGTGAGCTGTGACATCACCTATTGTGAATGGTGGATCCTGTGTTATCTACTGTATATAGAGGTGTTATCAGTCATTGTACAAGAGGAGGAGGTGAGCTGTGACATCACTTATTGTGAATGGTGGATCCTGTGTTATCTACTTTATGCAGAGGTATTATCAGTCATTGTACAGGAGGAGGAGGAGGTGAGCTGTGATGTCAGCTATTGTGAATGGTGGATCTTGTATTATCTACTGTATATAGAGGTGTTATCAGTCATTGTACAGGAGGAGGAGGGGAGCTGTGACATCACCTATTGTGAATGGAGGATCCTGTGTTATCTACTGTATGTAGAGGTGTTATCAGTCATTGTACATTGTTTAACCCTTTATGTTTAACCCTTTACACCAACCAATCCAAGATGTCCGTCAGAAGTCGCTGGCCACATACGGAACGGATCTGAGAGGATTAAAGATTTATTGGGTTAAATGTAAGATACAATAGAGAAATCCTATCTACTAAAGGATCTGTGCAGCCAGATCCGCTCCGGCCCTATAAGGAGCGTTATTTGATACGATGGGACGGAGTGACGGAGCGAGCGGGGGATTTTTTTTTTTTTTTCCCGTGTAAGCTGCTGCCATCTTCCAAACTCAAATCGGCCATAATTTATTTCCGTGGTCCTGTACGGTCCCTCTTCCCTATTAGGCAAACAAATACAGATCTCCTCATACGGCAGGCAATGTTGCAAATGGTTTTTCAAAGATTTAATCTCGACCGGACTTATTGCCAAATCAAAAACATACGACATTTGGAATTCATTAAAAAAAAAAAAAAGTTGAGCTTTCAGCTGTAAACTTTACAGACCCCACGGTATCAGTATCGGCTCATCTGCTGTACTGTATGTGTCACTACAACTGCACGGGGGGCACCAACTTCCCTGCCGAACATGAGCCCCACCTTACCCTCTACCCTGTTTTCAAGATCTGGATCCTAAACCACCATTTTTTGGTTGGATCATCTCAACTAAAAACCTCCAAAAGGTATTACCCCTAAAACTGCCCAACACAGCCAGGAGCAGGGCCGGCTCCAGGTTTTTGTAGGACCCGGGCGTAAGACACTTAGTCGGCCCCTTTAACACTTACCATGATTCATGATGCACAAATACTGCAGAGAAATATAGGTATGGCACAAAGATTTCACTGACTTCTTACATTACACGAGTGATATCAATAGCTCAGAAACCGGACAGTATAATCCTCCATACAGTATTATGGGCACCACATAGTCCTCCATACAGTATAATGAGCCAAATATATATTGCTCCGTAAAGAATAATGAGCCCCATATATTGCTCCATAAAGTATAATGAGCCCCATATATTGCTCCATACAGTGTTATGGGCACCACATAGTCCTCCATACAGTATTATGGGTGCCACATAGTCCTTCATACAGTATAATGAGCCACATATATTGCTCCATACAGAATAATGAGCCCCATATAATGTTCCATAGAGAATAATGAGCTCCATATATTTCTCCATACAGTATTATGGGCACCACATAGTCCTACATACAGTATAATGAGCCCCATATATTGCTCCATACAGTATAATAAGCCCCATATATTGCTCCATACAGAATAATGAGCACCATATATTACTGCATACAGTATAATGAACCCCATATATTGCTCCATACAGTATGATGAGCCCCATATATTGCTCCATACAGAATAATGAGCCCCATGTATTGCTCCATACAGAATAATGAGCCCCATATATTGCTCCATACAGAATAATGAGCCCCATATATTGCTCCATACAGAATAATGAGCCCCATATATTGCTCCATACAGTATAATGAGCCCCATATATTGCTCCATATAATATTATGGGCACTACATAGTCCTACATACAGTATAATGAGTCCAATATATTGCTCCATATAGAATAATAAGCCCCATATATTGCTCCATACAAAATAATGAGCCCCATATAGTGGTGCATACAAAATGAGCCCAAATATAATGCTCCAGTATATTATGGGCCCCATATACTGCTCCAAATATAATGGGCCCCATATAATGCTCCATATATGATGCACCCCATATATTGCTCCAAACATGGAAAAAAAATGAAATACTCATCTCGTCCTGCCCTCTGCATTGTGACTGCTCAGGCAGAGGGCACACACTAGTCACATTATCGCACCCTCTGACCTGAGCGTCACAGTCAGGAGATGTGGAAGACGCCGCAGTGGAGGAATGGGGAGAGGCAAGTATTACTAGTATCGGGACCCTGAGCAAGCGGGGGGGATGGGCCCACTCACAGGCACCAGGCCACCATAGCGCACCGGTGTTCCAAACGGCGAATAGGCCCCCCCGCCTGTTCAGGACCACGGCACTTGCCCGGATGCTGATGCCAGCCCTGAACAGGAGTATTATCCTTTAAAATACTAGACAACCGGGAATTGTGAATGGTGGATTTTTTCTATCTATGGTATTTAGAGGTGTTATCAATCAGTCATTATACAGGAAGGGGAGGAGGGGAGCTGTGACATCACCTATTGTGAATGGTGGATCCTGTGTTATTTACTGTATATAGAGGTGTTATCAGTCACTGTACAGGAGGAGGAAGGGAGCTGTGACATCACCTATTGTGAATGGTGGATCCTGTGATATCTACTGTATATAGAGTTGCTGGTATTATTTGTGCACTGTCTGGTGACATTCTTTGTCTCTCTTAATTAGGAACTGTTTTGTCGCCTTAGACAATGTGGCACTGACATTTAGGCGCCATATTGTTTAGCTTTGGTATTTAATAACTCTATGATATGGTGATATGTGCACATTATATGGACATGTTATTTGTGCACTATATGGAACAACCTATGAAGGCGAGATACTAACAGATGATTCCACACCGATCAGATCAGATTTTATTACTTTGTGCAGGGGAATGTTTTAGCCTTCGTGTTCCTTTATCTCTCCGAAAACAGATGAGAATCAAACCGCTGATATTTTGTGAGATCTGAACCTTCTGTCGTCTCCTTTCTTAATACATAAAAGCACAATTCTGTTATAAAATATTAAAAGGACATAAAACTTAAAATCTGTTCTATCCTCCATTTCCTAAACTGAGTACAGGGGAACCAGATCGCCGCCCAGATCCTGCGCGCGGAGAACGTGTTTCCTGCTCTCACGGAGATTACTTCAACGGCTGATTAAATCAAGGGAGTTCCCCGTAAGAAGTGAGAATTAGTACGGTAAACTGGTGTTAATGTCCCGGCAGTGAAAGCGCAGAACAATGAAAGCCAAACGCTTGTAAAGCGCCACTCCGCCTAGAGCCGAGCGGCTGCACATCGCAGGGACATGTTTAGGAGCTGACCCTATAGGCCGCCTGCACTTGTACGGCTCCCGATGTGCAGTTGCTTCGTGTATACAGCTCCAATGCAGATTTATGTGTCTCAATGGTTACAGACTACAAGCAGCGCTGAGTGGTCTGCTCAGTGTGCGCCTCCGTCATCGGGGAAGGGTTCAGGTCGTCTCTCCCAGAATGTACAGAAGGGATCATGGTGAAAGGTCCAACAGAAACTGGGAGATATGGAAAGAGGGGACAACATCATAGTAGATAGACAATAGATAAAGAGATAGATAAGAGATAGATAAGAGATAGACAAGAGATAGTGTAGGACAGCGCTTACTGCATGTGTTGAAGGCACACAGGAACGTTTTCTCCATAAAACAGTCTATTTGGGTTTATTTTACTCAGCATAAACCGCCATGTTACACATCGCACACATAGTCCATAGCACTTCCTAGTACACGGCTTAACTCGCAGTCCCTAAACACGCCGGACTTCTTTGTCCAGTTACTGTGGGCGACCACACACCAAACAGTTCCTTAATGTCCACGGAACACAACAGGCACCAACATACGACATTAAGTTGCAGTCTCTAAACATGCTGGACCTTACTCCATCCAGTTACCATGGGTGACCGCACAGTTCATTAACATCCATGGAACACAACAAACACCAACAGTCTGTTCCAGCGGCAGATGCTGGTCTGCCCATAACCCCTTTTGTGGAGTTACCTTACAGGAGCTCCTGCTCCACATGCTGACTCCTTGTCAGTCCTCCCTCCTGGGGAAATTGCCTTACTGGGATCACCGTCCTTGCGGCCAGGGCACTCCCGACAGTTCCAGACCCTCAGAAGGTCCGTAGCTTCCCCAACACAGTGCCGTCACAGACTCTGCACACACAGTCTCACCCTGTGCTCTTCAGGAATCCAGTCCTCTCGTGGGACCTTCCAACATGGCAACCATCCAGCTCCATGGCCTCTCCATGTGCTATTCAGGAATCTGGTCCTACTCCCAGGACCTTCCAACACACAGGTCCTCCAGGTATGCGGCCTCTCCGTGTGCTATTCAGGAAGTCCATCCACTCATAAGACCTTCCAACACACAGGTCCACGGCCTCTCCATGTGCTATTTAGGACTTCCGTCCACTCATAGGACCGCCCAAAACACAGGCCTTCAGGTCCATGGCCTCTCCATGTGCTATTCAGGAATCCGGTCCTACTCCCAGGACCTTCCAACACACAGGCCATCCAGGACCTTACACCCCGAACCATGTGACCCAAACCACAGTCACATTTTGTAGCTGAAACCACCCCCATAGGTGGGAGGTGTGTGTGTTTAGCCAGTCCCGCCCAGCTCTCTGGCTAACCCTGTAAGCCTCCCTTCATAAACAAAAATAAAGCTCGTAGAACTACAAGTCTCAGAGCAACATTACTGGCTTACAGCGCTGAGGACCCTCCTCCTCTCCGACACATACCGGTCATTGTCTCACAATAGATAATAATAATAGATAGATAATAATAATAAATAATAATAGATAGATAATAGAGAGATAGATAGATAATAGATAGATAACAGATAATAGATAATACATAGATAATAGTAGACGATAGGAAAGATAATGTAAACAGATATGTAAATAAATTATAAGAATCACTAGCTTTTATACTGATAATAATAATACAATGTAATACATTTTTCTTGTAGTTTTTTCGCTCTATATTGTTTGTAGTGTTATGTAAATGAATTGGTGAAATAACAGATTGAGAACATAAACCTGAATCTCAGGAGCAGGGAGGGCTGGGAGCGGAGGGCTGGGAGGATGACTACTTTGTGGCTCGTCCTGGAATGTGGACACCGGGGTGAATAATATCTCCAGTATTTAATGAATGGAGCTCGGACTCGGTCCTTATATGGAAGAGATTTCTAGTAACCAAGTTGCAAATAAACATTGGAATTTGTCGGAGCTCTTTTCTCTTTCCAAAGCTTCACACTTAAAGAAAAACAATTCTGATTAATTTGCTTTTATGTTAATCAATGGACACACATTCTGGATTACTAAACATGGAGATATGGTAACAGAATTATTATTACTTTCAGATTTTTTTTTTTTTTTTAAAAAACCTTACTATTTACTAGGACTACAACATATATTATCACAGCACGAGGGTGATTTTATTGTTTCTTTGTATTGTCACACTTACCGACATTTTAATCCAAAATTGGGTCGAATTTTACTCTCCAACCATTTCAAATATTAAAAATTAGCAAAAATCCCTCTTATTATGCAATCTGGTGTGCAAAACAATAGATATAGTGGCTAAAGATATGTCAAATGGCCAGGGACATGAACATATATATATACACGGTTGTGTGAAAAAGTGTTTGCCCCCTTCCTGGCTTCCTATTCTTTTGCATGTTTGTCACACTTAACTGTTTCAGATCATCAAACACATTTAAATATTAGACAAAGAGAACACAAGTAAGTACAATAAGGTCAGGTCTTTGACTAGGCCACTTCAAAGTCTTAATTTTGTTTTTCTTAAGCCATTCAGAGGTGGGGCTTGCTGCTGTGTTTTGGATCATTGTCTTGCTGCACAACCCAAGTGCACTTCAACTTGAGGTCACAAACAGATTGCCGGACATTCTCCTTCAGGATTATTCGGTAGACAGCAAAATTCACGGTTCCATTTTCCACAGCAAGTCCTGATGCAGAAAAACAGCCCCGGACCATAACACTACCACCACCATATTTTACTGTTGGTATGATGTTCCTTTTCTGAAATAATGTGTTACTTCTATTTCAGATGTAATGGGACATATACCTTCCAAAGAGTATTCTCCCAAAAGTCTTGGGGATCATCAAGATGTTTTCTGGCAAAACTAAGACAAGCCTTTATGATCTTATTGCTCAGCAGTGGTTTTCGTCTTGGAACTCTGCCATGCAAGCCACATTTGCCCAGTCTCTTTCTTATGGTGGAGTCATGAAGAACACTGATCTTAACTAAGGCAAGTGAGGCCTCCAGTTCTTTTGGCTACTGCTGTGGGGTCTTTTGTGACCTTTTGCATGAATTGTTGCTGCGCTCTTAGACTAATTTTGATCAGTCGGCCACTCCTGGGAAGGTTCACCTCTTTTCCATGTTTTCTCATTTTAATGGCTCTCACTGTGGTTTGCTGGAGTCCCAAAGCTTTAGAAATGGCTTTATAACATGTTCAAGACTGATAGATCTCAATTACTTTGTTTCTCATTTGGTCCAGAATTTCTTTGGATCGCGGCATGATGTTTAGGTTTTGAGGAACTTTTGGTCTGCTTCACTTTGTCAGGCAGGTCCTATTTAAGTTATTTCTTGATTGAGAACAGGTATGGCACTAATCAGGCCTTTGTGTGACTAGTGAATTTATGTTTTAAGGGGGGACATTCACTTTTTCACACAGGGCCCTGTAGGTTTGGATTTCTTTTCCCCCTAATAATAAAGATCTGCATTTTGTGCATACTTGTGTTATCTTTGTATATTATTTAAATTTGTTTGGTGAAATATTTAAGTGTGACAAACATGCAAAAGATTAGGAAATCAAGAAGGGGGTAAACACTTTCACAAAACTGGATAAATATGTACATTATTTTTTTCCTTAGTTCATACTAGATGTTCTCATATAGAATACAATAAATGACATTTAGTAAGCTTGCAGTGGAGCGCAAAGAAGAGAAGGGCCCCATTATGGTACCCCAGAGATCCCATTATGGTACCAAACTTTGAAATTCCAGACAGAAGGGTCTGGTGTGCAATTTTCCCCATTGTTTGCAAAACAGTACATTCTATGGATATATCCATGAACATGTACATATATACATATTAACATGTAAATTATATTTTTCTTTTCCAGTCTATACTAGATGCTATCACATAGATTACAAACACTATATGAAATTTGGTAAGCATGCAGTGGAGTACAAAGATGATATTGACCTTAATGGGGACCCCATTATGGAACCAGATTTTGCCATCCCAGATCGAAGGATCTGGTGTGCAATTTTCTACCTGATTTCAAGACAGTATATGGTTGCCATTGATATATCCTAATATATACAGTATATATTATCAAAAAGAATACACACAGTATGTGAAGTTTAGTAAGCATGAAGTCGATTAGAAAGAAGAGATGGGCCCTAACGGGGATCCCATTACGGTACCAAATTTTGTCATTCCAATGCTGGGCCCCTTTTCCAAAAGGACTCAAGCCACATGACCTGCCTGCATACATACAACTCTAACATGAAATAAGTACAGATAAAGACAGATAAAAGCTACAAACTCCCCATCAGGCCATCCTGGCGAGCTGACTGACATATTTTCAGTTAGCTCATTCTGCAGTCAGCAACAAACAATGCATCACTCAGACTATAGAAGGCAAATAGTGATCAATTTTTAGTGAAACCCAATTGCAAAAATTAATTTTAACATGCAAGTAAAAAAAAAAAAAAATATCCCTGAAGGTGGTCTACCCCTTTAAGACATGAAAGCAGCACAGGCTTTTCTGTTTTTTCTCAATTATTAAAATCTTCCACAATGATATCCACATCTCATATCACTTAGATTGGGACAAATACTCAGATCATACAGCCCCGACCTATTCAGCTGCAGCTTTTACATGTGTCGCCTATTAAATTATTTTGGCCCAATATATCTTATAAACAAGTACTATAATATGATTATTGTGGCGCACAGTTTATCCTGCGAAATCAAGGCATAAGGTCTGTGAAGATATTATGTTAATATTAGTTTTTGTCACATTTAAGACCAGTAAATCTGCCTTATAATAATAATAAGGGGCCACTAAGCTCCCAAACAAGAACCTGGTATAATAACAGGAACGTAATCCTCCGCTCATCCCTATAATACAGGACTTCATCATGAGCCGTCAGCATTCCACCATGTTCCTCAAGCATCTGGAATACCCTTAGGCCAGTAACATTCCTTAAATATTTTAGGAATGGGCCCGATTGGCTCCAACCCCCTCAATCTCGTCTACATATTAACCAGGGGATCTTCCACCTTTGACCTAAACAGTTCCAAAAAATTCCGCAAGAAATGTATGAAGGCATGGACAATTCTCCCTCAGGGTAGAATATAATTTCTCATATAGTTAGGCTATGTTCACATTGCGTTTATTCCCTTTTGTTCATGTCATTATCCTCTTTTTTTACTGCACCCAAAATCATCCGAGGCTTATTTGCTATGACTTCATATTATATGTAGAGGTGTAGAAAGCAATATTTACTTTTTTTTATTAAAGGCATTTTCCCTGAATCATCTCTTGCCCACTGGAAGCTCCCCAATTTAGACCCTGCCTATTACAAATACATGAGTCCAATGAATTGACATTTTGTACCTGTTCTAAACGCCGCTGTTCTCCTGAATCCGGCGATGTTTTTCTTTTTTTTTTGCGTCTCTCCGTTCCTGAGATATGGCCTCCTCTTTCCGGTAACTAAATCTACTCTTTTAGCCAAGTAGGCATGGTCCTCAACACTTTCCTGTGGGCGGTATTTTATAGAACACTCCCAGTTGGCTAACAAAATGAGATTTATATACAGGAAAAAAGGGGCCATATCTCAGGAACGGAGAGGCGCAGAAACGAAAAAAAAACATCGCCGGATTCAGGAGAACAGCGGCATTTACACCAGGTAAACAAAACTACACATTTGTGGCAAGTGATAGGTCTTCTTTAAAGTCTATCTCCGTTTGTTTCTTGGACTTGATGAAGTAGAATAGTTGATGCTCGTCTGCAGTTCTATTCAAATGGGGGATATGAGACCACTAGTTTTTACCCCCAGCAGTGAGTTTCCCAATGATCAGATTTCTATCATCCTGCAAATTGGTAATGTGATGATTATTGAAAAAAAAAAAACCTTTAAGAATGAAGCCTATGGGCTTATATAGTAGAATTTGTCAGAGCCTTCCATTGAATCGGTAAATCCTCCAATGAAAGACTCAAATTTTATGTAAACAGATCTTCACTGTTAAAATTCTTTAACATCAGGCTTAGGTATTCACTAGGCCTAGTGATGTTACATCCATAGTGACTTAATGTCACATCATCCTGTCCGCCAGTAGCAAACCCTGTAAACAAATACCTCCCACAAAAGACCCCATTTGCTAGAACAGACCCCTGAGGAGCACCCTAAACTAAAGACACCCTAAAGGAATACAGATCCTAACCAGCCACTTAAAACACAGACCCCTGATCAGACCATCTACACAAATACAGACCCAAGACCAGAACCTCTAAGCAACCACAGATCCTAGACTAGACACCTACACAAATACAGACCCAAGACCAGAACCTCTAAGCAACCACAGATCCTAGACTAGACACAAATACAGACCCAAGACCAGAACCTCTAAGCAACCACAGATCCTAGACTAGACACAAATACAGACCCAAGACCAGAACCTCTAAGCAACCACGGATCCTAGACTAGACCCCTACACAAATACAGACCCAAGACCAGAACCTCTAAGCAACCACAGATCCTAGACTAGACACAAATACAGACCCAAGACCAGAACCTCTAAGCAACCACAGATCCTAGACTAGACACAAATACAGACCCAAGACCAGAACCTCTAAGCAACCACAGATCCTAGACTAGACACAAATACAGACCCAAGACCAGAACCTCTAAGCAACCACGGATCCTAGACTAGACCCCTACACAAATACAGACCCAAGACCAGAACCTCTAAGCAACCACAGATCCTAGACTACACACAAATACAGACCCAAGACCAGAACCTCTAAGCAACCACAGATCCTAGACTAGACACAAATACAGACCCAAGACCAGAACCTCTAAGCAACCACATATCCTAGACTAGACCCATAAGCAAATACAGACCCAAGACCACACCTGTGAAGAAATATAGACCACAGATCAGCACCTTAAACTAATACCGACCAGACCAGATCCATAAACAAATGTAGACCCATGTCTGACCCCCACAAACAAATAGACCCCTGAACTGACACAAACCCCAGATCAGACCATCTAAGCTAATACAGACACCAGACAAGACCTGTTGATCTAATAGAGACCACAGAACAGACCACCTACACCAACTTAGACCCTAGACTAGATTCTCTAAACGAAGACAGACCACAAACCAAACCATATATCAAACAACATTTATCACAGGCTCCTGAGATGTTTTCTGTTCGTTTTCCCCTAAATTTAACCCACCCCTTTGTCCATTTCTTGGCAACCATTATGACAGGTTATCCAACTTCTTCAAGCTCCTAAATGATAAAGATTTTGTTACAACTTCCGTAAAAGCAGTGACGACAGGCATATTGTTTGCGGGAAAGGTGAATGTGGCAACCAAAATGGCCGATGTGTCAGTTCCTATTGCACTCTCTAGTAAGGGACGACTCTAGGGGGAAATAAGAATTTGAAGTCTATAATAACACAGTAATATGTCATAATTATTGGTGGACTCAGACTGCACACAAGTTGGCCAGTATTGAAATTATTCTTAATTATCGGCCTCATTATTTTAAAGGACAGTTGTGTTCTGGGCAGATGTAGCTGGTATCAGCGCCAGTACAGAAAGACGACAGCGAGAAACAAATTAATTCTGTAATATCAAACGCTGCCTTGTAATAGCTCTGCCAGCTTGAGCTTGGCATAAGAAATAGCACTTGTAACCACAAGATACAGCTGTATGAATCTGGCATAAAGCACAGGGGTGCAGAGGTAACACAGGGTGCAGAGGTAACACAGGGTGCAGAAGTAGCACAGGGTGCAGAAGTAGCACAGGGTACAGAAGTAGCACAGGGTACAGAAGTAGCACAGGGTACAGAAGTAGCACAGGGTACAGAAGTAGCACAGGGTACAGAAGTAACACAGGGTACAGAAGTAACACAGGGTGCAGAAGTAGCACAGGGTGCAGAAGTAGCACAGGGTACAGAAGTAGCACAGGGTACAGAGGTAGCACAGGGTGCAGAAGTAGCACAGGGTACAGAAGTAGCACAGGGTACAGAGGTAACACAGGGTACAGAGGTAACACAGGGTGCAGAGGTAACACAGGGTGCAGAGGTAACACGGGATACAGAAGTAGCACAAGGTGCAGAGGTAACACAGGGTGCAGAGGTAACACAAGGTGCAGAGATAACACAGGGTGCAGAAGTAGCACAGGGTGCAGAAGTAGCACAGGGTGCAGAAGTAGCACAGGGTGCAGAGGTAACACAGGGTGCAGAGGTAACACAGGGTGCAGAGGTAACACGGGATACAGAAGTAGCACAAGGTGCAGAGGTAACACAGGGTGCAGAGGTAACACAAGGTGCAGAGATAACACAGGGTGCAGAAGTAGCACAGGGTGCAGAAGTAGCACAGGGTGCAGAAGTAGCACAGGGTGCAGAGGTAACACGGGATACAGAAGTAGCACAAGGTGCAGAGGTAACACAGGGTGCAGAGGTAACACGGGATACAGAAGTAGCACAAGGTGCAGAGGTAACACATGGTGCAGATGTAACACAGGGTGTATAGGTAACACAGGGTGCAGAGGTAGTATAGGGTACATAGGTAACAGAGTGCAAAGGTAGCACAGGCTACAAAGCTAACAGGGTGCAGAGGTAGTATAGGGTACAGAGGTAACAAAATGCAGAGTTAGCCCAGGGTGAAGAGGTAACAAGGTGCAGAGATACTACAGGAAAAGGATGAAGCACACAGTGCAAAGGTAGTGTAGGGTACAGAGGTAACACAGGGTGCAGTGGTAACGCAGAAAGCAGATGAAGCACAGGGTTCAGAGGTAGTATAGTGTGTAAAGGTAGCACAGAGTGCAGAGGTAACATACTGTAAAGTTAAAACATGCTGCAGGGTGCAGAGATAACACTGAAGGCCTTGATCTATAAAAATACACCATAATAAAGAGTGCAGGGTAATTGGAAGGGGGCCCTGCTACATAATTTGCACTGGGCCCAGGATACCTCTGAACACTGTCCTTTATCACACTGTGCCCCAAACCATGCTTGTTACCACCACATTGTTAACAACATTGTGTTGGCAATTTAGGGTCACTTTCGTTTTGCTCATTCATGCCACCCAAAATCCATCCTCAAATCACCCAATAATACATGCACTTATTGCCCTCATTTGCAGCCTGGGACACCACAAATTTTCTGAGACTGTTTCTGAAAAATTGCGACAGTTCCAGCAAATTCGCGAAAGTGGACATGTACGGCGATATGAAAAGAAATCTTGTGGCCCTGTCATTACAGACCCAGGTGTTATTTAAGGTTTTTGGACCTGATGGTGAATCTGTAATAGGGCCTTCCCGGTTTTTGAGTGTTTTTTTGATAACGCAGTTCTCAGGGATGTTCCTCAGGGGCATAGGCAGGCATGGGGCACACAGGACTTTTGTTTTGGGTTCTGGTTGAGAAAAGGGGCTCCAACAAGACAATACCTTTGCCTGGGCCCCAGGGTATTTTGATACATTTTGAGAACTTTACATTAAACCCATTGCCCCTGGCTTTTTCTATTCCGATGACCCTCTGGACAATTTTTCACTTCTTTGTTGGCTAACAGTGCAGTTCCTCTGGGGAGGGGAGGCCTTCACAAGTTCTTGCCACCCAATAGCAATGGGGGAAATCACCCAATACCTCCCTTAAAGAACTCCAGAGCAGCTCCATTGTCCATCGCTATGGTAGATACACCCAATGGCAGACATCTTTTTACGGCAGGAGTAACTACAGTTCCTGCAACCCTTAAAGGGAATCTGTCACCAGAGATTTGCAGGCTATGTAAATGCCCTGCGTCTGGTCCGATGGGTGGTGTTTCCTCTTCTTTTCTCCACCCCATCCGTGGCTGACGTCCGCGATATTTTCAGGAATTAGAGTAGTTCTTCCTCCATATTTCGCCCGTGCGCAAAGCAATCTTGCCTCGCGCACGCGCAGTATGCTTTGCCCAGGTAAAGCCGAAAATCATTACTGCGCATGCGCCGGTACACTTTGTCCCGGAAGTATTTCGCTGTGTTCCGGGACATAATGTACCGGCACATGCGCAGTAATGATTTTCGGCTTTGCCCGTAGTTGGGCAAAGCATACTGCGCGTGCGCGAGGCAAGATTGCTTTGCGCACGGGTGAAATATGGAGGAGAACTAGTCTAATTCCTGAAAATATCGCAGACGTCGGCCACGGATGGGGTGGAGAAAAGAAGAGGAAACACCGCCCATCGGACCCGGACACAGGGCATTTACATAGCCCGCAAATTTCCGGTGACAGATTCCCTTTAAAGCTCCACCGATGGTCCTAGGATTGGGCGGAGGGTCTCATGAAATATTACTGTGACCTGTCAGAGGAAAAGCAACTTCTGATTTAGGGTTCAGGGGAGGGGTCACCTTTTTAAATTTGGGTTTTGGGAGTGAATCTTGTGGGTCTTAAAGGGCAACCAACACAGGTCTTTAATGGCGTTGTTCTTCTAAAGGGACCTTTTGGGCCTCCCCTAAGCACGGGCCTATGGTACAACTTTAATCCCTGGACCCACTATAGTAACGCCCCCCGAGGGTGATAATTAATATTTCAAAATTTTCTTAAAACTAAATAGTGAGTCCCCAAATAATGAACCGCAGCTGCAGAAAAAGAGGTGTGGGTCTTTACATATATCTCATCCAAAAGCATGGGGACAAACCCGTAGGGACTTATCTCGGCATCCTGTGGATACAGTCCACACACGTAAACGACAACTCCCACCATTTCAGCTGCGGAGATCTAGCAATTTAGAAAATCGGTGATTTCACACGTTGCCGGAGATCTTCTTTAAGAAATTCTGATTTTGGTTAAAAAAAACAAACTGATCATGAATCGAAAAAGATCATTTGCTATTTATAAGAATTTTTTTTAAAAAAAAAAAAAGGTTGATTTCCCTTTAAGGCATAAACAGTATATAAATAGGAGAATAGTAAAAAAAAAACGAATTTGTAAAAACTTTATCGACATCAAACGAAAGGTACGCTAAGAATCCAGACAAAGGTTATCGGATTTATCTGCGTTGTTTCTAAACAGGATTGTCTGCTTTTAAAAGTGTTTTTTTTGGGAGAAATTCCTGCCCACAAATACTATCTCAATCCACCATCGAGTCGGCCAGAAGTGTCTCAGCATGTCTTCTGCGCTCTTGTTTCCTTTATTCCTGGAATAACTGCATGACATAAGGATGGCGAATGGCGATGTTCCTCTATTAGGACCCACCCAATTACGCGGTTTTATATTAACAAGGCAAACCGTCCTATTAAAAACGTGCCGATGTAGCAGAGCCGAGATTGTTGTGAACCCCTGGTTTGTCATTTACGGATTATTAATGCATTCTATTGTTCTCTGTTATCAGCTATTTCCAGGCTGACTGCATTATTCATCAACGGGATGAGTGACAGGAAGTCCAGCACCGGCCCTGCCTTCCTGTTATCCAAGTTTTGGGAACCTCTGGAAATATTCACCTATTGCTGCTGTATTTTAATAAACTGATTCATTATAAGGTGTAGTGTTCAGTGCATCATTTTAGAGAACTCAAAAGGGGGGGGGGTGTTCATATTTGTGAATTATTCCTGCAGGATTAAGTGCTTCGGAGCTGAAATCCATGCACAATGTATCTATTGGCTGGTTGGACAGATTGGAGACCCTGTGATGTCAAACATACATGGATTTTTCCTGCAGCATTAAGTGCTCCAGAGCTGAAATCCATGCACAATGTATCTATTGGCTGGTTGGACAGATTGGAGACCCTGTGATGTCAAACATACATGGATTTTTCCTGCAGCATTAAGTGCTCCGGAGCTGAAATCAATGCATGATGTATCTATTGGCTGGTTGGACAGATTGGAGCCCCTGTGATGTCAGACATACATGGATTTCTCCTGCAGCATTAAGTGCTCCGGAGCTGAAATCAATGCATGATGTATCTATTGGCTGGTTGGACAGATTGGAGCCCCTGTGATGTCAGACATACATGGATTTCTCCTGCAGCATTAAGTGCACCTAATAAAATCAATAGATATTTAATAAGAAGCCAGCAGTACTCCAGAGCTGAAATCCTTGAACAATGTAGCCATTTGTTAGGTGGCAAGTTTGTACACCCTGTGATCACAAACATATACACTTAACTTTTCTGCAGCATTAAGTGCACCCATCGAAATCAAAGGGGTATTTATTATGCAGATAGTAGTACTCCAGAGCTGAAATCCTTGCACAATGTATTCGTTGGATGGACAGATTGGACCCCTTGTGATCAAAAACATACACATTTATTTTTTCTTTCAGCATTAAGCGCACCAAATCCTCCAGAGCTGAAATCCTTGCACAATGTAACTATTCTTTGGGTGGACAGTTTGGACCCCTGTGATGTCCAAGACAAGATGCATATTTTTCCCGCAGCATTTTAAATAATTGGGTATTTAATAAAAACACCAGCAGTACCCCAGAGCTGAAATCCTTGCACAATGTAACTATTCTTTGGGTGGACATATTAGACCCCTGTGGTGTCAAACATACGAATGTATTTTTCTTGCAGCATTAAGTGCATTTGAAATTGATGAGTATTTAATAAGCAGCCAATAGTACTTCAGAGCTGAAATCCTTGCAAGATTTAGCTGTTGCTTAAGTGGACAGATAGGAATCTCGGTGATCACAAACATATACAATTATTTTTCCTCCAGCATTAAGTGCACCCAATGGGAATTTAATACGCAGCCAACAGTGCTCCAGAGCTGAAATCCTTGCACAATGTAGCTATTCATTGGGTGAACAGATTGGACCGCCTGTGATATCACAAACATACACGTGTATTTTTCCTGCAGCATTAACTGCAATAAGCAGCCCACAGTACTCCAGAGCTGAAATCCTTGCACAATATAGCTATTGCCTGGGTCGACAGATTAGACTCCCTGTGATCATAAACATACACGATTATTTTTCCTGTAGCTGTGCACGCAATGGGAATATAATAAGCAGCCAGCAGTGCTCCAGAGCTGAAATCCTTGCAAAATGCAACTGTTTCATTGCATGGGCAGCTTAGATCCCCTGTAATATCACAAACATACACATGTATTTTTCCTGCAGTGCACTCATTGAAATCAATAGGTATTTAATAAGCAGCCAGCAGTACTCCAGAGCTGAAATCCTTATACGGTTTAGCTATTGCCTGGGTCGATAGACTGGACCCCTGTGATCTCAAACATACACACTTATTTTTCCTGCAGCATTAAGTGCACCCAATGAGAGTTTAATATGCAGCCAGCAGTGCTCCAGAGCTGAAATCCTTGCACAATTGGCCAAGAGCAATCTACTACCATATTTTACCCCAAAAAATTAAAAAAGGGGGGCACCAACAAATAGTAAGCGGATTCGAAATATCAAATTTGATATGAAAAAAATAAAATAAAAATATATATGTTATGGGCTCAAACTGAATGCACAAATAAAGATAAAATCCTAAAAATAAAATAAAAAATAATAAAACTATTTACGGCTCACTTACCTTTCTGATGAAAAGTTTGCAGCTGGAAGTCACTGGCTGCTTTGCAAAGAGGCAAGAAAAAAAGGCAGGGGCTGAGTAAAACACAGCCCTATTGAATTAAACTTGCAGACTTTCTCAAAGTTCCTCCCCCTCCGAAAGTTAAAAAAAAAAAAAAAAGTCAAACACTGGATGAATCCTTATTCCTGATGTTTACAATTGGCAGCCAGTAAAAGCCATTGTCCTCCTCGACATATTCTAATGGGCGACCAATGGGGTTTCGCCTTTGGGGGGAAAAAAAAAATGGGTTTAACCCCCTCTAGAAAAAATGCTTGTCATTCCCCAAGCATGCTCAGAATCAGGATTCATCAGAAAAAGCCAAATTCACGCAGCCTGCCAATTTCAGTAACATATCCTTTTTTGGTTATGCTTTCGGGGCCCTCTGTAAGAAAATCCTCTGACATCGAAGATCATAAGAAACCGTAATCTTGCAAAGGAAGGAGAAAGAAAAAAATAAATAAAATAAGAAAAATCAGCCGCTTTAAAACATGTGTACGGTGATGTAGCAGAGACGAGTTTGCGGCGAGTTACATTGAAAATTTAAAGGACAGATTCGGCCCTGCTACATCCGTAGGTAGGAGAGCAGAGCGAGCGAAGGAAAAGGAGAAAATGTGCTGGGGGTGTGGGGTGTGGGGGGGAAAGCGGAGGGTTAATTTGTTTTAAATGAAAACCACATGTTCGGGGAATGAGAAAATTTGAATGAGATGCTTTGAAAGACTTGTCTGCCTTCAAGCATCGCCCGAACCGCGCGGTGTTGTAATGTCGTTGCGTTGGCCGCTGGCCCGATAGGTGTGCGTGTTTTTGGAACCGCCGTCCTACTACCGTAGGTTCCCAGAGAAGTATCTGCAATACTTTACCAGTTTTGACGTACATCTATATCTTTTCGATGTTAGCCACTTACATGACATGAGTTTATGTGATCTGGGGAGGCCGGGGATCAAGTTTAATCCTCTCGCTGAGCGAATGTGTATGACTGGGTAATGTTGGAAGCGGTTTGCGCTATTGTTATGTCATTTTAATAATGTAGGAGAAAACGTATTTTGCAGGGAGTCGGAGATGAAAATGTCTCCTTCCTTGCATTACATAGAAAGTTAGGTGTAATACTGCATTTCACCTGTGGGTGTGCTGCAGAGAAAGACAACACTTCCTTCCTCGATCACTCCGATTACAGCTGATCGCTGGGAGTTTTGGCAGTTGGTGATCAGCTCATAAAAAGTGATTGGCTAAATGCGCAGTCAGACGGCCATGTAAATTGGAATGAGATTGGAAAGCAGAGCATAGACTGGCCGGCAGATCTCATGACGTGAGTGTGGCAGCTTCATGTATTTCTATGCACTGCATTACAAGCCCAGTCCAATTTATACGGCCATCTGACTGCTCCCTGAAACAATTAGGTTGTCCGGTGTGACGCTCACGCCCTAACTGGGGGGCGTGAGCCAGGGGGTTGTGGCCCCACTGTGCCACAAACCAGACTACCCTGGAAGGGGCGTGACTAGGACAGCTACCTTGGTCTTCACTGGAGCCTCTGATAGTGAGGTCAGGCTTGTGCGGCAGGTAGTTGCCAGGTGCCACTCCAGGGATGTGTCTGGCTGTGGCTGCTGATCCCACTCGGGGAGACAGAACACTAGGACAGGTGCGGGCGGCAGGCACAACTGGCAGATGAGCATGGCTGAGACACAGGCAGGCGGGCACGGCTGAGACACTGACAGGCGGGCACGGCTGAGACACTGGCTGGCGAGCACGCCTGAGACACTGGCAGGCGGGAACGGCTGAGACACTGGCAGGCGGGAACAGCTGAGACACTGGCAGGCGGGCACGGCTGAGACACTGGCAGGCAGGCACGGCTGAGACAGAGGCAGGCAGGCACGGCTGAGACACAGGGGCAGGAACTAACTCGAAAGGCACAGGGACACAGGCAGGGAGGAGTGGTGTATAGAATAGGTAGGGACCTGTTCACACAGGAGGTGTAGGATGGAAATATGGATAGGTATGAGGGAACAGGTTTGGACCTGTTCACGCTGAAGAACTGCAAGACTGCGGAGAGGAGCTGCAGTTGGCAGCAAGAGGTTCCGCAGCAGCAGAAGTGGGGCACAGGCAGAACCGCAAGGGGGCGGAGCACAGGAAGAACCACTAGAGTGCAGAGCACATGCAGAACCGCAGGAGTGTGGAGCACAGGCAGAACCGCAAGAGTGCGGAGCACAGGCAGAGCCACAAGAGTGCGGAGCACAAGCAGAACTGCAAGGGTGTGGAGCACAGGCAGAACCACTAGAGTGTGGAGCACAGGCAGAGCCACAAGAGTGCGGAGCACAAGCAGAACTGCAAGGGTGTGGAGCACAGGCAGAACCACTAGAGTGTGGAGCACAGGCAGAGCCGCAAGAGTGCAGAGCACAGGCAGATGGAGAGGACACAAGGAAAGACACAGCAGGAAAAGGAGCCACAGACAAGGAGACTGAGAGACAGAGGAAGGACTGAGTTCAGACAAGGTAACGGTACGAGACAAGGTACAGGAACAGAGACCAGGATATTCTGCCTCCTGGAGGGTGGCAAGTCAGGCACAAGACAAGGCTGGAACAAAGACACAGAGACCAGGATATTCTGCCTCCTGGAGGGCAGACAGACAGGGACAAGGTAAAGCTAGGAATCAAGCCTCCAGAGAAGGTGAAACACAGGACAGGACCTGGCAACTCAGTGGCAAGACACTAAGGCCTTTTGGTAATTGGCCAGGGACACATTAGACAGGTGCACCCTGATAACATAAGAACCAGAGAGTGTCGGCGCCGCTCCCCTCTGCATACAACCAGGAAGCATGCAGGAAGCAAGAGGCACACAGCATGGACCCGGCAACAGACAGAAGTCACAGCATGGCCTGGAACAGTGAGTAAGATAGTGTGTGGGGGATGGGAGGCCATGCAGTGATGCCGGCAGGGTTGTTACTTCGGGTTTATTTGCCGGAAGTCAGAGCTAAGAATGAGAGTCTCTTGCCTCGGAGGACCCGACACATTACATGGACAGTCATAAGGGGAGATCTGGTTCAGAAAACCTATTTGCAGAGAGTCAGAGTTGAGACCAAGCAGCTCTTATCCTGGAGGACCCTACACATAATCCTTGCATTACATAGAGAGACATATGAAAACTGTGTAATACTCCACTTTACCTGTGGCGGTGCTGCAGAGAAATGGAACACTTGCTGCCTCAATCAATCTCTGATTACAGCTGATTGCTGGGAGTTTCAGTAGCCGGTCATCCTGTGATCAGATGACAGGTAACCCATTTAGGAAAAAGTGATTGTTTAAAATAGAGGGGTTGTCTGATTTAGAAAACCTGTTTGGAGGGATTTGGATCAGAGAATAAGCACCTCTAGTCCTGGAGGACCCTACATATCCTTACATTGCAGAAACTGAACACTTTCTGTCTCCATCAATCTCTGATTACAGTTGATTACTGGTAGTTCAAGCGGGACACCAGGCAACCCATCTAACAAAAAAGGATTGTCCAAAGCAAAGTAGCTGTCTGATTTATAATAAAGAGGGGTTTCCTTAATTTACAAAACCAATTTGTATGGTGTAGAGAAAAAAGAGTTGAGAAAGAAGTGTTTCTTGCCCTGGAGGACCCAACACATCCTTACATTACATAAAGAGTCGTGAGAACTGTGTAATACTGGATTTCACCTGTGGGTGTACTGCAGAGTAATTAAACACTTTCTGCCTTGATCACTCTCTGATCACAGCTGATCGATAGGAGTTCTGGAAGCTGGACACTTTGGGACCCGATAACAGGTAACCCATCTAGCAAAAAGTGATTGTCTAAAAGGTTGTCTGATATAAAAATCCTTTTAGCATGGTGTATGATCTCAGAATGAAGAGTTTGTTGCCATGGAGGACCCGTCACATCCTGACATTACATGGACAGTCTTATGAGAACTGTGTAATACTCTTTTTCACCAGTGGGTGTGCTACAAAGAAATTGAAAACTAGCTGATTCGATCACTCTCAGATTACAGCAGATTGCTGAGAGTTTCAGCACCGGGACACTGTGTGATCAGCTAATAAGGGACCCACCTAACAAAAAGTGATTGCTAAATCATAAAACAACAGCTTTGCCCAACTTAAAAAATAAAAGGGCTGCCTCATTTAAAAAGCTTATTTGCGAGGAGTCAGAGCAGAAAATGAACATCTTTTGTCCTGGAGGACCCAGCACAACCTTAGTTAACCATTACAATGGGATCTGTGTAATACTTCATTTTACCAGTGGTGGCACTGCAGAGAAATCAAACACTTACTGCCTCGATCATCCATAGATTAGAACTGATAGTTCCAGCAGTTGGAAACTTTGAGATCAGCCTTTCTATAGAACTAGTAGTTAGCTATACTTAGAGAAGATGTTTTTCATTTACTGACAGCAAGCCAAGGCAGAGATCTTGAAAACAGTGGATTACTCAAAACACAATACTTTTGCCCCTAGTTTCATTCTAGTGATGTCATATGCAATAAATTGGAATCATGATGACAACAGATAACACAGTGAGTCTGATGCATACAGTAGAGATGTTGATATTACTATTAATGGAACAGATATAGTAGAGATGACTCAGAGCTCCGGGGCAAGGAATGAGATCATGTTCATGCTCCGCAGCCCTAAAAAGTACATGATCATTTATTGGTTGCGCAAATGGAGACCATCCGCAATACACGACCAAATTAATGTCCGATTCTCAGAAATCATCATAGAATTAAAACATAAACAGTGATGAGCGAATCTGGATAGTGAGAAGACGTCACAGCTTATCAATAGAGATTGTAGAAAAAGTTACAAAACACTGAAAAAACATTACAGATAGTGGTAAAGAGCCAAAAGGTACCCTAAACCTCATGCCTACCTTATCGTAGTTTAATAACACCCACTTTTCATGCCCCCTCTTTTCTTCCTCATTGATATGTGGCGCCCCTGAGGCTCAGTCGCCACAGAGGTACTGCACCTTCTCTGAAAGGGGGAGTGCCCCACCATCCAGGTAAGGTGGGAACTCCTTTCCACACTCCAACACTCGAATCCCACACAACAGGGTAGTTCTACACAACCACATTGCGGCTCAGTGCTTAAAGAGTAGCAGAGCACCTCTGGTGGTTCCCTGCTTGGAACACTGGATGTGCTGGGAGGTGGGTGGAGTTTAGATATATAAAAGAGTGGGAAAGTGTAGGATGGGGGTTCAGTCTGGCAGAAGGTCAGGTGGGTAAGAACTCACTCAGACAGGAGTGAGGATCCCTAGAAGAAGGGATGGAGGAAGGAGTGCTGCAGCTGCCTCAGTGATCTGAGCCAGCTGGCACGGGAAAGGAACAGAAGGAGAAAGATGTAGAACTGCAACCTAAGCTTCCATAAGAGAGAGAAGGATCAGTACAGAACGAAGGAGTAGGAGAACAGAGAGGAGACGTGGGTTGGAAGAGGAACCCTGCCTATAGGTTCTCAACGCAAGGCCGGGGCCCGGTCCCCGAGGTTGTATGGACACTTATGGTTCTGCAGCAGACACCGGTGGAGTAGTTGGCTGTAAATGCACTACTCCCAACTAAGACTTGGGGCACAACAGCAAATTAATAGAGAGCCAGGACTCCGGAGAAAGGAGTCCCCGAGAGAGGCTACTGCTGTCTGCCATACGAGTAGAATTGTTAGGAACATCTGACAGGAGGCACTCCAGAGTACCATGGTACTGGGGATCTTCACACTTTAAGGCGCAATAGAGGAGTCGCTCAGGAAAGGTACATGTTGGCGGAGTGTTGGAGAGGAGCTTTCCACCTGGCCTGGAGGTTGGCTGAGTCTCTGACCCGGAGGACACGGCCCGGAGGCAGGCACCCTTGTGTACCGCAGACTGTGAGTAAAGCCTTGGAACTACAAGCCTCAGTGTCCTCCATTCATTCTTGCGCCAACCTGCTCAGCACCACTACATCTGGGTACCATCTTTTACATTGCCTGCGCCTTTCCACAACCATTACAACTACACTGCCCTGGGACATCAGCCCTGCCTGTGGAGGGCTATACCATCACTGCTGCACCTCACCATCTGTCCCAGAGGATCTGTCTGCAGCATCGGCTTAACACCTCCCTTGCCGAGCACCACAGGTGGCGTCATGAACTATTCCATTCTATTAACTACATATACCGCCATTGACTTGGGTGTCCAGGGCCACTGTCCGGGTCACTGCTGCTGTGACACGTTCCCCTGACGCCGGCCCAGTACCAAGCACCCCGCAGCCCTGGGAGGGCGACCCAACTTGGCGTCAGAAACAGGATGACGAGACCCGATGCCATCGGGTTCTGTGTGCCTGAGATTTGTTGGACTTTATACTTTTGAAAATGTGCGGAAGACCTGATTTGGTGGACTATGGGATGAACATTAGAAGTGGCCACTGGCGCAGAGAAGAGGGGCGTGGGGAGATGGGGGGTCCTGGGAGGGGACCATGAGGGGTCCTGGGCCTCCCCTGCCTGAATTACTATGTGACAGCAACATGGCCCACCCCCCGAGGGGTTCGTATACTGACTTGGTATGGTGGTGCCAGAAGAAGACGCCGCCCCCGGAAGGAGGGGCAGAAGAAGTCAGTGGTGGGAAAGGGGCCGAGGCAGGGAGAAGAACGCCAGAACGCCATGATGAAAAGAGAGAAGTCAGAAGAACAGGGGGAGGAGAGGCCACTCGCTCCCTGGCCGCCACTGCGGAGGCTGCAACCGCTGATACATCCTCTGCAGCGGCCACCACCACCTTACAGCCGATGTTGCCATTGGGCGAGTCCCATCCGGAGGAGATACATGAGGGCTCTGGAGCAGAACGGAGGGCCGGGACTGCGCCCCGCCTGGACCGGGCGCGGCTGTACCGACCTCCACCGACGACCCCGGCCGAGACCGGCCTGGCCCCGGCACGGATCAAATTGCGGCCCATCCCACCAGTCACCCCGGTAGTTGCGGCTGCTGCTATCTACCACCCGGTACCGGAGCCGGAACCACGGCTGGAAACGCCAGGTACGAATACTGCCCCGGGGTTGACCCTAGCTTTGGGAGCGGAACCCATGGATGGGAATGGCACAGTTGATCTCAGCCGACGATCCCCAACTGCAGTACCATTGACTGAAGTCCCAATGGACACCGAGGAGTCAGATTCGGAGGAATTAGTGACGGCGCCGGCAGGATCGCCAACAGCAGCAACAGTGCTGGCAGCGGATGCGCCATCCCTGCAGGCAGTTGATGTTTCAATGGCCCTTTCCATTACCCCGACCAGTCCCTATCTCACCCTGTGGGAGACAGAATAAATGCGTTTAGCAAGAAACCAGAATCAAGATGAAGATACCACATCTGGTAGCAGTTCCCAATTAGCTTCCAGAACCCCAGGAGGGGACCAGCATTAAGAATTACCAGTAACTCTCGTTACCCAGGAGGGTTTATTTGCACCAGTTGTGCCTTTTTGTTTTGCTATCATAGTTTTGTTTTCCCTAAGGTTGCCCTGTTTTGATTGGCAGCGTTTCTACATTTGGAACTGAGGAGATCATGAACGCTGTATGATCCAAAACTTTTATTGTAAATAGTTTGCACCTGTTTAGGTGCCCTCTCTTGGTTTTACATAAAGACACTTTGCGAAGATGATGTCAAGATTTTACATAAGGACACTTTGCGAAGATGATGTCTACCTCAATGGACACTGCAAGAAATCCTGGCTGGGAACGGTGTCCAGCACTTACAAGAATAACTGTTGAAAGTTTTACTGTAAAGTATTTGATAATGTGTTTTATAAGAGTATTAGTAATTGAGAAATGGCTTTTACAGAGAATTAGAAATGTTTTGATAGAGAATTAAGAATAAAGAATTGAACATGACAGGTGACGGACCAGGTAATTGCGGTCAACGTCTTGCGTCTAGAAGAGAGAAAAATGATAAAGGAATGTGTACTAGAGAAGGAAAGCTGAATAATACTGAAGTGATAGTGAGTCACAGATAACAGCACTTAGAATTGCGTAAAGTATGAAAAATTGCACTTTTTGACTTGAAATTTAGATAGTTAAATAAGAATTGTTTGTAACGTTCAAGAATAAGTACCTCCTATACTAGGAAGTTTAGTATAAGAATTGTTTATGCAGCATTATAAAATTTTGTATGTTCCTGTACTGTCAACTTTGTTGTCTTGCAGCCCGCGGACATGCTGTGTTTAACGGGGGGGTATGTGGCACCCCTGAGGCTCAGTCGCCACAGAGGTACTGCACCTTCTCCTAAGGTGTAGTGCACCACCATACAGGTAAGGTGGGAACTCCTTTCCACACTCCAACACTCGCACCCCACACAACAGGGTAGTTCTGCACAACCACATTGCGGCTCAGTGCTTAGAGAGTAGCAGAGCACCTCTGGTGGTTCCCTGCTTGGAACACTGGATGTGCTGGGAGGTGGGTGGAGTTTAGATACATAAAAGAGTGGGAAAGTATAGGATGGGGGTTCAGTCTGGCAGAAGGTCAGGTGGGTAAGAAGTTACTCAGACAGGAGTGAGGATCCCTGGAAGAAGGGATGGAGGGAGGAGTGCTGCAGCTGCCTCAGTGATCTGAGCCAGCTGGCACTGGAAAGGAACAGAAGGAGAAAGATGTAGAACTGCAACCTAAGCTTCCATAAGAGAGAGAAGGATCAGTACGGAACGAAGGGGTAGGAGAACAGAGAGGAGACGTGGGTTGGAAGAGGAACCCTGCCTATACTGTAGGTTCTCAGCGCAAGGCCGGGGCCCAGTCCCCGAGCTTGTATGGACACTTATGGTTCTGCAGCAGACACCGGTGGAGTAGTTGGCTGTAAATGCACTACTCCCAACTAAGACTTGGGGCACAACAGCAAATTAATAGAGAGCCAGGACTCCGGAGAAAGGAGTCCCCGAGAGAGGCTACCGCTGTCTGCCATACGAGTAGAATTGTTAGGAACATCTGAAAGGAGGAACTCCAGAGTACCACGGTACTGGGGATCTTCACACTATAAGGCGCAATAGAGGAGTCGTTCAGGAATGGTACATGTTGGCAGAGTGTTGGAGAGGAGCTTTCCACCTGGCCTGGAGGTTGGCTGAGTCTGTGACCCGGAGGACACGGCCCGGAGGCAGGCACCCTTGTGTACCGCAGACTGTGAGTAAAGCCTTGGAACTACAAGCCTCAGTGTCCTCCATTCATTCTTGCGCCAACCTGCTCAGCACCGCTACATCTGGGTACCATCTTTTACACTGCCTGCGCCTTTCCACAACCATTACAACTACACTGCCCTAGGACATCAGCCCTGCCTGTGGAGGGCTATACCATCACTGCTGCACCTCACCATCTGTCCCAGAGGATCTGTCTGCAGCATCGGCTTAACACCTCCCTTGCCGAGCACCACAGGTGGCGTCAAAAACTATTCCATTCTATTAACTACATATACCGCCATTGACTTGGGCGCCCAGGGCCACGGTCCGGGTCACTGCTGCTGTGACACGTTCCCCTGACGCCGGCCCGGTACCCCACAGCCCTTGGAGGGCGACCCAACTATGCTTCACAAAGTACCCTGAAGTCAAGCTCAGGAAACTTTTAGCTTATCTAAAGGTTACAAGAGGTTTCTGTGGTGCTTGGGAGATTTCCAAAATCTTCCGTGAGTCCTGGAGGTCTCCCCTTTTTCTAGACTCCCCAAACGATCCTGAAGAGCTTTCAAAAGTGATTTGTTGTGAAGTTGAAGATGTTCTACAAGTACATTTTACTCCATCATTGAAGACTTCTTCTGGAGACCGGAAGTTGACCACTGTTATGAGCCACAATATTTGTGGGCTACCAAAATTTTTATTCACACAGGAGTAAAGATGGAAAGCTGATGACTTTCCCAACAGTTACTGAAGGCTTCTTCTGGAGACCAGAAGTTGACCACTGTTATGAGCCACCATATTTGTGGGCTACCAAAATTTTTATTCACATAGGAGTAAATATACAGTTATTGAAGGTTTCTTCTGGAGACCAGAAGTTGACAACTGTTATGAGCCACCATATTTGTGGGCTACCAGAGTTTTGATCCACATAGGAGTAAATATAGAAAGCTGATGACCTTCCCAACAGTTAAATTTGAGACTTTGGTAGGGTATTTATACTATAAATCAGCCAATGTGGCTTCTTTGGAGCCCCTCAAGAGCAATGGCTAGTCATGGTTTATTCTACCTCCTCGTCAATTTGGTGATATGAAGTTATGACCTTCCCAACAGTTATTGAAGGTTTCTTCTGGAGACCAGAAGTTGACAACTGTTATGAGCCACTATATTTGTGGGCTACCAGAGTTTTGATCCACATAGGAGTAAATATAGAAAGCTGATGACCTTCCCAACAGTTAAATTTGAGACTTTGGTAGGGTATTTATACTATAAATCAGCCAATGTGGCTTCTTTGGAGCCCCTCAAGAGCAATGGCTAGTCATGGTTTATTCTACCTCCTCATCAATTTGGTGATATGAAGTTATGACCTTCCCAACAGTTATTGAAGGTTTCTTCTGGAGACCAGAAGTTGACAACTGTTATGAGCCACCATATTTGTGGGCTACCAGAGTTTTGATCCACATAGGAGTAAATATAGTAAGCTGATGACCTTCCCAACAGTTAAATTTGAGACTTTGGTAGGGTATTTATACTATAAATCAGCCAATGTGGCTTCTTTGGAGCCCCTCAAGAGCAATGGCTAGTCATGGTTTATTCTACCTCCTCGTCAATTTGGTGATATGAAGTTATGAAGGACTCTTCCAAAAGAATCACAATGTTATCAAACAAGATAGGGATATGGAAAGGTCAAGGTCCTTCTACTCTGGTTGGCATCACCAAACGGGAAGCCATTTTAGAATAGCTCTTAAAGGGGCACTTGTTCCTTTATATATTTCCCTTCTTGCATTATATAAAAATAAAATTCCATGAATTTTTGAGACCTTCTCTTCAGCAGTTTATGAAAGTAGAAGTCATGGTTGTTTTAGGTAGAAAGAACATCTTATGATAACCCGATGCTGCACCTGGAATTTCTTACATTGTAGAATCTTCCCCAGATTGATAAATGGACATGTAGAAAACCTTCATGACTTATTATCTGGAGAACGTCTTTTATGTCTAACACAAGGAAATCACACGCATTTTTATAGTCAGCTATGTGCCATAACAAACAGTTTAAGACATTCCGTAAAATCTCTCCGGGATTACTGGTTCGAAAAGAAAACAGCCATCAAAATGTTGTACAATTCTGTACAATTGGTCTTTGAAGATAGTTTTTAATATGCGTTGGGTTCTTTTAGGTGAGCAAATTAATTTGTAGGACTCTAGTCCACTGGACACATCAGAATTCCGTGGCCGCCAGATAGGAGCTCTGCCAACTGCCTAATTCTCAGCTCCTCTTCTCAATAGCCAACTTGGTGTGACGTTGTGTGTGCACCACATCACGATGATAACATTGCACCAGGTTGGCTAATCGAAACAGGAGCCAGGGATGCCGGCAGGTTGAAGGCGGATCAAGTCTCCTCCAGAGGCGGCAAAGGAATATTGATGTAGTTGGTTGACCAGAGTCCTGCAAATTTCCTTGTTAATTTTAAGTTTGTGCTAATTTTACTATGATAAGGCCTTTGAGATAGTAGGATCTAGTCTTCCAAAAGGCCTATGATTTATGGAATGGCAAAAGGGAATGTAGATCTTAGATAGCTATTGGTCAACTTGTTTTTTAGACGGTTATTTCTTTGGACTTCAGCAAACACATTCACCTGAGCGCACCTGCATATTAAAGATGGGAATAATCAAATAATTTGCATCCGACATGTCTGGCAGTTGGCTGTCAGAATAAAAGATTAGACATGTCGAAAACCAAGATGTCCAATTTTTCTTTTTGTCACCATCTGACATTGTAAAAAAACTCTTGTACACTTTATTTGCCAAGCTAGTACAATAGTCATCTACTGTGTATGGCCATCTTCATTATTTTTGAAAATATGGGGTGGTGGGCTACAGATGAAAACATTATTCCTCTAAAGGTAACAATGAATACAGATTTCGACTCCATAATAGAGACCTTAACTACAACACCGATCAAAGGTTAGTAGAAGACCACATCTGAATGATATCTCAGGCTCCTATGTTATTTACATGCACAAGATTTTCATGGATGACATATCTATGACATGCTCTTCCACAGCTTCACCTCTGCTCCTGTAGGTTCCTTAATTCGGGAAAAATACCAGCAATGGTCAACTTTTGGACATCCCAAACAGTTTTTGGTCATTCTATCATAGGAGGCAATGCAGTTTCAAAGAAATAACATTGAAAAGGTTGTTAAATTACATGTAGGGCAATTACTTCTACTGGACTATTGATGGTGAATTTTCCATGGAGGCCAAGATTGGTCAAATGATGTCAATGAAGTGAGGAGGTAATAATTAGCGAAACTTGACACTCCAAAATTGCTGAAGTGATGCTGTGATCTGTCTCTTTGACATATAGGTTAGAGGGGACTAGTCCCCTTCACATCTTAGAGATAATCTGGTTGTAATCATGGTGGATAGGGAACTGAAGCTCTGACCAAACTGAGTTGCGATACCAATGAAAAACCCATAGGAAATCCAATGTGCCTCCCTATACAGAAAAAAAGTTGTCAATACATCTTTTCCACAAGATTGTATTGACATACATTTCTTCAAATCATATCATGTAGTACTTTGCGTAAGGTGGCGTCACATTGGACCCCATGACTGTACCTTGTATCTGTAGATAATTGCACAAATGAAGAGATGAGGGAAACAACTGAATCCTACATATCTCCATACTAGTCACCTTGTGCCAAAAGTTTCTAAAAAGTTTGCAAATTCTACAAGAATGGCCTGCTAAGGGCACTGTAGTGTTCTTAAGAAATAGAAGTTCTTTAACACAAAATCTAATTTTTGCCTATGACTACAAGATTGATTAATATTCCAGGAAAAATTAGGTATAAAAATAGTTTTTGACTTTGGCCTAAATTATAAACACCTCCAAAGGGAAAAGATGTGGGTGACTGCCAGATCAAACAAAGGAAAGAACAATAGGACACTGGCCAAAGAAAATCCAACATATCCGACCCTCTTTTTCTTGAGAACTAAAAGTTTGTGGGATTTGCCAGCATCCATAAGAATTACATCCTGCTAAAATGTATGCCACCCTAGAGAAGTAGCCATATTTGAACCATATAAGGGCTACATAATTCTATCGGACCTTTCAAAGTTTCATCTTTGTAAAGAACTGTCTATCAATCGATTGCTGTGTGCTATTACTTCACAAGTTCACAGCCAGCGAGCCTACACCTGACAATAGAAAATTATAGAGTGAGAACAAGTACGGAATATCAATTGTGACAGCAATGCTTTCCAGCTGAGCCTCGGTCGGCCAAATTATACATTTGAGCTTAACGGATGTGCCAAAACACTTGCTTATATGTAGGAAAGTTAATTGATTGATTGCAGGTTAATTAAGGAAATCCTACAAATCTGGCCGGATAGTACCCTATGAGGATAGAGTAAATAGAAAAAAGATTATCTCCTTGCTTGCTCCATCTAGAATAGGATTGTCCTTGGCAGAACATTCTCAACGCCTCGCATTACAGCGTTGGGAATTAATGTAGGTCGTGAAGGTGAAATCCAGACAGTGATTATATGCTATACGTTAGATTCATTGATGGTTGTTCATGTCAACTCTGGGGTGGCCATGGGATGTAGCTAATGATTAGCACATGAAATAAAAAAAATGCTCTAAAAAATATACGTCCAAAGGTATCTAAACATCTTAGATAGCTATTGCCCGAACACTCAGTGACTATTTTTCCTAACCCTCCCATGCGCGCAAATTTTTGGCTTAGCGTAGCACCCATTGGTTATCAATAGAGCAAGGGAACCCTTTTGCACATTGAACTAACGGCTGAACCCGCCTATTTACAGATTCGGACTTGACTGCAATAAGGAGCCCCAACTTACGTCTGATTTTGGACTGATGATCTTTTTGTTCTGTAAGAGATGTTTGACAGCATCTCAGAGAACACGGGAGTGCTTGGAAGAGTATGCTTGAGAGGGTCAGGCAAGATAGCTAACGGTCAAACGACCAGTGTATGGAGGGACTTAAGCCGCTGGTGGCAGATTCTATCCAGAAAGAGCATACAGTTAGGGGGCTTACATTATACAATCCTTCTCTCCCCCAACATAGTATGTCATGAGAGATTCAGAATGCCCCCATATATATTAGATGAAGGTCTGTCCCTACTAAAATCGGGAAGTTCAGCCAACTTTAATCTAATGTGTATGGGGGGCATTTAGATGGTCATGTCTACCATATCACATTTTGCTATGAAGTTGTAGGCTTTTTTTCTGGTGCAGATCATTTAGTTTTGTTACTACACGGATGCGTTCCAAGCGTTCCTCTGGAGGTTAAAAGTTGACAACCGATGGCATACATATAAGACACCTACCGGCCACTTTTCGTAATGGCTTAGGTCCCCTGATAACAAAAGATAACAAAAGTATTGGGCATTGAAATTCAACAGTACAATCCATCTCTTCCTCAATTCTTACATCGGGAGGTTGGAGGTTCCATAGACATCAGATGGTTAGTCGTCCTTCGGGTATCAGTGAGCTTGTTCAAAATTAATTCAATGTGCCTTGTCAGCTTAATGTTAGCCCCAGACAGAGAAAAATCATCTGGCAAAAATTTGGCATGTCCCTTACAAAATTGACAAAAACCTATCAAATACCTAGTTATTGTTTTGTACAAAACCAGACTGATGCAAGTATCTGATCATCAAATGTAATCAGGATGGGCTAAAGCTAAGCAGAAACTCAACGTTTTTGAGGAGTTTTGAGATTTGGAAAGTTCAGTTGTTGCTCCAAAAGAAAGAGAGAATACTGGATTATATACCATGCTTCTTTCAGCTATAGAGTAAAATTTTCAGAAAGGGACATTTTAAGGTGGTCATTGGGTTGCAGAGTGACTGGGGGCTTCACGTGTGTCAAACATGTAACATAGCAGACATAATATCTGCTGAGGTTTCCCTGGTGCTGATGTAGAGCCTCACTTTTGGTCTGAAGAAGAAGTTTTTAATAATCGTCTGGCACTTATCTTCACCACCTTGACTGTTATCTTAGGTGGCCAAACCAAAATATCTCAACTTTCTCCTGAAACTGGAAAACTTTTAGCATAGAAGATTTGAGTTTTTGGAGAACAATTTTCCATCCCAAATTTACTATTTAATTTATTTGGCTAGAGATTCACCTTAAATATTCTGGAGTTGGAGGATGGGAATGCAAAGATGTGCAAATTTGGGAATTAATGATCCAAAAAACTGATTGGTTCTGTCATGTTTTTTCGAGACTGGCCAACATGCCATCAATCTTCTGACCAGTGTATAAAAACTCTAAATTATAAATGATACATTCTGGATGTATGGTTAGGTGGAGTCCAAAAACATAATGTACTTCAAAACATTCTCAACCTCAAAGTGTTGGAACTTTTATAACCGATTATATGAAAATGTGGTTTTGTCCAGCAACGGAGGAAACAGACATCAATCCAAAGAAGACGAGAGCTGATGTCATACCGATGATTCTGCCAATTAATTAATTGGCCAAAACTAGAGATTCTTTCGGCAGTTACTTTTTTGTTTTGTCTGTAAATTCCACCTTCTCTGTGTTTCTAATTGTTCTCAGTCAAAACATTTTCTAGGATCGTTGCTTTAGTAGAAATAAAAGAAAATAATTAATATCTGATATGTTTTGCCTTTTATATATTTTTTGTTTTTAATTTTTTTTTTTACATAAAATCATTTCCATTCCAAATCCCAAAAGTTAGGGGTTATTCCTAATTTTAAGATAGTGGGTGAAGCTGTACAAGTCTTTTTTTGACAACTAAACAGGTCATGTTCGGGCTTACCTTTTGGAGGTGGATCTTCCAAACTCTTGAGCCAGATGAGCAGTTCTTATGTAGCACGGACAAGTGACGTTGGTGCAGCAGATTGGAGAGGTTGGAATAATATTGGCAGAGGCAGCACAGCTGGGAAAACGGCAACTGATGTAGCAGAGTTGTAATCCACGATATAGCAGAGATGTTGACACGATGTAGCAGAGTTGTAGCACAGATGTGGTAGTGCTGGGATAGTGATGTCAGGAATTATAATGTCAACAACCATTTCTTCTAGAAGATCACCCTTAATCGAGATCTGATTTTTTTGTGTCTTTTGAAGGGAATTTTGAGTGGTTTTCTCAGTCTTTCAGAGGAGATATATCAAGAATGAGGCCTAGGAGCTCTATATACAATAGATCATTCGATTGGCGGCTGTCTGCCCCAAATCCTCCTCTCTCTATCGAACACTGCTCAGTTCTCTATGAGAGAGTCACTGCCAGACTTCTCTGGTGGAGCAATGTTTTGCCAAAAACAGAAGAATCGGACATACTAGATCCTCACCTCTCCCAACATCAACAGTCAGAGGAGAGTCAGATGACCCCCATACACATTAGACTCTCAGCCAAATCTTTCGATATCGGTGGGTTCGGCTAACGTTAGTCTAATGTAAGTGGGGTTCTTAAGGTTTAGGTTGTTTTCTTATGTTTGGCCTACAGTCAACTCCAAAAGCCAACATCTTTAGGAAGACCACCTCTAACTGAGACCTGATTGACTTTCAATATAACGAGACCCTTGATTACCAGTCCGGCTGCCCCTCTCTTTTTGTGGCACTCTGTATATAAGTGGCTTGCCTGTACCGGCTCAATAGCTATTTAGCAGGCCAACAAGAGCTAAGCACACCAACTCAAGGCTACATCTGTGTGCTATAGGCTCTATTGGGATCTTGCCCACAAGACTATAGCCTGATGAATAAGGTCTATTTAGTTCCTACTCTTCTGTCTGTTTACACTGGCTAGCTATATTAACTACCCTTTTTGCCTCTTGGAATTACCTAGTTGTCCTGACTTCTGTCTTCTCTCCGCTTTCCACTGAATTCCAACTCAATTCGGAATGTCAAGCCTGTTTTATATCATCCATTCCTAACAGAGACTACTTCAATGAAGCAACTTTGGGAATTCCTATGGAAAAGTCCATAACTTTTTGTGAGAAATAAAGGATGGACAGTAAACCTGCCTTCTCATGACCAATGACCCCAAGGTAAGTATCAAGTTTGTCCAGCTTCTTTGTATGACTGTTGACAAACCTCCAGTTCTGACCTCTATGCCTGATGAGTGCAAAGGTCAAAAATTCCTAGCCCCTAAGCAACGTAAATGCAAAGACATCTGTAAACAATATTTTAACAATTCACCCTTTTATGCTAATACTTACCTCTTTATTATTAATATTTGCATATTTGCAGGCATACAGACAGGACATAGTATTGCTATAGGACTTAAGTTGATGGCTTCCTCAAAACTTTGATTACTAAAGAATAACTTCGGGAACAACCCCGCCTCCCTGAATTTTACTCTTGGAGACTTGGAGCCATGGAGAGGGTTGAGGTTGATGTACCACTTAGGATCTATATGTATTTAGAAAAGATGGTTGACGAAAATAACCAATGCGTCCATCACTGCAGTTCCCAAAGAGAATGTTGACTGGCGTTACTAGTATTTTAAAAAAGCAAACCTTCCTAATTATGCAAGCAGGGTGCTGATCAAGTAGTTGCCCAAGTCCCTGGGTCTTAAAGATGCTCATAAAATTGCTAACTTTCCCAAAACATCTTGGAGAAAGGGGGCATCTTTCAACCTACTGGAAAGGTTGGCAGATCTTCCATGGTTTGAAAAAGACTCCCAGTAACTTCCGGTGGACCCCTAGGTTGATTCCTAATGAAACTGAGATCCTAAAATATCCAGGGGTGCTCTCGGAAAAAGGAGGGATCTTCGGGACTACTGTAAAGGTTGGCAGATCTCCAGGTTCCCAGTCCCAGAATCATCCAGTTGGCTGCTAGGATGCTTCACCATGAATCGGAGATCCAGACTACAAGTGTAATGGAGGTGTAAAACATGGAGATGGAGGAGTGTGGCTTGTAAAGGGGACATAGTTATGGAAAGAAAATTCAATGTCTCACTTTGTGCACCACTCATGGTCTTCTGCAAGAACATTTCGAAAGGTTGCCAACTATGTCACAGTTACTAGTTCTATCACTGTCCAATCGTAGGTGGCAGCGGACACGTTACAGATTTAGACATGGAATCCAGGAGCTTTAAGTTAGGCTTGCAACAATATACAGTCGGAAAAACTGGGTAAAAACACCCGTTCCGCCCCACTTTGTAAACCGTAATGGCGGCCATGTTGACTGTTACAAAAACTTTCTTGCCAAGGGCTTGAATAAAGGAAATTTAAAAATGAAATTCAAATTTCAAAAATTTTCAGATTCCTGATGGAAGTTTTTCTCGCTCAACTGACGTCTGCAGGAGACAATGTGGGAGAGACAAACTCCGGATGGGAATATGGGGCTGTATGCCTCTATCCTCTGGATTTATGCTGGTCCTATAGTTCAGCAATCACTTTTATGTGCCAAAAGTGTTCCTACTCCATTCTTTCCTGATCTTTTAGGGCCGGTAACTATGCGTGTCTTATATGTAATGTTTATATAGAGAGTGGGCGGTTTGCAGGAAATGCTACATGATAAGACATGGAGGTTTTTGTCATTTTCTATAATGAATGAGCAACTTAAAAGGAATGCTCGGTTGTGTTTATGCAACCTTTATAATGCATTGCTCCGCTAGATGATAAATTATACGTGATGATGCTCAATTAATCTGGGGTGTTTTGGAGACAGAAATGCCTCAAGTGAGGAACTTTTGAAGAAGGTAATAGGGGGTGTAATTATTTAAATGGTTAATCCTTTCTTAATACATGGATATTGTCGGATAGAGCTTGTAAAAATAAGCACTTTGGCAATTTACTGCTTATTAAAATTTGCAGCCGTTCTTGAGATATTCACACTTTTCTTTTGTTTACAGCTCGTTGCCTTGGAGACCGACCATTCCTGTTGTCTGGTTTGTAAAGTTATTCCTTAAAGGGTTATTTTTCACCCTCCTAGATGGATATTGCATTGGACAGTGCTCGTAAAAACAAGCACTTTTCCAATTTACTGCTTATTAAAATTTGCAGCCGTTCTTGAGATATTCACACTTTTCTTTTGTTTACAGCTCGTTGCCTTGGAGACCGACCATTCCTGTTGTCTGGTTTGTAAAGTTATTCCTTAAAGGGTTATTTTTCACCCTCCTAGATGGATATTGCATTGGACAGTGCTCGTAAAAACAAGCACTTTTCCAATTTACTACTTATTAAAATTTGCAGCCGTTCTTGAGATATTAACACTTTTCTTTTGTTCACAGCTCGTTGCCTTGGAGACCGACCACCGCTGCCATCAAGCTTGTATGCGTTGAGCTGAAGGTAATCAGAATAATCAGGTAACAGTGCACTCCAGCCTTCTTCCCAAGCTTAAAAAACAGTTCTTACAAGTTGCAAGCTCAATAGAAAACAGCTTGTGAACACTGCTTTCTAGAAGCGGTGATCGGTTTCTAAGGCAATGAGCTGTAAACATAACAAAAGTGCTAATATCTCAAGAATGGCTGCAAATTTTAACCAGGAGTAAATTGCAAAATGTATTTTAATTACAAGCTCTATCTGACAAAACACACATTTATGAAGAGGAGACTAACTCTTTAAGGGTTATACATAAAGGTTAGATGGTTGAGAGAGGGTGCCTTGTCCCTTCTATCAAGCCACTGCGTGATGCAGAGTGTGTTTTTCAACATAGGTTTGGGTCCCAGAGGTGGCCCCCACATCTAGTAGACATTTATGGCATATTCTATGGTTTGGCCAAAAATGTCTGATAAGGGAATACCCCTTCAAATGATTTGGTTCTGGGTAATCCCTTCCTTTCCGATAGGTCAAAGTCTTAGAAGGGACCTGCCATTAGATAATCATGTCAGATCATATTTTTATAGTAAATTTTTAATCTTCATAATAAAATTATTTTGTCTGATATTCCTAAAATATCACCTCCGAAAAGGTGAACACACTTAAAGGGGTTCTCTACTTTGGAAAATACCTATTTGCTATAAGGGTTCCTTAAAAATAAGCAGATCACATTGTGTCCTACTCTTGCTGTAATCTTTGGTGAAACTTGGTCGTAAGTAGTGTTGAGCGACTTTTGTTTTTTTAGGGTCGAGTTTCGTTTCATGAAACCCGACTTTTCCAAAAGTCGGGTCGAGCAAAATCGGCCGACTATAGGGAAAAGTCGGGGTCGTCCCGAAACACGAAACCCAATGTAAGTCAATGGAGAATTAAAGTCAGCAGTGAGAGGAGGACAGGAAACACACCAACAGTGCCCATTTGAATGCCAAAAGCATAAATTCTTGTTACTGAAGCTTGTCAACCTTAATTAACTTCATAATACTAGTTACGCACTGAAAAATGGGGGTTATTTGGCTACAGTTGTGGGGGGCTGGCTCCAGGTTTTCATGGGCCCAGGGCCAAAGAGCGCCCCTTTAACACATATCACAACTCATGATGCTCCGATACGGCAGAGAAATAGCGGTATAGTACAATGAAAAATACCTCACTTCTTACATCTCATGACTGATATCCATTTTAAATTCTCCAATACCTCCAAAAACGGACAGTATATAACTCCATACAGTATTATGGCCACCGCATAGTGCACCATACAGAGTAATGAGGCTCATATATTTCTCCATACGGAATCATTATTCCCATATAATATTTCAAACAGTATATGATGAGCTCCACATAATGCTACAGTATATGTTGGTCCCAATGGATGAAGCTCCACTGTCTTATGGGCCCAAATAATGCTCCAAACATAATGGGCCCCATTTCTACTGCTCTAGTGTATAATGGGCCCTGTAAATGCTGCTCCAGTGTCTGATGTCCACCTTTGGAATGCTCCAGTGTATGGTGGGCCCCATATATCATTCTCCAGAGTATAGTGCTCCCCAAAAATTGCTGTCCCAACATTGAAAACAATTACATAAGTCTCCTTGCTAGGGAATCCCTGCACTACTCTGAACTCCTTGTCGTCCCCATCTTCCATCTCACTGCACTTGGCTGTTTAGGCCCTCCCACCGGCAGAGACACTTTTGCGTACTATGAGGGGCCCTGTGCCAGTGCCATCGCCCATGAGTATGCCCCCCCACCTGCTCAAGGAACCTGCACTTTCATCTGCACCTTCCTCTTTGTCACCGTGTAAGGTGGTATAGTATGCGGGAAGGGGAACCTGAGTTTCCTCTGGGTCAGATTCTGGCTGTGTAGAGTGCGAGGGGAATGTAGTGGTCTGGGTCAATGTACCAGCAGCATCATCCAGCAGTGGCTGGGCATCAGTGCACTTGTGGCGTCCCCAAGAGTACGGTCGCCACTGTGGCATTGCCTTCCTCCTAGGGAGTGTGTTGTCAAACTTGGGAGCAACAAAGGATCTCTCTAGCAGTGAAACCAACACACAACACATTTCCCACTCCAGGCCAGCAGGGAGACCTCTGAACCTGACTGCTGAGGAGCTGCTCTCTGTGGTCGGGAGGAGGTAAGTTTGGGCACTCTGTGCAGGGAAGGGGAAGTGTGTGGACGTGAGAAGAGAAGCTGGAGGATGAGCAGAGTTAAGGCTCACTCCTAGCTGGAGCGCATGGTCCGGATTCCGGTCTCTTGTAGGGACACTGACGTTCCTGCAGCAGAAACCGGGGGAAGTAGCAGCTATAAATGCTCTGTACCCAACTAAGGCTCGGAGGCCCCAGCATCGACGTGTGCGAGGCAGAAGGAAAAGGCTACAGCTGTCTGCCATACAAGTAAAGTCTGAGGAACATCTGTTAGACAGGAGGCGTTTCAGTGAACCACGGTCCTGTGAGTGCTTCCCCCACAAGCGCTAAAAAGGAGACATTCAGGAAGGTACATGTTGGTGGAGTGTTGGAAGGGAGCTTTCCATTCTGGTCCCGGAGGTTGGCAGAGGTCCTGACCCGGAGGACACAGCACGGAGGCAGGCATCTGTGTAACCTGCAGACTGTGAGTAAAGCTTTGGAACTGCATGCTCTGGTGTCCTACAGCTATTCCAGCACCGCTACATCTGGGTACCAGCACCTACACTGCCTGTGCCTTTCCCCCATCACTACATCTACACTTCCCTGGGACTCCAGCTCCACCTGTGGGGAGCTTCACCATCTTTGCTGCACAACACCATCAGTCCCAGAGGATCTGCATGCAGCGTCGGCCTAACATCTATGTTGCCGAACACCACAGGTGGCGTCAAACTATCTATATAAACTCTTTATCATTATACCACGCCATTTACATGGGCGCCCAGGGCCACCGTCCGGGTCACCGCTGCTGTGACACATCCCACTGACACCGGCCCGGTACCGAGTACCCCACAGCCCTGGGAGGGCGACCCATATGCCGACTGCTGATTGGGCGGCGTTATTCCCACGAACCTCCAAACAGCGTCCCTGAAGGCAAAGTTTTTGGTTTTCGGGGGCAGTATGATTGCAAAACTGAACCTTAAAGGAATGTCCAAAAGGGCACCACCAGGAGTGGAGCCTGTGGCTTAATTGGACTGCACCCGGAAACCACTACCATACAAGCTACAGAAAAGATGGACAGATTGCAAGCTTTGTCGATTCTGTGTGTGGTGTGGTATGTCCGTTTGTAGTTGTGCTAGCGATTACTCAGCTTTATTCCATTAACAACCGAGACTCCGGCATGGCCCCGCGGTACACGGTACTAGAGGGATACGCGAGGCTGTGGCACGTGAGATGGAGCAATAACAAGTCTAGCATTCCAGTACATGTCCGGGGCTGCATGCAAGCTACACTGAAAGGACCAGCTTTTGTCGCTTATAGGTGCAGATAACCTGCTGAACTCCGTTAGTGATGGGGATCTGGGATTCAGATTATTCCCAGCGAACGATGATTTCCCAGTAAGTTCAGGTCAACCGCAATTCCGGAGTTAGGCCTAACCGTCATTCCTGAAAAAATTACGTGTCCAAACCACAGGTGCTGTAGCTTGCTTAACAGCTCGGCAGCCGTTCTCAGGCCCAGTATGGATTCAACAACATTGTAGAAAGTTGATAAAGGGTACAGTTTCACCGGATAACACGTATATATGTAGCCTAGTTTACACATTAAAAATATATGTCTATAGATCAGGAGGCAGACTCAGATGTTCTCAGGCCCAGTATGGATTTGACCAGATTGTACAAAGTTGAGAAAGGGGACTTTATCACTGGATAGCAGGTATATATAGCATAGTTTAAACATGTAAAATCTCCGTGTTCTCAGTATGGATTACACAGCAATCTAAAAAGTGGAAAAAAGGAAATGCATTTGAGGTGTACACAACTATATACTTTTGGTGTTATTCTTAAATCTTCATATATATTTCTGTCTCAGTAATACAGTCCAGCCTCTCCGCAATAGGAAATGAGATGCATAAAATTAGTGACATAAAGGCTATTGATTGCAGAAATCTAGGAATTATTATTCACGGGAAAAACTTCCGTCACAATTCTCATAGGCGATGCTGACCCTCAATTAATTTGTGTGTTGAGACAGTGAAAACATTTTTTTGTGAATAAAGTCCTGCTGTAGCGCACTTCCGTTGATTTCATCACTGTTACTCATCTCAATCCAATTTTTATCACAGGGAGCGATGTAAACATGGTGCTCACTGGCTATCATGATCTGTCACGTAACTTTGGAGTGTAAAAGACAGAAGCCACAGGCCGTAGGCGATTCTATTTGATTGGCATGAGAGGGCACATTTTGAAATGTGCGCCGGAACGTCACACGTTTGTGAGTAGGAAAACTGTGAAAGCTGATGATAAACCACCACTGCATGTAATTGTGAGTCGACGTCCATAAGAAATAGAAGCCACTGATCATCTGGAGCTAGAGCCCGGCCAGCAGGACAGGGCATAGCTACATCTTAACCATCATCTTTCAGTTCAATCAATTTGTTGTAGCAGTCCCAGTGAAGGATTTGACAGCCCAGACTACACAACGGAGGAGCAGGGAGAGGTAAACATTGCAAATGTTGGGGCCCTGCCCAAGCAAGGGGGGCACACTCGTAGGCGTCGGTACTGGCACTGGGCCCCTCATAGAACGGCGGTGTGTCTGACGGCGGGTGTGCACCACCACTGTCAGAGACACTTGATTGCACTATGAGGGACCCTATGCCAGTGCCCGCGCCCAAGAGTCGGTCTACCCACCTGTCCAGGGCAACGGCACTCGCACAGTTTTGTGCGCTAGGTGGTGACCCCGGCCATGGGGGGGGGGGGGCGCCCACTTAGGGAGTTTTAGAAAGTGGCATATGTAGATGTGGGTCATTCAGCTGCTGCAAAAGGCGAAATAGGTCAAGTTCGCGGAATAGGAGGACCAAAGCAAGCCATTTTTCTGGCAACCTATGTGTCATCAAGGGAAGGTGGGACAAAATCCTTGGAAACCCATGCATGGTTCATTTTAATGAAGGTTAGATCATCCACATTTTGGGTTGACAGACGGGTCCTTTTTTCTGTCAGGATTGATCCAGCTGCACTGAAGACTCTTTCCAATAGCACACTTGCAGCTGGGCAAGCGAGCTCCTGTAAGGCATATTGTGCCAATTCAGGCCAGGTGTCCAGTTTAGCGGCCCAATAGTCAAAGGGGAATGACCTGTGCGGGAGAACATCGATATGGGAGGAAAAGTAGTTTGTAACCATAGTTGACAACTGCTGTCTCCTGTCACTTTCCATCGATGCAGTATTACCAGTTGTGTGAGCGGTCCGTGAAAAATCAGTCCACGACATTGTCATGAAACCCCTGTCTCCAACGCCACTTCTGCTGTGTGCACCATGAACACCTCTGGCAAGCTGCCCCCGGCCCGTACGGCTCGTGTGAGAACCATCACCGCTGCTGTGTGCTGGGAATGCCTCAACCAACCGGTTAACCAGAGTTGCTTGTTTATTAGCCAATATTAGGTCAAGGTTCTCCTGTGGCATGATGTTTTGTAATTTGCCTTTATAGCGTGGATCCAGGATGCTGGCCAACCAGTAGTCGTCATCGTTCATCATTTTGGCAATGCGGGGGTCCCTTTTTAGGATCCGCAAGGCATAATCTGACATGTGGGCCAATGTTCCCGGTGTCAGTGATGCACTGCGAGTGCTGGGTGGAGGAGCACTTTCTGGCAAATCCACATCCCTCCAGTCACGCACAAACCCTGTACCAGACCTTGCCACGCCAACATTTTCACTTGCCCCACGAGATGCATCCTCCTCCCCTAAGTAATCATCCCCATCATCATCCTCCTCCTCCTCTTCTTCCTCCACCTCGTCCAGGAGAGGTCCCTGAGCAGACAATGGCTGAATGTCATCAAGGATTCCCTCCTCCTCTTCCTCCTCATCAACATTGGCTGCAGACGCCTGCTCCTTAAGGTGCGTCAAAGTTTGCATGAGCAGACGCATAAGTGGGATGCTCATGCTTAGGATGGCGTCGTCTGCGCTTACCAGCCGTGTGCATTCCTCAAAACACTGAAGGACTTTACAGAGGTCTTTCAGCTTCGACCACTGCACACCTGTCAACTCCATGTCTGCTCTCAAAGTGCCTGGCCGTGTATCCTCCCACAAATGCATTATGGCCTGCCTCTGCTCGCACAGCCGCTCCACCATGTGCAGGGTGGAGTTCCACCTTGTTGCAATGTCGATAATGAGGCGGTGGTTGGGAAGGTGGAGCAATCGCTGCAGCTTCTGCATACGAACGGAGTGTACAGGCGACCGGCGGATGTGCGCGCACAGTCTTCGCACCTTCTGGAGCAGGGCTGTTAACTCCGGATAATTTTTGAGGAAGCACTGCACCACCAGGTTCAAGGTGTGAGCCAAGCAAGGTATGTGGCTGAGTTTTGAAAGGGCTATGGCTGCCACAAAATTACGGCCGTTATCACTAACTACCTTGCCTGCCTCAAGATGTACACTGCCCAGCCATGACTCAGTTTGTCGCTTCAAGTACTCGGCCAGCACCTCGGCGGTGTGTCTGTCGCCCAAACATCATCTGCAACACAGCCTGCTGACGCTTTCCACTAGCTGCTCGATAGGGGGACACATCGTGTGCAACAGTGGCAGCTGCAGATGGAGTGCTCGTACGACTGCGCTCTGTGGACCAGCTTTCGCTTCTGGAGGAGGAGGAGGAGGAGGAGGGTCGAACGCCTACAGCCAACTGTTTCCTATACCGTGGGCTAGGCAGCACTGTCCCACCACCGCTGTCCCCTGTGGACCCTGCATCCACCACATTAACCCAGTGCGCAGTGATGGACACGTAACCAGCGTCGGACTGGCCCACCGGTGGGCCCTGGCATCTGGTGGGCCCTGGCACCTGCTGGCATACAGGGCCAGCAGTTGCCTAGGGCCCCCGCTGCTCCAGGGGCCCCCAGCCAGTGGTGTGTCGCACACCATGCAGCTGCTATGGGGGCCCTGTGCCAGCGGAGCAGCAGCGGGTGTCAGGAGGCAGGAGCCCCTGTCCCCACTGCTAAAGAGAAATGAATATTCACTGCGATGCGCGATGACGTCACTACATCGCGCACCCGCTGTGTGTCTGGCAGAGGGGGCAGCTCCTGACACTGAAGCCGGCTGCCGGAATCAGCGTGGGAGCGAGGAGGAGAGGTGAGTATTGTGTTTTGTTTTTTTTTTTTATATCTCTCTCGCTCTCTCTATCTATCTATCTATCTATCTATCTATCTATCTATCTATCTCTATATCTCTATATATCTCTCTTATATCAATCTATCTTTCTATCTCTATCTATTATCTATATCTATCTATTTCTATCTTTATATCTATCTTTCTATCTCTACATCTATCTCTATATTTTTCTATATATATATCTCTATATCTATCTATTATGTCTATCTATCTATCTCTATCTATCTATCTTACTCTATCTATCTCTATTTCTATTATCTCTATATTTATTATCTATCTAGCTACCATCTATATCTATCTATCTTTATCTATATATATCTCTATCTAATATCTATATCTATCTATCTCTATACCTATCTATCTATTTATCTATCCGTTATCTATCTCTATATCTTTTCTCTGTATCTATCTATCTCTATATCTATCTTTATATCTATATCTATATATCTATCTCTATCTATCTCTATATCTATATCTATTTCTCTCTATATCTATCTCTATATCTCTCTCTATAGCTATCTATCTATATATCTCTATCTATCTCTATATCTATCTTTCTATCTCTATATCTATATATCTATCTATCTTTCTCTATCTATTTATCTCTATATCTTTTCTCTGTATCTATCTCTCTCTATATCTATCTATCTATCTCTATATATATCTATTATCTCTATCTCTATCTATTTCTCTCTATATCTCTCTCTATATCTATCTATTTATCTCTATATCTATCTCTCTGTATATCTATCTATCTTTCTATCTCTATATCTATCTCTATATCTATCTATCTTTCTCTATCTATCTATCTATCTATTTATCTCTATCTATTATCTCTATCTATCTCTATCTATCTATCGCTCTATCTCTATATCTATCTTTCTATCTCTACATCTATCTCTATATCTATCTTTCTATCTATCTATCTCTATATCTATCTATATCTATATCTATCTATTATGTCTATCTATCTAGCTATCTCTATTATCTATATCTACCTATCTCAATATCTTTCTATCTTACTCTATCTCTATATCTATCTGTTATCTCTATATTTATTATCTATCTTTATCTATCTATCTCTATCTATTATCTATATCTATCTCGCTATCTATTTATCGGTCTCTGTATCTATCTCTCTCTATATCTATCTCTCTCTCTATCTACCGCTCTCTCTATCTCTATCTATCTTTATATCTATATCTATCTATCTTTATATCTATCTATTATCTCTATATCTATCTACCTCTATATCTATCTCTATATCTATATCTGTTTCTCTCTATATCTATCTCTATATCTCTCTCTATAGCTATCTATATACAGTGGGGAAAAAAAGTATTTAGTCAGTCAGCAATAGTGCAAGTTCCACCACTTAAAAAGATGAGAGGCGTCTGTAATTTACATCATAGGTAGACCTCAACTATGGGAGACAAACTGAGAAAAAAAAATCCAGAAAATCACATTGTCTGTTTTTTTTTCATTTTATTTGCATATTATGGTGGAAAATAAGTATTTGGTCAGAAACAAAATTTCATCTCAATACTTTGTGATATATCCTTTGTTGGCAATGACAGAGGTCAAACGTTTTCTGTAAGTCTTCACAAGGTTGCCACACACTGTTGTTGGTATGTTGGCCCATTCCTCCATGCAGATCTCCTCTAGAGCAGTGATGTTTTTGGCTTTTCGCTTGGCAACACGGACTTTCAACTCCCTCCAAAGGTTTTCTATAGGGTTGAGATCTGGAGACTGGCTAGGCCACTCCAGGACCTTGAAATGCTTCTTACAAAGCCACTCCTTCGTTGCCCTGGCGGTGTGCTTTGGATCATTGTCATGTTGAAAGACCCAGCCACGTTTCATCTTCAATGCCCTTGCTGATGGAAGGAGGTTTGCACTCAAAATCTCACGATACATGGCCCCATTCATTCTTTCATGTACCCGGATCAGTCGTCCTGGCCCCTTTGCAGAGAAACAGCCCCAAAGCATGATGTTTCCACCACCATGCTTTACAGTAGGTATGGTGTTTGATGGATGCAACTCAGTATTCTTTTTCCTCCAAACACGACAAGTTGTGTTTCTACCAAACAGTTCCAGTTTGGTTTCATCAGACCATAGGACATTCTCCCAAAACTCCTCTGGATCATCCAAATGCTCTCTAGCAAACTTCTGACGGGCCCGGACATGTACAGGCTTAAGCAGTGGGACACGTCTGGCACTGCAGGATCTAAGTCCATGGTGGCGTAGTGTGTTACTTATGGTAGGCCTTGTTACATTGGTCCCAGCTCTCTGCAGTTCATTCACTAGGTCCCCCCGCGTGGTTCTGGGATTTTTGCTCACCGTTCTTGTGATCATTCTGACCCCACGGGGTGGGATTTTGCGTGGAGCACCAGATCGAGGGAGATTATCAGTGGTCTTGTATGTCTTCCATTTTCTAATTATTGCTCCCACAGTTGATTTCTTCACTCCAAGCTGGTTGGCTATTGCAGATTCAGTCTTCCCAGCCTGGTGCAGGGCTACAATTTTGTTTCTGGTGTCCTTTGACAGCTCTTTGGTCTTCACCATAGTGGAGTTTGGAGTCAGACTGTTTGAGGGTGTGCACAGGTGTCTTTTTATACTGATAACAAGTTTAAACAGGTGCCATTACTACAGGTAATGAGTGGAGGAAAGAGGAGACTCTTAAAGAAGAAGTTACAGGTCTGTGAGAGCCAGAAATCTTGATTGCTTGTTTCTGACCAAATACTTATTTTCCACCATAATATGCAAATAAAATGAAAAAAAAACAGACAATGTGATTTTCTGGATTTTTTTTTCTCAGTTTGTCTCCCATAGTTGAGGTCTACCTATGATGTAAATTACAGACGCCTCTCATCTTTTTAAGTGGTGGAACTTGCACTATTGCTGACTGACTAAATACTTTTTTTCCCCACTGTATTATCTCTATATCTATGTATCTATCTATCTATATATTATCTCTATATCTATCTATATATCTCTATATCTATCTATCTAGCTCTATATCTATCTTTCTATCTAACACTATATCTCTATATCTATCTCTATATCTCATTATCTATCTATCTCTATCTCTCTCTTTATCTATCTATCTATTGATCTATCCATCTATCTCTATATCTATCTCTATATCTATCTATCTATCTATTATATCTATCTATTATCTCTATTATCTATATCTATCTATCCATCTATCTATCTAGCTATCTCTATCTATCTCTATATCTCTCTCTATATCTATCTTTCTCACTCTATATCTATCTATCTCTCTCTATACATATCTCTATATCTAGCTATTATCTCTATATCTATCTCTATATCTATCTTTCTATATCTATCTGTCTCTATATCTATCTCTATATCTATCTATCTCTATATCTATTATCTCTATATCTATCTATTTCTATATATATCTCTATATCTATTTTTATTTATAGCCATCTATCTATATATATTTATCTCTATATCTATCTATATATGTCTATATTATTATTATTATTATTATTATTATATCTGTATATCTCTATCTATTATCCATCTCTATCTATTATCTATCTCTATCTATCTCTATATCTTTCTATCTATAGCTATCTATCTCTATATCTATCTATCTATCTATCCATTATCTATTTTCTATCTATCTCTATATCTATCTACCTATCGATCTATCTATCTATCTATCTATCTATCTATCTATCTATCTATCTATCTATCTATATTTCTTTCTATATCTATCTTTATATCTATCTCTATCTATCTCTATCTATCTCTATGAATCTTTCTATCTATATCTATCCATTATCTACTTTCTATCCATTATCTACTATCTATCTCTATATCTATCTATTTCTACATCTATCTTTCTATCTATATCTATCTAACTCTATATCTATATATCTATATAGCATTATTCCCTATGAGGGGGTGCATTATTCCCTATGAGGGGGGCAGTATTATACCCTATGAGGGGGCAGCATTATACCCTATGAGGGGGGCAGCATTATACCCTATGAGGAGGGCAGCATTATACCCTATGAGGGGGCAGCATTATACCCTATGAGGAGGCAGCGTTATACCCTATGAGGGGGCAGCATTATACCCTATGAGGAGGCAGCATTATACCCTATGAGGGGGCAGCATTATTCCCTATGAGGGGGGCAGCATTATTCCCTATGAGGGGGTGCATTATTCCCTATGAGGGAGGCAGTATTATACCCTATGAGGGGGCAGCATTATTCCCTATGAGGGGGGCAGCATTATTCCCTATGAGGGGGCAGCATTATTCCCTATGAGGGGGCAGCATTATTCCCTATGAGGAGGCAGCATTATACCCTATGAGGAGGCAGCATTATTCCCTATGAGGAGGCAGCATTATTCCCTATGAGGAGGCAGCATTATACCCTATGAGGGGGCAGTATTATACCCTATGAGGGGGCAGTATTATACCCTATGAGGGGGCAGTATTATACCCTATGAGGGGGCAGCATTATACCCTATGAGGGGGCAGTATTATACCCTATGAGGGGGCAGTATTATACCCTATGAGGAGGCAGCATTATACCCTATGAGGGGGGCAGTATTATACCCTATGAGGGGGTGCATTATACCCTATGAGGGGGGCAGTATTATACCCTATGAGGGGGCAGCATTATTCCCTATGAGGGGGTGCATTATACCCTATGAGGGGGCAGCATTATTCCCTATGAGGGGGCAGCATTATTCCCTATGAGGGGGCAGCATTATTCCCTATGAGGGGGCAGTATTATACCCTATGAGGGGGTGCATTATTCCCTATGAGGGGGGCAGTATTATACCCTATGAGGAGGCAGCATTATTCCCTATGAGGAGGCAGCATTATTCCCTATGAGGAGGCAGCATTATACCCTATGAGGAGGCAGCATTATACCCTATGAGGGGGTGCATTATACCCTATGAGGGGGCAGCATTATACCCTATGAGGAGGCAGCATTATTCCCTATGAGGAGGCAGCATTATTCCCTATGAGGAGGCAGCATTATACCCTATGAGGGGGCAGCATTATTCCCTATGAGGGGGGCAGTATTATACCCTATGAGGAGGCAGCATTATTCCCTATGAGGGGGTGCATTATTCCCTATGGGGGGGCAGTATTATACCCTATGAGGGGGCAGCATTATACCCTATGAGGAGGCAGCATTATTCCCTATGAGGGGGCAGCATTATACCCTATGAGGGGGCAGCATTATACCCTATGAGGAGGCAGCATTATTCCCTATGAGGGGGCAGCATTATACCCTATGAGGGGGCAGCATTATACCCTATGAGGAGGGCAGCATTATACCCTATGAGGAGGCAGCATTATACCCTCTGAGGAGGCAGCATTATTCCCTATGAGGGGGTGCATTATTCCCTATGAGGGGGGCAGTATTATACCCTATGAGGGGGCAGCATTATACCCTATGAGGAGGCAGCATTATTCCCTATGAGGGGGCAGCGTTATACCCTATGAGGAGGCAGCATTATTCCCTATGAGGGGGCAGCATTATACCCTATGAGGGGGCAGCATTATACCCTATGAGGGGGTGCATTATTCCCTATGAAGGGGGCAGTATTATACCCTATGAGGGGGCAGCATTATTCCCTATGAGGAGGGCAGCATTATACCCTATGAGGGGGCAGCATTATACCCTATGAGGAGGCAGCATTATTCCCTATGAGGGGGCAGCATTATACCCTATGAGGGGGCAGCATTATACCCTATGAGGGGGTGCATTATTCCCTATGAGGGGGGCAGTATTATACCCTATGAGGGGGCAGCATTATTCCCTATGAGGGGGGCAGTATTATACCCTATGAGGGGGCAGCATTATACCCTATGAGGAGGCAGCATTATTCCCTATGAGGGGGCAGCATTATACCCTATGAGGGGGCAGCATTATTCCCTATGAGGGGGAAGCATTATACCCTATGAGGAGGGCAGCATTATACCCTATGAGGAGGCAGCATTATACCCTATGAGGGGGCAGCATTATTCCCTATGAGGGGGGCAGTATTATACCCTATGAGGGGGCAGTATTATACCCTATGAGGAGGCAGCATTATTCCCTATGAGGGGGCAGCATTATACCCTATGAGGGGGCAGCATTATTCCCTATGAGGGGGCAGCATTATACCCTATGAGGGGGCAGCATTATTCCCTATGAGGGGGCAGCATTATACCCTATGAGGAGGGCAGCATTATACCCTATGAGGAGGCAGCATTATACCCTCTGAGGAGGCAGCATTATTCCCTATGAGGAGGGCAGCATTATTCCCTATGAGGGGGTGCATTATTCCCTATGAGGGGGGCAGTATTATACCCTATGAGGGGGGCAGTATTATACCCTATGAGGAGGCAGCATTATTCCCTATGAGGGGGCAGCATTATACTCTATGAGGAGGCAGCATTATTCCCTATGAGGGGGCAGCATTATACCCTATGAGGGGGCAGCATTATACCCTATGAGGGGGTGCATTATTCCCTATGAGGGGGGCAGTATTATACCCTATGAGGGGGCAGCATTATTCCCTATGAGGAGGGCAGCATTATACCCTATGAGGGGGCAGCATTATACCCTATGAGGAGGCAGCATTATTCCCTATGAGGGGGCAGCATTATACCCTATGAGGGGGTGCATTATTCCCTGTGAGGGGGGCAGTATTATACCCTATGAGGGGGCAGCATTATTCCCTATGAGGGGGGCAGTATTATACCCTATGAGGGGGCAGCATTATACCCTATGAGGAGGCAGCATTATTCCCTATGAGGGGGCAGCATTATACCCTATGAGGGGGCAGCATTATACCCTATGAGGAGGCAGCATTATTCCCTATGAGGGGGCAGCATTATTCCCTATGAGGGGGCAGCATTATACCCTATGAGGGGGTGCATTATTCCCTATGAGGGGGGCAGTATTATACCCTATGAGGGGGCAGCATTATTCCCTATGAGGAGGGCAGCATTATACCCTATGAGGAGGCAGCATTATACCCTATGAGGGGGCAGCATTATTCCCTATGAGGGGGCAGCATTATACCCTATGAGGGGGCAGCATTATACCCTATGAGGAGGGCAGTGTTATACTCTATGAGGAGGGCAGCATTATTCCCTATGAGGAGGGCAGCATTATACCCTATGAGGGGGCAGCATTATTCCCTATGAGGGGGGCAGTATTATACCCTATGAGGGGGGCAGTATTATACCCTATGAGGGGGGTGCATTATTCCCTATGAGGGGGGCAGCATTATACCCTATGAGGGGGTGCATTATTCCCTATGAGGGGGTCAGTATTATACCCTATGAGGGGGCAGCATTATTCCCTATGAGGAGGGCAGCATTATACCCTATGAGGAGGCAGCATTATTCCCTATGAGGGGTGCATTATTCCCTATGAGGGGGCAGCATTATTCCCTATGAGGGGGTGCATTATTCCCTATGAGGAGGGCAGCATTATTCCCTATGAGGGGTGCATTATTCCCTATGAGGGGGCAGCATTATTCCCTATGAGGGGGTGCATTATTCCCTATGAGGGGGGCAGTATTATACCCTATGAGGGGGGCAGTATTATACCCTATGAGGGGGCAGCATTATTCCCTATGAGGAGGGCAGCATTATTCCCTATGAGGAGGGCAGTATTATACCCTATGAGGGGGGCAGTATTATACCCTATGAGGGGGCAGCATTATACCCTATGAGGGGGTGCATTATTCCCTATGAGGAGGGCAGCATTATTCCCTATGAGGGGGGCAGTATTATACCCTATGAGGGGGCAGCATTATTCCCTATGAGGAGGGCAGCATTATTCCCTATGAGGGGGGCAGTATTATACCCTATGAGGGGGGCAGTATTATACCCTATGAGGGGGCAGCATTATACCCTATGAGGGGGTGCATTATTCCCTATGAGGGGGGCAGTATTATACCCTATGAGGGGGGCAGTATTATACCCTATGAGGGGGGCAGTATTATACCCTATGAGGGGGTGCATTATACCCTATGAGGGGGTGCATTATACCCTATGAGGGGGTGCATTATTCCCTATGAGGGAAGCAGCATTATACCCTATGAGGGGGTGCATTATACCCTATGAGGGGGTGCATTATTCCCTATGAGGGGGGCAGTATTATACCCTATGAGGGGGGCAGTATTATATTCTATGAGATGGCTGCATTATATTCTATGAGATGGCTGCATTATACTATATGAGGGGGCTGCTTTATATTCTATGAGGGGGCTACCCCAACTCCTGCTACATAATTAAGACATGTACAACCTTATATTATACCCGGATATTAGCATGTTTTACCGCATAATTGGTGGTCTGGTATTTAACTCTATGCAGCTACATAGTGGGCCCCAAGAATGATTTTCTCTGGTGGGCCCAAGGTGTTCCAGTCCGACGCTGCACGTAACGGCCCTGGCCATGCAGACTGGACCATGCATTAGTTGTGAGGTGCACCTTTCCACTCACTGACTGCTTGAGTGCATGGACAATGCGGTCTTTCACATGATGGTGGAGGGCTGGGATGGCTTTGCGAGAGAAGTGGCGACTGGGTAGGTCATAGCGTGGTACTGCATAGGCCATGAGATCGCGGAAAGCTGCGCTTTCCACCAACCGATAGGGCATCATCTCTAACGAGATTAGTTTGGCAATGTGGGCGTTCAAACCCAGTGTACGCGGATGAGAGACTGAGTACTTTCTTGACCTACTCATAGTGTCTGGGAGGGTGAGCTGGACTTGAGAGCTGCATATGGTGGAAGTAGCGGTGGACAGGGCGGACTGAGAGAGGGTTGATGATGGTGATGGAGTTGTTGTTCTTTCTGATGGCCTAGAATCAGTCTTTCGTTGATATAACAGTGGGATTCCCTGACTGCTGTGGCCTTGCAACGACACCTCAACATTTGCTGCTGTGCTAACCGGTGGGCTTACAGTGGGGGAAACAATGTAGCGTTGCTGACTACCTTCGTTGTGATCAGTTGCACATGTGGCACTTGAGGTTTGTTGTGTCCACGTTTGCAAGTGCATGCTGGTTAAATGTCTAAGCATGCAACTGGTATTCAAAATTTTCCCTCGGCTAAAGGCTTATCTATCTCTATCTATCTCTATATCTATCTATCTATCTATCTATCTATCTATCTATCTATCTATCCATTATCTATTTTCTAGATAATTATACCCTATGAGGGGGCAGCATTATACCCTATGAGGAGGCAGTATTATACCCTATGAGGAGGCAGTATTATACCCTATGAGGGGGCAGTATTATACCCTATGAGGGGGCAGCATTATACCCTATGAGGGGGCAGCATTATTCCCTATGAGGAGGCAGCATTATACCCTATGAGGAGGCAGCATTATACCCTATGAGGGGGGCAGTATTATACCCTATGAGGGGGGCAGTATTATACCCTATGAGGGGGCAGCATTATACCCTATGAGGGGGCAGCATTATACCCTATGAGGGGGCAGCATTATTCCCTATGAGGGGGCAGCATTATACCCTATGAGGAGGCAGCATTATTCCCTATGAGGGGGCAGCATTATTCCCTATGAGGGGGCAGCATTATACCCTATGAGGAGGGCAGCATTATTCCCTATGAGGGGGCAGCATTATACCCTATGAGGAGGGCAGCATTATTCCCTATGAGGGGGCAGCATTATTCCCTATGAGGGGGCAGCATTATTCCCTATGAGGAGGGCAGCATTATTCCCTATGAGGAGGCAGCATTATTCCCTATGAGGGGGGCAGTATTATACCCTATGAGGGGGCAGCATTATTCCCTATGAGGAGGCAGCGTTATACCCTATGAGGAGGGCAGCATTATTCCCTATGAGGGGGCAGCATTATACCCTATGAGGGGGGCAGTATTATACCCTATGAGGGGGGCAGTATTATACCCTATGAGGAGGCAGCATTATACCCTATGAGGAGGGCAGCATTATTCCCTATGAGGGGGCAGCATTATACCCTATGAGGAGGGCAGCATTATACCCTATGAGGGGGCAGCATTATACCCTATGAGGAGGCAGTATTATACCCTATGAGGGGGGCAGTATTATACCCTATGAGGGGGCAGCATTATACCCTATGAGGGGGCAGCATTATACCCTATGAGGGGGCAGCATTATTCCCTATGAGGAGGGCAGCATTATTCCCTATGAGGGGGGCAGTATTATACCCTATGAGGGGGCAGCATTATTCCCTATGAGGGGGCAGCATTATACCCTATGAGGAGGCAGCATTATTCCCTATGAGGGGGCAGCATTATTCCCTATGAGGGGGCAGTATTATACGCTATGAGGGGGGCAGTATTATACCCTATGAGGGGGCAGCATTATTCCCTATGAGGAGGGCAGCATTATCCCCTATGAGGGGGCAGCATTATTCCCTATGAGGAGGCAGCATTATACCCTATGAGGGGGCAGCATTATACCCTATGAGGAGGCAGTATTATACCCTATGAGGGGGGCAGTATTATACCCTATGAGGGGGGCAGTATTATACCCTATGAGGGGGCAGCATTATACCCTATGAGGGGGCAGCATTATACCCTATGAGGGGGCAGCATTATTCCCTATGAGGAGGGCAGCATTATTCCCTATGAGGGGGCAGCATTATTCCCTATGAGGGGGCAGCATTATACCCTATGATTAGGCAGCATTATTCCCTATGAGGGGGCAGCATTATTCCCTATGAGGGGGCAGTATTATACCCTATGAGGGGGGCAGTATTATACCCTATGAGGGGGGCAGTATTATACCCTATGAGGGGGCAGCATTATACCCTATGAGGGGGCAGCATTATACCCTATGAGGGGGGCAGTATTATACCCTATGAGGGGGGCAGTATTATACCCTATGAGGGGGGCAGTATTATACCCTATGAGGGGGCAGCATTATTCCCTATGAGGAGGCAGTATTATACCCTATGAGGGGGGCAGTATTATACCCTATGAGGGGGGCAGTATTATACCCTATGAGGGGGCAGCATTATACCCTATGAGGGGGCAGCATTATACCCTATGAGGGGGCAGCATTATTCCCTATGAGGAGGGCAGCATTATTCCCTATGAGGGGGCAGCATTATTCCCTATGAGGGGGCAGCATTATACCCTATGAGGGGGCAGCATTATTCCCTATGAGGAGGGCAGCATTATTCCCTATGAGGGGGCAGCATTATACCCTATGAGGGGGCAGCATTATTCCCTATGAGGAGGGCAGCATTATTCCCTATGAGGGGGCAGCATTATTCCCTATGAGGGGGCAGTATTATACCCTATGAGGGGGCAGTATTATACCCTATGAGGGGGGCAGTATTATACCCTATGAGGAGGGCAGCATTATACCCTATGAGGAGGCAGCATTATTCCCTATGAGGGGGCAGCATTATTCCCTATGAGGGGGCAGTATTATACCCTATGAGGGGGCAGTATTATACCCTATGAGGGGGCAGCATTATACCCTATGAGGGGGCAGCATTATACCCTATGAGGAGGGCAGCATTATTCCCTATGAGGAGGGCAGCATTATTCCCTATGAGGAGTGCAGTATTATACCCTGAGGGGGCAGTATTATACCCTATGAGGGGGCAGCATTATACCCTCTGAGGAGGCAGCATTATTCCCTATGAGGGGGGCAGTATTATACCCTATGAGGGGGCAGTATTATACCCTATGAGGGGGCAGCATTATACCCTATGAGGAGGGAAGCATTATTCCCTATGAGGAGGGCAGCATTATTCCCTATGAGGGGGGCAGTATTATACCCTATGAGGGGGCAGTATTATACCCTATGAGGGGGCAGCATTATACCCTATGAGGAGGGCAGCATTATTCCCTATGAGGAGGGCAGCATTATTCCCTATGAGGGGGTGCATTATTCCCTATGAGGGGGGCAGTATTATACCCTATGAGGGGGCAGCATTATACCCTATGAGGGGGCAGCATTATTCCCTATGAGGAGGCAGCATTATTCCCTATGAGGGGGCAGCATTATACCCTATGAGGGGGCAGCATTATTCCCTATGAGGAGGGCAGCGTTATACCCTATGAGGAGGCAGCATTATTCCCTATGAGGAGGCAGCATTATACCCTATGAGGGGGTGCATTATTCCCTATGTGGAGGGCAGCATTATTCCCTATGAGGGCGGCAGTATTATACCCTATGAGAGGGGCAGTATTATACCCTATGAGGGGGTGCATTATACCCTATGAGGGGGGCAGTATTATTCCCTATGAGGGGGGCAGTATTATACCCTATGAGGGGGGCAGTATTATACCCTATGAGGGGGCAGCATTATACCCTATGAGGGGGTGCATTATTCCCTATGAGGAGGGCAGCATTATTCCCTATGAGGGCGGCAGTATTATACCCTATGAGGGGGCAGCATTATTCCCTATGAGGAGGGCAGCATTATTCCCTATGAGGGGGGCAGTATTATACCCTATGAGGGGGGCAGTATTATACCCTATGAGGGGGTGCATTATACCCTATGAGGGGGGCAGTATTATACCCTATGAGGGGGGTAGTATTATACCCTATGAGGGGGTGCATTATACCCTATGAGGGGGTGCATTATACCCTATGAGGGGGTGCATTATTCCCTATGAGGGGGGCAGTATTATACCCTATGAGGGGGTGCATTATACCCTATGAGGGGGTGCATTATTCCCTATGAGGGGGGCAGTATTATACCCTATGAGGGGGGCAGTATTATATTCTATGAGATGGCTGCATTATATTCTATGAGATGGCTGCATTATACTATGTGAGGGGGCTGCTTTATATTCTATGAGGGGGCTACCCCAACTCCTGCTACATAATTAAGACATGTACAACCTTATATTATACCCGGATATTAGCGTGTTTTACCGCATAATTGGTGGTCTGGTATTTAACTCTATGCAGCTACATAGTGGGCCCCAAGAATGATTTTCTCTGGTGGGCCCAAGGTGTTCCAGTCCGACGCTGCACGTAACGGCCCTGGCCATGCAGACTGGACCATGCATTAGTTGTGAGGTGCACCTTTCCACTCACTGACTGCTTGAGTGCATGGACAATGCGGTCTTTCACATGATGGTGGAGGGCTGGGATGGCTTTGCGAGAGAAGTGGCGACTGGGTAGGTCATAGCGTGGTACTGCATAGGCCATGAGATCGCGGAAAGCTGCGCTTTCCACCAACCGATAGGGCATCATCTCTAACGAGATTAGTTTGGCAATGTGGGCGTTCAAACCCAGTGTACGCGGATGAGAGACTGAGTACTTTCTTGACCTACTCATAGTGTCTGGGAGGGTGAGCTGGACTTGAGAGCTGCATATGGTGGAAGTAGCGGTGGACAGGGCGGACTGAGAGAGGGTTGATGATGGTGATGGAGTTGGTGTTCTTTCTGATGGCCTAGATTCAGTCTTTCGTTGATATAACAGTGGGATTCCCTGACTGCTGTGGCCTTGCAACGACACCTCAACATTTGCTGCTGTGCTAACCGGTGGGCTTACAGTGGGGGAAACAATGTAGCGTTGCTGACTACCTTCTTTGTGATCAGTTGCACATGTGGTACTTGAGGTTTGGTGTTGTGTCCACGTTTGCAAGTGCATGCTGGTTAAATGTCTAAGCATGCAACTGGTATTCAAATTTTTCCCTCGGCTAAAGGTCTTTGCGCACTTCTTACAGATAACCTTGGCCTGATCATGAGGATTTTGTTCAAAAAAGTGCCACACTGCACTCTTCCTACTTTGGCAGACATTTTGCGGCCTAGCACGCTGTGATCTTTTGACCCTCTGGACAAGCTGTCCAGCAACTCTTTTGATGTTTGGAACCTGTCTTTGGAGTGCTCCGGGCCTGCCAGATAACAGCTGTTGCGATGTCGATGTCTGCTGTGGATGCTCCTCATCTGAGCTATTGGAAGCAGCACCCTCTTCCCCCAATGGATGCCAATCTGGGTCAACAACTGGGTCATCCATCACCTCCTCTTCAATGTCATGTGCACCTTCCTCTGTGTCACCGTGTATGGTGGTATAGTGTGCGGGAAGGGGCACCTGAGTCTCATCAGGGTCAGAATCTGGCTCTGTACACTGCGAGGACAATGTAGTGCTCTGAGTGAATGTACCAGCAGAATCATCTATCTGTGGCTGTGCATCAGTGCACTCCATGTCAGATTCATCTTGGCCTGGGTAATTCACCATTTCACTTGATAATCCAGGCATGGTATGTGAAAACAGCTCCATGGAGTAATCAGTAGTATGGCCTGCGTCATCCTTCAATCTTGGTTGGGGTGAAGGACACAAGGAAAGGTGTGGTTCATGAACATGAGCCTCCAATGACGACTCAGTGCTTTTATTTTTTACAACTTCAGAAGAGGAGGCTATAGAGCTGGAGGCTGAGTCAGCAATGTAAGACAAAACTTTTTCCTGAAGCTCTGGCTTTAAAAGCAGTTTGCCAACTCCTAGAAAACTAAGCCTTCGAGGCCTTGTGGAGCCAGACGATGACGCAGGCTCAACACCTCCTGCATTCGGTCCTATTTTGCTTTTGCCACTACCATCAGATCCAACACCATCATTACCAGCTGCCAACCCCCACCCAATTCCACGGCCTCTTCCACCAGCCTTCCTCATTTTTGGTAGAAATGTAGACAAAATCCAACAAACTATATAGTAATGTAAAACAAGGTACAAGGTGTCTATAGGACAGGGGAGATTTTGAATTTCTGCACACACTTGTGGACACTGGACACTTTTGGATTGTGTGAGGCCCACTGAATATCACAGCGCTATGTGACAGGCTCGATGTCGCAGATGTGAAAAATGTCACTAGAGGATAACAGAGATTTTGAATTTCTGCACACACTTGTGTACACTGGACACTTTTGGATTGTGTGAGGCCAACTGAATATCACAGCGCTATGTCACAGGCTCGATGTCGCAGGTGTGAAAAATGTCACTAGAGGATAACGGAGATTTTGAATTTCTGCACACACTTTTGGACACTGGACACTTTTGGATTGTGTGAGGCCCACTGAATATCACAGCGCTATGTGACAGGCTCGATGTCGCAGGTGTGAAAAATGTCACTAGGGGATAATGAAGATTTTGAATTTCTGCACACACTTGTGGACACTGGACACTTTTGGATTGTGTGAGGCCCACTGAATATCACAGCGCTATGTGACAGGCTGGATGTCGCAGGTGTGAAAAATGTCACAAGAGGATAACGGAGATTTTGAATTTCTGCACACACTTGTGGACACTGGACACTTTTGGATTGTGTGAGGCCCACTGAATATCACAGCGCTATGTCACAGGCAGAAATTGGCTAGTGTATGACAAACTACAAGGTGTATATAGAATTGAGCAGAATAGGAATCTCCCTAGAGTGTAGGTCTGTAAGAACGGAACAAGTCCTCGACTTATCCTTACAGAGCGACACACAGATAGCTTCACTGTGGCCGTGATAACAGCCGTTACACGGTACTGAGAGAGGAGCGTGCACGTACACGGCTGTCCGGTGTACGTAAAATTGTCAAGCTCTGTGTTTTTTAAGTATACGGACTGACACACGCTGTCTCTCTATAGTTTTGAATGTGATCAAACAGCAAATATATTTAACTGTTTGAAAACTAGACAAAACTAGAAGGTGCAGGTCTGTAAGAACAGAACATGTCCTCGACTTATTCTTACAGAGTGACACACAGATAGCTTCACTGTGGCCGTGATAACAGCCGTTACACGGTACTGAGAGAGGAACGTGCACGTACACCGCTGTCCGGTGTTCGTAAAATTGTCAAGCTCCGTGTTTTTTAAGTATACGGACTGACACAAGCTGTCTCTCTATAGTTTTGAATGTGATCAAACAGCAAATATATTTAACTGTTTGAAAACCAGTCAAAACTAGAAGGTGCAGGTCTGTAAGAACGGAACATGTCCTCGACTTATTCTTACAGAGTGACACACAGATAGCTTCACTGTGGCTGTGATAACAGCCGTTACACGGTACTGTGCGAGGAGTGTGCACCGCTGTATGGTGTGAAAAAATGCACGCTCAGTACCTCACCAGGACAAAAAAAAAATTGGGATTGCTTTTAAAAAAGCAGTTTGCAGAGCAGTGGGTAAACAGCAATGCAGCCGTCAGGAAGCCTTAGAAGGTAGCCTAACAACCAACACCGCTGATCCAGCAAAATATAGCCTCCACTTGCACTGCACACACAGTGACTGGTGTGTTGTACAGGCAAAATCGCTAGCAGCAGAAGCAGTTTTTGGTGTCTTCTTCCCTGCCTAACGCTCTCCCTACAGAATCATCAGCAGCAGCAGCTCTCCCTATTCTGGGATCAGCATGAGTAACATGGCGGTCGGCATGCACGCCCTTTTATACCCCCTGTGACGCCCACCAAAGCAAGCCAATCACTTGCATGCCCTTCTGAAAGATGGTGGTGACCCCTGCCTATGTCATCACTTTGCCCACCGTGTCCGTGGATCCTGATTGGCTGAAAAAGAGCGCAAAACAAACTTTTGAAGCGCGACTTTGGCGCTTAAGTCGCCGACCTCGTGGCCGACCTCATCCTAGGGTCGGGTTTCGTTTCATGAAACCCGACTTTGCCAAAAGTCGGCGACTTTTGAAATTTTTCGACCCGTTTCGCTCAACTCTAGTCGTAAGTATTAAATATCCTTGCAGTGCCCCCACAGGGGAAATTAAATATTACACTGCGTCTATTCAGGACCTGGTACATAACACACTGCTAAAAAAAAAGCATTGATTTCAAACTGTGTATTTCTTCATTTCTCCTGTGGAGGCACTGCAGGGAAATTGAACACTTGCTGTAAGGCTTCTTCACCGATAACAACAACTGCAAATTCTCCTGGTATCAAGATATCCTTGGGGGAACCTTTTAACAAAAAGTAAGTATCCAAAGTCAAGATTGCGGAAACGTTCACACAATTTTTTTTGAGGCAAGAGAAACCAACAAAATTTTCAACCATTTAAAGGGAATCTGTCACTGGAAGTTGGTGGCCTATGTAAATGGCCTGTGTTCGGTCTGATGGGCGGTGTTCTTCTTTCTCCACCCCATCCGTGGCCCCCGTCCGCGATCATTGCCGGTATTAGAGAAGTTCAACTTCTTAGTTTGCGCGTGCGCAAAGCAGTCTTGCTTCGCGCACGCGCAGTATGCTTTGCCCAACTGCGGGCAAAGCTGAAAATCAATACTGCGCATGCGCCGGTACACTATGTCCCGGAACTCAGCTAAATACTTCCAGGACATGGTGTACCGGCGCATGCGCAGTAATGATTTTCGGCTTTGCCCGCAGTTGGGCAAAGCATACTGCGCGTGTGCCAAGCAAGATTGCTTTGCACACGCACGAACTATGGAGTTGAACTTCTCTAATACCGGCAAAGATCGTGGTCGGGGGCCACGGATGGGGTGGAGAAAGAAGAAATACCGCCCATTGGACCGGACACAGGGCATTTACATAGGCCTCCAACTTCCGGTGACAGATTCCCTTTAAAGGAGTTGTCCAGTCTTGGGGTTTAAGTATGCAGTCACTCTTTGACATGTGATTGCCGACTTATTAATGCTCGCAAGGCACACAGTGCTCATTATAAGGATTCTCCGTTATCAGTGTATGCGATATGTATACTTCCGGCCACATTCCGACTAGACGTGTTCGACCTGGCTCAGTTCATTTGCAGTGACTGACGTTGTGCACGACTAGTCGGCACGTGACTGCATGTGTGCACCTGAGAATCCTGACAGCTTGCGCTGTGCGGGATGTGAGGATTCACAAGTTTGCAGTAGCATAGAGTGACTACAGACTGGAACCCCAAGTCTGGACAACCCCTTTAAGGAAATACCTGCATATTTTTTTTCTGAAACACATTTTTGTCTGTTTTTTTCCAGGCGTTTCTTGAACTGGTTTGAAAGAGTTCCTTGTTGGCATTTTCTTATGCGTCTTTTGGAGCAAATCTATGGCATTTTTTTTAATCCAGTAAGGCTGATTTCACACTTGCGTTTTTTTGTGCTGCGTTTTTGCGCATAAATGCGCATACTTTTTTTCCTATACTTAACATGGGTGCGCATTGGCATGCGTTTGTACGCGTTTGCATGTGCATGCGTTTTTTTGTAGTGTGCGCCCGGGCGCACAAAGTGCATCCTGTTGGATTTTTTGTGCATCCGACCTGTCTAAAAAAAAACGCATGCGCACGCAATGCGCACAAAATTCACCCAAAAACACATTAAAGTCTATGGGAGCGCTGACGTGCGCATGGCCATGCGCATGTCAGTGCAAAAAAAGCATGCGGTTTTTTGCAAAAACCATGTGCAAAAAACAAGAAAACACATACAAAATGCATGATGCGTTTTTTATGCGTGCAGCGCAGCGCAAGAAAACGCAAGTGTGAAAGTAGCCTAAGCAATGAGTATAACATGATCAGTTTTTTTTTAGGTCTGGAATGGTCACATAGTGCTCCAAATGACACCCAAGCATCTTTAGAATGCTTTCTTTTTGCCTTCTCATTCACCTCTATGGTAAAGATGAAGTGCATCCGAGCGGAACATGGTTTGCTCACTTCTTTTAACCTGCAAATTGCCTCTTCAGAGAGGAAGAGGACTAGAACTCTATAGCGCCACCTGTTGGAAGCAGGGATCCTACAGGTCACTATCGACTCTTTAATGAGTCTTGCAATATCGCTTTCACCGGTGTGTCAGAGGCTGCAGACAGTCACACTGCATCTGGCTGTAGAAGATCTCTGTGGCTGGCGTTGTAGATGCCTTCCTAATCCTTTTGACTCTTGGACCCAGTGGCAACCTCCCCCTGGCTCTAATTGACACACCTGGACTGGGTGTATATAGGCTTCCCTGTCTGCTTCTGGGAATCACCAGTGATATTTCCATTTTCCCCTGTTGAGGCTTGGAGCTATAGCAGTCGACTATCTTCCTCTTTGGTGCTGTTAGAAGTTGTCTGTGCTACCTCTCTGAGTCTACTCAAGATAAGTGTCCCAGTTGTCTTCAGTTGTAGTGGGGATTGACTAGTGTTTACCCCATCCTTCCCTAAGCAAGGCTTATTGCCAGGGTCAGGCAGTGGTTTAGATTCCTGCTCGGCGATAGGTGGAAAACCTATATAGTTACGATTAGGGAAGACAGAGTGACTTTAGATCTGCCTAGGGGTTTGCACTCCCCCTTCCCTAATGTTAGGCTCCCTTCCCCTCTTCCCTTTGTGTTTCACTTAGTCTTCCCACACTGTGTATGACAATCACTTAGGTTAAAAACCAAATCAGAATCTCAATTTGCAGAAACGGTGTTTCGGGGTATTGCCCCTCATCAGTGCAAAGTATGAGATCTAATTTGGCTTGGTGAAAGTCTGACATTTTTGGAAATCTGATGTGGTTAAAAGGCTCTCAAAACCTGTCATTATGAACAGCAAGTCATTTTTCATAGAAATGGATAAGAAGAGTCTTTTGAGCGCTTTTTCCGGTGGTTTTTGGAGCAGACCCACTTGCCCGAAAACAAAGGTGTGAGAACATACGCTAAGTCTGAAGATCAGGTTTCCTTAGAATCCCAACCTGAATATTCCGAAGGTAGAGAAGATACATCGTTGACATGGGTTTGTTGATGCTTCTCTAGATATCCTGAAGCATTTTTCCACTCTCTTTGAGGTTTGTCACCTTATGAAAAAAAGTCCTTCTAGCGGGGGTGTTTTATGATGCCTGCGAGATGAACATCACGGCTAGAGCCGATGCGCTGACCTTTTAATTCCTGCCAAGCCTTTGCTTGGATCAACAGTTTGCCGTTGTCACCCCAGACACTCGTTTCTTTGCAAAGAACTGAGCAATGAAGCTTCTTCTTTTGTAAGGATCTGATGATTCACTCTCTTTTTCATCATCTCGAATGGTCATTGACGCCAAATTTGAGGCACCCGGGGATAGAAACTAAGCCTGTTGTTTCAGAATTAAAAACATAGACGTGTGTGTACAGTGAAAGCAAAGCAGGAGAGAGGGGGAATAAACAAGAAAACAGATCTTGACTTAATCTATCTACATTGGGTAAGGAATTTATTTACAGTGGGGAAAAAAAGTATTTAGTCAGTCAGCAATAGTGCAAGTTCCACCACTTAAAAAGATGAGAGGCGTCTGTAATTTACATCATAGGTAGACCTCAACTATGGGAGACAAACTGAGAAAAAAAAATCCAGAAAATCACATTGTCTGGTTTTTTTTTTCATTTTATTTGCATATTATGGTGGAAAATAAGTATTTGGTCAGAAACAAGCAATCAAGATTTCTGGCTCTCACAGACCTGTAACTTCTTCTTTAAGAGTCTCCTCTTTCCTCCACTCATTACCTGTAGTAATGGCACCTGTTTAAACTTGTTATCAGTATAAAAAGACACCTGTGCACACCCTCAAACAGTCTGACTCCAAACTCCACTATGGTGAAGACCAAAGAGCTGTCAAAGGACACCAGAAACAAAATTGTAGCCCTGCACCAGGCTGGGAAGACTGAATCTGCAATAGCCAACCAGCTTGGAGTGAAGAAATCAACTGTGGGAGCAATAATTAGAAAATGGAAGACATACAAGACCACTGATAATCTCCCTCGATCTGGTGCTCCACGCAAAATCCCACCCCGTGGGGTCAGTATGATCACAAGAACGGTGAGCAAAAATCCCAGAACCACGCGGGGGGACCTAGTGAATGAACTGCAGAGAGCTGGGACCAATGTAACAAGGCCTACCATAAGTAACACACTACGCCACCATGGACTCAGATCCTGCAGTGCCAGACGTGTCCCACTGCTTAAGCCTGTACATGTCCGGGCCCGTCTGAAGTTTGCTAGAGAGCATTTGGATGATCCAGAGGAGTTTTGGGAGAATGTCCTATGGTCTGATGAAACCAAACTGGAACTGTTTGGTAGAAACACAACTTGTCGTGTTTGGAGGAAAAAGAATACTGAGTTGCATCCATCAAACACCATACCTACTGTAAAGCATGGTGGTGGAAACATCATGCTTTGGGGCTGTTTCTCTGCAAAGGGGCCAGGACGACTGATCCGGGTACATGAAAGAATGAATGGGGCCATGTATCGTGAGATTTTGAGTGCAAACCTCCTTCCATCAGCAAGGGCATTGAAGATGAAACGTGGCTGGGTCTTTCAACATGACAATGATCCAAAGCACACCGCCAGGGCAACGAAGGAGTGGCTTCGTAAGAAGCATTTCAAGGTCCTGGAGTGGCTTAGCCAGTCTCCAGATCTCAACCCTATAGAAAACCTTTGGAGGGAGTTGAAAGTCCGTGTTGCCAAGCGAAAAGCCAAAAACATCACTGCTCTAGAGGAGATCTGCATGGAGGAATGGGCCAACATACCAACAACAGTGTGTGGCAACCTTGTGAAGACTTACAGAAAACGTTTGACCTCTGTCATTGCCAACAAAGGATATATCACAAAGTATTGAGATGAAATTTTGTTTCTGACCAAATATTTATTTTCCACCATAATATGCAAATAAAATGAAAAAAAAAACAGACAATGTGATTTTCTGAATTTTTTTTTCTCAGTTTGTCTCCCATAGTTGAGGTCTACCTATGATGTAAATTACAGACGCCTCTCATCTTTTTAAGTGGTGGAACTTGCACTATTGCTGACTGACTAAATACTTTTTTTCCCCACTGTATATGTATATACATCATATGGGAAACACTTGAACATTCACATTACACATAGGAGGCACTGAGGATGGAACATCTACATTACAAATAGGAGACACTGAGGATGGACCATCTACATTACAAATAGGAGACACTGGGTGTAGAGCATATACATCACATAAGAAACACTGGGGCTGGTGCACATACATCATGTGGGAGACACTGAGGCTGGAACATCTACATCACACATAGAAGACACTGAGGCTGGAACATCTACATCACACATAGAAGACACTGGAGAATGAGCATATACCGTATATAACATAGGAGACACTGGATCTGGAGCATATACGTCACATAGAAGACACTTGGGAATGAACATATACATCACATAGGAGACACTGGAGCAGGAACATGCACATTATACATAGGAGACACTGGGGCTGGAGCATCTACATCACACATAGGAGACACTGAGGCTGGAACATCTACATCACACATAGAAGACACTGGAGAATTAGCATATATATAACATAGGAGACACTGGATCTGGAGCATATACGTCACATAGAAGACACTTGGGAATGAACGTATACATCACATAGGAGACACTGGAGCTAGAACATGCACATTATACATAGGAGACACTGGGGCTAGAGTATCTACATCACACTCAGAAGACAATAGGGCTAGAGCATCTACATTACACATAGGAGACACTCAGACTAAAGAATATACATCACACATAGGAGACACTGAGGCTGATGCATCCACATTATACAAAGGAGACAATGAGATAACTGCCTGGAACTGGACGGAAGCACTGGGCCTGCTAACTCCACCCGCAAAGAGTGTCTTGATGCTAGCACTGACCAAGGTCAGGAGGTAATTTTTCATTGAATACATTGCAGCGTTCGGTAATGAACTTTGCGTGTGCTTGCTCACAGCGTGAGGAGAAATTAAGGGATGGTGGTCGGCAAAATGATACCCTCGACCTGAGCACTGCAGTCCTTGGGAATCTGCCCGGGGACTAGAGGTTCCCAGCCCTTGTAATAAGAGATAAAATACAAATACCGCTGACGTCTACAATGCTTTGCCTCCTACCAAAATAGAGGTACCTTCACCATATTATCACTTAAAGAAGTCCATTCAGACAACCAGATGAAGCCATCTGCCGTCAACTCGGGATTGGTCATCATCTCAAGCACGGATTTTCCTCCCAAAGTGAGTTACAGGTTGGATCTGCCACTGGCCATGAACATTACACCCCATGGACAGTTCACCTGTCCTGGAAATCCGCTGCCTCAGAGTAACCCTGTCCTTCAAACCGCACATCCAATCTCTCGCAACCTCCTCTCGCCTCCAGCTCAAAAATATTTCCAGAATCCGTATTTTCCTCAACCCTCACTCTAGCAAAATGCTTGTGCATGCCCTCATCATCTCCCACCTCGACTACTGCAACATCCTCATCTGTGGCCTACCTTCTATCTTGCACCCCTCCAGTCCTTTCTTAACTCTGCTGCCTGACTAATTAATGTCTCTTCTCGCTACACAAAAAGCAAATCAAAACAGCAAAGATTGAGACAGAGAGACTCATTGCCAGAGAAAGTAAAAATAATCCAAAAATATTCTTTAACTACATAAATAGTAAGAAACTAAAAAATGATAGTGTTGGCCCCCTTAAAAATAGTCTGGGTGAAATGGTGGATGAGGATGAGGATGAGGAAAAAGCCAATATGCTAAATGACTTTTTTTCAACAGTATTTACACAAGAAAATCCCATGACGGATAACATGATCAGGGATAAAAATTATCCGTTAAATGTCACCTGCTTAACCCAGCAGGAAGTATGGCGGCGTCTAAAAATCACTAAAATTGACAAATCCCCGGGCCCGGATGGGATACACCCCTGAGTACTGCAGGAATTAAGCACAGTCATAGATAGACCATTATTTGTAATCTTTAAAGATTCCATAATAACAGGGTCTGTACCACAGGACTGGCGTATAGCAAATGTGGTGCCAATATTCAAAAAGGGGACAAAAACTGAACTTGGAAATTATAGGCCAGTAAGTTTACCCTCAACTGTGGGTAAAATCCTGGAGAGTTTTCTAAGAGATGCTATACTGGAGTATCTGGAGAAGAATAACCTCATGACCCAATATCAACATGGGTTTACAAGGGACCGTTCCTGTCAGACTAATCTGATAAGCTTTTATGAAGAGGCAAGTTCCGGACTGGACCAAGGGAATGCAGTGGACGTGGTGTACATGGACTTTTCAAAAGCTTTTGATATGGTGCCACACAAAAGGTTGATACATAAAATGAGAACAATGGGGATAGGGGAAAATATGTGTAAGTGGGTTAAGAGCTGGCTCAGGGATAGGAAACAAAGGGTGGTTATTAATGGAGCACACTCGGACTCGGGCACGGTTAGCATTAGCAGTGGGGAACCACAGGGGTCAGTTTTGGGCCCGCTTCTTTTTAACATATTTATTAATGACCTTGTAGGGGGCATAGAGAGTAGAATTTCAATATTTGCAGATGACACTAAACTCTGCAGGGTAATCAATACAGAGGAGGACAATTTTATATTACAGGAGGATTTATGTAAACTAGAAGCTTGGGCTGATAAATGGCAAATGAGCTTTAATGGGGATAAATGTAAGGTCATGCACTTGGGTAGAACGAACAAGACATATAATTATGTGCTTAATTGTAAAACACTGGGCAAAACAGTCACTGAAAAAGACCTGGGTGTATGGGTGGACGACAAACTCACATTTAGCGGCCAGTGTCAGGCAGCTGCTGCAAAGGCAAATAAAATAATGGGATGCATTAAAAGAGGCATAGATGCTCATGAGGAGAACACAATTTTACCTCTATATAAGTCACTAGTGCGACCACACTTAGAATACTGTGTACAGTTCTGGTCTCCGGTGTATAAGAAAGACATAGCTGAACTGGAGCGGGTGCAGAGAAGAGCGACCAAGGTTATTAGGGAACTGGGGGGTCTGCAATACCAAGACAGGTTATTACACTTGGGGTTATTTAGTTTGGAGAATCGAAGGCTTAGGGGTGATCTTATTACAATATATAAATATATGTGGGGACAATACCAAGACCTTTCTAATGATCTTTTTACTTTTAGACCTGTGACGGGGACAAGGGGGCATCCTCTACGTCTGGAGGAAAGAAGGTTTAAGCATACTCACAGACGCGGATTCTTTACTGTAAGAGCAGTGAGACTATGGAACTCTCTGCCATATGATGTTGTAATGAGTGATTCCCTACTAAAATTTAAGAAGGGACTGGATGCCTTTCTTGAAAAGTATAATATTACAGGGTATATACACTAGTTTCCTTAATATTGCGTTGATCCAGGGAGCTAGTCTGATTGCCGTATGTGGAGTCGGGAAGGAATTTTTTTCCCCAATGTGAAGCTTACTGTTGCCACATGGGGTTTTTTTGCTTTCCTCTGGATCAACATGTTAGGGCAAGTTAGGATAGGATATGGGTTGAACTAGATGGACTTAAAGTCTCCCTTCAACCTTAATAACTATGTTACACTTCTACTTCCCCTCTTTGCAAATCCCTTCACTGGCTCTCAATTTCCCAGTGTATCCAGTTTAATCTACTAACACTGACCTACAAAGCCATTCATAACCTTTCTCCTCCGTATATTTCCGAACTAATCTCCCAATATCTTCCCTCACCTAATCTCCGGTCCTCCCAAGACCTCCTTATCTCCTCCGCACTTATTTGCTCCTCACCCAACCACCTCCAAGACTTCTCCCGAATATCCCCCATCCTCCGGAATTCTGTGCCCCAACATGTCCGGTTATCCACCACATTTGGATCCTTCAGATGGAACCTGAAAACCCATCTCTTCAAAAAAAGCTTGCAACCTGTAATGACTACGTGGCCACCTCAACACCATCGGAGCTACTGCAACCCCCGACCTACTGTTGCAGTAGGTCGGGGGTTCTCAAGGGCAGGGTCCTCTTCCCTCTGTACCAGTCTGTCCTTGTTAGTTTTTTCACTGTAAGTGATATTTATATTTTGATGTAACCCCGTCTTATGTACAGCACCATGGAATCAATGGTGCTATAAATAAATAAAAATAATAAATTCAAACCATGTAAAAAAAAAATCAAATGATTCAAAACATTAAGACGTGTAACAGGTCTACGTGTCTCCATGGTAACAGACTACAAACAAACCCTATGTAGTCTGATGCTGCAGTCACACTCCCTTCCACCCTCATCCTTTCACTAACATACGTTTTATTAGAAGATAGAGTTAGGCACCGAAAGTCTCAAGAAGACCAAATGTCTTCTCGGTGTGCCTCATTATCAAAGAGATGCTAATAAGAAGGTGAAAATAATTGCCCCCCTGACGTAGACTGATCGTCTCCAACCCAGACCAGGAACATCAGAGAGCAGCACCATGAATATGTAATATTTCAATGCCAGCTGTATAATAATCCAAATTATGGAGATATCTCAGTCATGTTTGCTGTGGTAAGCATGGTAAAAATATGGTAATATAATTTTTTTGCATATAATTAGCCATCCTCCTCTCACCTGACCAGTCAGAGGGGTTAGAGGTCTGGATTGGACCCTTTAAAATATCTCATCCACAGTCAACCCAGCATCTAACCCAGGAGAAACAATGAGTATTTCAGGTCCGAACTTTTGGTCCAAATTTCAGTGTTGTCTTCTCTGTGAAAATCTATTACCGATCTAATCAGTAAGAGCTTTTTTATTTCCCTGTTTCATTTTTGTGCTGTTTTGCTTACACGTATTTCTTTTTGCTATTTCATCTTCTTGCATTTTGTAGGTACTGTACATTTTTGTATATTAAATCTAAACTGTATTAAGTTTTTTCCTTGGCTGCTTTAAAAGTACCCACAAGCTCGAAGAGTGAAAGTATAGTCTGTGTTTTAAAAGTACTCACAAGCTCGAAGATGGAAAGTATAGCCTGGGCAGTACCCACAAGTTCGAAGAGGGAAAGTATATCCTGTGCTTTAAAAGTTCCCACAAGCTCGAAGAGTGAAAGTATAGCCTGTGCTTTAAAAGTACTCACAAGCTCGAAGAGGGAAAGTATAGCCTGGGCAGTACCCACAAGTTCGAAGAGGGAAAGTATAGCCTGAGCAGTACCCACAAGTTCGAAGAGGGAAAGTATATCCTGTGCTTTAAAAGTACTCACAAGCTCGAAGAGGGAAAGTATAGCCTGTGCTTTAAAAGTTCCCACAATCTCGAAGAGGGAAAGTATAGTCTGTGCTTTAAAAGTACCCATAAGCTCAAAGAGGGAAAGTATAGCCTGTGCTTTAAAAGTACCCACAACCTTGAAGAGGGAAAGTATAGTCTGTGCTTTAAAAGTACCCACAAGCTCAAAGAGGGAAAGTATAGCCTGTGCTTTAAAAGTACCCACAAGCTCAAAGAGTGAAAGTATAGCCTGTTTTTTAAAAGTGCCCACAATCTCAAAGAGGGAAAGTATAGTCTGTGCTTTAAAAGTACCCACAAGCTCAAAGAGTGAAAGTATAGCCTGTGCAATACCCACAAGCTCAAAGAGGGAAAGTATAGCCTGTGCTTTAAAAGTACCCACAATCTCGAAAAGGGAAAGTATAGTCTGTGCTTTAAAAGTTCCCACAATCTCGAAGAGGGAAAGTATAGCCTGTGCTTTAAAAGTACCCACAAGCCCGAAGAGGGAAAGTATAGCCTGTGCAATACCCACAAGCTCAAAGAGGGAAAGTATAGCCTGTGCTTTAAAAGTACCCACAACCTCGAAGAGGGAAAGTATAGTCTGTGCTTTAAAAGTACCCACAACCTCGAAGAGGGAAAGTATATCCTGTGCTTTAAAAGTACTCACAAGCTCGAAGAGGGAAAGCATAGCCTGTGCTTTAAAAGTTCCCACAATCTCGAAGAGGGAAAGTATAGTCTGTGCTTTAAAAGTACCCATAAGCTCAAAGAGGGAAAGTATAGCCTGTGCTTTAAAAGTACCCACAACCTTGAAGAGGGAAAGTATAGTCTGTGCTTTAAAAGTACCCACAAGCTCAAAGAGGGAAAGTATAGCCTGTGCTTTAAAAGTACCCACAAGCTCAAAGAGTGAAAGTATAGCCTGTTTTTTAAAAGTGCCCACAATCTCAAAGAGGGAAAGTATAGTCTGTGCTTTAAAAGTACCCACAAGCTCAAAGAGTGAAAGTATAGCCTGTGCAATACCCACAAGCTCAAAGAGGGAAAGTATAGCCTGTGCTTTAAAAGTACCCACAATCTCGAAAAGGGAAAGTATAGTCTGTGCTTTAAAAGTTCCCACAATCTCGAAGAGGGAAAGTATAGCCTGTGCTTTAAAAGTACCCACAAGCCCGAAGAGGGAAAGTATAGCCTGTGCAATACCCACAAGCTCAAAGAGGGAAAGTATAGCCTGTGCTTTAAAAGTACCCACAACCTCGAAGAGGGAAAGTATAGTCTGTGCTTTAAAAGTACCCACAACCTCGAAGAGGGAAAGTATAGCCTGTGCAATACCCACAAGCTCAAATAGGGAAAGTATAGCCTGTGCTTTAAAAGTACCCACAACCTCGAAGAGGGAAAGTATAGCCTGTGCAATACCCACAAGCTCAAAGAGGGAAAGTATAGCCTGTGCTTTAAAAGTACCCACAACCTCGAAGAGGGAAAGTATAGCCTGTGCAATACCCACAAGCTCAAAGAGGGAAAGTATAGCCTGTGCTTTAAAAGTTCCCACAACCTCGAAGAGGGAAAGTATAGCCTGTGCAATACCCACAAGCTCAAATAGGGAAAGTATAGCCTGTGCTTTAAAAGTACCCACAACCTCGAAGAGGGAAAGTATAGTCTGTGCTTTAAAAGTACCCACAAGCTCAAAGAGGCAAAGTATAGCGTGTGCAATACCCAAAAGCTCGAAGAGGGAAAGTATAGCCTGTGCTTTAAAAGTACACACAAACTCGAAGAGGGAAAGTATAGCCTGTGCAATACCCACAACCTCAAAGAGGGAAAGTATAGCCTGTGCAATACCCACAAGCTCAAAGAGGAAAAGTATAGCCTGTTTTTTAAAAGTTCCCACAAGCTCGAAGAGGGAAAGTATAGTCTGTGCTTTAAAAGTACCCACAACCTCGAAGAGGGAAAGTTTAGCCTGTGCAGTACCCACAAGCTCAAAGAGGGAAAGTATAGCCTGTGCTTTAAAAGTCCCCACAAGCTCGAAGAGGGAAAGTATAGCCTGTGCTTTAAAAGTCCCCACAACCTCGAAGAGGGAAAGTATAGTCTGTGCTTTAAAAGTACCCACAACCTCGAAGAGGGAAAGTTTAGCCTGTGCAATACCCACAAGCTCAAAGAGGGAAAGTATAGCCTGTGCTTTAAAAGTCCCCACAAGCTCGAAGAGGGAAAGTATAGCCTGTGCTTTAAAAGTCCCCACAACCTCGAAGAGGGAAAGTATAGTCTGTGCTTTAAAAGTTCCCACAAGCTCAAAGAGGGAAAGTATAGTCTGTGCTTTAAAAGTACCCACAAGCTCGAAGAGGGAAAGTATAGCCTGTGCAATACCCACAAGCTCAAAGAGGGAAAGTATAGCCTGTGCTTTAAAAGTCCCCACAAGCTCGAAGAGGGAAAGTATAGCCTGTGCTTTAAAAGTCCCCACAACCTCGAAGAGGGAAAGTATAGTCTGTGCTTTAAAAGTTCCCACAAGCTCAAAGAGGGAAAGTATAGTCTGTGCTTTAAAAGTTCCCACAAGCTCAAAGAGGGAAAGTATAGTCTGTGCTTTAAAAGTACCCACAAGCGCGAAGAGGGAAAGTATAGCCTGTGCTTTAAAAGTACCCACAAGCTCGAAGAGGGAAAGTATAGTCTGTGCTTTAAAAGTACCCACAAGCTCGAAGAGGGAAAGTATAGCCTGTGCTTTAAAAGTACCCACAAGCTCGAAGAGGGAAAGTATAGTCTGTGCTTTAAAAGTACCCTCAAGCTCGAAGAGGGAAAGTATAGCCTGTGCTTTAAAAGTACCCACAAGCTCAAATAGGGAAAGTATAGTCTGTGCTTTAAAAGTACCCACAAGCTCGAAGAGGGAAAGTATAGCCTGTGCAATACCCACAAGCTCAAAGAGGGAAAGTATAGCCTGTGCTTTAAAAGTTCCCACAACCTCGAAGAGGGAAAGTATAGCCTGTGCAATACCCACAAGCTCAAATAGGGAAAGTATAGCCTGTGCTTTAAAAGTACCCACAACCTCGAAGAGGGAAAGTATAGTCTGTGCTTTAAAAGTACCCACAAGCTCAAAGAGGCAAAGTATAGCGTGTGCAATACCCACAAGCTCGAAGAGGGAAAGTATAGCCTGTGCTTTAAAAGTACACACAAACTCGAAGAGGGAAAGTATAGCCTGTGCAATACCCACAACCTCAAAGAGGGAAAGTATAGCCTGTGCAATACCCACAAGCTCAAAGAGGAAAAGTATAGCCTGTTTTTTAAAAGTTCCCACAAGCTCGAAGAGGGAAAGTATAGTCTGTGCTTTAAAAGTACCCACAACCTCGAAGAGGGAAAGTTTAGCCTGTGCAGTACCCACAAGCTCAAAGAGGGAAAGTATAGCCTGTGCTTTAAAAGTCCCCACAAGCTCGAAGAGGGAAAGTATAGCCTGTGTTTTAAAAGTCCCCACAACCTCGAAGAGGGAAAGTATAGTCTGTGCTTTAAAAGTACCCACAACCTCGAAGAGGGAAAGTTTAGCCTGTGCAATACCCACAAGCTCAAAGAGGGAAAGTATAGCCTGTGCTTTAAAAGTCCCCACAAGCTCGAAGAGGGAAAGTATAGCCTGTGCTTTAAAAGTCCCCACAACCTCGAAGAGGGAAAGTATAGTCTGTGCTTTAAAAGTTCCCACAAGCTCAAAGAGGGAAAGTATAGTCTGTGCTTTAAAAGTACCCACAAGCTCGAAGAGGGAAAGTATAGCCTGTGCAATACCCACAAGCTCAAAGAGGGAAAGTATAGCCTGTGCTTTAAATGTCCCCACAAGCTCGAAGAGGGAAAGTATAGCCTGTGCTTTAAAAGTCCCCACAACCTCGAAGAGGGAAAGTATAGTCTGTGCTTTAAAAGTTCCCACAAGCTCAAAGAGGGAAAGTATAGTCTGTGCTTTAAAAGTTCCCACAAGCTCAAAGAGGGAAAGTATAGTCTGTGCTTTAAAAGTTCCCACAAGCTCAAAGAGGGAAAGTATAGTCTGTGCTTTAAAAGTACCCACAAGCTCGAAGAGGGAAAGTATAGCCTGTGCTTTAAAAGTCCCCACAACCTCGAAGAGGGAAAGTATAGTCTGTGCTTTAAAAGTTCCCACAAGCTCAAAGAGGGAAAGTATAGTCTGTGCTTTAAAAGTTCCCACAAGCTCAAAGAGGGAAAGTATAGTCTGTGCTTTAAAAGTTCCCACAAGCTCGAAGAGGGAAAGTATAGCCTGTGCTTTAAAAGTACCCACAAGCTCGAAGAGGGAAAGTATAGTCTGTGCTTTAAAAGTACCCACAAGCTCGAAGAGGGAAAGTATAGACTGTGCTTTAAAAGTACCCACAAGCTCGAAGAGGGAAAGTATAGTCTGTGCTTTAAAAGTACCCTCAAGCTCGAAGAGGGAAAGTATAGCCTGTGCTTTAAAAGTACCCACAAGCTCGAAGAGGGAAAGTATAGTCTGTGCTTTAAAAGTACCCACAAGCTCAAGAGGGAAAGTATAGCCTGTGCTTTAAAAGTACCCACAAGCTCAAGAGGGAAAGTATAGCCTGTGCTTTAAAAGTACCCACAGGTTGTATTTTTCTAAGTATGCCAGAGTGCTAGAAGTTTGGTGCAGGAACACTGTGTGTGCGGGTATATTAGTAGAAGAAAATAGGGGGGGAAGCCAGCACTGCTTAAGGTTAGAACGCATAAATTGGAGTGCATATGCACATAATGTCTAGCTGTATTCAAAAATGAGATATTTAGCAAAAAAATTGATCAATTCAATTGAGCCACCCCGCCGCGCCAAGGCAATCTCATATGGGGGGTCCTACTCTATATATTTTTAATAAATGCTGTGCCATTACGGCCTCCTAAATACACTTAGAGCATGACCACATCAAGTGCAATCTGTACCTGAACATTGCTGGATCGCTCCCATGAAGCCAGATGAAGCAAGTGCAGATGAAGGCCAACCAGGTCTGAACACAGACATATCAGGAATGGCCTCCACACATTGCCTGACCAGCAAACATAGATGAAGGGCGATGTTGGTCCAGACACAGGTGCACAATTAAATAAAGCTTGGGGCAGGGTGGGGCTGCCGTGTGTGTGCACAGCAGCCTAGATCCATCACAATGAACACAGAAAAATTATGGCGTATATAAAATATATAGAGTAGGACCCCCCATATGAGATTGCCTTGGCGCGGCGGGGTGGCTCAATTGAATTGATCAATTTTTTTGCTAAATATCTCATTTTTGAATACAGCTAGACATTATGTGCATATGCACTCCAATTTATGCGTTATAACCTTAAGCAGTGCTGGTTTCCCCCCCTATTTTCATATTAGTAGAAGGGTAGACATCTCATTGGACTAACATAACAGCAAGTGGTGGTAACAAGAAGTGTGGTGAGGATATGTGAACTTGTGAAACCAAAGAAATGATCCAGAACATAAGTTGGTTTATGTGCAAAGTATAAGAGCACGTTCACACTGTGGCACTTTCATAGGAAATTGAAATTTTGAGGAATAAATTAATTATATTTAATATTTTTATACACCAAACTATTTATCAATCTGCCCAGCTTTTCCCTCTTTACAAGATGGTGCCCACAAATAGAAACAGACCTGCAATTGATTTCTGGGGGGGGAAGGGGCACCAGGAGCGTTGTATTTTTTTGGTCTACCTATTCTTATTTGGTCTAACTTCACGGTTTGCACTTTAGAGGCTTCATAGCGTAAAAGTCAATTGTCTTCAGAGGAAGCCCAGCTTGATGGCTCACAGCGCCTCACTTCATCTTTGCTATGTCCATTGTTTCCTTGCAGGTTTGACACCTTAAAAGTAAATTGTGGTCAGAAAATTACCTGTTGTACAAATCAGGTTTTTTCGTATTGCATGTATTTTTAAAACATTTTTGCCAATATTTTTTTCCATATAACAATCTTTTCAGGCTATTTTACACTCATGATTCCTATCTGTTCAGGAAGAGTTTACAGCAGTTTCCTTATCATCAGAGTCAGTTACAATAACAGGTAGCACTGTGAATAGTACAGAATCAACCAAACCTTATAGGCAATGTCACAGCTGACCCTGACCTCTACCCTTCACAATGACCTTTGCACACGCTCATTAGAAACTTCAATGTAAAAAGAGGCTCTACAAAGTACTGACTTTAGGGGGGGTGAATAGTTATACACACTGAAGTTTTCAGTTGTTTTGTCCTATTTGTTGCTTGCTTCACAATAAAAAGAAAACCAAATGTTCACAGTAGTCGGCATGCTCTGTACATGAACTGATGCAAACCCTAACAAAAAAGTGACATTCCAGGTTGTGAGGTAGCAAAATACAAAAAAATGCCAAGGGGGGGTGAAAACTTTCACAAGCCACTGTATACTACAAGGTTTTCTATATTCGCTTGTACTATTGATTCATGCGTTTGTTGACTCTTTAAGAAACTAAAACGTGAATCTCGTTTTAGAACTATTTTATTGATTCATAGAAGGAGAAGGGGCCTGGCTGAGCCAGCCCCCTTCATGCACTGATCACATACTGACACAGGTAGTGTCCGTCTTTTTCCAACCCAAGTTGGAAGTGGAGCTTACGGGACCCAGAATATCTGAACATAAGGACCCTCACACCTCAATACTAGTATATCAGTAAGTTGTATTTATTGCTACTGTATGTGCAAGACATGTAAAGATATTTAATTAGATAGCCCCTTTAAATATATATACGGTATATATTTTTTTATTTATTTTTTATTATTTCTAATTTTTTTTTTCTACAATGTATTTGGACCTAGATATGTAATGGGACATGGGAATATATAGTATATAGGAACAGGAAACCTATGTATGGGGTCAAAATATAAGTAATTACACATCCAAATATAATGGAGATCATCACAGCCCACAGGGAAAGCGGAGCCTTCTGCACAGAGCACATATCAACCTTCATGTCCTCCCACATTTCCGCTGAGCAGGCAAAAAGGAAGTATTAATCTAATTAAAGCCTATAATTGCAATTCTAGAAAACTGAATAGCATCATTCTAAAATTAGAAAAATGTAGACATGTCCTGCCACAATTTTACAGACCGCAGTACAGTTCCACGCATCCCTCGTCAAGATTTACTTGCAGAAGTAATCTTGTTCATCCTGAGCTACCTGATTCATGAGCGATATGTCAGAACTAAAGACTGACACTAAGGTTCTGCTGAGATCATTCCTCAATTATTATTACAGACAGCACTACAATGTCAGGTAACACCAAGCTATAGAAAGCACAGGATCCGCCATTCACAATAGGTGATGTCACAGCTCACCTCCTCCTCCTCCTCCTGTACAATGACTGATAACACCTCTATATACAGTAGATAGCACAAGATCCATCATTCACAATAGGTGATGTCACAGCTCACCTCCTCCTGTACAATGACTGATAACACCTCTATATACAGTAGATAACACAAGATCCACCATTCACAATAGGTGATGTCACAGCTCACCTCCTCCTGTACAATGACTGATAACACCTCTATATACAGTAGATAACACAAGATCCACCATTCACAATAGGTGATGTCACAGCTCACCTCCTCTCCCTCCTCTACAATGACTGATAACACCTCGATATACAGTAGATAACACAGGATCCGCCATTCACAATAGGTGATGTCACAGCTCACCTCCTCCTCCTGTACAATGACTGATAACACCTCTATATACAGTAGATAGCACAAGATCCACCATTCACAATAGGTGATGTCACAGATCACCTCCTCCTGTACAATGACTGATAACACCTGTATATACAGTAGATAACACAGGATCCAGCATTCACAATAGGTGATGTCACAGCTCACCTCCTCCTGTACAATGACTAATAACACCTCTATATACAGTAGATAACACAGGATCCACCATTCACAATAGGTGATATCACAGCTCACCTCCTCCTCCTGTACAATGACTGATAAATAACACAGGATCCACCATTCACATGAGGTGATGTCACAGCTCTCCTCCTCCTGTACAATGACTGATAACTCCTCTATATACAGTAGATAACACAGGATCCACCATTCACAATAGATGATGTCACAGCTAACCTCCTCCTGTACAATGACTGATAACCCCTCTATATACAATAGATAACACAGGATCCACCATTCACAATAGATGATGTCACAGCTCACCTCCTCCTCCTCCTGCACAATGACTGATAACACTTCTATATAGAGTAGATAACACAGGATCCACCATTCACATGAGGTGATGTCACAGCTCTCCTCCTCCTGTACAATGACTGATAACTCCTCTATATACAGTAGATAACACAGGATCCACCATTCACAATAGATGATGTCACAGCTAACCTCCTCCTGTGCAATGACTGATAACCCCTCTATATACAATAGATAACACAGGATCCACCATTCACAATAGATGATGTCACAGCTCACCTCCTCCTCCTCCTGTGCAATGACTGATAACACCTCTATGTATAGTGGATCTGGGCACGCATGCTGTAGGCTTGTCACTCTTAGAGTGGGTTCGGCCTGCAGACCCCATGAGACCCAATGGACCTTTTAGACTTGGATCTGATCAGATCCTAAGTAATATCAGATGCAGAATTAAAGGAATTTCATTGTATCTACAATATAAATGTACAATAAAGAACATTCTCGTTGAAAATTCCCAAAATAAAGGGCGGCACCGTGAGTCAGAGCGCGGAGACTGAATTCACAGACCACATCAAGGATTCCTGGTCTGGATGAGAACAACGGCCTCCCAGATAACACATGAAGCCGACTTACCATAATAAATTGTGAGGCCAGACACTTCTATTGTTCCCATTAGTTTTTCATTACCGAATCGTCTAACATTCTGAAAGAAAGCCTGATAATCCAGAATGTTTTCTAATCTGGCCGCTCAGACAATGATGACCTATTGTTTAATTCAGATTTTTGTGATAAGTTTATTTCTTTTAAAACTTTTGACAATTTTTTTCCATTTGTGAATGGAGCCTCAATTGTTATCTACTGTATATAGAGGAGTCATTCTACAGGTGGAGGTGGGCTGTGACATCACCTATTGTGAATAGTGAATGCTGTGTTATCTACTGTATATAGAGGTGTTATCAGTCATTCTACAGGAGGAGGTGAGCTGTGACATCACCTATTGTGAATGGTGGATCCTGTGTTATCTACTGTATATAGAGGTGTTATCAGTCATTGTACAGGAGGAGGTGAGCTGTGACATCACCTATTGTGAATGGTGGATCCTGTGTTATCTACTGTATATAGAGGTGTTATCAGTCATTGTACAGGAGGAGGTGAGCTGTGACATCACCTATTGTGAATGGTGGATCCTGTGTTATCTACTGTATATAGAGGTGTTATCAGTCATTGTACAGGAGGAGGAGGTGAGCTGTGACATCACCTATTGTGAATGGCAGATCCTGTGTTCTATCCTGTATATAGAGGTGTTATCAGTCATTCTACAGGAGGAGGTGAGCTGTGACATCACCTATTGTGAATGGCGGATCCTGTGTTATCTACTGTATATAGAGGTGTTATCAGTCATTGTACAGGAGGAGGAGGTGAGCTGTGACATCACCTATTGTGAATGGTGGATCCTGTGTTATCTACTGTATATAGATGTGTTATCAGTCATTCTACAGGAGGAGGTGAGCTGTGACATCACCTATTGTGAATGGTAGATACTGTACCAGTACCAATTTCAATTATTACTCGAAGGGACCCAGGATGAGGGGACATTATTACTGAAAGTTATCCAGGCTAGAGGACATTATTATAGGAAGGGAACCCAGGATAGAGGACATTATTATAGGAAGGGAACCCAGGATGGAGGACATTATTACATGATGGAGAACATTATACCAGGAAGGGACCCAGGATGGGGGACATTGTTATATTAATGGACCAGGATGGGGACATTATTACTGGAAGGACCAGGATGGGGACATTATTACTGGACGAGGCACATGGCGGGGTACTTTATTCCTGGAAGGGGTCCAGGATTGGGGACATTATTCCTGCAAGTGGCCAGAGTGGGAGAGATTATTACAAGAAGGAGCCAGGATGGGAGACATTACTACATGGGGGGAGGGGGCAACAAGTAGGTCTTTATAGGATCTACATCACTACAAAGGCCCATAAATCTGAGCAACATGCAGGTGGGGGCCTAGATGCAAATTTTGCGACGGGTCCCAATGGACTCTAGTTACGCCACTGGCAGGCATAACTCCCTGATACCCAGGATCCTCTCTGAATACTCGCCTCATCTCTCCTGACACAAGGGAAATTATCCATTTTTTTGTCTATGACAGATTCAGGGAACAAAGGGGATTTCAAGCTTTTGGAACAAGTATCTAAAGTGTGGTCTGGGGTCTGTATTTCTCTGGAGGGTCTGATCTGAGGTCTGCATTTACTTAAGGTATCTGGTCTGGGTTTTTATAGTTTAGGGCTTCTGATCTGGGGTCTGTATTAATTTTGAAGTGTAATGATGGGTCATATACTCTATCTGAAATTCATGTACCGTACCTCGGGGGCGTGTCTTCTACTCATGGGTGGAGCATAAGTTAGAAAAGTGAGAGGCCCGCTTAGTGCGCTTCTTTCTACAGTCTTCCTGATATCACTTTTCAGAAAAAGGCCAAATATTCTATTTCAAGTTAAGGCAAGAAAATCTGATACGGTAAATTACAAACCAGTTAGCGGCTCCTCCTAAATTGTAATTGACTCATTGAATTAATTTGCTAATTAGGGAAGATGACAATATACATACCAGTGATATCATTATAACGCTCAGGGGCCATAAGTGGCGGCCATGTGATCTAGAAAACACGCAGCGTCTATTTCTCATCTCTGTCTATCCTTAATATTTACTTTGAGCTAAATTGTAATTATGGGGTGCGGTATCCCTTTAAATGAACCCAATGTAGTGACCTATTTGTTAGCACTCTAACTACTATTGAAAGGGTTGTCTAAGGAAACAGCGCCATTTCTGTTCATGGGTTAGGTCTGGCATTGCAGCTTAGAATCCATTTTCAATATCAGGTAAAACTCAGTCATGAACAAAAGTGGCACTGTTATGGGGGGAAAAAATTTTTAATTTGGAATCGCCCTTTAATTTAGATCCCAGACTTCAGACCTCCCAAAAAAATTCAGACCTCCCTTTTTTATTCTGCTTTTATGCATTTATTTTCTTTGGAGTACCTGTCAGTTGCATACCTTACATGGACATTGATTTCAGTGCGAACTGTGTAATACTTTATTCCACCTGTGGAGGTGCTGCAGGGAGATTTAACACTTCTCCCACCGATTACAACAGATCACGGGTTATGATCATTTTTATGTGGAAGACTCATCTAACAAAACTCCAAGTTGGACGGCTCCTATAGAATCAAGTTTCTTAGGTAAAAAAGTATGTAAATTATAATAGCAAAATGTAAAGTATTAACCAAAGAATTTAAAGGGGATTTCTGAACATTTAGGCGAAATTTGAGATGAAAAAACAAACTGCTTTACTCACCTTCCCTGAGTCCAGCGCCGAGTTTCCTCCAATACCCTGGTCTCCCTTGCCTTTCTGCAATGCTGACATCACATTGACAGCGCTGCAGCCGATCACTGAGCTTATCGGCTCTGTTAGAGAAAATGGCTTGAGCCGCTGATCTCATAGATTGGCTGCAGTGCTGATGTCATGTTGACAGCGCTGCAGCCGATCACTGAGCTTATCGGCTCTGTTAGAGAAAATGGCTTGAGCCGCTGATCTCATTGATTGGCTGCAGCACTGATATCATTTTGACAACGCTGCAGCCAATCATTTAGTTCAGTTGCTCAAGCTTTCCACATCAGCAGAGGAATTGAGCAATTTTCTGAGCTCCTATAGAAATTCATGAGAGTAAATGAAGAGAGACGCCCATGCGCAGTCACCCCTTCCTCTGACAACGGTGGGTGTACCCCTTTAACTAACGTTCACTTCTGACGTAGCAATGCGATTGGGCTAGGGAACGCATACAGGACCCAAAGAGCGCGGTCGGCAATTTGAGTCACATGACCCAACATAGAACGCGATCGTGCAACCGCAACTATAATCTGTCCCTGGCCGAAATTTTCCAGCACCTTCCCATCGCTCCCAGACAAGCTCAGGCTCAGCTCACATATGTTTTGCATGTGGAATAACATTGAACATTTACTAACAGACTCCGCTAAGTAATACCCAGTGGCTGCTCTTTCCTGCTGCCCCCAGGGGCTTAACGTTTAAATATTTACCATCTCCGGAAAGACAGAGTTCTGATTAATGGACGTCTCCCTCGTGACAATCTGACTTTACAAGCTTTTAAACACGTTATTGATGCATATTTACCATGCACATGGAGCGCTGGAGAACATTTATTCCATCATTATAAGGATATGCAGGAATATGTGTTGTGTATATATATTTATTTATAGAATTTTTGACGCACTATTTAGCAAGAAACAAAAAATCTTGCTAAAAAGCTTGTGCGTCCTAAAGTTTGCAGTCGTGAGACCAGACTCTCCCCCAACCATTTGTTCAGGCTAAGGACTCGTAAATAGGGATGAGTGAACCCAAATTGTAAAGTTCTGGGTTCGTACCTGACACCTAGTGTCTTTTACCAAACCACCAACATTTTTACCAGATGGCGAATAAAGTTTTTGTTTAAAGGCTGCAGTGCAGTCAATCAACAAGCTTTTAGGCTGTGGGCATTTACAGAGCCACCACAGCCATGCCAAGTATTGGCATGGTTGTGATTGGCTGGCGTATCACTTGACCTGACCTGTATATATGCCGGATCACGAGAGCCGCCACTATTCTGGAGTGGGGAAGTATTAGACTTAGTCTGCAAAAAATCTTCTGTGTGTGTTTTCTGCACACGTCTCTTGGAGTACTGTGCTAAAAAGCCACTGTGTGTACTCTACACCCATATCTGTGGGAGTACTGTGCCAAAAAGCTGCTGTGTGTACTCTGCACCTAAATCTGTGGGAGTATTTTAACAAAAAGCCACTATGTGTAGTCTTCACATATATCTGTGGGAGTACTGTGCCAAAAAGTCTCTGTGTGTCGTCTGCATCCATATCTGTGGGGGTACTGTACCCAAAGTGGCTGTGTGTACTCTGCACCCATATCTGTGGGAGTACTGTACTAAAAACCCTGTGTGCATTCTGCACCCCCACCTCTGGGAGTACTGTGTGAAAAAGCTGTTGTGTGTACTCTGTAACCCAGCCTGTGGGATTACTGTTCCTTTAAGCCTTTGTTGTACTCTGCACCTTTACCTGTTGGAGTACTGTGCCCAAAACCCTCTGTGTGTAATCTGAACACATATCTGTAGGATTACTGTGCCAAAAAGCCTCTACGTGTACTCTGCACCACCTCCTGTGGGAGTACTGTGCCATAAAGCCGCTGTGTGTACTCTGCACCTCTGCTGACTCTTCTTCTGCAGTCTCAGCTTCTTCCTCCTGTTGACGATCAACAGGGCAACATGCCTCCCCACAGAGGATGTGACAGCATCACCACCACCAGTGTCACTGAGCATCTCCACAGCGTCCCATGAAAGTGTTCAGCTTTTTAACCCACCAAACCCTCGAGAGAAAGAGGAGACACCCCCCCTACCCACCCACAAGCCATGGTCCTGAAAGACAGCATTTCCAACTTATAGGCCTTTGAAATGCTGCCATTCCGGCTGGTGGGGATGGGAAGTTTTAAAAATCTGATGGTGGTGGCTGTCCCACAGTACGTTGTTCCCAGCCACTGCTACTTTTCCAGACGGCCATCAATGCCCTGCACAAACATGTTGTGTGTCCACTGTACAACTTGAATAGTGACAAGGTCCACATAATGAAGGATACATGGACCTGTAAGCACAGCCAGGGACATTACATATCCCTAACTGCCCACTGGGTAAATATAGTGGCAACTGGGACAGAGGCAGAAGGCGTTCCAGTCCATGTCCTACCACCACAGGGGATTGCTAGAAGTCTCTCTGTCCGGGTTGCCTCCTCCTCCTACTCACCACCTCCTCATCTGGACACAGTAAGACCTGCACCACCAACTTCAGCACAGCCAGGAAGAAAAGACAGCATGCTGTTCTGAAACTCATCTGTTTTGTGGACAAATGCCACACCGTGCAGGAGCTGTGGATGTGCATCGAAGAACAGACAGATGAGTGGTTGGTGCCGGTAAACTGGCGAAATGTTATAGCAGCTCTGAGCCTAGATGCACTTCCCTTGTCTGGCTCATGTGCTGAATTTGATGGTGCAGAGCTTCCTTCAAAATTTCCCACATATCTTGGAGCTGCTGCTGAAAGTGTGGGTAGTGTGTGCACGCTTTCTGCGTTCTCACCCTGCTCCCGCTCACCTGTCTGTGCTGCAGCGTTACTTCTGCCTTCCCACTCACCACCTTATATGTGAGGTACCAACAAGGTGGAACTCCACCTTGCATTTGCTGGAGAGACTTTGCAAGTGGAGTTTCAACTTTCGACCAATGAATAGGCCTCCATGCGGGACGTGTGTGCCGTGCTGCGCTGCTTCGAATACTCCTCCAACATGGCCAGCGACTGAAGATGCCATCATCAGCATTACTATACCACTTATATGCCTGCAAAAGTATTGTGTGTCTAATGTAATGTAAAGCGTTAATGCATAAGTGTGAGCATAGCATAAGATATACAAAAAGGATAATAGGTTTAGCATATAAGATAGGAAATGGTTAAGGACAGAACTAGCCCAGTGGGTGGGCACTAGTGCTGATAAAAGGGGGCACTTCCTGGTTAGAGGGAGATCAGTGTCAGTTAGTGATGTGCAAAGTGAAGTCAAGTACAGGTGCGGTGGGCTGTTAGAGGCAGCATGGGCCAATCGTTAGAGGCAGTAAGAGGCCAGAGTTCCTTGTCAGACATTCCTGTAGGATCTGGAGCCTAGGGCTCGTTCCAGGTACACGTCTTCTGAAATTATGAGGTCGGTGAACGTGGAATTACGTGGGGGGCAGGTGGCCAGTCCCGGTGAGGGGGCTGCAAATGATGAAATGGGGGCTGCCAATGTGAAGCTAACTGTTTGCCACATGGAGTTTTTTTTTGCCTTCCTCTGGATCAACATGTTAGGGCAAGTTAGGATAGGATATGGGTTGAACTAGATGGACTTAACCCCTTCCTGACATGAGACGTACTATCCCGTCCACGGTACCCGGGCCCGTATGACCGGGGACGGGATAGTACGTCTACCGCGATCAGCGGCGCCCACGTGGTGAGCGCCGCTGATCGCGGCCGGGTGTCAGCTGATTATCACAGCTGACACCCGGCACAATGTGTCAGGGGCGGTCACGGACCGCCCCCGACACGTTAACCCCTTGCACACCGCGATCAAACATGATCGCGGTGTACCGGGGGTTAAAGGGAAGCATCGGCAGGGAGGGGGCTCCCTCCGTGCTTCCCTGAGCCCCCCACGGCAGCGCAATGTGCAGCGCTGCTGCGGGGGGCTCCTTTCCTCCAGGCCCCCGAATCCAAGATGGCGACGGGGGCCTTCGGGGGCCTGGGGAAGCTGGCTTCCTCAGTGCCTGCAAAGCGCAGGCATGAGGAAGCCTTGTGCACTGCCTGTGACAGATTGCTGATCTGTCACAGTGATCTGTGATGTGACAGATCAGCGATCTGTCACAGGACAGTGATGTCCCACCTGGGACTATGTAATAAAGTAAAAAAAAAATTAAAAAAAAGTGTAAAAATAAATTAAAAAAAATCGCCAAATAAATTAGTAAAAAAAAAAAAAAATATTCCCCAATAAATTCATTTTTTGAAAATAATAAAAAAAAAAAACAATAAAAGTACACATATTAGGTATCGCCGCGTCCGTAACAACCTGCCCTATAAAACTGTCCCAATAGTTAACCCCTTTAGCGAACCCCTTAAAAAACAAAAATAAAAAACGAAGCAAAAAATAATGATTTATTATCATACCGCCAAACAAAAAGTGCAATAACGCGCGATCAAAAAGACGCATATAAATATCCATGGTACCGCTGAAAACGTCATCTTGTCCCGCAAAAAACAAGCCGCCATACAGCATCATCAGTGAAAAAATAAAAAAGTTATAACTCGCAGAATAAAGCGATGCAAAAATAATTATTTTTTATATAAAATAGTTTTCATTGCATAAAACCGACAAAAACATAAAAAAACGACCTAAATGAGGTATCGCTGTAACCGTACTGACCCGAAGAATAAAACCGCTTTATCAATTTTACCGCACGCGGAACGGTGTAAACGCACCCCCCCCAAAAGAAATTAATGAAACGCTGGTTTTAGTTCATTCTGCGTCACAAAAATCGGAATAAAAAGCGATCAAAAAATTCCACGTGCCCGAAAATGGTACCAATAAAAACGTCAACTCGTCCCACAAAAAATAAGACCTCACATGACTCGGTGGGTCAAAATACGGAAAAATTATAGCTCTCAATATGTGGTGATGCAAAAACTATTTTTACAATAAAAAGCGTCTTTTAGCGTGCGACAGCCGCCAAACATAAAAACCACCATAAATAGTAAATCAAACCCCCCGATATCACCCCCTTAGTTAGGGAAAAATAATAAAATAAAAAAAAGTATTTATTTCCATTTTTCCATTAGGGTTAGGGCTAGGGTTAGGGCTAGGGGTGTGTTGGGGTAGGGTTAGGGTAGGGTTAGGGTTAGGGCTAGGGCTAGGGTTAGGGCTAGGGTTAGGGCTAGGGCTAGGGCTAGGGTTAGGGCTAGGGTTAGGGCTAGGGTTAGGGGCGTGTTGGGGTTCGGGTTGGAGTTAGAATTGGGGGGTTTCCACTGTTTGGGCACATCAGGGGCTCTCCAAATGCAACATGGCGTCTGATCTCAATTCCAGCCAATTCTGAGTTGAAAAAGTCAAATGGTGCTCCTTCCCTTCCAAGCTCTGCTATGCGCCCAAACAGTGTTTTACCCCCACATGTAGGGTATCAGCCTACTCAGGACAAATTGCAAAACAATTTTTGGGGTCCAATTTCTCCTGTTACCCTTAGGAAAATAAAAAATTGGGGGCAAAAATATCATTTTTGTGGAAAAAAATGATTTTTTTATTTTCACGTCCGAGCGTTATAAACTTCTGTGAAGCACTTGGGGGTTCAAAGTGCTCACCACACATCTAGAAAAGTTCCGTGAGGGGGTCTAGTGTCCAAAATGGGGTCACTTGTGGGGAGTTTCAATAGTTTAGGTACATCAGGGGCTCTCCAAACGCACATGACACCCGCAGACCATTCCATCAAAGTCTGCATTCCAAAACGTCACTGCTTCCCTTCCGAGCCCTGACGTGTGTCCATACAGTAGTTTTCTCCCACATATGGGAAATCAGCGTACTCAGGACAAATTGGACAACAACTTTTGGGGTCCAATTTCTCCTGGTACCCTTGGGAAAATAAAAAAATGGTGACTAAAAGATCATGTTTGTGGAAAAAATACGAATTTTTTATTTTCACGCCCGGGCGTTGTAAACTTCTGTGAAGCACTGGGGGGGTCAAAGTGCTCACCACACATCTAGATAAGTTCCTTGGGGGGTCTAGTTTACAAAATGGTGTCATTTGTGGGGGGTTTCCACTGTTTAGGTACATTAGGGGCTCTCCAAAGGCAACATGACACCCGCAGACCATTCCATCAAAGTCTGCATTCCAAAACGTCACTACTTCCCTTCCGAGCCCCGACGTGTGCCCATACAGTAGTTTTCTCCCACATATGGGGTATCAGCATACTCAGGACAAATTGGACAACAACTTTTGGGGTCCAATTTCTCCTGGTACCCTTGGGAAAATAAAAAAATGGTGACTAAAAGATCATGTTTGTGGAAAAAATACGAATTTTTTATTTTCACGCCCGGGCGTTGTAAACTTCTGTGAAGCACTGGGGGGGTCAAAGTGCTCACCACACATCTAGATAAGTTCCTTGGGGGGTCTAGTTTACAAAATGGTGTCATTTGTGGGGGGTTTCCACTGTTTAGGTACATTAGGGGCTCTCCAAAGGCAACATGACACCCGCAGACCATTCCATCAAAGTCTGCATTCCAAAACGTCACTACTTCCCTTCCGAGCCCCGACGTGTGCCCATACAGTAGTTTTCTCCCACATATGGGGTATCAGCATACTCAGGACAAATTGGACAACAACTTTTGGGGTCCAATTTCTCCTGGTACCCTTGGGAAAATAAAAAAATGGTGACTAAAAGATCATGTTTGTGGAAAAAATACGAATTTTTTATTTTCACGCCCGGGCGTTGTAAACTTCTGTGAAGCACTGGGGGGGTCAAAGTGCTCACCACACATCTAGATAAGTTCCTTGGGGGGTCTAGTTTCCAAAATGGTGTCATTTGTGGGGGGTTTCCACTGTTTTGGTACATCAGGGGTTTTCCAAACGCGACATGGTGTCCGATCTCAATTCCAGCCAAAAACGTCAAATGGCGCTGCTTCCCTTCCGAGCTCTGCCATGCGCCCAAATAGTGGTTTACCCCCACATGTGGGGTATCAGCGTACTCAGGACAAATTGCACAATAACTTTTAGGGTCCTGTTACCCTTGGGAAAATAAAAATTGGGGTGAAAAGATCATTTTTGTGGAAAAAATATGATTTTTTAATTGTATGGCTTTATGTTATAAACTTCTGTGAAGCCCATGGGGGTTCAAAGTTCTCACCACACATCTAGATAAGTTCCTTAGGGGGTCTATTTTCCAAAATGGTGTCATTTGTGGGGGGTTTCCACTGTTTTGGTACATCAGGGGTTTTCCAAACGCGACATGGTGTCCAATCTCAATTCCAGCCAAAAACGTCAAATGGCGCTGCTTCCCTTCCGAGCTCTGCCATGCGCCCAGATAGTGGTTTACCCCCACATGTGGGGTATCAGCGTACTCAGGACAAATTGCACAATAACTTTTAGGGTCCTGTTACCCTTGGGAAAATAAAAATTGGGGTGAAAAGATCATTTTTGTGGAAAAAATATGATTTTTTAATTGTACCGCTGTACGTTATAAACTTCTGTAAAGCCCTTGTGGGTTCAAAGTTCTCACCACATATCTAGATAAGTTCCTTGGGGGGTCTAGTTTCCAAAATGGGGTCACTTGTAGGGGGTTTCCACTGTTTAGGTACATCAGGGACTCTCCAAACGTGACATGGCGTCCAATCTGAATTCCAGCCAATTTTGCATTGAAAAAGTCAAACTGCGCTCCTTCCATTCTGAGCTCTGCCATGCGCCGAAACAGTCGTTCCCCCCCACATATCAGGTATCTGCGTACTCAGGACAAATTGCACAATAACTTTTGCAGTTCAATTTCTCCTGTTACCCTTGGTAAAATAAAAAAAATTGAACCTGAAGTATTTTTTTTATGAAAAAAAGTTAGATGTTCATTTTTTTTTAAATATTCAAAAAATTTCATGTGACGCACCTAAAGGGTTAATAAACTTCTTGAATGTGGTTTTGAGCACCTTAAGGGGTGCAGTTTTTAGAATGGTGTCACTTTTGGGTATTTTCTATCATATAGACCCCTCAAAGTGGCTTCAAATGTGATGTGGTCCTAAAAATAAAATGGTGTTGTAAAAATGAGAAATCGCTGGTCAACTTTTAACCCTTATAACTTCCTAACAAAAAAAAATTTTGGTTCCAAAATTGTGCTGATGTAAAATAATCATGTGGGAAATGTTAGTTATCAAGTTTTTTTTGTGCCGTATCTCTGTGATTTAAGGGCATAAAAATTCAAAGTTGGAAAATTGCGAAATTTTCAAAATTTTCGCCAAATTTACGTTTTTCTCACAAATAAACGCAAGTTATGTGAATGAAATTTTACCACTAACATGAAGTACAATATGTCACGAGAAAACAATGTCAGAATCACCGGGATCCATGGAAGCGTTCGAGAGTTATGACCTCATAAAGGTACAGTGGTCAGAATTGTAAAAATTGGCCCGGTCATGAACGTGCAAACCACCCTTGGGGGTGAAGGGGTTAAAGTCTCCCTTCAACCTTAATAACTATGTTACTATGTAATGGTGGAGGGGGCTGCAAATGATGAAAGGGGGGCTGCCAATGGTGGAGGGGGGCTGCAAATGATGAAAGGGGGGGCTGCCAATGGTGGAGGGGGGCTACAAATGAAGAAAGGGGGGCTGCCAATGGTGGAGGGGGGCTGCAAATGATGAAAGGGGGGCTGCAAATGGTGGAGGGGTGCTGCAAATGAAGAAAGGGGGGCTACCAATGGTGGAGGGGGGCTGCAAATGATGAAAGGGGGGCTGCAAATGGTGGAGGGAGGCTGCAAATGAAGAAAGGGGTGCTGCCAATGGTGGAGGGGGGCTGCAAATGATGAAAGGGGGGCTGCAAATGGTGGAGGGAGGCTGCAAATGAAGAAAGGGGGGCTACCAATGGTGGAGGGGGGCTGCAAATGATGAAAGGGGGGCTGCAAATGGTGGAGGGAGGCTGCAAATGAAGAAAGGGGGGCTGCAAATGGTGGAGGGGTGCTGCAAATAAAGAAAGGGGGGCTGCCAAAGGTGGAGGGGGGCTTCAAATGATGAAAGGGGGGGCTGCAAATGGTGGAGGGGGGCTGCAAATGATGAAAGGGGGGGCTGCAAATGGTGGAGGGGTGCTGCAAATGAAGAAAGGGGTGCTGCCAATGGTGGAGGGGGGCTGCAAATGATGAAAGGGGGGGCTGCAAGTGGTGGAGGGGGGCTGCAAATGAAGAAAGTGGGGCTGCCAATGGTGGAGGGGGGCTGCAGATGGTGGAGGGGGGCTGCAAATGATGAAAGTGGGGGCTGCCAATGGTGGAGGGGGGCTGCAAATGATGAAAGGGGGCTGCCAATGGTGGAGGGGGGCTGCAAATGATGAAAGGGGGGCTGCCAATGGTGGAGGGGGGCTGCAAATGAAGAAAGGGGTGCTGCCAATGGTGGAGGGGGGCTGCAAATGATGGAGGGGGCTGCAAATGATGGAGGGGGTGCTGGAAATGATGAAAGGGGGCTGCCAATGGTGGAGGGAGCTGCAAATGATGAAAGGGGGCTGCCAATGGTGGAGGGGGGCTGCAAATGATGAAAGGGGGGCTGCCAATGGTGGAGGGGGCTGCAAATGAAGAAAGTGGGGCTGCCAATGGTGGAGGGGGGCTGCAAATGAAGAAAGGGGTGCTGCCAATGGTGGAGGGAGCTGCAAATGATGGAAGGGGGGGCTGCAAATGGTGGAGGGGGGCTGCAAATGAAGAAAGGGGGGCTGCCAATGGTGGAGGGGGCTGCAAATGATGGAGGGGGTGCTGGAAATGATGAAAGGGGGCTGCCAATGGTGGAGGGGGGCTGCAAATGATGAAAGGGGGCTGCCAATGGTGGAGGGGGGCTGCAAATGATGAAAGGGGGGCTGCCAATGGTGGAGGGGGCTGCAAATGAAGAAAGTGGGGCTGCCAATGGTGGAGGGGGGCTGCAAATGAAGAAAGGGATGCTGCCAATGGTGGAGGGAGCTGCAAATGATGGAAGGGGGGGCTGCAAATGGTGGAGGGGGGCTGCAAATGAAGAAAGGGGGGCTGCCAATGGTGGAGGGGGCTGCAAATGATGAAAGGGGGGCTGCAAATGGTGGAGGAGGGCTGCAAATGATGAAAGGGGGGCTGCCAATGGTGGAGGGGGGCTGCAAATGAAGAAAGGGGTGCTGCCAATGGTGGAGGGGGGCTGCAAATGAAGAAAGTGGGGCTGCCAATGGTGGAGGGGAGCTGCAAATGAAGAAAGGGGTGCTGCCAATGGTGGAGGGGGGATGCAAATGATGGAGGGGCTGCAAATGATGGAGAAGGTGCTGGAAATGATGGGGGGCTGCAAATGATGGAGGGGGCTGCAAATGATGGAGGGGGCTGCAAATGAAGAAAGGGGGGCTGCCAATGGTGGAGGGGGGCTACAAATGATGAAAGGGGGGATGCAAATGATGGAGGGGGGTGCTGCAATTTGCAAATTATGGAATGGGGCCTGCAAATGTTGGAAGGGGCTTCAAATGATGGAGGAGGGCTGCATATGATGATGTGAGGGAGGGGATAGGGGACTGCACATGAATGAAAGAGGACTGCTGCACATGAAATGGGGGGAGAATGGGGGACTGCAAATGATGAAGTGAGGGACGGGGACAGCGAATGAATTGAAGGTGGGGGATGGGGAGAACAAATGAGGACCTGGGGGGAGCAAATAATGAATTTTCAGGGTGATGGGAGTAAATGATGTATTGAATGTGGGGTAGAGCAGTAGATAATGAATAGAGGGTGGGAGAGAAAGACATGACAATGAATTGGGGCGGAAGGGGCATATAAATATAATGAATTGGGGGAGCGGGAGGCACATATTGGGGGACATTGAGGATGCAGTGACTGGTAATGAATTGGAGGAAGAGTACAGGGGCTAATTAATGTATATATTTATTAGGTGTGGAAATTGCTATTTATTGTTGGTGGGGGCGCAGTGGTGAATTATAATTTATATTTGGAATGGTGGATTATTATATATTAATGGTGGGTGCACGTCTGTATTTAGATGTGTAGTGTAGAAGAAAGGGGAAAAATGGGGAATGTGCTCTGGAAGCCGTGCTCAAGGTAACGTTGTGTTATTTTATGCATAGACGAGCCCTGGCTGAAAGAAATGATGGCAGTCTGCGCTGCATAAAAAAGAAAAGCAAAGATGAGGGACTTTAGCTGGAGACGTCACTGATGAGTCAGTGCGCTACCTGTACACTGACACTATACACTATAACCTGTTCACTGTACACTATATACAGAGCTCCTGTGTATAATGTCACTGGTGAGCCCTGTATTACCTGGACACTGACACTATATACAGAGCTACTGTGTATAATGTCACTGATGAGCTCTGTATTACCTGTACACTATATACAAAGCTCCTGTGTATAATGGCATTAGTGTTGTGTATTTTTTTATTAATGATCTGTATTGTAGTATTCGGTCACAAAATGGTGGTAGTATGTGATCTGGCTATGGTGTGGCGGTATTTCTCCCTGTATGTGGTATTATTTGGCACTATGTGATGGTAATATGTGGTCTGGTCATGGTATGGAGGTATTTGTTCCTTATATAGTATTATTCGGTCGCTATGTGGTGGTAATATATGGTCTGGTCATGGTGTGACGGTTTTTGTCCCTTGTATGTGGTATTAATGGTCATTCTAAAAAATATATGCGACTCATTCCCTTAAAGAAAAATAAATAAAAATAAACCTAAAAAGAGTATTGGATATTTTAGGAAATCTTTAATAAGTAAGAGTAGAATATGGCCCGGCCAAAAGGGTCTACCTTGTTGTGGTGGCTTAAAAATTCTTTTGGCCGAAACAAAAGCTGCTGGTTATGTATGTGATCTGGTGTTTGCTGGGAACTGTTAATAGATTGGTGAGGACGTGGTGTAGAAGATGAGTTTTTCCAAGAGCGGGCGGTGGGACTGTTGCAGGCTTGAGGTGTGGAGGCAGAACTGGGGTGGAGCCTGGGTGGAGTCTCAAGGGATCCTGAAAATTTTGCCAGTATGGGGCCCCGAAATTCCTAGTGGCATCCGTGACTGTAATCATGTGTGTGTTCTGCAGGACTGGTATCTACCAATATATGGTTCCTGTAAGGTGGGACTAGTGCTCTTTTTAGTAGCTTTTGTTTTTTTTATTTATTTAGTAACAGCTTAATGTGTTTCGGTCATTATGTAGTAGAAGGTGTATGGTGGTGTCATTGGTCTGATTAGAGTGTTTTGTTATGTAGAGGTAATGGTCATATTATATTATGTATTCGCGGTGTGGTGGTGATGGTAGTGGGCATTGTGCAGACGTATTGTTTTGGCCTTTTATAGTAGTAATATTGATCATATTGATCTTTCCATTGTGTGTTTTTGGGTAGCAACAATGGTATACTGTAATTATATATACATGCTATTGTAAATGGCTAAAGGTTGGTCTTATGGGGAGACATGCTTTTTGGGGCTTGGGCCCTTGAGCTTTAAGGACCCTGGCAATGCCCCTGCCATATTGTGTGTTTAAATGTCCGTGTTTCTGGAGTTGTATGTTTGTAAGTAAGCTCAGTTATGGTACCATATCTAAGCAGTAACCTTGGTTCTGATACTGTATTGATGTAGTAATCTAGATTCTGGTACAATGTGCCATAAGCTTGGTTCTGTTTCTGTATCTTGTAGTAGACATAGTAAGCTCTGTTCTGCTTCCTTTTCTCTGTAGTAAGCTCTGTTCTGCTCCCATATCTCTGTAGTAAGCTCGATTCTGCTCCCATATCTCTGGAGTAAGCTCTGTTCTGCTCCCATATCTCTGGAGTAAGCTCGATTCTGCTCCCATATCTCTGGAGTAAGCTCGATTCTGCTCCCATATCTCTGGAGTAAGCTCGGTTCTGCTCCCATATCTCTGTAGAAGGCTCGATTCTGCTCCCATATCTCTGGAGTAAGCTCTGTTCTGCTCCAATATCTCTGTAGTAAGCTCGGTTCTGCTCCCATATCTCTGGAGAAAGCTCGGTTCTGCTCCCTTATCTCTGCAGTAAGCTCCGTTCTGCTCCGATATCTCTGCAGTAAGCTCTGCTCTGCTCCCATATCTCTGGAGTAAGCTCGGTTCTGCTCCCATATCTCTGGAGTAAGCTCTGTTCTGCTCCCATATCTCTGTAGTAAGCTCTGTTCTGCTCCAATATCTCTGTAGTAAGCTCGATTCTGCTCCCATATCTCTGGAGAAAGCTCGGTTCTGCTCCCATATCTCTGGAGTAAGCTTGGTTCTGCTCCCTTATCTCTGCAGTAAGCTCCGTTCTGCTCCGATATCTCTGCAGTAAACTCGGTTCTGCTCCCATATCTCTGTAGTAAGCTCGGTTCTGCTCCTATATCTCTGTAGTAAGCTCGGTTCTGCTCCCTTATCTCTGTAGTAAGCTCTGTTTTGCTCCCATATCTCTGTAGGAAGCTTGGTTCTGCTCCCTTATCTCTGTAGTAAGCTTGGTTCTACTCCTTTATTTCTGTAGTAAGCTCGGTTCTACTCCTTTATTTCTGTAGTAAGCTCACTTCTGCTTCCATAGCTCTGTAGTAAGCTCGGTTCTGCTTCCATACCTCTGTAGTCAGCTTCCTTCTGTTACATTATCTATGTAGGCAGCATGCTTGGTTCTACTCCCATATCTCTGTAGTAAGCTCGATTCTGCTCCCTTATCTCTGTTGTAAACTCGGTTCTGCTCCCTTGTCTCTGTAGTAAGCTCGGTTCTACTCCTTTATTTCTGTAGTAAGCTCGGTTCTGCTTCCTTATCTCTGTAGTAAGCTTGGTTCTACTCCTTTATTTCTGTAGTAAGCTCGGTTCTGCTTCCATAGCTCTGTAGTAAGCTCGGTTCTGCTTTCATACCTCTGTAGTAAGCTTCCTTCTGTTACAGTATCTATGTAGGAAGCATGCTTGGTTCTGCTCCCTTATCTCTGTTGTAAACTCGATTCTGCTCCCTTGTCTCTGTAGTAAGCTCGGTTCTACTCCTTTATTTCCGTAGTAAGCTCGGTTCTGCTTCCATATCTCTGTAGTAAGCTCTGTTCTGTTCCCATACCTCTGTAGTAAGCTTGGTTCTGCTCCCATATCTCTGTAGTAAGCTGGAGTCAGTTTCCTTGTCTACGTAGCAATCTTGGTTCCGGTCTCGTGTCTATGTAGTCAGCTTGCTTCTGTTACAGCATCTATGTAGGCAAGCTTGGTTCTGCTCCCATATATACCATATATATGCAGCTAGCTCCATTCTGTTCCCATATCTATGTACCAGCCTGTTATTAAAGCCTGTTACCTCTGCTGTTTTAATGCAGCGGCCAGAGATAAGCAGGGCAAAAGCACCGCAACTGGAGGGCCACTGCCTTGTGATTGCCCCCCAGGCTGAAAGTGCCAGCCAGCCCCTGCACCTCCTCCTCCACTAGGACCAGAGGCGTATCTAGGCTTTCTGGCACCCGGGGCAAGAATTCGGTTCGGCCCCCCCCCCCCCCCAAGTACATATGCGACTTGCACACTTAGCCATGTACCCACGAGCTGCTCCTCCTAATGCTCTCAATGTTCAGTAAAAAACTGAGAGAAGCAGGAAGAGAAGCTCGTTGTCACAGGACCATAACTATGAAAATCGCATATGAGTGAAGTGTCCGTGTGATGACTACTGGAACCTGCAGAGCTGAATCCTGACATTGCAGCTTCTGAATTCTCACAACGAATGCACTGCACACATTTAGGATTCTCCCTTGCTGATGTACCGTCATGTCAGCACAAGTATGTGATTTATATACTTCTGGCCACATTCCGACTAGACGTGCCCGGCCTCGCTCCGTTCATTTTCATTGAGTGAGGCCACACATGTCTAGTCAGCATGTGACCGCATGTATGTAAATTACCGGCACGAGAGAATCCTAACAGCGTTCAGTGGGCACTGTGAGAATTCAGACGTCTGCAGTCACATAGAATGTCTGCAGACTCAGCACAAACCTGGACAACCCCTTTAATGTTCCTAACAAATAAAAACATGAGAATTAGTCAGTATCACAAATAACATTTACATCCAGGTACCTTATAGATGACGTCGTCTCTGCAGTCAGTCACCTTTTCTTCTAGACCCCATGATGAGTTTTCTCATCCACATCTCGTCTCTGCAGACTTCCATCTTCTCCGGTCTTCTGCAGCAAATCTCCACACGACGCCCTTAAAGATAGAAGTGTCATTATAATGCCCCTAAATACAAATATCTGCAATATACTGTCTCCTCACACTATTCCCCTCTAGCATCCCACCTGTTCACCATACTGTCTCCTCATATATTTACCCCCTCACTCTCTCTACTGTCTGCTCACACATACCCCCGACTCCCCATACTGTGTCTGCACACATGCATTAACCCATTCGCTCCCCATACTGTCTGCACCAATCCCCCATACTGTTTCCTCATACATACTCTTTATTTTGTGTCCTCAAATCTCCCCACACATTAAATCCCCCCATCCCCATTCCAAATCCCCCCCACACATTAAATAACCCCCCCATCCCCACTCCAAATCCCCCCACACATTAACCCAATCCCCACTCATTAACCCCCATCTCCACTCCAAATCCCCCCACACATTAACACCATGGCATCCCCACTCATTAACCCCCACACACATTAACCCCCATCCCCACTCATTAACCCCCATCCCCACTCCAAATACCCCCACACATTAACCCCCATCCCCATTCATTAACCCCCACACACATTAACCTCCATCCCCACTCATTAATCCCCATCCCCATTCATTAACCCCCGCACACATTAACCCAATCCCCACTCATTAACCCCCATCACATTAAATAACCCCCATCTCCACTCCAAATCCCCCCACACATTAACACCATGGCATCCCCACTCATTAACCCCCACACACATTAACCCCCATCCCCACTCATTAACCCCATCACATTAAATAACCCCCATCTCCACTCCAAATCCCCCCACACATTAACCCCATGGCATCCCCACTCATTAACCCCCATCCCCACTCTAAATACCCCCACACATTAACCGCCATCCCCTCTACAAATCCCCCCCATCTCCACTCATTAACTCCCCCTCATCTCCCATCTTCGGTGGTTCTTCAGCTCCACAGTGGAGCACACTTACCACCAGTGTTTGCTTTGGGCGCCGGGGAGTGACGTCAGAAGCGTGATCACATGACATGATCATGCTGCTGACGTCGCTCTGGCCCGGCGGTCAGAGCTTCAATTGTACAGGCGTCTGTATAGACGCCAGTACAATTGCTCCCTGGGAGCCGGCACGGCCTCCTTCTCTGCGCCGGCTGTCAGCTTGACAGCTGACACAGAGAACCGCTGACTCTCAGGCGGGGGGCGGCAGAACGCAGCCGCCAGGGAGGACACTGCGGACCGCTGCATTAGGCGGCCCGACTGCGCCCCCCTGCTGGCTGCGCCCGGGGCAACTGCCCCGGCTGCCCCCCCCTAGATACGCCACTGACTAGGACCTACACTTCCTGGTTCTAGATTGCAATTTTTAGTTTTATTAATAATTCTAGGCTTTTTGAAGCTGGAAATTTAAAAAAAATAATCCAAATTGTCTAATTTAATGACCTGATTTATTGTACCTTCTGTGTGTACGCGGCAGTTGTGGTGCAGGGCCTCGTCTTCAAAATTTGTTTTAATCCAATGCACTTGACAAACTTTTTAAATTCGTCCCAAAATTTGAAGAATTAAAAGAATGGGTAATTTACTGCCGTCTACCTTGGATGTGGTATCCATTTTTCGGGCTCCCTCTCCAGATTCAAACCCTGATTCACTGTACTCCAAGGACCCCAGCATGTACCGGAGACTGTACGCCATGTGGGAGGTGGTCGGAAAGGGAGAGCGGCTCTATGTGGGCAGGTTCAGAAGCGGCAAGTGTGGAGAAAACACCCCTTGCACGGCGAGGAGAGGTGGATAGCCTCCAGAGGAAACCACGGCTGCCCTGTCTCATCAACCAACAGACCCAAAGCAATGCAGAGGGTCGCTTAGGAGAGGTACGAGGGCGTGGGGGTCTATGCGGCACCTTAGACCTGCCTCTGCCACAGGGGTTCTTTTTTTGGGATTCTGCTATATTAAGTCATTTCCCTGTCCAAATTTGTTTACAGGGGAACTGTCCTGCTCTTACCCTCATTGTGCTTACTTTTACAACCCCTTAGACCTTCCTATGACCATTTTACATCCATTTTACCCCTTTTGCGACCTCCACCGTACTAGTACAGTGGAGGTCGCTTCCCTCCCTTTGTTGTGGGCTCCGGCGGTGAGCAGACATTACCCCATGCTTTTACCTTAGACCACTAGGGAACGTGGGGATCCATCATACTTTGTGAAGCCATAATACTATGTGAAAAGCCATGGAGACATCATACTTATGGGGGGGGGGACTGTGAGGGCTGTAATACTGTGTAGGGTGACTGGGAGGCCATTATACTGTTTGGAGGGGGACTATGGGGGCCAATATACTGTGTGAGGGCCATTGTACTGTATGGGGGTCATCATACTATGTGAGGAGGCTGTGGGGGGCATCATACTGTGTGTAGTGAGTTATGGGGTCCATCGTGTACTGGACATCTATACTTAAAATGGTTATCAGGGACTTTTTATCCCAATGGGGCTAAGCCCTTATCAGTATACTGTGTGCAGTGGGCTATGGGCTCTCCATCATACTGTGTAGGGGGCTGTGGGGTCATCATCATACTGTGTGCAGTGGGCTATGGGCTCTCCATCATACTGTGTAGGGGGCTGTGGGGTCATCATCATACTGTGTGTAGTGAGTTGTGGGGTCCATCATATACTGTACATCTACACTTAAAAGAGTTATCTGTGACTTTTTACCCCCCATGGGGCTAAGCTCTAATCAACATACTGTGTGCAGTAGGCTATGGGGTCTCCAATATTCTGTGTAGGGGGCTGTGGGGTCATCATACTGTGTGTAGTGGGCTATGGGGTCCATTATATACTGTACATCTATACTTAAAAGAGTAATCTGGGACTTTTTACACCTATGGGGCTAAGCCCTTATCAGCAGGTAGTTGCTAACTTCCTGCCTGTGTTGCCCTGCAATGATCTTTCCCAGCTCAGAACGCTCACAGATCGCTCCTGCCAGCGTTTCTTCTGCTTCCTGTGACATCACATCAACAGAGCAGATTTTTCCCTTCCACTCTGCTTTGTCAACGTGACATCTTGTTGATTGATAGCCAGCTCTGCCTAATCCATGAGTAAGGACTGAATTGTAGTCTGGAACACGTAGGGAAAGAACTTAGGCATCTTCAAGTATAGCCAAATGTCTAAGTTCTTTCCGTACGGGTTTCAGACTAAGGACTGAGTTGAAGTCTGAAATGCGTAGGGAAAGAACTTAGAAATTTGGATGTTCTTTACAATGTCTATCTTTTGCATTTTTTTTGGAATAAACCTTACCATTTTATTTGGAAAACGGCTGGAGGACTTTCTTTTTTTTTTTTTTGTACCTATAGCAATGACTAGGCGCCATGACGTGAGACCTAGTCACAAGACCTTACGCTACATCATGTGTCCACATTCGATGTCACGTAAAGATGCCCACATTCGAGTAAGTTTGACGCCACACCACAGCAGTACATATATTTTTGCAAATCTGTGATAGGGCAAAAGAGACTTTTTTTTCAACCCAAATGCCATTTTTTTTTTTTAACCAACGATAGACCCACTCTGGGCTAATTTTTCTTCACTGTGCATCTGACCCATGAGGCCTAAGGGCAGATATATCATGAAGGCTGGTGAGTTATAGGACTGTACAAGACCAGCGCTGAAAATAAGCAGAGTATTAGGTGATAATCCCATGGCGTAGCCCACATACCTTCGCAATCTCCAGCCGGCTAAGCCCTTAGAGACATCCTTCTTCCCCGGCCCAATGGAGCTGCAGGTATTCATTAGCTCCAGATTTCTTTAGCTGTTGGCGTTTTCTCGTACACTAATTTAAAAGTCATGTCCGCTGTCTTCATCTCACATACGTTCTCGCTACAGAAGGAGGCAGTAATATTTTATAGGCGGAGGACATACAATTATCTTAGATGTAAACCAGGAGTTGATGAACGATAAGCGGCTTTTGACGTCTATCAGATATCGGATCTTAGGATAAATAAATGTAAATGGGATGAAGTTGTTCTAAGTTTTCAACATCTGTCGGGGGAAAAAAAAAAAAAAAAACCATGGCTACTCTCATCATACTGTATTTCCTGTTATTTGTTCAGTGTGATTTATGGAGCCGTGCCTCGGGGCGTTCTATTATAGCGCTATATTTTACGTGCGGATGGCAGAAGTAAACTGGTTTTATAAATGTTTTTTCCCAAGGTGTCAGTCGGTATAAAAATAGAAAACCCTCAATTGGTTGTGGGCTGGTGTGAGGACGCTCCTTCCACAGTATATGAATGTTTGCCTATTGCATAATGTAGTGACTGGAGGAGTAAAGTATATGAGATTAAGGAATGGATTGGGATTCCCGTAAAGCATCGGGTTTGTATATCTATTCTTAAAGGGAATCTTGTCAGTAATGTCAACTCCCCCCATACTGCCTAAATGGGCAGGTAATTCAAAGCCAAATCCATCGACACCTTTATATCTTCTATCTGTTGCTGCATTCCTGATAAAACATTCTTTTAATTCATATAATAATAATAATCTTTATATAGCGCCAACATATTCCGCAGCGCTTTACAGTTTAACAGTTTCAAAACACCAAGTCATAATTAACAACGTTAACAATACAATACATTCATATGCAAATGAGGGTATAAAGTGCTACTTCCCGAGCAGCTGCCTCCCCAGTTTCTTTGCCACCTAGCGCCAGCCTCTTCAGCTTGATTGATAGATCATGATTGATAGATAGATCTGATGATTGATGATGATTGAAGATGATGAAGTGAAGATGATGATGATTGATAGATCTTGATTGATAGATCATGGTCTGATTTCCTTGTCTGGCGTCAATCAAGCTGAAAAGGATGATGCTGGATGGGAAAAAAAAAACTCCGGAGGCAAAGGCATGGGAAGTGCTCTGTCATGCCCAGAGAACTTAACTCCTCATTTACATCATAATTAAAATGCAAATTACTTGAGAATGCAACAACAGATAGAAGTTGTGAGATAAAAGATAGAATATAGAATACAACGACAGATAGAAGATGTATGATAAAAGATAGAATATAGAATACAACAGATAGAAGATGTAAGATAAAAGAGAGAATATAGAATACAACAGATAGAAGATGTAAGATAAAAGAGAGAATATAGAATACAACAATACATAGAAGTTGTAAGATAAAAGATAGAATATAGAATACAACACATAGAAGATGTAAGATAAAAAATAGAATATAGATGCAACAACGGATAGAAGATGTAAGATAAGAGATAGAATATAGAATGCAACAACAGATAGAAGATGTAAGATAAAAGATAGTATATAGAATACAACAGATAGAAGATGTAAGATAAAAGATAAAATATAGGATGCAAAAACAGATAGAAGATGTAAGATAAAAGATAGAAGACAGAATACAACAGATAGAAGATGTAAGATAAAAGATAAAATACAGAATACAACAATAGATAGAAGATGTAAAGATATTGATGGGATTACGGTAGCTTTCAAAGATCTACTTGTCCATATACGCGGTTCGGGGCTGTTGATCTTACTGACAGACTCCTTTAAAAGGACTATTGCCAACTCTTTTATGCGGCTAGTGATCAGTTCCCAATACCACATGAACAAATTTTGGACACTGATTCCCAGTACACTGGTCCAGTAGCCACATCAGTATTCCAGTATTTTTTTTCTTTTTTTTTCTGGGTTAATTTTTCTTTTTTCTATTTTGCGTTTTTTTTCTATTTTTATTTATTTATTTTTTCTCTTTTTTTTTAATTTTGTTGGACTAGTCATCACTCAGTTCTTAATACCACATTAACAGATTTTGGATGCATTTTTTGGACACATCCTGAACTGTCCAGTGGAATCTATGTGTGACTATACCCTTAGCGTTAATACTAATTTGAAAGAGATGAGCAAATTGATTCCCAGTATACTGGTCCAGTAGCCACATCAGTATTCCAGTATTTTTTTCTGGGTTAATTTTTCTTTTTCTTTTTTCTTTTTTTCTTTTAATTTTTCTCATTTGTTTTCTTTTTTCTTCCTAAATATTTTTTTTGTCTTTTTTCCATTTTTGTTGTCTTTTATTGGGCTAGTCATCAGTTTCCAATACCAAATTAACAGATTTTGGATGCATGTTTTTGGACACGTCTTGGACTCCCAAGTGGCAGCTATGTGTGACTTTACCCTTAAGATTAATACCTATTTGATAAAGATAAGCAAATTGTTTCACAGTGCCCTCGTCTAGTGTCAGTATTCCATGGTCACCAGACTGAGCGCCCTATGATCTGTCTCCTATCTGCCGGTATCCTTGGCCTCTCCTAGTTAGTAAGCCCAGTGTGAAGTCATGCATGGGTCACGCCACAACGACGGTGTCACCTACCAGTCAGAAGGGGATTCCAGCAGGTAAGGGTTGGCTCTCAGGACTCCCATTCGGCAACCACAACATTTCCTCAAATTTGTTTATCTTCCGTTAATGATGATTCCAATTAAGGGATCTCCCATTTTACCTAATCACAATGGCCTAGAGGCCTAGTAGGTCATTACGACCAAGCTTTCGAAACCAGACAAGTCCTTAAAATATTACCTCTTTACAAGATTATATGTAATCTCTCGCCTTTATGTGATTTTGGCATTGAATCTGCAGCAATATGAGTGGAACGAAATGGTTAATAACTAGGACAAAGTTTTAGGCGTCTTCCCGATGAGGTTGAACTTCAGTCTTCTATCTTTTGTGCAAGCGTCTCTCCCATCGGAGGTTAGGCTGACATGGAGTCAGGTAGCATCCTATCGAATGGGCAGTCTACGGATCGTTAATAAAAGAGAATTATGAACATAGGTTGAGTTGGACGTAATTTTTGCTACAAATATTTATGTTCCTTGGATTGCTAATAATAAAGTACCAGAACACGTTGCCTCCTGTTGAAGGCCATTAGGAAAAGATCACTAACAGCTGTCAAAACCGTGGAGTCAGTAGCCCCAGTCTTTTCAAGTGTTCTTTTCATTTGATGCTAAATTCCACCGATATCTCCAATAACAAAGACGGGTCTAGATGATAAATAAAATCTAAATATTATGACCCTTGATTAGTATCTTCCCTGTCTTTTTGGTATTTCATTCCTTTAGGTATGGACATCTGCATTGCTATCTATACATCTACGATGGGAAACATCCACAAGCCCTAAATATATGAAGACTTGTTTTCTGAACCCCTGAGATGTTCTACAAGGAAACATCTTCCTAAGGTCAGTTTCACACAACTTTGCTCCCACCAGAGGACTTGTCCGGACCGTCAGGTATCCCAACTTTGTGACCCGCTTCATTTATAACTGTAAACCAGTAAGCACAGGTCAGAAGACCCGGAGTTTAGGCCAAGTTTTCTGATCTAGCATAGTCCATGCAGTGACGTAGCTTGAAGCTTGTGGCCCCAATGCAAAATCTCCAACAGGGCCCCTGACATGAGTCTGTTATAGTATTGTCTTTTTAATATGGGCCAAAGGGATAGTTTGGGCCCCTTAGGCCCCCAGGGCTTGACTGCAACCCTTGCACCTTTTATAATAACTCTCCCGAGTCCACGTTTCACAAATGTGTGAAAGTCGCCTTAGGAAGACGTTTCCTTGTCGAACTCCTCACCAGTTTCGAAAACAAAACTAAGTGTTATTTTGGGGGTAAATTGACTTCCGCAGAGAGTGGAGAAATGCTGGTCTAAGCCTGAAGGTGATAACCAGAAAAATATACATTGAACTAAATTGGTTCTGTGGGACTTGAGGTTTTTTTTTTCTCCTCAAAGTACAGCTTAATTAATAGATCATGGAATTAAAAGAAGTTTCACAATTGGATGTGTTAAAAAAAAATGTTCCTGTGCTGAGATAATCTTATAAATGTGCCTCTGCTGTGTACTGTGTAATGATTGTGTCTTACCATGCAGGGACATAGTCTGATCATACCACATCTCCTGGGCAAGGGAGGACGCAAAAGAGTATACCCATACAGTATGGCAGTGGCGTATCTAGGGGGGGGCAGCTGGGGCAGTTGCCCCGGGCGCAGCCAGCAGGGGGGCGCAGTCGGGCCGCCTAATGCAGCGGTCCGCTGTGTCCTCCCTGGCGGCTGCGTTCTGCCGCCCCCCACCTGAGAGTCGGCGGTTCTCTGTGTCAGCTGTCAAGCTGACAGCCGGCGCAGAGAAGGAGGCCGTGCCGGCTCCCAGGGAGCAATTGTACTGGCGTCTATACAGACGCCTGTACAATTGAAGCTCTGACCGCCGAGCCAGAGCGACGTCAGCAGCGTGATCAGGTCATGTGATCACGCTGCTGACGTCACTCCCCGGCGCCCAAAGCAAACGCTGGTGGTAAGTGTGCTCCTCTGTGGAGCTGAAGAACCACCGAAGATGGGAGATGGGGAGTTAATGAGTGGAGATGGGGGGATTTGTAGAGGGGATGGCTGTTAATGTGTGGGGGTATTTAGAGTGGGGATGGGGGTTAATGAGTGGGGATGGGGGTTAATGTGTGTGGGGGTTAATGTGTGTGGGGGTTAATGAGTGGGGATGCCATGATGTTAATGTGTGGGGGGATTTGGAGTGGAGATGGGGGTTATTTAATGTGATGGGGGTTAATGAGTGGGGATTGGGTTAATGTGTGCGGGGGTTAATGAGTGGGGATGGGGATTAATGTGTGGGGGCGTTAATGAGTGGGGATGGGGGTTAATGTGTGTGGGGGTTAATGAATGGGGATGGGGTTAATGTGTGGGGGTATTTGGAGTGCAGATGGTTATTTAATGTGGGGGGGATTTGGAGTGGTGATGGGGTTAATGAGTGGGGATTGGGTTAATGTGTGCGGGGGTTAATGAATGGGGATGGGGGTTAATGTATGGGGGCGTTAATGAGTGGGGTTGGGGTTAATGTGTGGGGGTATTTGGAGTGCTGATGGGGGTTAATGAGTGGGGATTGGGTTAATGTGTGGGGGGATTTGGAGTGGGGATGGGGGGTTATTTAATGTGTGGGGGGGATTTGGAATGGGGATGGGGGGATTTAATGTGTGGGGAGATTTGAGGACACAAAATAAAGAGTATGTATGAGGAAACAGTATGGGGGATTGGTGCAGACAGTATGGGGAGCGAATGGGTTAATGTAAGTGGACACAGTATGGGGAGTCAGGGATATGTGTGAGCAGACAGTATAGAGAGTGAGGGGGTAAATATATGAGATGACCACACACAGTATGATGCCCCAAACACAGTATAATGCCCCACACACAGTATAATGCCCCACACACAGTATGATGCCCCACACACAGTATGATCGACCACACACAGTATGAAGCCCCAAACACAGTATGATGCTCTACACACAGTATGATGCTCCACACACAGTATGATCGACCACACACAGTATGATGCCCCAAACACAGTATGATGCTCTACACACAGTATGATGCTCCACACACAGTATGATGCCCCATACACAGTATGATGCCCCACACACAGTATGATCGACCACACACAGTATGAAGCCCCAAACACAGTATGATCGACCACACACAGTATGATGCCCCACACACAGTATGATGCCCCATACACAGTATGATGCCCCACACACAGTATGATCGACCACACACAGTATGAAGCCCCAAACACAGTATGATGCTCTACACACAGTATGATGCCCCACACACAGTATGATCGACCACACACAGTATGATGCCCCCCACACACAGTATAATGCCCCACACACAGTATAATGCCCCACACACAGTATGATTCCCCACACACAGTATGATCGACCACACACAGTATGATGCCCCACACACAGTATGATGCCCCACACACAGTATGATGCCCCACACACAGTATGATTGACCACACACAGTATGATGCCCCACACACAGTATGATGCCCCACATACAGTATGATGCCCCACATACAGTATGATGCTCCACACACAGTATGATCGACCACACACAGTATGATTGACCACACACAGTATGATGCCCCACACACAGTATGATGCCCCACATACAGTATGATGCTCCACACACAGTATGATGCTCCACACACAGTATGAAGCCCCACACACAGTATGATGCTCCACACACAGTATGAAGCCCCAAACACAGTATGATGCCCCACACACAGTATGATGCCCCACACACAGTATGATGCTCCACACACAGTATGAAGCCCCAAACACAGTATAATGCCCCACACACAGTATGATGCCCCACATACAGTATGATGCTCCACACACAGTATGATGCTCCACACACAGTATGAAGCCCCACACACAGTATGATGCTCCACACACAGTATGAAGCCCCAAACACAGTATGATGCCCCACACACAGTATGATGCCCCACACACAGTATGATGCTCCACACACAGTATGAAGCCCCACACACAGTATGATGCCCCACACACAGTATGATCGACCACACACAGTATGAAGCCCCAAACACAGTATGATGCTCTACACACAGTATGATGCCCCACACACAGTATGATCGACCACACACAGTATGATGCCCCCCACACACAGTATGATGCCCCACACACAGTATAATGCCCCACACACAGTATGATGCCCCACACACAGTATGATTCCCCACACACAGTATGATCGACCACACACAGTATGATTCCCCACACACAGTATGATCGACCACACACACTATAATGCCCTACACACAATATGATGCTCCACACACAGTATGATGCCCCACACACAGTATGATGCTCCACACACAGTATGATCGACCACACACAGTATGATTGACCACACACAGTATGATGCCCCATACACAGTATGATCTACCACACACAGTATGATGCTCCACACACAGTATGATCTACCACACACAGTATGATGCCCCACACACAGTATGATGCTCCACATACAGTATGAAGCCCCAAACACAGTATGATGCTCCACACACAGTATGAAGCCCCAAACACAGTATGATGCCCCACACACAGTATGATCGACCACACACAGTATGATCGACCACACACAGTATGATCGACCACACACAGTATGATTGACCACACACAGTATGATGCCCCACACACAGTATGATGCCCCACATACAGTATGATGCTCCACACACAGTATGATCTACCACACACAGTATGATGCCCCACACACAGTATGATGCTCCACATACAGTATGAAGCCCCAAACACAGTATGATGCTTCACACACAGTATGATCGACCACACACAGTATGATTGACCACACACAGTATGATGCCCCACACACAGTATGATGCCCCACATACAGTATGATGCTCCACACACAGTATGATCTACCACACACAGTATGATGCCCCACACACAGTATGATGCTCCACATACAGTATGAAGCCCCAAACACAGTATGATGCTCCACACACAGTATGAAGCCCCAAACACAGTATGATGCCCCACACACAGTATGATGCCCCACACACAGTATGATCGACCACACACAGTATAATGCCCCACACACAGTATAATGCCCCACACACAGTATGATGCCCCACACACAGTATGATCGACCACACACAGTATGATGCTCTACACACAGTATGATCGACCACACACAGTATGATGCCCCCCACACACAGTATAATGCCCCACACACAGTATAATGCCCCACACACAGTATGATTCCCCACACACAGTATGATCGACCACACACAGTATGATGCCCCACACACAGTATGATGCCCCACACACAGTATGATGCCCCACACACAGTATGATCGACCACACACAGTATGAAGCCCCAAACACAGTATGATGCCCCACACACAGTATGATCGACCACACACAGTATGATGCCCCCCACACACAGTATAATGCCCCACACACAGTATAATGCCCCACACACAGTATGATTCCCCACACACAGTATGATCGACCACACACAGTATGATGCCCCACACACAGTATGATGCCCCACACACAGTATGATGCCCCACACACAGTATGATTGACCACACACAGTATGATGCCCCACACACAGTATGATGCCCCACATACAGTATGATGCCCCACATACAGTATGATGCCCCACACACAGTATGATGCCCCACACACAGTATGATGCCCCACATACAGTATGATGCTCCACACACAGTATGATGCTCCACACACAGTATGAAGCCCCACACACAGTATGATGCTCCACACACAGTATGAAGCCCCAAACACAGTATGATGCCCCACACACAGTATGATGCCCCACACACAGTATGATGCTCCACACACAGTATGAAGCCCCAAACACAGTATGATGCCCCACACACAGTATGATGCCCCACACACAGTATGATGCTCCACACACAGTATGAAGCCCCAAACACAGTATAATGCCCCACACACAGTATGATGCCCCACACACAGTATAATGCCCCACACACAGTATGATCGACCACACACAGTATGAAGCCCCAAACACAGTATGATGCTCTACACACAGTATGATGCCCCACACACAGTATGATCGACCACACACAGTATGATGCCCCACACACAGTATAATGCCCCACACACAGTATAATGCCCCACACACAGTATAATGCCCCACACACAGTATGATTCCCCACACACAGTATGATCGACCACACACAGTATGATTCCCCACACACAGTATGATCGACCACACACACTATAATGCCCTACACACAATATGATGCTCCACACACAGTATGTTGCCCCACATACAGTATGATACCCCACACACAGTATGATGCCCCACACACAGTATGATGCCCCACATACAGTATGATGCTCCACACACAGTATGATCGACCACACACAGTATGATTGACCACACACAGTATGATGCCCCACATACAGTATGATGCCCCACATACAGTATGATGCTCCACACACAGTATGATCGACCACACACAGTATGATCGACCACACACAGTATGATCGACCACACACAGTATGATGCCCCACACACAGTATGATGCCCCACATACAGTATGATGCTCCACACACAGTATGATCTACCACACACAGTATGATGCCCCACACACAGTATGATGCTCCACACACAGTATGAAGCCCCAAACACAGTATGATGCTCCACACACAGTATGAAGCCCCAAACACAGTATGATGCCCCACACACAGTATGATGCCCCACACACAGTATGATCGACCACACACAGTATAATGCCCCACACACAGTATAATGCCCCACACACAGTATGATGCCCCACACACAGTATGATCGACCACACACAGTATGAAGCCCCAAACACAGTATGATGCTCTACACACAGTATGATGCCCCACACACAGTATGATCGACCACACACAGTATGATGCCCCCCACACACAGTATAATGCCCCACACACAGTATAATGCCCCACACACAGTATGATTCCCCACACACAGTATGATCGACCACACACACTATAATGCCCTACACACAATATGATGCTCCACACACAGTATGTTGCCCCACATACAGTATGATGCCCCACACACAGTATGATGCCCCACACACAGTATGATGCCCCACATACAGTATGATGCTCCACACACAGTATGATCGACCACACACAGTATGATTGACCACACACAGTATGATGCCCCACACACAGTATGATGCCCCACATACAGTATGATGCCCCACATACAGTATGATGCTCCACACACAGTATGATCGACCACACACAGTATGATCGACCACACACAGTATGATTGACCACACACAGTATGATGCCCCACACACAGTATGATGCCCCACACAAAGTATGATCGACCACACACAGTATGATCAACCACACACAGTATGATTGACCACACACAGTATGATGCTCCACACACAGTATGATCGACCACACACAGTATGATTGACCACACACAGTATGATGCCCCACACACAGTGTGATGCCCCACACACAGTATGATGCTCTACACACAGTATGATCTACCACACACAGTATGATGCCCCACACACAGTATGATCGACCACACACAGTATGATCAACCACACACAGTATGATTGACCACACACAGTATGATGCTCCACACACAGTATGATCGACCACACACAGTATGATTGACCACACACAGTATGATGCCCCACACACAGTGTGATGCCCCACATACAGTATGATGCCCCACACACAGTATGATGCTCCACACACAGTATGATGCCCTACACACAGTATGATGCTCCACACACAGTATGATGCCCCACACACAGTATGATGCCCCACACACAGTATGATGCCCCACACACAGTATGATGCTCCACACACAGTATGATGCCCCACACACAGTATGATCGACCACACACAGTATGATGCTCTACACACAGTATGATGCCCCACACACAGTATAATGCCCCACACACAGTATGATCGACCACACACAGTATGATGCTCTACACCAGTGGTCCCCAACCTTTTTTGCACCAGGGACCGGTTTCAAGCAAGACCATTCTTCCATGGCCCGGTAGGGCGGGGATGGAGGTGTGGCAGGGGCGGGGCTTTGGTCATAAGGGGGCGGGGCTATGGACGCGGTTGTAGTGTAGCAGTGCATACTTATAATTAAATAACATTTATAATGTGACTCAACTCACCATAGGTTTTGAATGAGTGCTCCATCACCCCATTCTTGCCTGCTCCATCACCCCATCACTCCCTTCTCCCCATCACTGCCATCTCTCCATCATTGCCTTCACCCCATCACTGCCATCTCTCCATCATTGCCTTCACCCCATCACTGACGTCTCTCCATCACTCCCATCAATGCCTTCTCTCCATCACCCCCATCATGGCCTTCTCCCATTACCCCCTCATGGCCTTCTCCCATTACCCCCATGATGGCCTTCTCCCATCACCCCAGGCATCATGGTCTTCTCCCATTACCCCCTCATGGCCTTCTCCCATTACCCCCATCATGGTCTTCTCCCATTACCCCCTCATGGCCTTCTCCCATTACCCCCATCATGGCCTTCTCCCATTACCCCCATCATGGCCTTCTCCCATTACTCCCATCATGGCCTTCTCCCATTACCCCCCTCATGGCCTTCTCCCATTACCCCAGGCATCATGGTCTTCTCCCATTACCCCCTCATGGTCTTCTCCCATTACCCCCATCATGGTCTTCTCCCATTACCCCCCTAATGGCCTTCTCCCATTACCCCAGGCATCATGGTCTTCTCCCATTACCCCCTCATGGTCTTCTCCCATTACCCCCATCATGGTCTTCTCCCATTACCCCCCTAATGGCCTTCTCCCATTACCCCAGGCATCATGGTCTTCTCCCATTACCCCCTCATGGTCTTCTCCCATTACCCCCATCATGGCCTTCTCCTCATGTCCCCATCTCCTCCAGGGCCAGGCTCCACGTACACAAACACAGACACACACACACACACACACAGACAGACATACATACACACACCACCTCTCACCTGTCGCAGCATCGCCCGCGCTTCCTCGCTCTCACACAGCAGCGGCGCGCTCCTCTCTGTGTCAGTCAGAGACAGGAAGCGCGGGCGGCGGGCAGGAAGCTGGACGGGTCCTTGCAGCTCCGCTCCTGCTATTCCCTCTTGCAGGCAGCGGAGCTACTTGATCGCTCCCTGCCCGCCGCTACACGCCGCTAAGAATTGCTGCGCGCCGCCCCAGCCCCCGCTACGCCACTGACCGCCCCTGGCTCCCCTTGTGTCTGCGGACCGGCAAGGGCACTGCAGCGGCCCGGTGCTGGGCCACGGACCGGCGGTTGGGGACCCCTGCTCTACACACAGTATGATGCTCCACACACAGTATGATGCTCCACACACAGTATGATTGACCACACACAGTATGATGCCCCACACATAGTATGATGCCCCACACACAGTAAGATGCTCCACACACAGTAAGATGCCCCACACACAGTATGATCGACCACACACAGTATGATGCCCCACACACAGTATGATGCCCCACACACAGCATGATGCTCCACACACAGTATGATGCCCCCACACACACAGTATGATGCCCCACACACAGTATGATGCCCCCACACACACAGTATGATGCCCCACACACAGTATGATGCCTCACACACAGTATGATGATCCACACACAGTATGATGCCCCACACACAGTATGATGCCCCACAGACAGTATGATGGCCCCACACACAGTATGATGCTCCACACACAGTATGATGCCCCGACACACACAGTATGATGCCCCACACACAGTATGATGCCCCACACACAGTATGATGCCCCCACACACACAGTATGATGCCCCACACACAGTATGATGCTCCACACACAGTATGATGCTCCACACACAGTATGATGCCACCACACACACAGTATGATGCCCCACACACAGTATGACGCTCCATACACAGTATGATGCCCCACACACAGTATGATGCCCCACACACAGTATGATGCCCCACACACAGTATGATTCCCCACACACAGTATGATTCCCCACGCACAGTATGATGCTCCACACACAGTATGATCGACCACACACAGTATAATGCCCTACACATAGTATGATGCCCCACACACCGTATGATGCCCCACACACAGTATGATGCCCCACACACAGTATGATTCCCCACGCACAGTATGATGCTCCACACACAGTATGATCGACCACACACAGTATAATGCCCCACATACAGTATGATGATCTACACACAGTATGATGCTCCACACACAGTATGATCGACCACACACAGTATAATGCCCCACACACAGTATAATGCCCCGCACACAGTATGATGCCCCACACACAGTATGATCGACCACACACAGTATGATGCTCTACACACAGTATGATCGACAACACACAGTATAATGCCCCACACACAGTATGATGCTCTACACACAGTATGATCGACCACACACAGTATAATGCCCCACACACAGTATAATGCCCCGCACACAGTATGATTCCCCACACACAGTATGATCGACCACACACAGTATGATGCTCTACACACAGTATGATCGACAACACACAGTATGATGCCCCACACACAGTATGATGCCCCACGCACAGTATGATGCCCCACACACAGTATGATCGACCACACACAGTATGATGCTCTGCACACAGTATGATCGACCACACACAGTATGATGTCCCACACACAGTATGATGCCCCACATACAGTATGATGCTCCACACATAGTATGATCGACCACACACAGTATGATCGACCACACACACTATAATGCCCTACACACAGTATGATGCTCCACACACAGTATGATGCCCCACATACAGTATGATGCCCCACACACAGTATGATGCCCCACATACAGTATGATGCTCCACACACATTATGATCGACCACACACAGTATGATCGACCACACACAGTCTAATTCCCCACATACAGTATGATGCTCCACACACAGTATGATGCCCCACATACAGTATGATGCTCTACACACAGTATGATCGACCACACACAGTATAATGCCCCACACACAGTATGATGCCCCACACACAGTATAATGCCCCACACACAGTATGATCGACCACACACACTATGATGCTCCACACACAGTATGATGCCCCACATACAGTATGATGCTCTACACACAGTATGATCGACCACACACAGTATAATGCCCCACACACAGTATGATGCCCCACACACAGTATAATGCCCCCACACACAGTATGATGCTCCGCACACAGTATGATGCCCCCACACACACAGTATGATGCCCCACACACAGTATGATGCCCCACACACAGTATGATGCTCCACACACAGTATGATGCCCCCACAAACAGTATGATGCCCCACACACAGTATGATGCTCCACACACAGTATGATGCCCCACACACAGTATGATGCTCCACACACAGTATGATGCCCCCACAAACAGTATGATGCCCCACACACAGTATGATGCTCCACACACAGTATGATGCCCCACACACAGTATGATCGACCACACACAGTATGATGCTCCACACACAGTATAATGCCCCACACACAGTATGATGCCTCACACACAGTATGATGCCCCCACACACAGTATGATGCTCCGCACACAGTATGATGCCCCCACACACACAGTATGATGCCCCACACACAGTATGATGCCCCACACACAGTATGATGCTCCACACACAGTATGATGCCCCCACAAACAGTATGATGCCCCACACACAGTATGATGCTCCACACACAGTATGATGCCCCACACACAGTATGATACTCCACACACATTATGATTCCCCCCACACACAGTATGATGCCCCCCCCACACAGTATGATGCCCCACACACAGTATGATGCCCCACACACAGTATGATGCTTCACACACAGCATGATGCTCCACACACAGCATGATGCCCCACACACAGTATGATGCCCCACACACAGTATGATGCCCCACACACACAGTATGATGCCCCACACACAGTATGATGCTCCACACACAGTATGATGCCCCCACACACACAGTATGATGCCTCACACACAGTATGATGCCCCACACACAGTATGATGCTCCACACACAGTATGATGCCCCTACAAACAGTATGATGCCCCCACACACAGTATGATGCCCCACACACCGTATGATGCCCCCACACACAGTATGATGCCCCACACACAGTATGATGCTCCACACACAGTATGATGCCCCCACACACACAGTATGATGCCCCACACACAGTATGATGCCCCCACACACACAGTATGATGCCCCACACGCAGTATGATGCTCCACACACAGTATGATGCCCCTACAAACAGTATGATGCCCCACACACAGTATGATGCCCCACACACAGTATGATGCCCCCACACACACAGTATGATGCCCCACACACAGTATGATGCCCCACACACAGTATGATGCCTCACACACAGCATGATGATCCACACATAGCATGATGCCCCACACACAGTATGATGCCCCACACAAAGTATGATGCCCCCACACACAGTATGATGCCCCACACACAGTATGATGCTCCACACACAGTATGATGCCCCCCACACACAGTATGATACCCCACACACAGTATGATGCCCCACACACAGTATGATTCCCCACACACAGTATGATGCTCCACACACAGTATGATGCCCCCCCACACACAGTATGATGCCCCCCACACACAGTATGATGCCCCACACACAGTATGATGCCCCCACACACAGTATGATGCCCCACACACAGTATGATGCTCCACACACAGTATGATGCCCCCACACACACAGTATGATGCCCCCACAGACACAGTATGATGCCCCACACACAGTATGATGCCCCCACACACACAGTATGATGCCCCACACGCAGTATGATGCTCCACACACAGTATGATGCCCCTACAAACAGTATGATGCCCCACACACAGTATGATGCCCCACACACAGTATGATGCCCCCACACACACAGTATGATGCCCCACACACAGTATGATGCCCCACACACAGTATGATGCCTCACACACAGCATGATGCTCCACACACAGCATGATGCCCCACACACAGTATGATGCCCCACACAAAGTATGATGCCACCACACACAGTATGATGCCCCACACACAGTATGATGCTCCACACACAGTATGATGCCCCACACACAGTATGATACCCCACACACAGTATGATGCCCCACACACAGTATGATTCCCCACACACAGTATGATGCTCCACACACAGTATGATGCCCCCCCACACACAGTATGATGCCCCCCACACACAGTATGATGCCCCACACACAGTATGATGCCCCACACACAGTATGATGCTCCACACACAGTATGATGCCCCCCCACACACAGTATGATGCCCCCCACACACAGTATGATGCCCCCACACACAGTATGATGCCCCACACACAGTATGATGCTCCACACACAGTATGATTCCCCCACACACACAGTATGATGCCCCACACACAGTATGATGCCCCACACACAGTATGATGCTCCACACACAGTATGATGCTCCTACAAACAGTATGATGCCCCACACACAGTATGATGCCCCACACACAGTATGATGCCCACACACACACACAGTATGATGCCCCACATACAGTATGATCGACCACACACAGTATGATCGACCACACACAGTATGATCGACCACACACAGTATGATGCTCCACACACAGTATGATCGACCACACACAGTATGATGCTCCACACACAGTATAATGCCCCACACACAGTATGATTGACCACACACAGTATGATGCCCCACACACAGTATGATGCCCCACAAACAGTATGATGCCCCACACACAGTATGATGCCCCATACACAGTATGATGTCCCCACACACACCGTATGATGCCCCACACACAGTATGATGCTCCACAAACAGTATGATGCCCCACACACAGTATGATGCCCCCACACACACAGTATGATGCCCCACACGCAGTATGATGCTCCACACACAGTATGATGCCCCTACAAACAGTATGATGCCCCACACACAGTATGATGCCCCACACACAGTATGATGCCCCCACACACACACAGTATGATGCCCCACACACAGTATGATGCCTCACACACAGTATGATGCTCCACACACAGCATGATGCCCCCCACACACAGTATGATGCCCCACACACAGTATGATGCCCCCACACACAGTATGATGCCCCACACACAGTATGATGCTCCACACACAGTATGATTCCCCCACACACACAGTATGATGCCCCCACACACAGTATGATGCCCCCACACACAGTATGATGCCCCACACACAGTATGATGCTCCACACACAGTATGAAGCCCCTACAAACAGTATGATGCCCCACACACAGTATGATGCCCCACACACAGTATGATGCCCACACACACACACAGTATGATGCTCCACACACAGTATGATGCCCCCACACACACAGTATGATGCCCCACACACAGTATGAAGCCCCTACAAACAGTATGATGCCCCACACACAGTATGATGCCCCACACACAGTATGATGCCCACACACACACACAGTATGATGCTCCACACACAGTATGATGCCCCCACACACACAGTATAATGCCCCACACACAGTATGATGCTCCACACACAGTATGATCGACCACACACAGTATGATGCTCCACACACAGTATAATGCCCCACACACAGTATGATTGACCACACACAGTATGATGCCCCACACACAGTATGATGCCCCACACACAGTATGATGCCCCACAAACAGTATGATGCCCCACACACAGTATGATGCCCCATACACAGTATGATGCCCCCACACACACCGTATGATGCCCCACACACAGTATGATGCTCCACAAACAGTATGATGCCCCACACACAGTATGATGCCCCACATGCAGTATGATTCCCCACACGCAGTATGATGCCCCCACACACACAGTATGATGCCCCACACAAAGTATGATGCCCCACACACAGAATGATGCCCCCACACACAGTATGATGCCCCACACACAGTATGATGGTATGATGCCCCACACACAGTATGATGCCCCACACACAGTATGATGGTATGATGCCCCACACACAGTATGATGCCCCATACACAGTATGAAGCCCCACACACAGTATGATGGAATGATGCCCCACACACAGTATGATGGTATGATGCCCCACACACAGTACGATGCCCCACACACACAGTATGATGCCCCACACACAGTATGATGCTCCACACACAGTATGATGCTCCACACACAGCATGATACCCCACACACAGTATGATGCCCCACACACAGTATGATGGTATGATGCCCCACACACAGTATGATGCCCCACACACAGTATGATGGTATGATGCCCCACACACAGTATGATTCCCCACACACAGTATGATGCCCCACACACAGTATGATGGTATGATGCCCCACACACAGTATGATGCCCCATACACAGTATGAAGCCCCACACACAGTATGATGGTATGATGCCCCACACACAGTATGATGGTATGATGCCCCACACACAGTATGATGCCCCAAACACAGTGTGATGCCCCACACACACTATGATACCCCACACACACTATGATGCCCCACACACAGTATGATTGACCACACACAGTATGATGCCCCACACACAGTATGATGCCCCACACACAGTATGATGCTCCACACACACTATGATGCCCCACACACAGTATGATGCCCCACACACAGTATGATGCCCCACACACAGCATGATGCCCCATGCACAGTATGATGCCCCACACACAGTATGATGCCCCACACACAGTATGATCGACCACACACAGTATGATGCCCCACGCACAGTATGATGCCCCACACACAATATGATGCTCCACACACAGTATGATTGACCACACACAGTATGATGCCCCATGCACAGTATGATGCCCCACACACAGTATGATGCCCCACACACAGTATGATGCCCCACACACAGTATGATCGACCACACACAGTATGATGCCCCACGCACAGTATGATGCTCCACACACAGTATGATGCTCCACACACAGTATGATGCCCCACACACAGTATGATCGACCACACACAGTATGATGCTCCACACACAGTATGATTGACCACACACAGTATGATGCCCCACACACAGTATGATGCTCCACACACAGTATGATGCTCCACACACAGTATGATCGACCACACACAGTATGATGCCCCACACACAGTACGATGCCCCACACACACAGTATGATGCCCCACACACAGTATGATGCTCCACACACAGTATGATGCTCCACACACAGCATGATACCCCACACACAGTATGATGCCCCACACACAGTATGATGGTATGATGCCCCACACACAGTATGATGCCCCACACACAGTATGATGGTATGATGCCCCACACACAGTATGATTCCCCACACACAGTATGATGCCCCACACACAGTATGATGGTATGATGCCCCACACACAGTATGATGCCCCATACACAGTATGAAGCCCCACACACAGTATGATGGTATGATGCCCCACACACAGTATGATGGTATGATGCCCCACACACAGTATGATGCCCCAAACACAGTGTGATGCCCCACACACACTATGATACCCCACACACACTATGATGCCCCACACACAGTATGATTGACCACACACAGTATGATGCCCCACACACAGTATGATGCCCCACACACAGTATGATGCTCCACACACACTATGATGCCCCACACACAGTATGATGCCCCACACACAGTATGATGCCCCACACACAGCATGATGCCCCATGCACAGTATGATGCCCCACACACAGTATGATGCCCCACACACAGTATGATCGACCACACACAGTATGATGCCCCACGCACAGTATGATGCCCCACACACAATATGATGCTCCACACACAGTATGATTGACCACACACAGTATGATGCCCCACACACAGTATGATGCCCCATGCACAGTATGATGCCCCACACACAGTATGATGCCCCACACACAGTATGATGCCCCACACACAGTATGATCGACCACACACAGTATGATGCCCCACGCACAGTATGATGCTCCACACACAGTATGATGCTCCACACACAGTATGATGCCCCACACACAGTATGATCGACCACACACAGTATGATGCTCCACACACAGTATGATTGACCACACACAGTATGATGCCCCACACACAGTATGATGCTCCACACACAGTATGATGCTCCACACACAGTATGATCGACCACACACAGTATGATGCTCCACACACAGTATAATGCCCGACACACAGTATGATTGACCACACACAGTATGATGCTCCACACACAGTATGATGCCCCATACACAGTATGATGCCCCACACACAGTATGATGCTCCACACACAGTATGATCGACCACACACAGTATGATGCCCCACACACAGTATGATGCCCCACACACAGTATGATGCTCCACACACAGTATGATGCCCCATACACAGTATGATGCCCCACGCACAGTATGATGCCCCACACACAGCATGATCGACCACACACAGTATGATGCTCCACACACAGTATGATCGACCATGCACAGTATGATGCCCCACACACAGTATGATGCTCCACACACACAGTATAATGCCCCACACACAGTATGATGCTCCACACACAGTATGATCGACCACACACAGTATGATGCCCCACACACAGTATGATGCCCCACACACAGTATGATGCTCCACACACAGTATGATGCCCCATACACAGTATGATGCTCCACACACACAGTATGATGCCCCACACACACAGTATGATGCCCCCACACACAGTATGATGTCCCACACACAGTATAATGCCCCACGCACAGTATGATGCCCCACACACAGTGTGATGCCCCACACACATAGTATGATGCCCCACACACAGTATGATGCCCCACGCACAGTATGATGCCCCATACACAGTATGATGCCCCACACACAGTATGATGCCCCACACACATAGTATGATGCCCCACACACAGTGTGATGCCCCACACACATAGTATGATGCCCCACACACAGTATGATGCCCCACGCACAGTATGGTACCCCATACACAGTATGATGCCCCACACACAGTATGATGCCCCACACACAGTATGATGCCCCACACACAGTATGATGCCCCATACACTGTACGATGCCACTACACACAGTATGATGCCCCACACACAGTATGATGCCCCATGCACAGTATGGTGCCCCATACACAGTATGATGCCCCACACACAGTATGATGCCCCACACACAGTATGATGCCCCACACACAGTATGATGCCCCACACTCAGTATGATGCCCCACACACAGTACGATGCCCCACACACAAGCATCCTACTTTCCTTTGTGTCCAGCTTCTCATACTGAGATAATCTATGCTGACAGTTATGTGACCTGAAGGTTTTCTTCCTTTTTTTGTGCAGCTTTTGTGACATCTTTATTGCTGTCATTTAATGGTTCTTCTGGTTTTCACTCCACTGGCTAATAATGCACAATTACAGCAAAACTCTCCAAAAGACAATCGGGCATCTTTTTAGCTTTCCCATTGACTTGTATTGTAAAATTTAAAGCATCTTCCAAGCGGAAAACGCCAGAAAAATGGTCATGTCACTTCTTTTTAACCGGTTGTTGTTTTTGGAAATCTGAATCCATTAAAGACGTTCCAAAGTCTGAACATGTGCACAGCAAGTCGTTTTCACATAGAAATGCATGTGTTCATTCTTTTAAAGGTTTTCTGCTAGGTCTTTCAGGTGGTGGAACCCGTTGTGTGCACATACCCTTACACGCAGAGTAAATATGGGAGATACCGGCCATAGGTTGGTGTCTGATCCTATCTCCTATGCTGTGGCTGCATCACCCGAACCTTGAGAAGCGCAACATCTCCGTCAAACAGAAAGCCTAAAGACAGAGGTACTTGGTCCCGAACCCCTTTTTCTACAAACCACTCATTGACTTCTCTAACTCCAACATCTGGCTGGAAATTTAGTCCTGGAGCCTTTTCTTTCACAACATTAGTTGGGTGAAGGTCCCTCAGGGGCGTCACCATTGTAGTGACGGAATGATGTCAGAATACTCTGATTGATCAACAAGATTAAATTGCTCCTCTTGTATTAGACTGTATCCACCTGTTGCAAGGTTTTTTTTGCCACAACCACAATAGAACCTCAATATTTTTGCTGCAATTTTGAAAATTTTAGCAAATCGGTGCATTGCAGCCAAAACATGCATTGGACCCGCAATATGTGGATGAGGCTTCATATAGTACAATCAGACATTCTTAAAAGTCGGAAACCCTAAAATGATAAATGACGAGCTGGAAGTTCAGGTCGGGTACACACTGGAGTCACCATTACTCTCCATTCACCCCTATAGAAGAATATAGAGCTATCTCTGAAGCTTCGCATCATCCTCAGTCGAGTAGAAACTTTATTTTCCCAGCTGTGAATTTTCAGGAGTTGTGCATAAAAGGAATTAAATCTTGGCATCTCATACTATTATATATTTTGTAGAAATTTATTTTTGTGCTGAATCAAGTACACTCCCAAAAAAAAACGTTAACTGATAAGGTCGAAAAGTAGACAGATGTGGAACATCTGTCGAGAAGATCCTGGAAGAGAAATGTCAAGAAAGTGACAAATACCTGTTCAAAGTGAATGTCCCACCACTGAAATCCAACACATATTATCAATAAACCCAGAAAAGAAATAGAAAAATATTTTAATATCATACAAATCTGCAAACTTTTTCTATTCAAATTTATTTCACGAAGTAAAAAAAACTTATTACTTAAGAATTACTAGCACAGCTCTTACATTTCAGCAGAAGAACCTGCTGTAAGGCTCACCTTGTCAGGTGGATCTGCTAAGCCTTTGGTTCCGAGAGTTTGAGGGATATACGGACTCCGGGCGTTGGCGCAGTTTCCTAAATGACACATGAAATCGAGGTCTTGGACTATCTGGAATCTCAGAAGCAGCCAGACAGATGGAGTGGATCACAGCAAAGATGGATGTTGAAAGTACAAGTACAGATAATTGAGTAAACCAGACACAGGAACACTAGAGTCTCAATCCCAAGATACAAGTGTGTGTACTAATTGGCCTTAAATTGGATTAGGGAGATGACGTCACTGAGACAACCTGCATAACCTGACGTGGAGCACAGCAGAGGGCAGCGGACCGAGGTGAAGGAAGCAGAGCCCGGGATACTTGGGGAAGGTGCACAACACCAGCCCTCTTAACAAGTGGCAAACAGCTACCACATCATCTCACTTAAGAGTCCGTCTAACCAGATGCTCCATATAGTAAAAGCAGGTCCTTGGCGGAAGACCCCCCGCTCTACCATGGTGTACATACATATTCATATACAGTTAGGACCATATATATTTGGACAGAGACAACATTTTTCTAATTTTGGTTCTAGACATTACCACAATGAATTTTAAACAAAACAATTCAGATGCAGTTGAAGTTCAGACTTTCAGCTTTCATTTGCTGGTATCAACATTAAAATTGGATGAAGGGTTTAGGAGTTTCAGCTCCTTAACATGTGCCACCCTGTTTTTAAAGGGACCAAAAGTAATTGGACAATTGACTCCAAGGTTATTTCATGGACAGGTGTGGGCAATCCCTTCGTTATGTCATTCTCAATTAAGCAGATAAAAGGCCTGGAGTTGATTTGAGGTGTGGTGCTTGCATTTGGAAGGTTTTGCTGTGAAGGAAACATGCAGTCAAAGGAGCTCTCCATGCAGGTGAAACAAGCCATCCTTAAGCTGCAAAAAACAGAGAAAACCCATCCGAGAAATTGCTACAACATTAGGAGTGGCAAAATCTACAGTTTGGTACATCCTGAGAAAGAAAGAAAGCACTGGTGAACTCATCAATGCAAAAAGACCTGGGCGCCCACGGAAGACAACAGTGGTGGATGATCGCAGAATAGTCTCCATGGTGAAGAGAAACCCCTTCACAACAGCCAACCAAGTGACCAACACTCTCCAGGAGGTAGGCGTATCAATATCCAAATCTACCATAAAGAGAAGACTGCATGAAAGTAAATACAGAGGGTTCACTGCACGGTGCAAGCCACTCATTAGCATCAAGAATCAAAAGGTTAGACTGGACTTTGCTAAAAAACATCTAAAAAAGCCAGCACAGTTCTGGAAGAACATTCTTTGGACAGGTGAAACCAAGATCAACCTCTACCAGAATGTTGGAAAGAGAAAAGTATGGCGAAGGCGTGGTACAGCTCATGATCCAAAGCATACCACATCATCTGTAAAACACGGCGGAGGCAGTGTGATGGCTTGGGCATGTATGGCTGCCATTGGCACTGGGTCACTAGTGTTTATTGATAATGTGACACAGGACAGAAGCAGCCGAATGAATTCTGAGGTATTCAGAGCCATACTGTGTGCTCAGATCCAGCCAAATGCAGCCAAACCGATGGGTAGTCGTTTCATACTACAGGTGGACAATGACCCAAAACATAAAGCCAAAGCAACCCAGGAGTTTATTAAAGCAAAGAAGTGGAATATTCTTGAATGGCCAAGTCAGTCACCTGATCTCAACCCAATTGAGCATGCATTTCACTTGTTAAAGACTAAACTTCAGACAGAAAGGCCCATAAACAAACAGCAACTGAAAACCACCGCAGTGAAGGCCTGGCAGAGCATCAAAAAGGAGGAAACACAGCGTCTGGTGATGTCCATGAGTTCAAGACTTCAGGCAGTCATTGCCAACAAAGGGTTTTCAACCAAGTACCCAGAAATGAACATTTTATTTACAATTATTTAATCTGTCGAATTACTTTTGGTCCCTTTAAAAACAGGGTGGCACATGTTAAGGAGCTGAAACTCCTAAACCCTTCATCCAATGTTAATGTGGATACCCTCAAATGAAAGCTGAAAGTCTGAACTTCAACTAAATCTGAATTGTTTTGTTTAAAATTCATTGTGGTAATGTCTAGAACCAAAATTAGAAAAATGTTGTCTCTGTCCAAATATATATGGACCTAACTGTATAGGCAGTCTAAGTGAAGGGGTAGCAGCACTGGTTAATCTAAACCACCTTGATATTGAGTGGCAAGAACTTGTTCGGGAATACTCTATAGAGAGGAACTATATTGTTGGCAAAAAGGGGGTTAGAAATTGTCTCAAAGGTCATGGCAAAAGTATGGATGGGGAGATAAACCCTATGGAAAATCAGGTTTCACAATGTGAGTCTTTCTCTCAACACAGCCTTTATGATATCCATATTACCCAAATGATATATGACAGGTGTTATCTTGATGGAACTATCCCTTTAAGGAACTTTTACTTGATTCTTTAATTTAAACTGAGTAACTCTCCCGATTGGAGCTGCTCCACTGATTCTGGAACAGTTTTTATTTTTGTTCTATGCCCCTTCATTCCAGAGTTATGCCCTCAGGAATTTTTACCTTCAACCAACTGGGCGTTTTCCACAGAACTTCCTCGTGGGCGTTGTTATTTTTCTCCTCTGACACTAGCCAATGAAAACACAGCCACACCCACAGACAAGTTCTATAGTATACTCCCAGTTGTTTGCAGGCTCAAGATGCACCATTAATATATGGAGGCATAACTTTGGAACAGAGGAACACAGAAATACAGAGAAAACTGTTCCAGAATCAGCAAAACAACAGCTGTTGGAGCAGGAACTCATTTTATATAAATAAAATCCAGTGAAAGGTCCTCTTTAAGGGTTCTAGAGAAAAATGTTATGCATCTGGTGCCGGAGAAATGGAATTTTACCATATCAAGATGTATCTTAGCTCTGGTCACGATTAACCTATGGTAAGTGATGCCACATTGCAAGATGTTTGCTGTACTTTGATTTCTTGCGGAAAGGAATGAGCCGTGAGCTATCAGTCATAAATACAAGTGAAGAGAAAGTCATTGAAATTTTCTGTAAAAACTGGAAACATTTCAGGAATTTTGCTGATCGCAGCTTCCTTCCCTGAAACAGCATAAAGTCAATAACTTTACCTTCTGCCTTCAAAGACTCAGAGAAGAGAAACAAAGGAGGGCGAGGCTGAGACTACGTTACCTGAGGTGGTCATGTCTCCCAGATGCTGTGCATGGCTATCCCACATCTGATGGGTAGAAAGCATTTGGTGAAAAGTGGGGAATGGGGAATATCAAACATTCTCCAGAATAATCTGGGGCTCAGTATCAAAGAAATGTTTTTGGTCGGAAGACAAATTTTGAAACAGATGTGAAAAATCACTGAAGCCAGTGAAGTCTGGCCAAAACTGGGGTTTTACGCTCTTAGCAACACACGGGCGTACTACTGTATCCATTTTCTTGTTTTGCTCAGATTATTAACTAGACTGATTCTTGGCTCAGATGCTGCATTTCTTCTTTCTTGCATTCCAAGTATATACATATATATATATACAGTATATATGGCCACTCCTCAACTTTGAAATTGCAACACTAAGAAGGAGAAGTCCTGGAACTATGGAAATCACAGGATGGAGACGTGTTACTAATCTGCTAATGGTGAAGTAATGGGCACAAAATTTTCAAGACATCTCAATTTATTCAATATCGGGCACAGGTGCAACGTGCAGAAATCCCAGCACTTACAGTCTCGGCTGTCATCAATGAGGTTACTAATGGTCATCTGAGGAACATTCTGCCACACTGAAAGCACTTGGGCAAATCATCAAGATCCGCTGCTGGCAGCTCCTGTGTAATCACCAACCAATGACGTCTCAGATGTGGTTGATGGGAGACAAGTTCGGAGATGCTGCAGCCACGGTGGCATGTTTAGGCCATGCAACATGATAATAGTAGCATCAGCAACATGCAGCCTGGTGTTGTCATGTGTAAAAATGGCTCCTGGGACACTTTAGAGCAGTGGTTCTCAAACTCCAGTCCTCGCGGACCCCAACAGGTCACGTTTTCAGGATTTCCTTAGTATTTCACAGGTGATGGAAGTATCATCAAGGCATCAGGAATTCTCTCATATGTGTAACACTATGGAAATCCTGAAAACATGACCTGTTGGATTCTGCGAGGACTGGAGTTTGGGAGCCACTGCTTTAGAGAAATGGCCGTACCATTGGTTCTACCACATCAATGTAGCATCAAGCTGCTAGAGGGGTCGAGCTACCGTACGTTATGTCCCCCCAGACCATAATCCTGGGAGTAGGGCCGGTGTGATGGGAAAGCCCCTTCCTGGAGTTGCCCACATGGTCGATTAGAGGTGTCCGGCTATTGTACACCATGTTCCCCCAGACCATAATCCCGGGAGTAGGACCGGTGTGATGTGAAAGCCTCTTCCTGGCATTGCCCACTTGGTTTACAAACCAGTTTCCTGCTATCATTGCATCCAAGGCAAAAACGTGTCTCATTGCTGAAGAGAATAGATTTGTCTCCCATTTACCACATCTGGGACGTTATTGGTCGGTGATTACACAGGAAGCTGCCAGCAGAGGATCTTGATGATTTGCCCCAGTGCATTCAGAAGCAGAACATTTCTCATACAGCCAGTAATAACCTCATTGATAGCAGCCAAGGCTGTAAGTGCAGGTATTTGAGCACGTGGCGCCCATACACTCTACTGAGTACATCAAAATGTTTTGAAAATTTGTGCCCATTTCTAATAAAAGGAGGAAATACGATGGGGTCCCTGGAGGTAGGTAGCACACCCCTGGATGGTCCCATCCCCAATGCTACTAGATTGTGAAAAATGGTGCAGAAGTCCAGTTTCTAGAAATATTGCTAGGGGATGAGAGCTGAAGAGTCATAGTAAGAACTGGTAAAAAAAAATATGGCTGACCCTTCCATCCTGAGTGGCAAACACATTTTGGATTTTTGCCATGTGGCCCTATTTTTTTTTTACGCGTGCCGTTATGGGCCTCCAGATTTGAGACCCCTTCTGTGAACTCTGAAAACTCATCAACCGCTTGTGAAAATTAGACAATCCGTTTAAGTCATAACCCTGAATTAATATGGTGGGTTCTAATGTGGGTTTTTTTTTTAAATCAAAAACAGACCACCGCCATATTGATGTGGTTGAATTCGGGTCTTACGTCCTCGATCATCATGGGTGGACCTTTTCTATACGTCATGATAGATGACGGGGGGCTTAAACACACCGTCAAATAACCTGCCTAATGACAAATGTAAGCATTAATGCTGACGTGGCAATTGTGTCGCGTCAGGAGACCAAAATGGTCCATCATTTACAGAACAGCCTAAAAATAATAAAAAGAAAAAAAAAAAGGGTCTGGCGAAGAATGTAAAAAAAATACACACACATTATGACTCTCTCTATGTCCAAATTGGACTGATACCACAAGCCTGGCAGGAAAAGATCTGGAAAATATTAGGACTTCGAATTTGACAAACCGCTTTGGACTTTGGTAGGAAATCAGATACATTAATTTAAGACAGAAATGGTATTTTTTAGGTCTATTTTTTACAAATGAAATGACTCTGACTAAATAAGCCGTCGAGTGCATGCAAAACAGATTGCAGTATAAACATGAATCCACTCCAAGACCTACAGTTTTACCATCAATACATGCCAAATACCAAGAAATTAGCCCATTCCCTCGCTACGGCCCAGATTAAGGGAAACGCTACAGTTTTTATATTACATAATGTGTCCTATCTATGTATTATAGCAAATGGGGGTGGCAATAAAAAACAGATTACTGATAAAAATCTAAAAAGTGTATCATCCAAGAAAAAGTAAGCCACAGACGATTACGCTCTCGAGCAACTGATGGAGTAACGCGTCCTACTTGAGACACTATGTTGAGCCGTATACATATATTTATGTGAGTAAATGGTTATTTTCTGCTTTTTCTAGGTCTCAGTTAGTACGATAAACCTTTCATTAAGTCACCCATACTCGAATGATGACTCTGCTCCTTCTGTCCCAGTCTGTACAGCAAAGCTGACAAGTTAGCTGCAGATACAGGAAGTGTCGGCCAATTGTGAGCACTTCAATAGTGTAAAAAGTGAAATATTTTGAAACCTTAAGTGTTATTCCCATCAATAAAAGTTGTTACTTATCTACAGGAAGAGGTGTGAACCCCACAAGGCTCTGAAATGCCTCATCAGAGTGGAGCAGTGCCAGCATTCTGTTCATTCTCTATATGTTTTCTTTTTATTGTAGTTGCAACCCATTCACGCGAAGTCCAAACCAAACGAAAGAAGCCCATCAGCTGCTTTGAAATGCTTTACGAGTTGGACTTCAGCTTGGGTTCGTGCCAAAACCATGGTAGATGCTTCCCTACCCCAACAATAGTGAGCATAGACATGAAGGCTATACAGCCGAGACATGTGGAAGACAAAGAAAGACTTTCTCCTTTGATCAAGTGTTAGAAGATTTGTTCGTTGTTAGACTAGACCAAGGAGAAACCCATTTTTACTATGGTGCCCTGTATCCTCCATCCTTGATCCATTGATCTGGAAATTATTACTTCACTATAATTTTTAATTAGTGCTAAACATATCAATTTTGGAACAAATCAAGCCAGACACGTCACAAGACCCAAGGATCACCAAGTTACGACTTGCCTACTTTGGACACATCATACCAAAAGAGCAATCAGTGGAGAAGGACATCATGGTGGGAAGAATAGAAGGAACAAGGCGAAGAGGAAGACCAGCAATCTGATGGCTTGATACTATCAAGATAACAGTGGAGAAGACCCTGGTGGATCTATCTAGGCTTGCGTCTTCCTAAAGATCGTTCATCCATCAAGTCGCCATGGCTCGAGAGCGAGCCAAAGGGCATTTAAAAAAATAAATACTTTAAGATTTTCACAATTCTTATCTAAACATAGAGGATTGAGTGTTTGGTCTACTGCAAGATTTTGTTTTTGAAGATACCAGGGTCATATCTATAATGGGTACAGAGGATGTAGTCAAACTCAGTCCCTAAAGTCTGGAGGGGACCAAAAGGTTCCTTTGGCCCGTATGAGAAAACTAAATACTATTAAAGACCCTTGATGGCTGGGATCCTGTTAAAGATTTTGGATTGGGCCTCAAAAGCTTCAAGTTATGCCATTGTAAGGTATAACACATGTTTCTAGTCTACAATGTTAGGCCCAGTTATTTATCCTATATGATACATGAATCTCAGATTCCCCTCATTAAGTACCATAATGTTAGACAAAACCGTAAGGGATCACTCGCTGGAGTGTTGCACTACCCTTTTAGATTGAGTAAGGTTGGGGGCAGACAAGGAAAGACCCACCTGGAATAATATGGTGGTTGGAGGAAGGGTCTGTTCTCCAGACATTGGGTTCAAGTCTGCAGTCACTCTACAGTATGTATAACCGAAACAAAATTCCACATGGTCAGGTGGAAAAAGCCTCTAGACCACGAACATGAAAACCGAAAAGGACCATTAAGGTCAAAGAAATCAAGGGCAAAAAAGATTCTTCTATGGTGAAAGAAAAAATATATATTGAGAATTATCAATAAAGTCTCATAGATTAGATGTCCTTCACCAGTTCATAACCACAAATATAAATATATTATGGTATTACTCCTTGATAAAATAGAGGCTCCATACTTAATTGATAACGAGCATAGAAAATTTTTATTAAGCAAAATACATAAATAGTGACAACATGAGAGCAAAAGAAACACGGGACAGTGAAAATTATGAGTATGGAATGTCATAGATGACCAAGGCTAGGAGAATACACATGTCCTTCATACAAAACAGTGTATCTGAGCACAGTTTAATTTAAAAGGGTAAACAGCGAATAGATGCATAGAATATTCTCAAAAATGTTAGCTAAAATAGCTGAATATACACATAAAAACGTGCAAAAACATATGAAAAGGACACTATGTCCCCCTATGCAAGGTATATAGACATGAGACAAGAGAAAATATCTCACACTGCCTTATAAGATTACTGCAGCTGCTCTCAAAGGGGTTAAAATGCTCACCTTTAACATATCTAACATGGCTATTATAAAGATCTCACCAGCAAGTGGAGTAACCGCTATGCCATTCATTATAAGACGTAAGTAAGAGCAGATGAATAGATATGTCCATATACTAAATACCTTCAGTCATGGTGTAGCAGAAAGTAAGTGCAGCAGGCACGTGTGGGACACCGGGAGCCTCAACGCGCGTTTCGCCTATGGCTTCGTCGGGAGGCGTGACCAATTAAAAGAGGCATGGGCTTTTTAAATGCATAATCTGGAGCTTCAGCCAATCGTGACTGCAGATTTGTGAATCTTAACAGCGTGCAGTGTGAGCTGTGAGTATTTGCCGGCACAATTTGCATACTTCCATACTTCTGGCCACATTCCTGCTAGACTTGCATTGATTGAGGCCATGGATGTCTAGTCGGCACATGACCGCAGGTAGGCAAATCGCATACTTGCCGTCACATGACCGACACCTGAGAATCCTGACAGCTCACAGGGTGCGCACTGTAAGGATTCACAAGTCTGCAGTCACATAGAGTGACTGCAGAATAGAACCCCAAGCCTAGACAACCCCTCTAATTTGTCTTGGCTGCAGATCTATCAGAGTTACCTTTAAAAATCCAAGAAAGATATATGAAAAAATGTCAAATTAAGTGTAAATTTTTCATGATTTTTAAGAGAACTGACAATTTTATTTTTGAGCCTCATTGTTGAAATTCTTGTCTTATCTTGTGATCCATCTTGGCAGGATATTTATTTATAATCTCATTGAATATTACTAGTTGTAAAATAATGAGGTGTTTAACGTGTCTGGTCTTCTTCCTGCTTGTCCGTGTGACTGATGATGAAAAGAGCCCGCAAGTCTGGCTGAAATTCCAGAATTAAAGTCTACGTGTCTACATATACCATGATATTCGATGGATGGAGAGAAAATATTCTAGGAAGGTTATCTACCATATATTTTATGAATATACCTTGATAGAAATTCTTCTTTTACTTTTTATGGCAGTTCTGTATGGGGCAACTGTGACTGGCACTGTTATGTGGGCACTGCCTGGTACTAATAGTCTGTGTTACATTTATATTCCCAATATGTGGCTGCACAATATTGTAATGTGACAAGTTTATATTTTCAGTGATTTGCATTGCACTTTGAAATTAACACCTTTTAGCTCCATAAGATTGGCACTGTTGTGTGGGTACTGTATGGCACTAACATTGCATTAGTTTTATTTTCACACCAGGTGGTACCCTATTTACATGGTGTGTCATCTTCATATTATCACTGCACTCATATTACACTCATAGAGAATAACGCAGCCCCCCTCATAGAGTATAATTCAACCACCTCAGAGTATAATGCAGCCCCTCATAGAGTATAATGCAGACCCTCCATAGAGTATAATGCAGCCACCTCAGAGAATAATGCAGCCACCCATAGAGTATAATGCAGGCCCCACATAGCGTATAATGCAGCCACCTCAGAGAATAATGCAGCCACCCATAGAGTATAATCCAGCCCCCTCATAGAGTATAATGCAGACCCTCCATAGAGTATAATGCAGGCCCCACATAACGTATAATGCAGCCACCTCAGAGAATAATGCAGCCACCCATAGAGTATAATCCAGCCCCCTCATAGAGTATAATGCAGACCCTCCATAGAGTATAATGCAGGCCCCACATAACGTATTATGCAGCCACCTCAGAGAATAATGCAGCCACCCATAGAGTATAATCCAGCCCCCTATTAGAGTGTAATGCACGCCCATCATAGAATATAATTCAGGAGATTGACTTTAAAATAGGTATTATGGACTACGAGAAGACAATCCACCAATATCTTTGTAGTATATAGATAGTGTTCTCTTGTCAGTGTTAGCATATCCAACCTGTCTTTTTCGTAGCATCTTCTTGAAGGAAATGACTACTTTTCTGGCAGAACACTTTTTTTTTTTAACTTGGCTGCAGCTTGAGCGTAAGATTTTGACAAACTTCTCGCTCTTTTGGTTAAGTTGGGCTGTTTACCACTGAACATTGGATTCGGGAACAAAGAACAACTGTAATTATTAGTATTAGCGCCACTGTCCTACTATAGAAACATCTATTTCACTAGTCTGGTTTTAGGTCCAAGTACAACCACAAACTGCAGATACGATGATTCTTCTATTCCTCTGCTTGAGAGACGTTGGTGAGAGGAGAAGGTGGACAGAAAGAACATGTCTGATGTTTGAGGTCCCCGCATATCCATTTGTTACATGAACAGCGTATTGATATTAATAGGAGCTGTATAATACTTGATTTTCCCTGTGGAGGTGCTGAAGAAAAATTGAACTCTTCCTGCTGGATTCCTCTGCAGGAGATTTAATTACTGCTATACCCCTGATAAGTTTGATTTTGACCTAACAGGCTCACCAAGTTCTTGGGGGTCTATAAAATCAAGACACATGAATAGTATAGTCTATTAATATTTGTAAAAGGTGCTTTCCCTTATAATGATGCAGAATGTTGAGGTTGTCCTAGTTCAGTGTTCCCCAACTCCAGTCCTCAAGAGCCACCAACGGTTCATTTTTTCAGGATTTCCTTAGTATGGCCCAGGTGATAAATGCAGTACCTGCACAGGCAATAATTCCATCACCTGGGCAATACTAATGAAATCCTGAAAACATGACCTGTTGGTGGCTCTTGAGGACTGGAGTTGGGGAACAGTGTCCTAGCTACTTTTTTGAGCAGAATCTGGGTCGCCCTCCCAGGGCCGTGGGGTACTCAGTACCGGGCCGGTGTCGGTGGGATGTGTCACAGCAGCGGTGGCCCGGGCCGTGGCCCTGGGCGTCCAATTAATGGGGGGGAATTGAAATGGTGGTGGAATGTAGTTAGATGAATAGTTTGTGACGCCACCTGTGGTGCCCGGCAAGTGAGGTGTTAGGCCGACGCTGCATGCAGATCCTCTGGGACTGGAGGTGTGTTGCAGCCAAGATGGTGAAGCTCCCCACAGGTGGAGCTGTAGTCCCAGGGCAGTGTAGATGTGGAATTAGAGGAGAGGCACAAGCGGTGTAGAAGCTGGTACCCAGATGTAGCGGTGCTGGGTGCGTTGGCGCGAGAATGAATGGAGGACACCAGGGCTTGTAGTTCCAAAGCTTTACTCACAGTCTGTAGTACACACAGGTGCCTGCCTCCATGCCGTGTCCTCCGGGTCAGGGACTCAGTCAACCTCCAGACGAGATGGAATGCTCCCTTCCAACGCTCCGCCAACATGTACCTTTCTGAATGTCTCCTCTATAGTGCCTTTAAGTGTGAAATACTCCTAGTACTGAGTTACACTGGAGTGCCTCCTGACAGATGTTCCCAAGAACTCTACTTGCACGGCAGACAGCTGTAGCCTGCTTCGGGGACTCCTTACTCCTGAGTCCCGGCTCTCTATCCAAGTTGCTGTTGTGCCCCCAAGTCTTAGATGGGAGTAGTGCATTTACAGCCCACTACTCCACCGGTGTCTGCTGCAGAACCATTAGTGTCCATACAACCTCTGGGACCGGGCCCCGGCCTTGCGCTTAGAACTTCTAGGCAGGGTTCTCTCCTAACCCACGTCCTCTCTGTTCCCTTTTACTCCTTCGTTCCGTACTAATCTCTCTCTCTTATGGAAGATCAGGTTTCAGTTCAATGTCTTTCTCCTTCTTTCCTTTCCTGTGCCAGCTGGCTCAGATCACTGAGGCAGCTGCAGCACTCCTTCCTCCATCCCTCTTCCAGGGATCCCCAGTCCTCTCCGAGTGGCTTCCTTCCTCAGACTCCCTGTCTGACTGACCTGTAATCCTAAACCTCCCCGCTCTTTTATGTATTCTCAACTCCACCCGCCTGCCAGCACGTTTCGTGTTCCAAGCAGGGAGCCACCAAAGGTGCTCTGCTACACTCCAAGCAAAGAGCCGCAATGTGCGGCGTGCGGATGTTGGACCGTGGTCAGGAGCCTCCAACTTACCTGGATGGTGGGGCACCACACCTCAGGAGGAGGAGGTGCAGTACCTCTGTGGCGACTGAGCCTCAGGGGCGCCACAAATCCGTGGCCTCATAGTACAGCTCAAGGACCTCCATGGCAAATCTCACCAAGTGACTGTCAGCTCTTGCTTGTCCTACAGGGTTTCTCTGTCTGTTATACTCTTGTGCCTGGTATCTTAGGTTTCGCTCCCTGCTCTTAGGTCCACTTCCCTCTGTGGTGCTCCTTGTCGGGTTTTGCAGGTTGCCCAACATGGATCTATGGCATCATTTCCCTAGACCGATTTAAGGCCCATTGACACAGACACCTGTGTCTTGGGATTGAGTGTCTAGACCTCTGTCCTGTGGTCCACCATACCACCATACGGTGTTCTCTTGCTTCCATACCTGCTGGGTTACACTGTATTCACCCTTCGGCTCCTGAGATTCCATAGTGTGCCAAGTCCACGCGCCTTTGAGCCTGTTGCATCAGTGACTGGGGTCTATGTATTCAACCAGACCTCGAGCGGAGAGGACCCACCTCACCTGGATTTTACACCGTTTGACATCCACAGATTCTATGTATCACAGTACAGAGCTGGCAACAGAATGAGTTAAAAGTAAATATGCCGGTGAGCTCCTCTTACGGCTGGGCCTGTAAAACTTATCAATCTTCTTGAATTATGATCCCGTTAAAGTTTAATATAAGATCTTCCATACTTTTTATTGGCTCATTAAAGCGTGCCTGTCATTTTAGGTAACTTACATAACACCATTTTTGTCCATTATATAACTTATATACTAAAGTTATCACCAGTTTTCCTCCTTGCAGACTATCTCTAATTTTTTGTTGTCTCTGAGCTAGTGGGTGGAGACAAGCTCCAATGATGTCTTCCATACACAGTACACAAAGACGTGAGGGATTCCTGCTCTCCTGTGTCTGCAGCACGCTACGATTAGCAACAGCAAAATGGAGGAATAAATGGTACAGCAGTACTGAGCTGTGTGGCTGTGAATTCAGCACTGGAGAAGGATAAAACAATTGCTTGAGGCTGCAGCACCATCTGCCTGTCTCTCTCCCCTTTTCATAGAGGATAATAGGAAGTGGAAACTGACAACTCACTGTGATGGCTGTCTGCTTTGCTTTGAAATTGAAGAAAGATGGACTTGGTGAATGAGTTAAAGATGACTTCAGGAGGCAGGGGGAAAGGAAGAAATGGCTCATAAGTGGAGAAAGAAGCACATTTTTCTGAATAGATATCTTACAAAGTTTTTTATCTATGCTTATAATATTGATTTATTCAATATTGACCATGTTAAACAATCAGTTTCAGTATCATTACACTTTATATCATATATGGATTCTTACTCAGGGATATCACATTGTGATAGACCATGCTGCCGCTACTGACTCCCAGAAGATATCGGGCAGACCTGATTAGTCTCATGCGGAGTCCTACTGGGTGGGGAGAGCTACTGCAGATTTCCGACTCTGCAGAAGAACTGCATGGGCATGGTTAGAAAACCAGGGGATTAGTGAATTGGCCCAAGGTGCATTTCTGGGTGGCAAAACCAAGCTAAAAAAGGGGATCTATTTTGATTTTCGCAGTAGCGCCCCCTCTCCTCTCTGTAAGTTGGGGGCCAGATCCTAATTAACTTGAAAGGATACTTTTGTTGGACGACAACGCATTTTCCAGTAATACTAAGTAACCCTTGATGACATCTAGATAAGCCCACTCGCTCCATGTAGCATGGATAATTGCTGTTCCATCCAGATGACAGCAGAGTTCTTATCTGATGTGGGAAGCCTGTAGTGTGAGGAAGCAGAATTCCAGAACTAGTCCTGGCACAGTTGCAATGTGCTGTTTATGTTTTCCTGGAATGTTCTGCTGTGACTTTTATAATAACATCTGAATTAAAGGAATGACTTTATAGCCGAAAACAAACATTGACACCCATAACAGCGGCAACTCAGAAGGTCTTCATGGGGTCATCAAAGATCAGGGGTACAGGTCCAACAGACACTTCTCATGTGAAATTCACATCCTACTGCTAATCCCAATACTGTTCTTTGTGCCCCACAAAATACCAATGCCCCCTTTTGTGCTCCACAAATGAATTGTTGTCCACTGTTCCAAGCACGTTGCTAGTGCCTCACAAAGTACTAGTGTCCACACAAAGTGATAAATCACCCAAAATAATCATACCTACTTTGTGAAATTTTTGTATTAGTGACCTTTTTTTTTGCCATACAATGTAATAGTGTCCATATAGAGTAATACATCCCCTATTGTGCTCACCACAATATAATAATGCCTATAACATTGTGGAGCACAAAAAGGGGCACAAGTACAACACAGCGTGCAAAGGACTAAAGTCCCAGTTCCAGCTGCCGACAAAACAGCCCCAAATCATAATGTTGCCTCCACCATACCTTACTGTGGGTATGATGTTCATTGGTCATGTGCCGTGTTGGCTTTGCACCAAACATACCTTTTGGAATTATGGACAAAAAGTTAATTATCAGTTTCATCAGCTATAACTTGGTTTCCCACATGTGTTTGGCAAACTTGATGGTTTTGGTAAAACATAGCCATGCTTGGATGATTTTCTTTGTAAGAACAGGCTTACCACCCTACCCGAAGTTCTGCAGCACCTAAGGTGTAATAGGATATTCTGTATCAGCTGAGGTGTGTATTATCATGTTCTGCAGCATCTGAGGTGTGTAATTGAATGTCTGAATCAGCTGAGGTGTGTATTATGAGGTTCTGCAGCATCTGATGTGTCCTCAAAACATTTCTATTAATGAGCATCAGATCATAGGTGTCTATAGCCACCAGTAGGGGGAGCTCATTACATATGGATTACAGCTACTATTGATCATTAGCTGTTATACAAATCAGTATGTGGTGAAGTTCCCCTAGTGGTGGCTGCAGGGAAATACGATAACTGAGTTCTTGGCCCGTCATGTTACGTAACTCTATAGTGCGCCATTAGCTATGGGCCTTTTATCCCTGATTCATATCTTTTGATCTGCTGTTTTATCATTGCAATGCATTTTATCTTCCCAACCACATATAACAAGCACCTACTTATGCTCCCAAACTGTACATTTAGTTTTCCATATATATTTGCAGCGGCGGAGGCTCATGGCCGGACTTCAGCACCGCAATACCTAAATCATTGCAGAATTGACCAGCTCCCGCCCTGGACCAGAATCCTGTAATTTCACGTCACATGTCTCGCCTGTGCCACATTCATTTGGTTAACCACAAAAATGTAAAAATTCAAGCAGGCAAATCTGCCTTGAAATATAATACAACAATATCCATCCCGTATTATTCCGCACATTCGCGAGTGCCTGACTATTCCCTTATGTCTCCTTTTAAATGAGGCGAGATTAGACATGATTAATTTTGCCTGGTTTGATTTTTTGCAATGGGTTAAGTGGTGTCATGTCTAGAAGCTGCTAATCTCTGTAGGGGTAGTCCATAGAGCTGAAACACAAATGGGGTACAGTTTATGCTAACTCTGCCAATAAATGGGTGTTCCGGATTGACTGGGCATTCCTTAGGGGTGACACTTAAATGTCAGGATTTTGCTCTATACTGTACATTACTGGTCAGTATAGGTTTTTTTTACTCTTTTGCGGTCTTGACTTTTTTTCCGCCACGCTGTGACGGTCTTTGGTAAGAATGGGGGGCCTCAAACAATCCCCAGAACTGGGACCTTAGCTATCCCTGTCCCGGGGGTACTCTTGAAGGTAGAGAGGCCTGTGTCTCCAACCTTACTATGCTCCTGTTAAACTCTGATCTCTCCCCTCCCTCACCCCATGAGGCATGGGACAGAAATGTAAGGTAAACAGGGATAACAGAAAACTTTTACAAAAGTACTAACCTACAACAAGGGAGGAGGATAGGGACAGGGAGGACTTAACTAAATAGGAATTGGGACCAGACGATAAATAGACATGTAATAACGCAAACCACAGAACCCTACTACAACTCTAGTACAACCACTTAGCTTTTGCACACAGCACAGGAAGATGAATCTTTCACCAGCAGGGACAAGAAGGCCTGGCCAGTTTTTATAGGAAGAAGTAATGACCAGATCAGAAGCAGCTGAAATGGAGCTGCATGTTTCTGACCAGCATAGAAAGGTCTTTAACCTCTTCAGCACCAGAAGAAACTAAATCCATTTAATATAGGACACAAAATACACCATCTCTAAAAAAAGACCTGGGATTCATTACCCAATGTCACAGGCTAACGCCATGGCTTCAAGAGGGGACGTGACACCTACTATATAATGTGGCTGTTTGTAAAAACTGTAGCCATCACGTGTCATCCAGGTTACTGTCCGATTGACAAAGCCACAAGTCCGCACCCTTGTATTCCTCGCGCAGTGAGTGTCCAGTACTGTCATATTGGAAACAGGGCCGACTCCAGCTCTGTGCGGGCCCTTGGGCAAACCACTGGACCCCTCACCGTTTTTAGATTTTTTTCCTCCTTGCCTCCCAAGAATCATAACTTTTTTATTATTCAGTCGATAGTGTTGAATCAGGGCTTACTTTGTGCGGCACAAGCTGTTTTTTTTTCATCATGATCATTGTGAGGTCTATATGACTATCTAATTTATTCTGGTTTTTTTGAGAGGCAAAGTGACCACAAAACAGCGATTTTACAGTGTAAATTTTTTATTTTTTTGCTTCAGTGCTCAACGTATTGGGTAGATCACTATTTTATTAATTTGGGCGCTACCAAAAATTTTAGTTTTTTTTATCTTTTCTAAAAAAAATATTGTAATATGAACTTTTATTTATTATATATATATATTTACATTTTTTATTGGTTCACCCGGAAGACTCGAACTTTTGACTTGATCGCTTGCAGAATACACTGCAATGCTGTAATACGTTGGTGTGTTGTAAAATTATCGATCTACTAGGAAACCAAGTCAAAAGTGGAGAAATATGGCAGATACGGGGGTCTTCAGTAGGCCCCAGTCTGCCATGACAATGCCAGATTTATGCTACAATGTCTTTTGTATGGGACAAGAAGCGGGCCCTTCCCCAGGCACTAAGGCCACCGGAACTATTCCCGGTGTGCCGGGCGCAGATGTAACCCCCGAATGTAAATTATGTGATTATGCCAGTTGGCGACTGATCGGCTGCGTGTCGTCAGTTGGAAATATTACCGACGGGCCACATCTGACATTACGCTCGATGCACATGATGATCCTGTTACCGGGAAAATAAAAAATTTAAAGGAATATTCCAAAGCTCGAGGCAAAGCAGCGCCCAATCCGGAACAAACACATTTCACGGCTCCTGCAGGGGTTAAAAATAAAAAAATGAACCTTTCAAGCGCTAAGGCCGAGCGGGCTTCTCTTAGATCTCCGTCTCTGTTCCATCTGACTTGCATTCACACAGTAATAATGAGCAGGACTTGGCGCGGCGCCAGGTACCACATGCAGAACGAGGCGCACATCAAAAACTGCAGGATAGCGTTGTCAGTGGGAGAGACGGACAGGGACGGACTGACGGAGTCCTGGGACTTCGCGCGGCAGGGTCTTCTCACAGGCCTCCTTCACTACGAGCCACGCTATGAAAACATGACGTGCGACATGTAGGGTACCGCGGCTCGCCATAGCCCAATTGTCTATAGATGAATAACCCTAAAACACATAAACTTGTATATTAGCCGCATGCCCTTTAACAGTGTTGACCACGTCACTTTATTTATACCAGCTATGTTGCCTTTTAATAAGATCAGCCAAGCGCCCCTTTAACAGCCCCGGCTAGGTGTATCTTTAATTTTGCAAGCTAAACGCCCATATAACATTATTAAACTAATATCCCTTTATTAGTACTTGCCACATTATATGCCGCTTTAGAAGTACCAACTACATGCTCCTTCAGTGGTACCAGCTATGCGGACCTTTAATAGTACTAGACAAAGACCCCTTTAATGGCACCAGTATATACAGGTATATATACAGTATATTACATAGCAGATGACATGGCTCCCCAAACCATCACTGATTGTGGAAACTTCACACTAGACCTTGGAAATCAAGGTCCCAGAGTCTGGAGGAAGAGTGGAGAGGCCACAATCCAAGCTGCTGGAGGTCTAGTGTGAAGTTTCCACCATCAGTGATGGTTTGGGGAGCCATGTCATCTGCTGGTGTAGGTCCACTGTGTTTTATCAAGACCAAAGTGAGCGCAGCTGTCTAACAAGACATTATAGAGCTCTTCATGCTTCACTCTGCCGACAAGCTTTATGGAGACGGAAACTTCATTCTCCAGCAGGACTTGGCCCCTGTCCACACCGCCAAAAGTACCAATACCTGGTTTACAAGCAACAGTATCACTTTGCTTGACTGGCAGAAAACTCGCCTGATCTTAACTCCATAGAGAATCTATGGAGTATTGTCAAGAGGAAGATGAGAGACACCAGACCCAACAATGCAGACGAGCTGAAGGCTGCTATCAAAGCGACCTGGGCTTCCATAACCCCTCAGCAGTGCCACAGGCTGATCGCCTCCATGCCACTCTGCATTGATGCAGTAATTGATGCCAAAGAAGCCCCGACCAAGTACTGAGTGTATTTACTGAACATACATTTCAGTAGGCCAACATGTCGGATTTTAAAATAATTTTTCAAGCTGGTGTTATAAAGTATTCTAATTTACTGAGATAATGACTTTTGGGTTTCCATTGGCTGTAAGCTATAACCATCAACATTAACAGAACTAAACACGTGAAATAGATCACTCTGTAATGACTCTTTTGTATTGAAGAACTGAAATAAAATAACTTTTTGATGATATTCTAATTTTGTGAGAAGCACCTGTATGCCTTTATTAATATTATCCATATGCGCCTTTAATGATACCTTTCATAGTACCAGCCACATAGTACCAATCAGATGTGCCTTTCTTAGTGCCAATGATCCTCCGCTTTAATAATATTAGTTACATACTATTTCATCATTACATTGCACAAACCCCTTTATTAGTACCAGCTACATTACCCTCCAGGACCATCATTCATTTGCTTTTTTTAATATTACCATTCACACAACTACTTAAATGGGTTGTCCAGTGAAGATAAGATATATAGGTAATTTAAATATTGCTAGTCAAGAAACACTTTATCTACTAACCACATACCCCTTTAAAGAAGACCTGTCTCTTTCCATAAACATGTACATTATTTACCCATGAAAATGCCGCTGTTCTCCTGAATCCGGTGATGTTTTTCTTTTCTTCCTGCTCCTCTCCGTTCCTGAGATATGACCCCTTCTTCCCTGCATATAAATGTAGCTTTACAAGTCAAGTGGGCGTGGTCGTCAAGAAAAGAGTTGAAGACTACGGTCACTTGTCTGAAAAAGCTAAATTTGTTTACAGGAAAAAGGGGACCATATCTCGGGAATGGAGAGGAGTATGAACAAAAGAAAAACATCGCCGGATTCAGGAGAACAGTGGCATTTACACCAGGTAAAGAAATTACATATTAATTGTTAGTGACAGTTCCCCCTTTAAGGCACCATGAAAGTGGAGAATTAACCCCATGACCCCCCATGAGCTAATTTCATGCACGTAGTAGAGCTGAATATGTAATTTCACAAAGGTTCGATGATATCATGTATTATTTAGGTATACGCTGTACTACACAGATATCTGTACTTTCATGACAACACCATCATTACGGTAATGGCAGCCAAGCATGGTCTGTTATCCGTCATATGGCATTATTATACCCTTCATGTTATATTATAGGATTTTATCTAAGAGGACATCACAGAGACTTATATAGAAATCCAAAATTCTTGAACTATCACTGTCCCCGGGGTTTCCCCTTCCACTCTGCGGAGTCATCCTTAAATTAAAATTATAGTTATTATGTCAATTGTGCTCTAAGAACACGGTCATGACACCAAATACCAGAACCTCAGCTCTGATCAGCCAGGTGCTTTTGATTATGTCCAAGGGGTTTTATAATTTATTACTACTAGGCCAGTTTCACACAGCCAGCTTTCATGATCCAAGCATTGACAACAATGCCCAGCCTGGCCATAGGTCTCCTGACCTGAAATCCACTCTCATATGGTATGTGAACGTAAGAGGTTTGGGAGCTGAGATAAAGGCCATGTTGGCCACCACTGGGAGATGTCCTGTTACTGTGTAGAGGTTGGGGAAAAATTGGTGAATATGCACAAGATAACTGTGTTATTTTCTGCAGAGAAAAGTCCTGGCTGGATGAAGTGATGGCGGTGTGCGCTGGATGAAGATGAAGGACCAAAAGGACTAGGTCATGAGCAGTCCTTGGTAGAATGGCTTAAAGAGTAACCTTTGTTTAAATAATTTTTTAATGAATCAATAGTACAGATGTTCATAAGAAACTTTGTAAAGAGTAATTTGCTTTTTTCTACTCCTGGACTGATCATCCACTGTGTAAACTCGGTATTTACAGGTAAAATCTGTATTCAGTGAAGACAGATTTTCCCATTACTGAGATAGATGACAGTTGGTGCTCATAAAGTTCTATGGAGAGAGGAATGGGAGAAGCTAGAGGAAGACACAGACATTCCGCTGCAAGTTCTGAAATGCCAGTTGCAATCTAAATATCTCTTTATACTTTTGGGTCCAATTTCTCCTGTTACCCTTGGGAAAATAAAAAAATTGGGGACAAAAAGATCATGTTTGTGGAAAAAATATGATTTTTTTATTTTCACGCCCGGGCGTTATAAACTTCTGTGAAGCACTTGGGGGTTCAAAGTGCTCACCACACATCTAGATAAGTTCCTTGGAGGTCTAGTTTCCAAAATGGGGTCACTTGTGGGGGGTTTCCACAGTTTAGGCACATCATCAGGGGCTCTCCAAACGCGACATGGCGTCCGATCTCAATTCCAGCCAATTTTGCATTGAAAAAGTCAAACGGCACTCCTTCCCTTCTGAGCTCTGCCATGCGCCCGAAACAGTGGTTCCCCCCCCACATATCAGGTATCAGCATACTCAGGACAAATTGCACAATAACTTTTGCAGTCCAATTTCTCCTGTTACCCTTGGTAAAATAAAAAAAATTGGACCTGAAGTAATTTTTTTTGTGAAAAAAAGTTAAATGTTCATTTTTTTTAAACATTCAGAAAATTCCTGTGAAGCACCTGAAAGGTTAATAAACTTCTTGAATGTGGTTTTGAGCACCTTAAGGGGTGCAGTTTTTAGAATGGTGTCACTTTTGGGTATTTTCTATCATATAGACCCCTCAAAGTGACTTCAAATGTGATGTGGTCCGTAAAAATAAAATGGTGTTGCAAAAATGAGAAATCGCTGGTCAACTTTTAACCTTTATAACTTCCTTTTGGTTCCCAAATTGTGCTGCTGTAAAGTAAACATGTGGGAAATGTTATTTATTAAATTTTTTGTGTGTCACATCTCTGTGATTTAAGGGCATGAGAATTCAAAGTTGGAAAATTGCGAAATTTTCTAAATTTTTGCCTTTTTCACAAATAAATGCAAGTTATATCAATGAAATTTTACCACTAACATGAAGTACAATATGTCACGAGAAAACAATGTCAGAATCACCGGGATCCATGGAAGCGTTCCAGAGTTATGGCCTCATAAAGGGACAGTGGTCAGAATTGTAAAAATTGGCCCGGTCATGAGCGTGCAATCCACCCTTGGGGGTAAAGGGGCAAAGGCAATGTGCACACGTTGCAGAATTCCCGCGGGAATTCCGGAATTCCATTCCGCGGGAAATATGCGAGAAAACCGCATTTTAAATTCCCGCAAATTTCCTGTGGAAAAACTAGTGATTTGCAAGCGTAATTAGCTTGCAGAATGCTAGCGTTCTCCAAGTGATCTGTAGCATCGCTTGGAAAACTGATTGACAGGTTGGTCACACTCATCAAACATAGTGTTTGACGAGTGTGACCAACTTTTTACTATTGAGGCTGCCTATGCGGCATCAATAGTAAAAAGATATAAAGTTTAAAATAATTAAAAAAATAAAAAATGGTGTTTTTCTCACCTTCCGGCGTCCCACGCAGCGTTCCCGATCATCGCGATGCTCCCGGCAGGTCCCGTTCCCAGTGATGACTTGCGACAATGACCTTTGATGACGTCGCGATCTCGCGAGACCGCTACGGTTTTCGCGAGACTGTGACGATATCAAAGGTCATTATCGCAAGGCATCACTGGGAACGGGACTTGCCGGGAGCATCGCTGAGGCCTGCTGATGCTGCGAGGGACATCGGATGGTGAGAATATGACAATTTTTTATTTTAATTCTATTTTTTACAGGGATATGGTACCCAGAGCCCAGAGGACAGTCTCCTCTCCTCCGGACCGTGGGTATCATCCGCAAATGTTCTGCTTACTTTTCGCATGGTGGGCACAGCCACATGCGGAAAGTAACAAGAACAATGCATTCCTATGTGTGCGGATTTTTGGGATTTTCCCACGAATCCGCACAAAGAATGAGCATGCTGCGTATTTTTCCATGATGCAATTCCGCTGCGGAAAAATCCGCAGCATTAGCACAGCATGTGCGGAATGCCATAGGAATGCATGGGATGCTTTTTTTTTTTGCATTGTCGCGGCAAAATCACGCGTTTAAAATCTCTGCGAAAACGAAAAAAAAAAAACGCTACGTGTGAACACAGCCTATTAGAACTGGGACAGGTATGGAAGTTACTAATTTGAAGGGGACTCCCAAATCCCAGGTATTCCTATCAAATCAAATTTGGGTCAAATAATATAGGTGCTTTTTAAAGTTCATTTTGCGACTCACAACACAAGACCCTCGATGCCCTGTTGTTCTAAAATGAACTCAGATCATCATAGAACACTATCGTCATGTGAATATTGTGAAGCGCAAGGATCACTGGGTGTTGAGGCAGTAATATGGCCCCTTTAAAAGTGACCACATCACCCCTTAAAGTGGTTGGTCAGGATAAGAAATTATGGCTACTAGTCAATAGGGCTGAGCTGCAATACCACATGCGACCTGTGAACAGGAGTGGCGCTGTCTTCGAAAGAAAAAGCCATGTTTTTCTAACCTTGTTCAACTCCTTTAACCACTTCCAACTCCATGATGTATTTATCCGTCAAGGAGCAAGAGTGGGTGGTTGGAGCTCTACACAGGAGAGTTACCGCCTGTGTTATACAGCCAGCACCTGTCTCTAGAAACACTGATCATACCTAGCTATGATCACGGCTTTTTAACCACTTAAGTGCCTCTCTCTGACAGTCACATTTAAAGTGGTTCTCCTGGCTTGAGGTCACTCTATGTGACTGCAGATTTGTGAATCCTCGCAGCGCGTAGTGTGCGTGCTGTCAGGATTTTCCAGTGGCGGGAGTTGAAGGGCGCGTGATCGCAATTATGTGATTTGCAGACATGCGGTCACATGCCGACTAGACATGAATACGAGTGAATTGAATGAGGCTGGATACGTCTAGTCGGAATGTGGTCGGAAGTATGCAAATCGCTCTCTCCGGGCTCCGACACCCGAGAATCCTGACAGCGCGCACTGTGCGAGCTGTGAGTATTTACAAGTCTGCAGTCACATAGATAAACTGCAGACTTGAGCCCCTTTAAGTGGTACAATACCGGCTGGGGTGTCTGTGCAGGCGCCCATTGCAGGGTGCCATGTCAGCCTGGTGCCTGCTGAAACCCCCCACCGCCGCCAACTTGCTCCGTTGTGCTTTATAACAGACATGATTTTCTACTGTAATTTTAAAATATTACTGTATATTGTACAAGCGATCAAATCATCACAAGTTCAACTGCCTTGGTAAAAAAAATAAATTAAAAATTAAGAAAAAATTCAGATGAATAAAAATCAAGTCAAAATAAATGAGTAAGAACATAAGCATTTTTTGTATCACCGCGTCCTTAAAAGTCCAATATATCAGAATATAAAATTATTATTAAAATTATTAAATTATAAAAATGATTATAAAAATAAAAAAACTTCTAAAAATTATTAAAAATTTATTTTGGGGAAAATAAATTAAAATCTATTGAAACGGAATATAAAATTATTTAACCCATAAGGTAAAAGACTGAATTGCTGTTTTTCGATCACAGCACCTCCGTTGTAATAAAAAGTGCTACAAATTTATTTAATAAAAACAGTAAAAACATACAAAAAAGCACGCACACAGTGACGCGACGGCAAAATAAAAAAACAGCAAAACAAACCAGTTTTAATATTTTTTTTACAATGTTTTGAATTTTTTTATGCTGCTAAAAAAAATAAAATAATAATAAATAAATAAATAAAAAAATAAACTGTATAAAGTTTGCTATCGCCATAATCTTACCGACAAGGAGAATCCTGTTTTCAGGTCACTTTTACTGCACGATGAATTCTATAAAAGCGGAACCCAAAAAAGCAATGGCGGAAGGTTTTTTTTTTTCACACTTTTCTCCAATTTTTAGTACATATGGCATCAACCTGCAAAACAAAATGCTCTTTTACATCTGTCAACGTAAAAAAAAAAAGAAAAAAAAAGTTTTGGCTTTCGAAACAAGGGGAAGAAAATACGGAAAAATAAAAATTGCTGAAAAAGGTATCCAAATTGTGTGCCATAGGTATATTATCGGCGGGGGTCTCAACACTGGGACCCCCACTTAGACTATAATTTAGACATTTTTACCCATGTATTATAATGTATTAGTCATTATTATGTTTTATGACATTTATTATGAAGCAGAAGAAAAGGTATCCACCATCCTTTTTTTTAGGGAATGCTCTGCGAACGCCGATGTCTTCCTGCCGTAATGGAGACATATGAACGTGGTCATCGCCGCTCTATAATCTGCTAATTTAGGGCTGATTACACGGGCCTTGAAATCAACATTACCCCTCTGTTTACCGTAATCCCCTAACTACGGCGTAATGAAATCAGCATGGATCCTGTGTTGTTTACAGCGAGAATTTCGAGCATTCGTTCCTTGTGAGACGCAGAATGAGCCTTCCCTAATTTTCCGTGATTATCCTCAGAGGGGACGATTCTTATCCGGGATGGGAAATGTTTCTTGTGTTAACTGTCTGCATTTAATTCCCCAATTTATAAGAGGATTATCCGGAATTGGAGACATTCGCTAGCCTATAGAACAAGGACTGGATCTTTGGCGTGTTGGGCCTGTTGTCTTCCCCGTTCCTTCTTCTTGAGTCTAACATCTATCCCCTATCACATCAGAGGCGTTGTCAGTTCTCCAGATTTATGGCTGCTGCTCTTCATGTTCTGACTGGCTCCAGACTATAAGCACAAGGCCACCACAAAGTTATAATCAGGTTTTCCTTCACGTGGGGCACAAAAATGTTTGGGCATAAGACTAGGTCAGTGGCATCCCTTATTTTAATGGGTGGTGAGAACGTGAGCAGAGTTCCTCTACCCTAATGGTGGTCCCCATCATGTAACCACCACTAGGTGATTACTAGATGATAGCAGAGACAGCCACAGTGCCCCCATAATAACAGTGACATCCACAGTGCCCCCATAGCAAAAAATGGTCCACAGTGCCCCTTTGAAGATCTGAGGTTGTGGGATGTAGTAATCATCTAGTCAGGTTAAAAATGCAGCTATTTTTTATTCCTTACATCCATGGTCTTACAGCAATTCCGGGTAGATGGTCACAATGCAATGTCCCCAGTGCACAAGATCCACTGCCCCCGTACCAGGCGGTACCCAGTGACTCCCAACTTTTGATTGGCCCACAGCTTTTGTATTTCTTGCCAGTATAGTCTATAGTCACAGTCCATACTCCATACTACGACCGTAGCACATGTCTCCAGCTCCAGCCGGAAACAACGGTTTTTAAGATAGTTTCTCACATCCAGACGACAGATCCCACAACCGAAGCAGGTGTATCCAGCCCAGCCGGCAATCGATCTCCAAACTCCATGTGCCATCCATATAAGGGCACCAGGACCTCAGCAATAGATCCTCGCCCCTCGATAACACTGCACCAACTCACTCACTAAACATGTGGCTTATTGTTTTCTCTCTCCTGGGCTCAGCCCCCTGAATTTGCATAAGTGTTCAAACCCTCTCCCCAAAGCTAACTGTGTACTGGTGAAGGCATTTTCCTCAGGCCAAACTCATCACCTGGGACTACATGTGAGACCCCCCTGTGGGTCTACTATCCCCATCCACACAAAGGCACAAGGGACTGGGAGTACAATGGCTTGAGTTCCCTGAGACAATAAGTAGAGTAATGGAATCTGGAGTCTGTCCTTATTTATGCATAAGATCCAGCCTGCACGTCTTCCTCTGCTTACTGCCACTGAATGGAAACATTGATTCCTGAGGCTCAACTGACGAGCAAGCAAATCTATATATATAATTGCCTTAAATTGTCTGTCATCCACTTCCGTCTGGATGTCCCTGAATCCCACAATCCACTGCACTGCACTGAAAGTATGCCGACCGCCATATTGGTACACCCAAGTTATGCCGCCCGGATCCCGGATGCAACTGCGATCTCATCCCGAACACAGCTGCGATCTCGATGGCGCTCGGATCCAGGACGCAGCTGCGATCCCAACCGCCCCTAGGATCCCAGCTTCCATTCGGATCCAGGCCATCGCTGCGATCCCAACCGCCCCTGGGATCCCAGCTTCCACTCGGATCCAGGCCACCGCTGTAATCCCAGCCTCCCCTGGGATCCCAGCTGCCGCTTGGATCCAGACTGCCGCTGCGATCCCGACCGGCGCTGGGATCCTGACCGCCGCTGGGATCCCAGTCACTGCTAGGATCCCAGCCGCCGCTCGGATCGAGGCCACTGCTGCGATCAAGAGGCTGTGAAAGGGGTGTAACGAGGGGGTATAATGAGAGGGGTGTAATAAAAGGGGTATAATGAGAGGGTGTAATGAGGGGGGCGTAATGAGAGGGATGCCGCTGCCAGACCCCCGCCAGGACCCACTGCCTGACTACACGAGCCGGATCCCGCCGCTGCCTGCCCACCCACCTCCATGCAGTCACAGCCGGTAGGAAAGAGACCGCGGCTTGAGGCCTGTGCTGGAGATTGGGTGCGGCCACCCTCTGGTGGCGCCGCACACCATCTCCAGCACAGACTGCAAAACACCGTCTTTCCTGCCGGTTGTGACTGCACGGAAGTGGGTGGACCGCCACCCCCAGCGCCACAAAGCTGCCCCCATCATAATGTTACTGCCCTCCCCATGCGATAGCATCGGGCACACATCTAGTCTCTAATAAAACACAATAACAATAAAATTGACGTAACCAGTGCTCCGTACTGGAAAAAAGTCTGCATCCCTTAGATTCCGCTCTATGTGCTTTGGTCCAATAGTCTTTAGAACAAGGCCAACTCCTCACGTATTAACAGTGATATTCACAGTCTTTCTACTGTAGCTCAGTGCCATTTTGACCACCCGCAGCCCACCCCCAATTTGAGATCAGCCCCCCAACCAATCATTGATGTATACGACCAAGAGAAAACCTTTTTTTATAGCTTTTGCTATGCAGTAAGTTCCATTCTTACCTTTTTGTAAAAAAAATTCTTAACGAGTTGACGTCTTCCCCTTTAACTCTGGAATCTCATCTTGTAGACAGTCTCGGTGACACTTCGATATTTTTTTTTTCCACATGATCAGAAATGAGAAATCTCTTTAGCACATTCTTGGAGGTTAAAAATATTTTCAGTAAATTCTGTGAATGGGCCGAAAGCTTTAAACTCCACTCTGTAATAACTTCATCAAAGCAGAAATCTGATAACTGTGAAACGCGTTAATCCTAATCTATTGCAGCTCTAATTACAGGGAACGCTGCCTGCAAGGTTTTCGGTCTATGTAATGTAATGTAAAAACCATAGAGGAAATAAAGAGTTCTGCAACTTTCTGATATACTTTGTGTCTCAATTATTTACCATTGTCAAGATCTCTGCTTGATGTCAATTACTGGGAACGTCTTTACCTTCATAGGCTGAAAATATTATAGGGTTCTGTGGCTGAGAAAGGCATCTTTCTTTTTGGAGAACCCAAAATGTACGAGAGTTACAATTATTTCAACAAGCAATATGCAATTTTTTATTTCCCCTGTGGTGGCGCTGCAGGGGAATTAAACACTTGATACAATGTATTTTTTACTGATCGCCTGTTAGGCTCACTAGGTGAGGTGGATCCTCAAAGCCCAAGGTACAGGTAGGCACACAGTCCACGGGCATCGGTGCACCAGGAAGTTGAGGCACGTGGGAACCCGGTAACAGAGGTAAGGGATGGAAGAGCCCCAAAACAGGTAGAAGAGGTTCTGGAAGCCACAAACAGGTAGCAGAGATCCTGGTATCTGCAGAAAGGTAGCAGAGGACCTGGAGACCATAGACAGGTACCAGCGGTAGTGGAAGCCATAGATGGACAGGAGACATCGTGTAAGCCACAGGCGGACACATAGCAGGAGTCCTGGATGACCGGGAACAGGTATTAGTGGTACTGGAAGCCGCAGGCGGAAAAGAGACATCCTGGAAGCTGCAGGCAGACATGTAGCAGAGGTTCTGAAAGACTGGGAACCGGTAGCAGTGGCACAGGAAGCCACAGGTGGACACGTAGCAGAGATCCTAGAAGACCGGGAACAGGTAGCACAGGTACTAGAAACTGCAGGCAGACTGGAGATGTCCATGGAAGCCACAGACGGACACATAGTAGAGATCCTGGAATACAAAGAACAGGTAGCAGAGATACTGGAAGCCACAGGCAGGTGAGAGATGTCCTGGAAGCCACAGGAGGACATGTAGCAAAGGTTGTGGAATACCAGCAACTACAAGGTCAAAATACCAAGACACAGGTGTGTGTCTTGATAGGCCTTATATAGGCCAGGGCAGATGATCACATGGGTTCATGTTGGGCCATCTGCAAAGCCTGACGTGGAGCACAACTGAGTTCAGGGTTCCGGAGTGAAAGGAGCAAAGCCCGGATCTGGGTCAGGTGAGTAAAATCACCTCTGATCAGTTTATTTTATGATCAGACGTCTTAGATAATCAAGTGCTGGATTAAATAACTGTGTTTCCAAATAGGTTGCATGTAACGCCAAGCCATAAATTTAATGATACCCACTGAGCCACCATGCTGCAGATAGTTTAGGAATAGGAAAAAGCATGTTTGATCCAGTATGGATAGATCTACAAGATATATTTTAAAATTTTATCTCACCCAGAAGGAAGTATTTTCTAAGCAGTCCTTGGGGGAAGGGTTTAAAGAGTAACTGTTGTTACTAACTGCTATTACTTGTTTTTCATAAATCAATAGTACAGGTGAATAGAAGAAAAGTTGTTATACATCTTATTATGGAAATATGCTTCTTTCTCCCTTTATGAGCCAATTCTCCTCCTCCCGCTTTTCCTCTAAATTGTTAAAATCTGTCTTGCTCACATAGAGATCATATTACAGCTTCCTACTGTAGTTTATGGAGAGGATGAGCAGTGTAGCTTTCTAGTAAGTGTTTTATCTCACCACAGAGATGGATTCACAGCTACACTGCCGAGTATTGCTGTACACCGTCGTCCGTGCTGCTGATTCTTATTAAAATGTGATACATCGAGAAAGGACAGCAGGAATCCCTCATGCCTGTGTACAGCAGACATCTTAGCAGCTAGTCTCCACTCACTAGAGCTGGAAGAGTGGGAAAAACTGGTGAAAAATGCAGGATGACATGTAATGGCCAGAAATAGCGTTATTCCTCATGTAGAAATGCAAATTTTCCTTATATTTCTATAAAAAGCGTAGCCCGAGGGAAATGTCGTGGGGCCACGCCGTAATCCGCCGGTTGTGTTTTCCTCATTCTGAGAAGGAATGTATTTGGACACCAACCAGAAACACAAAAAAAATGGCCTGTAATAGATTTATTTAAAGCACAATGTCAAATTCCATTTTGAGTTTTCTCCCTTCTCATCCTCTGCAGTTTGCGCGGCGTCTGCCCTCTAAATATAAGCGGTGCTGCTCTCCTGTGGGAAAGGTCATTAGAAATCTCGTACATTCCACGCAATGAATAAAGCAGTGGGCCGGCAGCTGTGTTATGCCGGCTCAGAATATTGCTGATTTTCCCACTGGGCTGCTGTGTTTGATTTTAAGATATCGCAGGTATTCATATTCCGAAATATGTAAAAAAAAATAAAAATTGAAAACTGATGTGAAGGGAAGAGGCCGTGACGTCCATCAGAGAGCGAGAAACTACAATAGTTAAAAGCATCCCCCCAGAATCTGTGTACTGTTAAATGATGAAATTCTTCCTTTCGCCACTAGGGGCAATGATAGTCACTTCAATGTACACATCTCCATGCAGTGAGCTTCCCCTAGTGGTGGCTGATAGAGGCAGAAATGTATTATTAAATAATAACTACAGCTCGGGACCCAAAAAAACAAGAGCTCCTTTGATAGAAAAATAAAACTGGTCTCTCAGAATAGTGACACAAATCGAAAACCATCACCGTATACTGCACTCCTGCTCCTATGGCAATTTATTACCATAATATTGAGAGGATTGGTCCTGTCTCCTGGCATTCTCCATTAGAGAGGTCCTTTCTTCAGCTCAAATGTGTCCAGTTTTACACTTATTTTATTCCTTCTGATCCGCTGACTATAGTGATTTTTGTTTTTCTGACATCCGCCATACGGTTCCAGAAATATGGGCCTTTTTATTTAATGCCCTTAGTGAGGGGGCGTGGTTTATAAGATCCTCTGGGGCGTGTCTTTAGGCTGTTTTGCATAATTACCTTAAAAACTGACTAAAAAGGCCTATATCTCTGGAACCGTATGACCGATTTCAGTTAAACAAAAAATGAATTACTCAGGTGATATCTGGGGGAAAAAATAAGAGCAAAAACTGGCTACTTTGTGACTCATCATATTTCTAGGGCATTTTGTCAGTCCTCTGTTGTTCCTCCTGGAAAAATATGAATAAATTGACAACTAGATGTTAGCATACAATGGTCTAATATTATCAGCTCTTAATGAAAAATGTAAGGATATTCATCATTGAAAGGGAAAAGTTTAAAAATCAGTTTTCCATCTTTTCATAGATTTCCAAGAGGAACAATAGAGGAATGGCACATTGCAGAAACTTTATTACCGTATGTAGAGAAGTATTAAATGAAAAAAAAAATGCTTAGTGACCAATATAAACGTTTTTTTTTTTTACATTTGAATTCACATTTCATCCAGTTCTAATAAATTCTGATCACACTGAGTTTGTCCCTGTTGCAGAATTTGGCTTACACAAATAACGGTACACCTTTTCACAATTTAATGTTCACTTACATCTTTTAGTTCCTTTTAGCTTCAGTATTTATTTTTTCCATTTTATCAAGTTACTCTTATTACAAGCCTCACATCTTGTCTGTTTATGTCCGTGACAAACTCAATATGCCCTGCGTTTTATGGCTTGAATAGCCCACCATCTAGTGGTGAAGCTAGAACTGCAGCTATATTAGTAATAAAAGACACGGGGAGGCTTAAAGGGGTGAAAATAAGTTATCATCTATCCACTGGATAGGTAACAACTTGATGATTGGTAAGAGTCCGACGACTCAGACTTACACTAATTGGAAGACTGGGGAATTTTTATCCTTGACAGGGAACTTTTTTCCCCGTTGCAAAATGGAGCGACAGGTTGGATTCCCGATCACCATTAAATTCACTCTACATAAGGCTGCTGGAAAAGCAGAGGACAGAATGTAACAGACCCATGGGGAATAAATGCAGCAGCGATCGAGCATAAAAACTAGGTAGACTTGTTGGACAGCAGTGTGAGCAGCCTCTTCTTACCTCAGCACCCCTGATATCTCCAGTATTAGATCAGATAGACAGGGTGACAGCAGTCAGAAAAGAAAGCAGCCGACAGTACATTCAGAATGAAGGAGATGCACGCTCCCTGTCCGAGGACCCAATTGGACATAAAAAATCCAGAGAAATAACATAGAGGAGCAGCAGGATGCTGCTCCTCTACGTTACTACTCACAGTGACAGCAGTGTGAGCAGCCTCTTCTTACCTCAGCACTCCTATTATCTCCAGAATTGGATCAGACAGACAGGGTGGACAGCAGTGTGAATAGCCTCATCTTACCTCAGTACCCCTGATATCTCCAGTATTGGATCAGACAGACAGGGTGGACAGCAGTGTGAGCAGCCTCTTCTTACCTCAGCATTCCTGATATGTCTAATATTAGATCAGATTGACAGGGGGAGCAGTGTGAGCAGCCTCTTCTTACCTCAGCACCCCTGGTATCTTCAGTATTAGATCAGATAGACAGGGTGGAGAGCAGTGTGAGCAGCCTCTTCTTACCTCAACACCCCTGGTATCTTCAGTATTAGATCAGATAGACTAGGTGGGCAGCAGTGTGAGCAGCCTCTTCCTATGTCAGCACCCTCTGGTATCTCCAGTATTAGATCAGATAGATAGGGCAGACAGCAGTGTCAGCAGCGTCTTCTTACCTCAGCATCCCTGATATCTCTAATATTAGATCAGATTGACAGGGGGGGAGCATTGTGAGCAGCTTCTTCTTACGTCAGCACCCCTGGTATCTTCAGTATTAAATCAGATAGACTAGGTAATCAGTAGTGTGAGCAGCCTCTTCTTAACTCATATTTCTAGTATTAGATCAGATGGACATGATGGAGAAAATTGTGAGCAGCTTCTTCTTACCTCAGCACTCCTGGTATCTCCAGTATTAGATCAGACAGGGTAGACAGAAGTGTGAGCAACCTCTTCTTACCCCAGTACTCCTGGTATCTCCAGGATTTGAAGAGATAGACACGTTAAGAGAAGAGTGAGCAGCCTCTTCTTATCTCAGCACCCCTGGTATCTCCAGAATTACGTAAGATAGACATGATGGCAACAGTGTGATCGGCCTCTTCTTACCTCAGCACCCCTGATATTTCCAGTATTGGATCAGACAGACAGGATGGACAGCAGTGTGAGCAGCCTCTTCTTACCTCAGCACTCCTGGTATCTTCAGTATTAGATCAGATACACAGGGTGGAGAGAAGTGTGAGTGCCTATTCTTACCTCAGCACTCCTGGTATATCCTGTATTAGATCAGATAGACAGGATGGACAGCAGTGTGTGCAGCCTCTTCTTACCTCAGGACACCTTTTTATGTAGTGTGAATCATGGGTTGACCCTGATTTCTAATGTTAAGTGAATGGAAACCTTCCTGTATGTAGTAGGTGTATTGGGTAACATCAGACAGTGACTATTACCATTGGACCTGGGTTTATCCTGCTGGAAGGGTTCTGGGACTAATCCATCTTACATGTTCCCCCGCTCTCTTTCCTTATATTCCCTCCCGTCCCCTATAAAGCAATATTAGTGGCGGCAGCAGAACGTTTGATATAGACCATGCCGCTTTTATAACCTTGTAAAGATTGCATCTGCAGGGCCCGTAAATCAACGTCTTGTATCGGAGGAAGAATTTTTGCCTTTTTCAACCAAACAAAACCTCGGGTTTATCCAATAAAACCTGGGACATTCCTTCAGGCTTAAGAAGCCATAAAAATAGAAGTAAATTGTAATCAAACGTACAAATTTCTAAAACATAAAAGAAATAGTCAACCTGAATAAGGGAACATTCCACTAACCCTACATCCAATAAATAGGGATATTCCAATACGGTGCCGACATTAGGCGTGGTCGGACATTACTGTTTTTATTTCCAATAGCCATTATTCTACACCCAGATAGAGAAGAGATTGATGTCTGTATCCCAGGTGGTCTAGGGCAGTGAAAGTGTTAATGCCATTATCCCTGGTGGTCTAGGGAGTAAAGGGGTTAAAGTCAGGAAACCTGGTGGCCTAGGGCAGTGAAGGTGTTAATACCAGTACCATATGGAAGGGATTAATGTCCAATGGTCTAAGGCAGGGTTCCCCAACTCCAGTCCTCAAGGCCCACCAACAGGTCATGTTTCAGGATTTCCTTAGTATTGCCCAGGTGATAATTGCATCACCTGTACAATACGAGGGAAATCCTGAAACCATGTGCTGTTGGTGGGCCTTTAGGACTGGAGTTGGGGAACCCTGATCTAAGGGGTCGAAGGGATTAATGCTAGAAAATCTGGTGGTCTAGGGTGTCGAAGGGATTAATTGGTCTAGGGTGTCGAAGGGATTAATGTCCAACTGGTCTAGAGGGTCGAAGGGATTTAATGTCCGACCCGTCTAGGGTGTCGAAGGGATTAATGTCCAACTGGTCTAGGGTGTCGAAGGGATTAATGCTAGAAAATCTGGTGGTCTAGGGCAGTAATGGGGTTAATGTCAGGGTACACAAAAATTTAAGGCACTGAAAAGATTAATTACTGTATCCCTAGTGGTATTAGGTAGTAATAGTCAGTATCCATGGTGGTCTTGGGAAGTGAAGGGATTAATGTCCACCTCACTGGAGGTATAAGGCATTAAATGGCTTCCACTACTGATCTAGGGTATTAATATCAGTAAATGTGGTGGTCTTGAGCAGTGAAAGGGCAAAAGTTCAGATTTCTGGTGGTCCACAGTATTAAAGGAGTTAATATTGACTAATATTCTGCTGGGCTGGCGGAACGCACCAAATTATAAAATAGTAGTAGGTGCGTTCGCAGCCCGGGGTCCACCGTGCAGAGGTGGTACACTGCTGCTAGTTAATGGCGGAAGAATTAAGCGGTGTGAAAACAGTCACACGTGGGTTACGTCACCCAATGTGAGCAGGAGCGAACTCTGTTAATGCACAGAGCCACACAACCGCTGAACGTAGATGCCGGAGCCTGTTTAGCTCACAGAGCCCGGCCAAAAGAGCGCACAGTGTACGGCCACAGAACTCTACCCCAAGGACACGGGGTTAGAGTCCCTCTAGGCCCACTGAGCGCGCAGCGTCGCTGCCGCGAGCGCTGCTATAGACGCTGGCTATGGAGTGTGGAGCACGTGCACTGAGGCGTGCCGAGTCCCTGGTGAGGACTGATGCCTGACTCAACATCTGACCTACCTACGCCTAAGCCTGGGCGCTAGCAGGCTAGGCTGCACAACACATACGGACCAAGGGTAGGGGTTTCATAATGAGTCAGTCACCAGAGACATTCATACGTGCATACATGACTCACTCCACATAGTCTGTAAATACAGTCTATCCTAGCGCATGGCCGAGCGGCCATGCAAACCTTTTATAGCCGCGAGCGTCCGGGACCTTCCTGGCTTCTCGGATGGGCCAATCCGAACAGGAGCAGAACCTGAGCACATGACCTTCGATCTCCAATGGGAGGTCACTCCACGGGCATGCTCAGTGTCCCAACATGGGGACTTAGTCCCTGGAGAATCTCGCTGCTGAGCAGCATGTATTGCCATAGCTGTGCCAGAGGTGGCAGCAGCAAGCAAACCCACGGAGCTGGTCTGGGTTGAGCGCCTGGACCGATGAGTTTGCTGAGCAACCTCCTCTGCGGCTGGAGAGGAATGGGAGACCGCTGGAAGTAAGGCTCGGGATTCTCGCTGTGCAGCGACAGAAATCTGACACCTAACATTACCCCCCTTCCTAGGGCTCCCCCCCTCACTCTGCTCAAATTCCGCAATGAGAAGAGGAGCGTGGATGTTCTCCACCGGCTCCTAGGTCTGAGCCTCTGGACCATGACCCTTCCAATCCACCAAGTAAAACTTTTTGCCCCGCATCACCTTGCATCCCACGATGGCATTGACCTCAAACTCGTCAGACGACAGGTCTGATGTCCCGGCAGATGGCTCAGAAAACCGGGACATGTGAACCGGCTTAAGGAGAGACACATGAAACGTGTCCGAGATAGCCAAGTGTGGTGGAAGGGCCAGACGGTAGACCACAGGGTTAATCTGCTCGAGGACCTTGAAAGGGCCAATATAGCGCGGTGTGAACTTAGCGGATTCCACCCGCCACCTGATGTTTCGAATGGAGAGCCACACTAAGTCGCCAGGGGCGAAGGTCAGAGCAGGGCGCTGGCGAGTATCAGCGGAGGACCTCATTCTCTCCTTGGAGGCCCGGATAGCATCCTGCGTGCGATCCCAAATGTCACGTGCCTCCACCGCCCAGTCTGCCACCCTAGAGTCGGTGGACGACACGGGCACGGGGACGCGCGGATGCTGACCGTAATTTAAGAGGAATGGGGTCTGACCGGTGGAGTAGGCCACAGCGTTGTTCAAGGCGAACTCTGCCCACGGCAGCAAGGATGCCCAATCAACCTGCCTGGCCGAGACAAAATGTCGCAGGTATGTCACCAGGGTCTGGTTGGCTCTCTCAACCAACCCATTCGTCTCGGGATGATAGGCCGAGGAGAGATTTAACTTAATGCTGAGCAGAGAACAGAGCTCTCTCCATGCTGAGCAGAGAACAGAGCTCTCCCCAGAACCAATACGCAAACTGAGGACCCCGGGTCGCTGACAATCTTATCCGGCATGCCGTGTAGGCGGAAAACATGTTTAATAAACAACGCTGCTAGGCCCCATGCTGAAGGTAGCCGAGAGAGTGGTACCAGATGCACCATCTTGGAGAAATGATCGGTGACCACCCAAATGATGGTGCTGCCACTGGACTTGGGCAGACCCACTACAAAGTCCATACCAACCATCTCCCAGGGCCTGTCCGCAATCGGCAGAGGATAGAGTAACCCAGCGGGCCGCTGCTGAGAGGACCGATTCTGGGCGCAAGAGACGCACGCCTGAATATAGTCCCTGACGTCACGGGCCATATGCGGCCACCAGTACGTACTTGCCACTGAGTTCAGAGGTCCGTTTGATCCCGAAATGGCCACCCACTCTGGACGAATGGGCCCAAGAGAGGACCTCTGGACGCAGATGGGCAGGGACAAAAGTCGTGCCCAGAGATACAGACTCGAGAGCAACCGGAGCCACGGTTCTCAGGTTCTCCGATGGGACTATCAGTCGAGGCTCCTCCTCCTCCCATGACACCACGGAGCGAGAAAGAGCATCGGCCCAGACGTTCTTCTCCCCAGAGAGAAAATGCAGTGTGAAATGGAATCGGGAGAAGAACAAGGACCATCTGGCCTGGCGAGAATTCAGCCGCTGAGCTGTCTGTAAATAGACCACATTTTTGTGGTCGGTGAACACCTGGAATGGGTGGCGAGCCCCCTCCACTCTGAGAAGGCCAGCTTCATTGCTAGCAACTCCCTGTCCCTGATGGAATAATTCATCTCCGCCGGTGTGGAGGTGTTAGAGAAGAAGAAGCATGGGTGCTTCCGACCTTGCGAGTCCTTCTGAAAAAGGACCGCTCCAGCACTGACGGAGGAATCCACCTCCAAAATGAAGGGCTTATCTACATCAGGGCGATGTAGAATGGGAGCGCTAGCGAAGTGGGATTTAATGGAGGCGAAGGCCTTGGTGACAGTTTCCGACCACAGTTTGGGATTTGCACCCTTCTTGGTGAGGGCTACCAAGGGCGCTACCAAAGTTGAGAAATGGGGAATGAATTGGCGATAGTAATTTATGAACCCCATAAAGCGCTGCACCGATTTGAGAGAATGGGGTTCCTGCCAATCCATCACCGCCTGTAGCTTGGCAGGATGCATGGCCAAACCCTGGACTGAGATGATGTAGCCCAGGAAAGGCAAGGACTCCTGCTCAAACGCACATTTCTCCAATTTGGCATACAGGGAGTTTGCCCGCAGGAGATCGAAAACTTTGCGAACATCTCTCCGGTGGGAGTCAATGTCTGGAGAGTAAATGAGAATATCGTCCAGATAGACTACTACCGAGGTGGTAAGCATATCCTGGAAGATATCGTTCACAAAGTCTTGGAAGATGGCTGGGGCGTTACATAACCCGAAGGGCATCACCAGGTATTCATAGTGCCCGTCTCTAATGTTAAAAGCCGTCTTCCATTCGTCCCCCTCACGGATGCGAATCAGGTTATAGGCTCCCCGCAGATCAAGCTTAGTAAACACCCTCGCTCCCCGTAGCCTATCAAACAGTTCCGATATCAGGGGCAGAGGATACTTGTTTTTAACGGTTATGGCGTTAAGGCCCCTGTAATCGATGCACGGAAGTAGTTCTCCATTCTTCTTTTGGACAAAGAAGAATCCCACTCCCGCCGGAGACACCGACTTCCTAATGAATCCTCTTGCCAGATTCTCCCTGATATACTGAGACATGGCCTCTGTCTCTGGGAGAGATAGGGGATATACCGGGGAGGCTCAGCACCGGGCAAGAGGTCAATAGGACAGTCGTAAGGGCGTGGCGGCGGAAGGGTCTCTGCCGCCTTCTTGGAGAAAATGTCTGCATACTGCTGATATGGCTTGGGAAACGAGGAGAGATCTGCAGGAACCTCAGAAGTAGCGACCTGTACGCAGTCCTTCAGACACCTACCCTCGCAGGATTTGCACCAACCGAGGATTTTTCCCGAAGACCACTCTATGTGGGGAGAGTGGGATCGTAACCAGGGAACCCCTAGGAGGACCTGGTCGATACCTTTGGGCATCACAAGGAGAGACAGCATCTCCTGATGAGAAGGAGACAGTGAGAGTCTCAGTGGAGCCGTCTGGTGGGTGATTTGGGACGGAAGTGTCGCCCCATTCACCACCCTGATGGTGACTGGTTGAGGTAGCAAGACCAGGGGGATTGCGTGTTGTTGGGCGAAGGCAGAGGACATGATATTGCCCTCCACCCCAGAGTCCACGCAAACCTCCACAATCAGAGTGGAAGAATTGAACTCTAACGCCCCTTTAAACAGGAGCTTGGAGGAGAAAGTCGCGGTGCCTAGTAGGCCCGCTCCGATAACCACTAGACGGGAGCGTTTCCCGACCGCTGTGGGCACTGGTTAGCAAGGTGCCCAGTCTGCCAACAGCGGAAGCAGACTGGAGGTACCCGCGCGGGCCGGACCCTGGACCCCGTGCAGGACACCTCCATGGCCTCTGGAGGTTCGGGCGGCTGACCGGTGGGTTCTAGCGTTCTAGCAAAATTCGGAGCCAACTTATATCGCTGGCGGGACCTGGAGCGCTCCAACCCTCGCTCAGTGAAGCGAATGTCAATTCGGGTGGAAACCGTAATGATCTCCTCTAAAGTGATGGACACCTCCCTGGTGGCCAGGGCGTCTTTGACATGACCAGCCAGGCCTCTCCAGAATATAGGTATGAGAACCTTATCTGGCCACTCCAGCTCTGAGGCCAGAGTTCTGAAGAGGATGGCATACTGGCTGACCAGAGACGATCCCTGGGTTAGGGCCAGCAACTGAAGTGCGGTATCGTGCGTGACCTGAGGTCCCAGGAACACCTGCTTCAGAGTGACCAGAAAATGGGTGGCATTCTGTACCAGGGGATCCCTGCGCTCCCACAGCGGGGTGGCCCACTCCAAGGCCCTGCCCGACAGGAGGGAGATGATAAATCCCACCTTGGCCCGCTCAGAGGGAAATCGTGTGGCCAGCAACTCCAGGTGAATGGAGCACTGACTCACAAAACTCCTGCATGAAGCACTATCACACGAGAACTTCTCAGGCAGCGGGAGGCGGGACAAGGTCGGGGCAGGACTGGCCGTGGAGAAACGGGCGACAGCCTTTGTAGCTGCTTGAACAGCGACCGAGGTAACATCTGCAGCTGATGTGGAACGCTCTAGCGCTGCCAACCTACCCTCCAGCTGCTGGATGTACCTATGCAGTCGTTGTTCGTCCGCCATTACTAGCCATACCCTGGCGCTAGGATAATGTTAGGGCTGGCGGAACGCACCAAATTATAAAATAGTAGTAGGTGCGTTCACAGCCCGGGGTCCACCGTGCAGAGGTGGTACACTGCTGCTAGTTAATGGCGGAAGAATTAAGCGGTGTGAAACCAGTCACACGTGGGTTACGTCACCCAATGTGAACAGGAGCGAACTCTGTTAATGCACAGAGCCGCACAACCGCTGAACGTAGATGCCGGAGCCTGTTAAGCTCACAGAGCCCGGCCAAAAGAGCGCACAGTGTACGGCCACAGATCTCTACCCCAAGGACACGGGGTTAGAGTCCCTCTAGGCCCACTGAGCGCGCAGCGTCGCTGCCGCGAGCGCTGCTATAGACGCTGGCTATGGAGCACGTGCACTGAGGCGTGCCGAGTCACTGGTGAGGACTGATGCCTGACTCAACCTCTGACCTACCTACGCCTAAGCCTGGGCGCTAGCAGGCTAGGCTGCACAACACATGCGTACCAAGGGTAGGAGTTTCTTAAAGAGTCAGTCACCAGAGACATTCATACGTGCATACATCACTCACTCCACATAGTCTGTAAATACAGTCTATCCTAGCGCATGGCCGAGCGGCCATGCGAACCTTTTATAGCCGCGAGCGTCCGGGACCTTCCTGGCTTCTCGGATGGGCCAATCCGAACAGGAGCAGGACCTGAGCACGTGACCTTCGATCTCCAATGGGAGATCACTCCACGGGCATGCTCAGTGGCCCGACATGGGGACTTAGTCCCTGGAGAATCTCGCTGCTGAGCAGCATGTATTGCTATAGCTGTGCCAGAGGTGGCAGCAGCAAGCAAACCCACGGAGCTGGTCTGGGTAGAGCGCCTGGACCGACGAGTTTGCTGAGCAACCTCCTCTGTGGCTGGAGAGGAGTGGGAGACCGCTGGAAGTAAGGCTTGGGATTCTCGCTGTGCAGCGGCAGAAATCCGACGCCTAACATATTCAATACCCTAGACCAGCAGGGAAAATGACATTACCCTTTCACTTGGTGTGAGTGGTCTTGGGAAGTGAAGCGGTATTCTTGGCAAAATTCATGAGCCATTTTGAAGGAGCAAAAAAAATGGCAGAAAATACCCCAAGACAAAAAGAGAAAACTGACTTCAATAAATTGCAAATATTGAATCTATCTTGTGTCTTCTCGGAGCTCAGCGCTTAGTTGATGACTTCTTCCCTTTCATTTTAGCGCTCAGTAGGGGTCTCAGCATCTGGTTTTTCAGTCTGGCTGGAATTATGCACCAACCCTATCAGATCTGAGAACAGATTTTGTGGCTTTAAACCTTTTAGACATCTGTTTAAAGGGATTGTCCGGCCTTAGGCTACAAGTCTGCGGTCCCTCTTTTGGACTGCAGACTTGTGAACGCTCACATCGCACGCATTGCTCGCTGTCAGGACACTCCAATCCCGAAAGCAGGGGGCCATATGACCACGAGTTTCCGATTTTCATATATGCGGTCACATGCCTACTAGACATGCACAACCTCACTCAATGCAAGTGTATTGAGGAAGGCCTGACACGTCTAGTCAGAATGTGGCCGGAAATATGCAAATCGAATCGTATGCTCCCAGATCCAGTACCGGGCAATCCTCACAGCACACAGTGCACGAGATGTGAGGATTCACAAATTTGCAGCCAAAAAATCTTTACCTTATCCAAATGAAGAGTTAACCAAGATTCCTCCTTGACATCGCCATGCTTCCTTATAGCCGACGGGTAGGCTACCGGCTGTCTTAATAAACTGATATATTTCACAAGCGCTGGCCCTAAGGAACACTATGAAAAGCATCCAAGAGCAATATGGAGAGGCGCCAGGTCCGCTATGAGACATTTTTATGGGACCCTATTGCCTTAATATAAAGCTTCAGAGGGAAAACCCTAAGGTACCCTATAAATCTATAAAGAGAATATATAATAAAATTAATACTTTTTTTGTGTGATTACTGAAAAAAAAAAAAAAACATCCTGAAATATAGCAGTTTATACACTATAGCACACACAGCAGCCCAAGACTTTTTAGCTTAACTGGATAGACTTGGGAAGAATGAGCAGAGTCATCTCGTTATTATTAGAGGGGAGTGGATTTAATGACAGCACTATTGTAAGGCTGTAACACTATACCACAGATTAAGCCCTGTATGCAGCTGGTCTGTCGCTCCCTGATCTCTGTTGGAGGTGCTTCTTTCCTCTTCCTGGACACTGTATTCATGTATTGACATTTTTCTGTACATTAAAGGGAATCTGTTAGCAGTTTGCTGTGTAATCTGAGAGCACCGAGATGTAGCAACCTGATTCCAGCGATGTGTCACTTACTAGGCTATTTCAATACAATCAGTGTTTTATCAGAAGGAGATTATCACTAGAGGACTAGTAGTCTCCTGCTTTCTGGTTCAACCTCGCCCCTAGCACTGATTGGCAGCTATCAATATACAGTGTACACGGAAAGCAGCCAATCAGTGTTGTGGGCGGGGTTATACACAGCTCAGCATTTGAGCTCTGCTAGATCGTCAGCAGAGAAAGCTGTGATTCTATTACAACTACAGCACCCAGTAAACTAAGTGATACATCACAGGAATCAGGGTTTCTCTCCCTGCATCATGCTGCTGTAAGATTACATGGCAAAAAAATCCGCAGACCGACTCCCTTTAAGGGCCAGATTAATTCTTGCATGTCTGCCTTTTTTTTCCTAGTTTTTGAGCCACTTCTACTCTCCTTTCCTCCTGAACACATCATTAACTTTGAAAAACAGTTACAATCTCTGCCAGCTCACTGATGGATTAGATTACAGCTGCATATTGAAGTCTATGGAGAGGAAGGAGCAGAGAGAAGCACAGGCAGACAGAGATCGTGCAGCAGCTTTCTACTGTGATGGATTCACAGCAATGCTGCTCAGTACTGCTGTATAATGTCCTCCGTGCAACTGCTGATTCTGAACATGTGAAACATCATAGAGAAGGAGGGGTGCAACATTATTTGTACATTATAGCTATGTCCTATTTTTACAATATGACAGCATTATACATGTGTACTATATGGTAGCATTTTTATTTTTACAGTATGACTGTTGTATGAATGAACTGTACGGGGGCATGATTTATTTGCAAACCATTTATATGTGTGTATTTTATGGTGCCATTATTTGTACAGTATAATAGTGTAGAATATGTGTACTCTTGGGTAGTATTACTTATTTGTACAGTGTGTCAGCATTGTACATAGATGCATTGTGCATTACTTGTGAGGAAATTACAGTACAAATGTTTGTTGTTATGGTGGTTGTTAGTGTACGGTATGAACATATTCTTGTGTATGATGGCATATGTTATGTGTACAGAATAGCGGCCCTATGTACACTATGGCATTATTCATATAGATGATAGGTATTAGATTTGTGTACAGGATGATAGCAATAAGTTACACTGCATAGTGGTGCTTATGTATACTGTATAGTAGCATTATTGAAATGCATCATATAGCAGTATTAGTTTGGTGTATGTTATGGCAGCATTAGACATATATGTATGGTATAATGGTATAAAATCTGTGTACAGTATGATAGCAATAAGTAGTTACACTGCATAGTGTTTATGTACAGTATCATTACTGAAATGTATACAATAGTATTAGTTTGGTGTATGGTATGGCAGCATTATTCTTACTGTATGTATGGAAAGATAGCAATAAGTATTACACTGCATGATGGCAATATCATTACTGAAATGTACATAATAGTATTAGTTTTGTGTACAGTATTGCAGCATTATTTACATGTATGTTATGATCACCACACGATTTACACAGCATGACGACATTAAATGTATCTACAATATTGGAAGCATTATTAATAAGTAGGTTATGATCGCAATAAGTATTACACTGCATGATGGCATTTAATATATGTACAATATGACAGTGTTATTCGTGGTATGATAGCAATAAGTAGTTTCATTGCATGGCAGTATTTTATGTGTGCGCTATACTAGCATTAATGAAATCTGTAATATAGTAGTAAAGGTCAGCCTGACAGTATAATTCCGCATCCATATAGTGTCACTTTATAAAGATTTCTATAGGTGTGCGTGCATTATATATATATATACAGTATATACAGTTGTGGCCAAAAGTATTGACACCCCTGCAATTCTGTCAGATAATACTCAGTTTCTTCCTGAAAATGATTGCAAACACAAATTCTTTGGTATTATTATCTTCATTTAATTTGTCTTAAATGAAAAAACACAAAAGAGAATGAAGCAAAAAGCAAAACATTGATCATTTCACACAAAACTCCAAAAATGGGCCAGACTAAAGTATTGGCACCCTCAGCCTAATACTTGGTGGCACAACCTTTAGGCTAAGTGCACACGTACCGGAACTCTCGCGGAAATTACCGCGAGAATTCCGGAATTCCAGTCCGCGGGAAAATCGCATTTTAAATTCCCGCGATTTTCCCGCGGAAAAACTAGCATTTTGCAAGCGTAATTAGCTTGCAAAATGCTAGCGTTCTCCAAGCGATCTGTAGCATCGCTTGGAGAACTGATTGACAGGTTGGTCACACTCGTCAAACACAGTGTTTGACGAGTGTGACCAACTTTTTACTACTGAGGCCGCCTATGCAGCATAAGTAGTAAAAGATAAAATGTAAAAAAAAATAAAAAACGGTGTTATTCTTACCTTCCGACGTCCCGCGCATCCGTTCCCAGTAATCCTTTGCGAAAATGCCCGCGATGACGTCAGTTCTCGCGGGATCGCGACGTCTCGCAGGAATTCACGATGACGTCGCGCGAATGACCGCGAGACTTCGCAATCCCGCGAGATCGGACGCCATCGCGGGCATTTTCGCAAAGGACTACTGGGAACGGGAGCGTGAAGAGAAGCGGGAATGCTGCGCGGGACGCCGGAGGGTGAGAATAACAATATTTTTTATTTTTAAATTCTTTTTTTTACAGGGATATGGTACCCAGAGCCCGGAGGACAGTCTCCTCTCCTCCGGACCGTGGGTACCATCCGCAGTTGTTCTGCTTACTTTCCGCATGTTGCGCACAGCCACATGCGGGAAATAAGCGGAACAATGCATTCCTATGGGTGCGGGATCGCCGCGATTCCGCAAATTAATGAGCATGCTGCGTTTTTTACCGCGAAGCGATTCCGCCGCGGTAAAAACCGCAGCATTAGCACAGCATTGCGGAATCCCATAGGAATGCATGGGATGCTTATTTTTCGCGTTTTCGCGGCAAAATCGCGCGGTTACAACAGCCGCGGAAACGCGAAAAAAAGCCACGTGTGAACCCAGCCTTAGCCAAAATAACTGCGACCAACTGCTTCCGGTAACCATCAATGAGTTTCTTACAATGCTCTGCTGGAATTTTAGACCATTCTTCTTTGGCAAACTGCTCCAGGTCCCTGATATCTGAAGGGTGCCTTCTCCAAACTGCCATTTTTAGATCTCTCCACAGGTGTTCTATGGGATTCAGGTCTGGACTCATTGCTGGCCACCTTAGAAGTCTCCAGTGCTTTCTCTAAAACCATTTTCTAGTGCTTTTTGAAGTGTGTTTTGGGTCATTGTCCTGCTGGAAGACCCATGACCTCTGAGGGAGACCCAGCTTTCTCACACTGGGCCCTACATTATGCTGCAAAATTTGTTGGTAGTCTTCAGACTTCATAATGCCATGCACACGGTCAAGCAGTCCAGTGCCAGAGGCAGCAAAGCAACCCCAAAACATCAGGGAACCTCCGCCATGTTTGACTGTAGGGACTGTGTTCTTTTCTTTGAATTCCTCTTTTTTTCTCCTGTAAACTCTATGTTGATGCCTTTGCCCAAAAAGCTCTACTTTTGTTTCATCTGACCAGAGAACATTCTTCCAAAACGTTTTAGCAAGTTTTGGCAAACTCCAGCCTGGCTTTTTTATGTCTCGGGGTAAGAAGTGGGGTCTTCCTGGGTCTCCTACCATACAGTCCCTTTTCATTCAGATGCCGACGGATAGTTCGGGTTGACACTGTTGTACCCTCGGACTGCAGGGCAGCTTGAACTTGTTTGGATGTTAGTCGAGGTTCTTTATCCAACATCCGCACAATCTTGCGTTGAAATCTCTTGTAAATTTTTCTTTTCCGTCCACATCTAGGGAGGTTAGCCACAGTGCCATGGGCTTTACACTTCTTGATGACACTGCACACGGTAGACACAGGAGCATTCAGGTCTTTGGAGATGGACTTGTAGCCTTGAGATTGCTCATGCTTCCTCACAATTTGGTTTCTCAAGTCCTCAGACAGTTCTTTGGTCTTCTTTCTTTTCTCCATGCTCAATGTGGTACACACAAGGACACAGGACAGAGGTTGAGTCAACTTTAATCCATGTCAACTGGCTGCAAGTGTGATTTAGTTATTGCCAACACCTGTTAGGTGCCACAGGTAAGTTACAGGTGCTAATAATTACACAAATTAGAGAAGCATCACATGATTTTTCGAACAGTGCCAATACTTTTGTCCACCCTCTTTGTTATGGTTGGTGTGGAATTATATCCAATTTGGCTTTAGGACAATTCTTTTTGTGTTTTTTCATTTAAGACAAATTAAATGAAGATAATAATAACAAAGAATTTGTGTTTGCAATCATTTTCAGGAAGAAACTGAGTATTATCTGACAGAATTGCAGGGGTGTCAATACTTTTGGCCACAACTGTACACGCAATCATACCCGACCCGACTCGCTAGCCACACTCCCGTCTACACTCCTAATTTTTTTATCAGCTGTCAGTTTCAGCACTTAGTACGTGTTTATATCAAGGTATCAAATAGAACTTATATAGAGAAATTGACTAGAATACTACATTATTAAGCTATTTGATAGGTGAAACTCACGTTTCCAACCTCATGCACGTCTGCAAAAATGTCCAAAATAGCGTCACCTCCTATGTACTTAGGAAGAAAAGAAACACTGGCCAAGGAAACCCTCACTGGCGGTCTCGGCAAGTCTCAACACCCTTGGTGTACACGTATAAACCCGCGGTTGATTTATGGCGGGTGCTGAGAGCTACAAACTGAGAAGAACAAATGTTCTTCTACTTTACCTCAAAACACTCTCCTTCCAGCTCATGAAATGTCAGTGGTATCTTTTTTTTCTCTTAACAAAAAAAAATATTATAAAAGGCCATAAAAAAAAAAAAAAAAAAAAAAAAAAAAAAAAGAGTACAGGGTAATGATAACCACTTGTAAGCCCCCTTAATTTACTCATATGGACAGGATAATTTCTGAAACTGTCACCCAACTTTTGCTCTTATTTCCCGCTTCTCCTCTGAACAATCCATTGATTTTTTTTTAAATCTGCCATATGGTTTAAGAGATATGGACCTTTCTATTTAGTGCTAGTTTTTTTTTTCATGGGGCGTGGCCTGCAGGATCCTCTGGGGCGGGTTTTTAGGCTGCTCTGCATAATTACCCTGTAAGCCACTCCCACTTAGGTAAAGACCATAAATATTGACACTAAATCAAAAGGACAATATCTCAGGAACCGTATGTTGGATTTAACCCCTTAGTGATCGAGACAATTGTGCCCTTAATGATCGGGCCAATTTTTACAGTTCTGACCGCTGTCAGTTCATGAAATTATAGCTCTGGAACGCTTCAACATATCCCACTGATTCTGAAAGTGTTTTTTTTTTGTGACATATTGTACCTTATGTCAGTGGTAAAATTTGTTTGATATGACTTGCGTTTATTTATGAAAAAACGGAAATTTGGCAAAAATTTTGCAAATTTTGCAAAACCATTTAATTTTTGTACCCTTAAATCAGAGAGCGGTGTCACATAAAATAGTTAAAAGATAACATTTCCCACATGTCAACTTTACATCAGCACAATTTTGGAAGCATAATTTTTTTTGTTATGACGTCATAACGATTAAAAGTGGACCAGAGATTTCTCATTTTTCCAACAAAATTTACAAAACCATTTTTTTAGGGACCAACTCACATTTGAAGTGAGTTTGGGGGGGGGGGGGGTCAATAGAACAGAAAATACCCAAAAGTGACACCATTCTAAAAACTGCATCTCTCATGATGCTCAAAACCACATTCAAAAAGCTTATTAACCCTTCAGGTGCTTCACGCGAACAAAAGCAATGTGGAAGGGAAAAAAAAATGAACATTTTACTTTTTCCACAAAAAAATTATTTTAGAACCAAACTTTTTTTTATTTTCACAATGGTATCAGGACAAAATGGACAGCAAAATTTGTTGTGCAATTTCTCCTGAGTACTTCGATACCCCGTATGTGGGGGAAAGCCACTGTCTGGGCGCATAGCAGGGCTCAGTAGGGAGGAAGCACCGACTGACTTTTTGAACGCAAAATTGGCTGAAATCAATGGTGGGTGCCATGTCGCGTTTGGAGACCCCTTGATGTACCTAAACAGTGGAAACCCCCCCATCATATCAGAGGAGAGAGAAATGAATGGAAAATTTGACTTTTTTTTGGTGAATAACAAGACTGGAGAGAGTAAAAACCAACCCAAAACATGTTCTCCCGGGTCTCAGCTACCCCCGGTAGCCGAGACCCCTGAGATTTTCTGATGCTGGTGGGCGCTATAAACTTATTTCTCAGCACCGTTAAAAAGTGGCGCTGAGGTATAAGACCCCTTAACTGCCGCCGTTAAAGGCCTATCGGGGTTCGTTAAGGAGTTAAAAAATAAATAAAAAAACTCAGTATTGCAGGTGGAATAAAGATTAAAAAAAAACCAAATCATCCACTTTTGACCTGGTAATAGCTCCTCATTAAAGGGGAGTCAGTAGCGTTTGTATATAAGGAGACGTGTCGACACTGGAGTTTTTAGTAGGTACAAAGAAAAATAAAGTTTTTCAACCTTTAGAAAGATGAAGGTCCTAAAATGGGCATGTACAGTACCCCACACTTATTAAACAGCCTAATATTTTTGGGCAAAATAACATAGGAAAAAAAATAAATAAAACTGTATTATATACTACCAACTGTAGTAGAAGAACACTGGTGGCCTCTAGTGATAACTCTGTTCATTGCATGAAGTCTGAGAACCTGCCATCGTTTGATGTATGACAATTAATCCATATAAATGCCACTGATAGTGAGGGACAGCAGCCTTTAAAAAAAAAAAAAATAATGGTGAAAACAGCAGCAAATTAGAGCTCGCTCCGGTTACTGCTGTTACAAGCAGAAGCCAGCTGTACAACTTGGTTGGCATCTGCCAGTTAGCTCCTGAACCTGCTCTATACATAATGATCCAATGCAGGACATACTGTCCTGTATTAAGATCCATGAAATCTCCAGGAGAACAAGCCGACAATCCAAACCATCTTTTGAAGTACGACCATGGGAAAAGAATTACGTATAGCTCAGAAGTAAGGAAAACAAATTAAAATCCCCCTTAAAGCAGCATCTCCCTGCAGTGCTCAGGTAGTTGAAACAGGATATCTATTGTGGGAAACAGAGTCTAATATTTGTAGGTTCAAGACGCAGAAGCTGCTATGATGAAAGAATTTCCTCAGCAGTGGTGTCTCCATTGTCCAGATAGGAATATTGAGTTCTGTATCCGTCTGATATTTATGAGATATAGATTTTCAGCCTTATAGCAAAGGATCGGGCATGACCCAATACCTCACATCAGTGCAGAATCTTTCCAATTGAATAACAGTCTGATAGATGCAGCTATACCTGTCATAGTTTGGGTCTATGGAATAGTAAAATCATGATAAAAAAAAAATGTGACGGCAATGTCTAACACCGGGGAGCTTCAGTGGTGAATATATCTTGTGAGTTAAGGATTTTATGATATCCATTCCTTAAGGGCTGAGAACATCCCACAAAGCTCACATGAGGTCATCAAAGGAGGTGAGTGGGCGCAACATAGGAGCTAATAAAAAGCCAATGTCAATTATGATCTTGTGTTCAATACTGGAAGATAGCTGTGTAGCCTTCACCCACGTTTCACTGGACATTTCTTCCTTTCGCTAAGCTTTAAGCCATCTCTGTAGACCAGTGTTTATTAAGTTTCTTTTATTAATCATTTTCATTTTATGCAATTGTATGTATCGTATTGTTCCCATTTTTTTATCATCTTATATACAGTCATGGCCAAAAGTTTTGAGAATGACACAAATATTATATTTTCACATGATCTGCTGCCCTCTGGTTTTTATGTGTTTGTCAGATGTTTTTATCACATACAGAAATATAATTGCAATCATATTATGAGTAACAAAAGGTTATATTGACAGTTAGAATGAGTTAATGCAGCAAGTCAATATTTGCAGTGTTGACCCTTCTAAACAGGACCTGAGCAATTCTCCCTGGCATGCTCTCAATCAACTTCTGGATCAAATCCTGACTGATAGCAGTCCATTCTTGCAAAATCAATGCTTTTATTTTGTCTGAATTTGAAGGTTTTTGTTTGTCCACCCGTCTCTTGATGATTGACCACAAGTTCTCAATGGGATTAAGAACTGGGGAGTTTCCAGGCCATGGTCCCAAAATCTCTATGTTTTGTTCCCTGAGCCATTTAGTTATCACTTTTGCTTTATGGCAAGGTGCTCCATCATGTTGAAAAATGCATTGTTGATCGCCAAACTGCTCTTGGACGGTTGGGAGAAGTTGCTCTCGGAGGACATTCTGGTACCATTCTTTATTCATGGCTGTGTTTTTAGGCAAGACTGAGAAAGAGCCCATTCCCTTGGCTGAGAAGCAACCCCACACATGAATGGTTTCAGGATGCTTGACAGTTGGCATGAGACAAGACTGGTGGTAGCGCTCACTGGTCTTCTCCGAATAAGCCGTTTTCCAGATGTCCCAAACAATCGAAAAGGGGATTCATCAGAGAATATGACTTTACCCCAGTCCTCAGCAGTCCACTCCCTGTACCTCTTGCAGAATATCAGTCTGTCCATGATGTTTTTCCTGGAGAGAAGTGGCTTCTTTGCTGCCCTCCTTGAGATCCCGCAGCTGAAACACTTTTAAGAGATGGTCCTGGCGCTTGCTGGTCTTTCTTGGGCGCACTGGAGCCTTTTTGGCAACAAGGGAACCTCTCTCCTTGAAGTTCTTGATGATGCGATAGATTGTTGACTCAGGTGCAATCTTTCTAGCTGCGATACTCTTCCCTGTTAGGCCCTTTTTGTGCAGTGCAATGATGACTGCACGTGTTTCTTTAGAGATAACCATGGTTAACAGAAGAGAAACAATGATGCCAAGCACCAGCCTCCTTTTAAAGTGTCCAGTGGCGTCATTCTTACTTAATCATGACAGATTGATCTCCAGCCCTGTCCTCATCAACACCCACACCTGTGTTAATGGAGCAATCACTGAAACGATGTTAGCTGGTCCTTTTAAGGCAGGGCTGCAATGATGTTGAAATGTGTTTTGGGGGATAAAGTTCATTTTCTAGGCAAATATTGACTTCGTAAGTAATTGCTGTTAAGCTGATCACTCTTTATAACGTTCTGGAGTATATGCAAATTGCCATTAGAAAAAATGAAGCAGTAGACTTTGTAAAAATTAATATTTGTGTCATTCTCAAAACTTTTGGCCATGACTGTACATATATTTTTTTTTTTTATAAACACTGCCCATCTTTCTAATTATAAAATAGTTCTGTACCTCTTGCTCTGAGAACCGCAACCCTGAAAGCCATATGCTACCTATAATGCGTGTCCAATCAGCCTGTAAAATGATTGGTGGTGGCGGCTAATAATCTTTCTTGGGTCATTGTGGAGATGGCAGTGACTGTACTGAGGAATACATATACAGTATATTCCATGCATTGGAATCAGTTATATTTATATATACACACATATACATACAGGGGCTTCTCAGAAAATTAATTATCAAAAAGTGAATATTTCAGTTCTTCAATACAAAAAGTGAATCTCATATTTTATAGAGTCATTACAGAGTGATCTATTCCAAGTGTTTATTTCTGTTAATGTTGATGATTATGGCACCTGTCCCACGCTGCCAAAAGTACCAATACCTGGTTTGCAAACAACAGTATCACTGTGCTTGATTGGTAGCAAACTCGCCTGCCCTTAACCCCATAGAAAGTCTATGGAGTATTGTCCAGATGAAGATGAGAGACACCAGACCCAACAATGCAGATGAGCTGAAGGCTGCCGTCAAAGCAACCTGGGCTTCCATAACCCCTCAGCAGTGCCACAGGCTGATCGCCTCCATGCTACGCCGCATTGATGCAGTAATTGATGCCAAAGGAGCCCCGACCAAGTACTGAGTGCATTTACTGAACATACATTTCAGTAGGACAACATGTCGGATATTAAAATAATTTTTCAAGCTGGTGTTATAAAGTATTTTAATTTACTGAGATAATGACTTTTGGGTTTTCATCAGTTGTAAGCCATAATCAACATTAAAAGAAATAAACATGCGAAATAGATCACTCTAATGACTCTATATATGAGTTTCACTTTTTGCGTTGAACCGAAATTCACTTTTTGATGATATTCTAATTTTGTGAGAAGCACCTGTATATATAACTGCCGTCCTGCTTTCTCCTTCTGCAGCCCCACTCTCCACTTGCCCTCCCGCTCTCTCCCTCCGAAGCCCCACTCTCCATCCACCGTCCCGCTCTTTCCCTCCGCAGCCCAGCTCTCCATCCACCGTCACACACACCACTCCTTCTGCAGCCCCACTCTCCACTTGCCCTCCTGCTCTCTCCCTCCGAAGCCCAGCTCTCCACCCACCGTCCCGCTCTTTCCCTCCGCAGCCCAGCTCTCCATCCACCGTCACACACTCTCCTTCCGCAGCCCCAGTCTCCAATCACCGTCCGACATTCTCCCTCCTCAGCCCTGCTCTCCACTCACCGTCCCACTCTCTCCCTCCGCAGCCCGTCTCCACTAGCTGTCCTACTGTCTCCCTCAGCAGCCCAGCTCTCCACCCATGTCCCGCTCTCTTCCTTAACAGCCACGTTCTCCACCCGCCATCACGCTCTCTCCCTCTGCAGGCCCGCTCTCCATGCGCCATCCCCTTTACTGCCCCGCTCTCTCCTTCCACATCCCAGCTCTCCACGTGCCATCCCGCTCTATCCCTCCACAGACCAACTCTTCATCCGTGTCCCCCTCTCTCCCTCGCAGTTCCACTCTCCGCCTGTGTCCCACACTTTTCCTCTGCAACCCCGTTCTCCAGCTGCCAGTGGGCGGGGCTTGATACACACATACACACACACTTCCTTCTCACCCCCAATGGGGTGGTCTTTGTTGTCCTTTCTCATTCTTGGGTCCTCTACCAGAGGCCTGGGAGTTTGAGGGTTCTGTGCAGGATCTTCGTTGTTCCCAGTATTGCGCTTTTCTGGACAGAGAGCTCAGATGTTGCTCCTGGGATCTGATGTAGCCATTTTTCCAACTTAGGAGCACTTGGAGCAGTGACCCCTATCACCACTGGAATCACTGTTACCTTCACCTTCCACATCTTCTCCAGCTCTCCTTTGAGTCCCTGGTATTTCTCCAGCTTCTCATACTCCTTTCTGATGGTGCAGTCACTTGGCACTGCCACATCTATTATCATTGCTGTCTTCTGATCCTTTGTCTACTATCACAATGTCAGGTTGGTTATCCAACACCTACGTATCCATCTGGATCTTGAAGTTTCTGTGGAAGGTTCTTAAATTCTTGTTGACATTGTAGAGGGCCAAGCATTCACAGATCCATGTGTGTGCCATTGAGTCATAGGCTTTCCTGTAGTCAATCCAGGCTGTGCGGAGATTGGTCTGTCTGGATCTTGAGTGACTGCTCGGTCTACTAGGAACTGGTGCTTAGAGCCTCTGGTGTCAGTCCCGATGCCTTTCTGAGATGGATTCATGTACTGGTTCATATGGTTCTGTAGCTTGGTGGCTATGATGCCTGACAGGAGTTTCCATGTTGTTGTAAGGCAGGCTATTGGGTGGTAATTGGATGGAACTGTTCCTTTGTGAGGATTCTTCATGATCAGCACTGTTATACCTTGTGTTAACCAAGCTAAGTGGTGGCCGCCTTCTCGCAGTTGGTTCATCTGCTTTGCCATGCATTCATGTACCGCTATTAATTTCAGTAGCCAGTAGGTGTGGATCTTGTCTGGGCCAGGTGCTGTCCAGCTCTTCATGTTCTTGACCAGATGTTGGATGTCTGCTTCTGTAATAGTGACTGGTTCTTGCTCCTAGGCGGTTGCTGTTTCATTCTCAGATCTTGCAGCCACATTGCACTGGTGTTGTGTTTTTTCCTTCTCCCACATGTTCCCTCCAGTATTGTTCAGTCACTGCTATTGGTGAGGTTGCTGCCTTTGTGCTGTTGTTACTCTGTAATTGGGAGTACACCTTGGATGGTTCTTTGGAGAACAGGACATTGATCTTCTTGGCCTCAGCTTCTCTAGTGTATCTCCCTAGTCTTGCAGCGAGTGCTGCAAACCTTTGTTTAGCAGTCTCTAGGGCAGGAGTCCTTAACCTGTAGCTCGGGAGCCACATGTGCCTCGTGGTCCCATGAATTGCGGCTCGCGACTGTCTGCCAGCTTGGTGCATTAGGTCCAGGTCTAGCAAACAGGTATGAGGAGCACATCTCAAAATGGTGAATTTTGTGAGTAGCCCAGCGCAGAAGAGCAGATCTGGATGCACATTTACTGGTCTTAGGTATGGTACGCTGGTGGATGGTTCTACCTGTTAGAGGAGGTGCTCAAAGCTGGATGTGACAGTGTGTTGGGAGAATACTGAATGGGGGTATTGTGGGAACCCCTGGATCTCAGTGTACTTATTTGGAGTGATTTCTGTGGAAAAGCTTTGGTTATGATTATACCGGTAATGGGGGCTTTGGTTGACACTATTTTGAAGGGGGTGGGAGCTGGATGTGGCTCACGACCCTCTCTCTGAGCCAAATGTGGCTCTCAAGGTCAGAAAGGTTGGAGACCACTGCTCTAGGGCTTCAGTTGGGGTAAGACGTTTGTACTCGCCCAGCTTGGTCTTATGCTTGATCTTTACACCCTTCTGTATTTGTTAGTTGGCTGACTTCCCTTCGTGTCACCTTGATCTTTGTCTCTAGTCTTCTTTTCCAAGGGGGGGGGGGGGGGAACCTACTTCTGTTGTTCTTGCTGGTTGTATAGCCAAGCATTTCCATGATTGCTGAGGCAGTAGATCAGCACAGATCAGTTCATTACTTTGCGTTATGGTGGTAGTAGGTATTGATGCAAGTGATGGATTGCAAACCTGGGTAAAGTGCGGCCCGCGGGCCACATCCAGCCCTCTGGCTGTCTCAGTCTGGCTAGTGGACTGAGACAGCCGTGGGGCTGGAAACCAGTTCCATGGGCAGCACGGTGCCTGTCCGCTAGCTGTCTCCATCTGCACTGACTCCTTTGGTGGAGGAGGAGGGGCCTCCGGCCACTTCCTCCACCAATCATCAGCATGTTGAACAGCCAACGTGATGATGTCATCTCATTGCGTCAGCAGTGTATTGCGGAGAGTTGGCGCACCTGAGGCAGGGAGAGAAGCAGAGCGTCGGGGAACAGGACCGAGATGGGTATGTGGGGTTCTTTTTATCATGTGCATAGGATGTTTGGGTGGGCATGGGGGTGACACGGTGCTGCACAATTTAAGAAACCGTCCTGACAATAGGGGACAGCAGAGGGCTGTTTGTGACAAAAAGGTAATGGCTGGGAGGATCTGTGCGACCCTCCCTGGCTTTGTGGTCTTTGATATATTCCATCACCATATCGAGAAGGGGGCTCCCTTTATAAGCCAACCAGAAAAATGTTCTTGCTGCTAGAATCTCTAAAAATCCGCTGTAATCTTTAGAAAGGTATAAATACTCAGTTTAGCTGTAGCGCCTCCACAGGGGAAACCAAGCGTTACACACTGTCCAATTAAATCAAAAGGCTGTCTGTATAATGGAGATCAGACTGGTCCTTCAGAGCGAGAGTCACCCTCTGGTCAGGAGACAGCCCCAACCCCTGCAAATACCGTAAGGTATACCGTAAGTAAAAAACAAGTGTCAATAAACTTCATAAACAGTAGTTTTGCACTTTTATTACACAAATCAGGACAGCAGGAAAAATAAACCTATGTATGCAAATTCCATTTATTCTAAACCCCAAAAAAGCAAAAACAAATAAAAAAACAGCCTACAATGTAAAATGCTGCAAAAATATATATAAATAGTAAAAACAAATAATGCTATGCATTCAGGATTATTCAACTAATCTGTCAACATACCCTTAAAAATACATCAATAAATACAATCCCAAACCTTAAAATTCTGCAATACTTTCTAATAGAATGCTACATTAGGAGTTAACCTACCCCCCCCCCCCCCCCAAATTTGGAAAGCCACCTTCTGCACATGAATTAAAGCAAGAAAGCAAAATAGAGGTCTATGTTGTTATTAAAGGGATTAACAGTAGGATTTTCCCACCTAGGCCGTCTATATGGATATGTAGGTCATTGGAAGCGGAATAAAATGATACCTTGATATTTGCAATCCAATGTTTTATTCCGGAGAAATTTCAATTTTTTCTTAATATGTAAATGAGCAGTTAGGATCTATAGGTGGGACATAGATCTTCCTGAGCTTATTTTAATTGAAAAGGGGGCATTACCAGTGTGAGACATGTTGATAAGGAGAATAGACTGTCAGTCATTACATGTCTCACACTGGTAAAACCCAGTCATTTAAATTAAACCCTGAAGGCAGATTCTTAGGGAGATCTATGCTCCACCCATAGATCTAAAAAGCTCATTTACATATTAAGAAAAACATGGATTTCTCTGGAATAAGATATCGGATTGCTGTTATCAAGGTATCATTTTATTCAGCTCCCTGTGACCTGCATGCCCATATAGACGGTTTAGGAGGGTTAACCCTACTGACAGATTCACTTTAAGAACTTGTCTGGTAAAAGCATTAAGTAAATAAACCCCACCACTAATTAGAAAAAAATAAAATAAAAATAAAATGCGCCACAACGTACTAATTAGAGGAAGCGCTGGGCATGCGCTGGCAGTTAAGTGGAGGATCACAGGGCTCTGACCTGGCAGCCATAGACCAAGGCCCTGTCAATCGTTTGGTGCAAATCTACCCAAAATAAGACAAAATAAAAAAAAAAAAAAAATTAACACTATACAAAAATATATTTTGTTCGCTTTCGGCAGATCCAAATCTACCACATTAATTTTTTTCCTGTAATTTAAATATGGGTAAATAAATAGTTTCTTATTTTTGGTATCCTATATGCTGAAAAATGTACCCCCCAAAAAGTTAAAATATCACCCCCCCCCCAAAAAAAAACAAAACAAAAAGAAGGCATACAATTTTTATGAAACAAATCTCAAATTCTTGACAAAGACAAAAAATAAATTCTATATATTTAAGGTGCAAAAAAATTGGGCTTGCTATTTAAGTGCTTACTAATAAAATAATGATGCGATATCTCACTGCACATTACAATCTGCCATTATATAGGTTAAAAAAGTTTTTTTAAAAATGTATTCGACATTTGTGCCAACAGAAGGAAAATGTATTTACAAAAGCCTGTTACAAATAAGGAGCAAATTCCTGGTTAATGGGGTCCCAACAATGCATCCACAGGGAGTTTGTGAGATTACAGCTCTGCTACATTCACTTCAAATGGAGAGGAGCTGCAATACCCCATACAACCTCTGGGACAGGTGGGGGCGCCATTTGGAGACTCATCTAATTCTGGTGGAGGAGTAGAGATAACAGGAAGCATCTTAATTATTAACAGGTTTAACTTTGCCTTGATCTTCCACTTTCTTTATAGCAGCCTGGATAGCTTGTTGGTCACCCAAAAATTCATGAGGCTTGACAGCTCGCAGGTTCTCATCCAGTTCGAGCAGCACAGGAACCCCAGTGGGAAGTGAAATGCTTATTATGTCGTCGTCAGAGATCCCTGGAAAGAAAAAGATAAAAGGTAAGGAACATATGTGCCAAAGAATTAAATCAAACTTATTTCTGTAATTCCTCATTTCTCCTGCGGAGGCACTGTTGGGAAACTGAACACTTGCTGTTGAGTTCTTTTAACAGATTATGGCAGCATCCTTAGGGTTCCGGAAACAGGATGTTAATATAACAAGGACTAAGGATTGATTGCGCAAAGTGGTTAACCCCTTTTAAGGGGGTAGTTTAGATTAATGACCCATCGTTTGGATACGGCACCAATATCCGATCTCTGGTGGTGGGTGGGTGGTCGGTCAGTCAGTCACCCGGCACTTTCACTGATCGTCTGTTCTCAGGGTTGGACGGATGTTTGCAGTTGCAGAGCTCCGTCAACTGCGTAGTGGCCACTGTCAGGTACTGCAGAACCGCCCACATTCGAATAAAGGCAGAGCTACAGCACCCAGCAGCGGCAACTACAAAGCTGGAAGAGCTGTGGTGCTCAGCTATGCAACCGATATATATATTTTTGCAGAATAATTGACCTATCAGTTTGTACAGGCAAGGGAAATAAAAACCTTTAATTGTAGTTTCATAGAATAGTGGGAAGAACCCACGTTTACAGGATGTAATAAACGTAGTCTCTTTTTCATATGAAAAAAAATGTTGAGAGGGCGCCACACCTTTGGCATGGAAGGGCGGCGGGCCGATGGGAGGGAGAGCGCGAGGCCGCCGGGCCGATCAGTGCGGGGCCGCCGGGCCGATGGGGGGACAGAGAGATAGAAACGCAGAGAGCTAGGATCATGAAGTGACTAATTTGACTTGGTAAAGGTCACTTGGAGCAGACAGATTCAGTTACACCATGAACTTTTCTTGCTTAGCTCTGACACAACGCTAAAGGTCACTCCTTCGGCCTAGGTCGAATACAGCCAAGAAAGCTCACAAGTCTTCCCAGCAGTGGTGTGCGCACAGATCGGCACTTATAAATCTTATTTCCCCAGTTGGAAGAATGGCTTTTTAATGTAAAAAGAGAAGAATGGAGGAGATGGTTCCTCTGCTGGTAGAAAGATCTGCCTGTCAGGAGTCTAGGAAAGGTGTGAGTGATTACTGTGGGAACGATAATGGCGGCCAGAATGGAAGTCACTTATTTTCTCCACTGTATATGTAAAGCTAAGTATTTGATACGCTGCCGATTTTGCACGTTTTCCCACCTACAGAGAATGGAGAGGTCTGTAATTTTTATCGTAGGTACACTTCACCTGTGAGACACAGAATCTAAAAATAAAAATCCAGAAAATCACATTGTAGGATTTTTACATAATCAATTTGCATTTTATTGCATGAAACAAGTATTTGATCACCGACCAACCAGCAAGAATTCTGCCTCTCACAGACCTGTTAGTTTCTTTAGGAAGCCCTCCTACTCTACACACATTACCTGTATAAAAGACACCTGTCCACACACTCAATCATACTCCAACCTCTCCACCATGGCCAAGACCAAAGAGCTGTCTACGGACACTGGGGACCAAGTTGTAGAGCTACATTTGTGTTTTGTGCTGGTGCATTAAACTTTCCCTTCAATGGGTCCAGAGGGGCCAAGGCCAACCCCTTAAGAAGCAGTCCATAGTATTAAATCCTCCTCCACTGCACTGTACAGTGGGTACTATGCAGACACCAGACACAGAAGTGCAATCCGTCACAGGACAGACCACATTTTCTCCAGAATCCAGTGGTGGCTGCTTTACACCACTTCATCCAATTCTCCACATTGTGCTTGGCGACGTACGTCCATGAAGCTTCTGGCTTGGGGGCAAATGAGCCAGACACTACACACCTGGATGAGTGGGGGAACTGGACACTACACACACCAGGGGAGTGAGGGGGCCAGATGTTTTGCCCCAGGGGCAATGGGACTGAAGATAAAAGCGATGCAACCAAAAACTTTTGGATACGGAAAAAAAAAAAAAAAAAAAAAAAAAAAGTCTTGAAAGCAGCAAGATCAGGGAGATGTGACATAGGACCCAACTTTCCACTCCTGGAAAAGAAAAAAAAAAAAAAAATGCCTGAATGAAAACGAGGACGGAGAGAGGAAATGTTATGATCTACAGTAAGGATGCAAAATCTAGGTGCACGGGACACCGACCGGCTCAGGAGTTCCGGCATCTGTCAGGTCAATGTCACCGGCTCTTCCTCACAGGATTCTCTTTGTAGTGTCAGCAGCGGTTATGTGATCTGAATGACGGGGGTAAAAAGGATTCTGGGACGCACTGGGCAACAATTCGTCTTCCTAGAAAAACAGGATAAAGGGGCGCCCGGCAGGCCTTCCTGCAGGAGGGGACTTCACAGCTGCAGACATCCATTAGTAAGAGATCTTAGGGAGATCGTGACTTGTACGGGAGTGCAGATGATAGATTGGACCGGCTTAATTATTGCATTTGTTCCTCCTTTTTAAAAGATAACTGATATGTAACCTTATTAGTCTGTTTTTTGTTTTTTTATTGTTCACCACGCGATTTAATACAACTTTTTTGATAAGATGCTAAATTTGACACAAACTAACTCCGTTCTCCACCAACGCTCTCTGGCATTCTCTCTCAAAGCTGAGGACAAAGAATCAGGAATGAGGCTTTAAACATTGTGGAAGCCGACGAGAGACATTAGAATCGCCATCTATGCATCACAGGTGTTCAGGTATGGCAGATACATAGACGATGTCCTCTTCATTTAGAGGGGAGATGTAGCTGCCATACCAGAATTTGTTCAATTTTTTTTTTTTTTTTTTTTTTTTTTTTTTTTAATAGGAATCATTGTAACTTACTTTTTACCCATTTCTCTAATTAATCATCTATTTCATTTTTATATTCACAAATGTGATCATTTTTACATCAACCTTTTCTAAACCTTTATGAGGGAACAGCCGCGGCAATGCGAACACTTTTTAATTGAGCACACCGAAAATAGTACAGGCAGGGCTGTGGAGTTGGAATCGGTGCTCATTTTGGTGGAGTCAGAGTCGGTATAAAATGGACCGACTCCTAAAATATATCATAAATTGGGTACAGTAGTTCAATACAGAATATGCTGAATATTTTTTCATAGGAATTTGGGAAAGTTATGAAATGTCCTATAAATGACTGTTCTATTCCTGATCTAAGGCTACATTCACACACAGCGTTTTTGCTGCGTTTTTTGAGGATACGTTTTTCAGTTGCAAAAGCAGATCAGCTTTTTAAAAAACCGCATCACCTGAAAGGTTTCTGAGCTCATAGATAATGTTTTCAATAACAAAAGCAGATTAGAAATCTGCTCTATCTATATATCCATTTATCCATATCTGTACCAAAAAGAATGAAAGCCGGATAGCACACAGACTAACACTCTTTTTTTTTTAGCACCAGTCAGGTACACCTCATAGCTGCCCAAAAGGACGCCCAGGACAGGCATTGCTCGTCTTCAGTAACACATCAACTGATAGTTGGAATAAATAGACTGCATTCACCACATCTTCTTAAGGTGCAGGCTTTATTTTCAAGTGCAGGGGTGTGCAGTATGAGGTTCTGCAGCAGCTGAGGTGTGCAGTATGGGGTTCGGCGGAACAGTAAGGCTAAGTGCACACGTGCCGGAACTCTCGCGGAAATTACCACGAGAATTCCGGAATTCCATTCCGCGGGAAAATCGCATTTTAAATTCCCGCGATTTTCCCACGGAAAAACTAGCATTTTGCAAGCGTATTTAGCTTGCAAAATGCTAGCGTTTTCCAAGCGATCTGTAGCATTGCTTGGAGAACTGATTGACAGGTTGGTCACACTCGTCAAACAGTGTTTGACGAGTGTGACCAACTTTTTACTACTGAGGCCGCCTATGTAGCATCAGTAGTGAAAGATAGAATGTAAAAAAAAAAATAAAAAATAGTGTTATTCTCACCTTCCGAGGTCCCGCGCATCCGTTCCCAGTAATCCTTTGCGAAAATGCCCGCGATGACGTCCGTTCTCGCGGGATCGCGATGTCTCACGGTAATTCGCGATGATCACGAGACTTTGCGATCCCGCGAGAACGGACGCCATCGCGGGCATTTTCGCAAAGGCTTACTGGGACCGGGAGCGTGGAGAGGCGGGAATGCTGCGCGGGACGTCGGAAAGTAAGAATAACAATATTTTTTATTTTAAATTCAATTTTTTACAGGGATATGGTACCCAATGCCCGGAGGACAGTCTCCTCTCCTCCGGACCGTGGGTACCATCCGCAAATGTTCTGCTTACTTTCCGCATGGTGTGCACAGCCACATGCGGGAAGTAAGCGGAACAATGCATTTCCTATGGGTGCGGGATCGCCGCGATTCCGCAAATTAATGAGCATGCTGCGGTTTTTACCGCGAAGCGATTCCGCCGCGGTAAAAACCGCAGCATTAGCACAGCATTGCGGAATCCCATAGGAATGCATGGGATGCTTATTTTTCGCGGCAAAATCACGCGGTTAAAACCGTCGCGGAAACGCGAAAAAACGCCACGTGTGAACTCATCCTAAGAGGCTCTGCTCCCCCCCCCGGGTTTGATCCTGGCTGCGCCCATAGTGTGAGTGTAGCCTGAGGATCTAGGGTTTGTCTTAGCTGAGATAAGTCGTAGTGCATATAATATTATATATATATATATATATATATATATATATATATATACACACACACATACACATACATACATACACACACACTCACTGGCCACTTTATTAGGTACACCATGCTAGTAAGGGGTTGGACCCCCTTTTGCCTTCAGAACTGCCTCAATTCTTCGTGGCAGAGATTCAACAAGGTGCTGGAAGCATTCCTCAGAGATTTTGGACCATATTGACATGATGGCATCACACAGTTGGCGCAGATTTGTCGGCTGCACATCCCTGATGCGAATCTCCCGTTCCACCACATCCCAAAGATGCTCTATTGGATTGAGATCTGGTGACTGAGGAGGCCATTTGAGTACAGTAAACTCATTGTCATGTTCAAGAAACCAATCTGAGATGATTCGAGCTTTATGACATGGCGCATTATCCTGCTGAAAGTAGCCATCAGATGTTGGGTACATTGTGGTCATAAAGGGATGGACATGGTCAGCAACAATACTCAGGTAGGCTGTGGCGTTGCAACGATGCTCAATTGGTACCAAGGGGCCCAAAGAGTGCCCAGAAAAAATTCCCCACACCATGACACCACCACCACCAGCCTGAACCGTTGATACAAGGCAGGATGGATCCATGCTTTCATGTTGTTTACGCCAAATTCTGACCCTACCATCCGAATGTCGCAGCAGAAATCGAGACTCATCAGACCAGGCAACGTTTTTCCAATCTTCTACTGTCCAATTTCGATGAGCTTGTGCAAATTGTAGCCTCAGTTTCCTGTTCTTAGCTGAGAGGAGTGGTACCCAGTGTGGTCTTCTGCTGCTGTAGCCCATCTGCCTCAAAGTTCGACGCACTGTGCGTTCAGAGATGCTCTTCTGCCTACCTTGGTTGTAACGGGTGGCAATTTGAGTCACTGTTGCCTTTCTATCAGCTCGAACCAGTCTGCCCATTCTCCTCTGACCTCTGGCATCAACAAGGCATTTCCGGCCACAGAACTGCCGCTCACTGGATTTTTTTTCTTTTTCGGACCATTCTCTGTAAACCCTAGAGATGGTTGTGCGTGAAAATCCCAGTAGATCAGCAGTTTCTGAAATACTCAGACCAGCCCTTCTGGCACCAACAATCATGCCACGTTCAAAGGCACTCAAATCACCTTTCTTCCCCATACTGATGCTCGGTTTGAACTGCAGGAGATTGTCTTGACCATGTCTACATGCCTAAATGCACTGAGTTGCCGCCATGTGATTGGCTGATTAGAAATTAAGTCTTAACACACAGTTGGACCGGTGTACCTAATAAAGTGGCCAGTGAGTGTATATATATATATATATATATATATATATATTTATTAGTAAGGATTCGACTCGCTCAGGTGCAGCGGGAGACAAATATGCGACAGGTTCTTCCCAAAGTTCATGAGGTTTATTTGCACCATAAACACACAAGGCAGCACATTACCAAAATAGCCTCTAGCTTAGGCAAAAGAACACAAATGTCCGTGGTTGGAGACTCAGACCGCGAGTCTCAGCACATGCTGGGAGGTGTAGTCCTCCCTATATACAACTTTCTGTAGTGTCCCACCTGAACACATGGAAGTCTGTCCACACTCTGACAGACTCCCTCACACTCACTCACATGTGCCAAACACCTCAATTACATAGCCCTGTAACCACACCCACAGGTGTTCACATGGCTATGACATCACTAAAGGTTCTATTGCACATAGACACACACAGGCTTCCCTGACACAGTGTAACAGAAAGATCAGCAGTACCTCTGCTGATCAATACACCCTGGAGCCTGCATCCCAAGGCCACCCACCTTGAGACCCATAATGGTCATTTAGGACCCTGCTCCTGTTACCACACTGAATGTGCCTGTACACCCGTCCTGGGACAACCACACAGCGCCCCCTAGCTGACATAGTGGTCACTACACCACATAAGTCAGTATATATATATATATATATATACACACACACACACACACACATACACACACACAGTACAGACCAAAGTTTGGACACACCGTCTCATTCAAAGAGTTTTCTTTACTTTCATGACTATGAAAATTGTAGAAAAGAGCAGCCGACAGCACAGCGGAAAAGTGGATGCAGGTTCAAAGGTTCATGGACCCAAATGAACAATTGTCCATATAAGAAAAAGGAACAGCATCCAGTCCAGGTGAAAAAATCGTATCAAAGATTTATTCTGCCAGTATAAAATACAACGTTTCGGCCATATTGTACTTGAAAAAGGCCACAATATGGCCGAAACATTGTATTTTATACTGGCAGAATAAATCTTTGATACGATTTTTTCACCTGGACTGGATGCTGTTCCTTTTTCTTATATGAGAATTGTAGATTCACTCTGAAGGCATCAAAACTATGAATTAACACATGTGGAATTAAACAATTTACAAAAAAGTGTGAAACAACTGAAAATATGTCTTATATTCTAGGTTCTTCAAAGTAGCCACCTTTTGCTTTGATTACTGCTTTGCACACTCTTGGCATTCTCTTGATGAGCTTCAAGAGGTAGTCACCGGAAATGGTTTTCACTTCACAGGTGTGCCCTGTCAGGTTTAATAAGTGGGATTTCTTGCCTTATAAATGGGGTTGGGACCATTAGCTGTCTTGTGCAGAAGTCTGGTGGATACACAGCTGATAGTCCTACTGAATAGACTGTTAGAATTTGTATTATGGCAAGAAAAAAGCAGCTAAGTAAAGAAAAACGAGTGGCCATCATTACTTTAAGAAATGAAGGTCAGTCAGTCCGAAAAATTGGGAAAACTTTTGAAAAAGTGTCCCCAAGTGCAGTGGCAAAAACCATCAAGCGCTACAAAGAAACTGGCTCACATGAGGACCGGCCCTGGAAAGGAAGAACAAGAGTCACCTCTGCTGCGGAGGATAAGTTCATCCGAGTCACCAGCCTCAGAAATCGCAGGTTACTAGCAGCTCAGATTAGAGACCAGGTCAATGCCACACAGAGTTTTAGCAGCAGACACATCTCTACAACAACTGTTAAGAGGAGACTTTGTGCAGCAGGCCTTCATGGTAAAATAGCTGCTAGGAAACCACTGCTAAGGACAGGCAACAAGCAGAAGAGACTTTTTTGGGCTAAAGAACACAAGGAATGGACATTAGACCAGTGGAAATCTCTGCTTTGGTCTGATGAGTCCAAATTTGAGATCTTCGGTTCCAACCACTGTGTCTTTGTGTGATGCAGAAAAGGTGAACGGATGGACTCTACGTGCCTGGTTCCCACCGTGAAGCATGGAGGAGGTGTGATGGTGTGGGGGTGCTTTGCTGGTGACACTGTTGGGGATTTATTCAAAATTGAAGGCATACTGAACCAGCATGGCTACCACAGCATCTTGCAGCGGCATGCTATTCCATCCGGTTTGTGTTTAGTTGGACCATCATTTATTTTTCAACAGGACAAGGACCCCAAACAGACCTCCAGGCTGTGTAAGGGCTATTTGACCAAGAAGGAGAGTGATGGGGTGCTACGCCAGATGACCAGGCCTCCACAGTCACCAGACCTGAACCCAATTGAGATGGTTTGGGGTGAGCTGGACCGCAGAGTGAAGACAAAGGGCCAACAAGTGCTAAGCATCTCTGGGAACTCCTTCAAGACTGTTGGAAGACCATTTCCGGTGACTACCACTTGAAGCTCATCAAGAGAATGCCAAGAGTGTGCAAAGCAGTAATCAAAGCAGAAGGTGGCTACTTTGAAGAACCTAGAATATAAGACATATTTTCAGTTGTTTCACACTTTTTTGTTAATTATATAATTCCACATGTGTTAATTCATAGTTTTGATGCCTTCAGAATGAATCTACAATTGTCATAGTCATGAAAATAAAGAAAACTCTTTAATGTGAAGGTGTGTCCAAACTTTGGTCTGTACAGTATACATGTACATGTATACAGTGTATTACATATTTACAATTTATTACAGTTTTGTGTGTTCTAGAGTTGTATTCCAATAAATATATATTATGTTCTAAATGTTTTGATTATTGGATCATAGAAATGATTAAATGTCTGATGTTCACATTGTACTACAATAAATTTTTCACTTAAATATAAGCAATATATGTCGGAGTCGGAGTCGGTGTAAGGGAAATTGAGGAGTCGGAGTCGCAGGTTTGGCTTACCGACTCCACAGCCCTGAGTACAGGAGTGCGCTCGGATAACACCTCATCACTACAGGTAGCACAATTTTACATGCCAGCAGCAACCATTCCAAGCACGTGACAGGACGGGAATTGCAAGGTCATTCTGATCGACAGTCGGCTCCCCCAGGTAGGCAGCAGTGATCCGGTTGCCAATCAGAATGACGTCGGAAGTGATGTCCCGTCGACCGAGCGGATCGGAAAAGAAGCCTCCGCTCTGAAGACGTGACATCAAGGGAGGCTTCCAAATCCCCAGCAGGAGCGGTCCGTACAAGTAGCAACTACTTGCTTATTAGTGCCTAGATAGTCCCGAAAATAGCCTTTAAAAAAAAAAAAAAAAGGTGTGTGAGTGTGTGTGTGTAAAACATTCAGACCCCTTTACATTTTTCACACTGTTTCATTGCAGCCATTTGGTAAATTCAATTCCTCATTAACGTGCACTCTGCACCCCATCTTGACAAAAAAAAAAAAAAAAGGTAGAAATTTTTGAAAATTGAAAAACTGAAATATCACATGGTCATAAGTATTCAGACCCTTTGCTCAGACACTCATATTTAAGTCACATGCTGTCCATTTCCTTGTGATCCTCCTTGAGGCTATGTGCACACGTTGCAGATTCACCTGCGTTTTTTTCCGCGTGGATCCGCTGGTAAAGTGGCCTGCGGTTTCACACCTCTACTAAGTTAAAGGTGTGAAACCGCTGTGGAATCCGCCCAAACAATTGACATGCTGCGGTTTGTAAACCGCGCGGAAAAAAACGCATCGTGAGCACAGTGGATTTGAAAGTCCATAGGGTAACATGGTAATGCACCATGTCTGCGGAACTGCTGCGTTTCCGCAGGGCCAAAACCGCTGCGGAAATGCAGTAGAATCCGCAACGTGTGCACATAGCCTGAGATGGTTCTACTCCTTCATTGGAGTCCAACTGTGTTTAATTAAACTGATAGAGATCAAGTCCTAAGGGTATGTGCACACGTTGCGGATTCGGGTGCAGATTTTTCCATGTGGAATCTTTTGCCTGCGTTTTTACACCTGCGGATTCCTATAACGGAATAGGTGTAAAAACGCTGCGGAATCTACACAAAGAACTGACATGCTGCGGAAAAGAAACCGCTGCTTTTCCGCAGCATGTGCACAGCAGTTTTTGTTTTCCATAGCATAACATGGTACTGTACATCCCATGAAAAACTGCTGCAGTTCCGCTGGGCCAAATCCACTGCGGATACGCAGACGAATCTGCAACGTGTGCACATACCCTAAAGGCGCACACCTGTCTATACAAGAGCTCACAGTGCATGCCAGACCAAATGAGAATCATGAGGTCAAAGGAACTGGCCAAGGAGCTCAGACAGAATTGTGGCAAGGCATAGATCTGGACAGAGTTACAAAAGAATTTCTGCAGTTCTCAAGGTTCCTAAGAGCACAGTGGCCTCCATAATCCATAAATATAAGAAGTTTGGGAAGTCTTCCTAGACCTGGCCGTCCTGCCAAACTGAGCAATCGTGGGAGAAGAGCCTTGGTGAGAGAGGTAAAGAAGAACCCCAAGATCACTGTGGCTGAGCTCCACAGATGCAGTAGGGAGATGGCAGAAAGTTCCACAAAGTCAACTATCACTGCAGCCCTCCACCAGTCGGCCCTTTATGGCAGAGTGGCCCAACGGAAGCCTCTCAGTGCCAAACATATGAAAGCCCCCATAGAGTTTGCTAGAAAACAAATGAAAGACTCCCAGACTATGAGACATGACATTCTCTGGTCTGATGAGATGAAGATAGAACTTTTTGGTGATAATTCTAAGCGGTATGTGTGGAGAAAACCAGGCACTGCTCATCACCTGCCCAATACAATCCCCACAGTGAAACATGGTGGTGGCAGCATCATGCTATGGGGGTTTTTCAGCTGCAGGGACAGGACAACTGGTTGCAATTGAAGGAAACATGAATGCGGCCAAGTACAGAGAAATCCTGGATGAAAACCTCTTCCAGAGTGCTCTGGACCTCAGACTTGGCCGAAGGTTCACCTTTCATCAAGACAATGACCCTAAGCACACAGCTAAAATAACAAAGGAGTGGCTTTAGAACAACTCTGTGACCATTCTTGACTGGCCCAGCCAGAGCCCTGACCTAAACCTAATTGAGCATCTCTGGAGAGACCTGAAAATGGCTGTCCACCAACGTTCACCCTCCAGCCTGACGGAACCGGAGAGGATCTGCAAGGAAGAATGGCAGAGGATCCCCAAATCCAGGTGTGAAAAACTTGTTGCATCATTCCCAAGAAGACTCATGGCTGTAATAGCTCAAAAGGTGCTTTACTCAATATTGAGCAAAGGGTCTGAATACTTATGACCATGTGAGATTTCAGTTTCTTTAATAAATTTGCAAAAATTTCTACATTTCTGTTTTTTTTTCAGTCAGGATGGGGTGCAGAGTGTACCTTGAGAAAAAAAAAAAAAAATGAACTTTTTTGAATTTACCAAATGGCTGCAATGAAACAAAGAGTGAAAAATTTAAAGGGGTCTGAATACTTTCCGTACCCACTGTGTATATATGAGCAAGTGTAATTTATATAGGTTGCATTACGTGGAAGTTACAAATCTGGATTTCATAACATCTGACTGATATGGTCTCTAGTTCCAACCAGTTTCTCACGCATCTAAATATTTCGTCACCTGTCGAGAACGCCGCACTACTGCTTTTAAGGTCTGTGGTATTGAAAGAATGTTGAAAGCACCTAGAGGCGGAGGTTGCAGGAGACGCCTCCTGACCGGGGAGGTATTCTGGATCTATTATCTCGGCATCTGCTGCCCCGCAGGTTTAAATGCCCGCAAAGACGTTATGTTCCATTATTAAATTTGTTGTCTCGCTGTTTGGCACAAAGTATTTTTTGTATGGTTTTTTTTTTTTTTTTTTTTGCATTTTGATGGTCGCCCCTATAATCCAAAAAAAAAAAAAAAAAAAAAAAAAATATATATATATAAAATAAGTTCAGAGGAGCGGAAAAAAAATTATATAAATTAATATATCAGTACGTAGATTTAATTATAAAAAATTAAAGAAAAATTAAATAAAAAACACCCGATGGGGATATATTCCCTTTAATTCCACAAAACCCTTGTCCCGGCATTAGTTGTGCAAGCTTATAAGGAATTGCAGTATTTTTTAACTTTTTTATGGGCAATGCAATTATTTGCTATAAAAGGTTTCCATGCATGACGACTGGCTCAGTGTTGGGTATAATTATACCCTGAGGTCGGCTTTTTACCTTTAATAGAAAATCACTTCCTTTTTATGCAAGGCATGACCACCTCTGGTGTCACGTAGACATTAAGCCACGCCAGGAGAATAGACACCTGCTAGAAAGCTATGTATTTACTTAAGGATAGCTCTGTGCAAAACCACCACTTTTTTTTTTTTTTTTTTTTTTTTTTAAATTTTAAGAATAAAAGCGGCCATCCTTGTCACTAGTAGGAAGCACAATCTAAGTGCCCCGCCCCAGCCAAGCGCAAGGGGACAGTCCTCCCCAGCCCCAAGGGGACAGTCCTCCCCAGCCCCAAGGGGACAGTCCTCCCCAGCCCCAAGGGGACAGTCCTCCCCAGCCCCAAGGGGACAGTCCTCCCCAGCCCCAAGGGGACAGTCCTCCCCGCCCCAGCCCAGCGCAAGGGGACAGTCCTCCCCGCCCCAGCCCAGCGCAAGGGGACAGTCCTCCCCGCCCCAGCCCAGCGCAAGGGGACAGTCCTCCCCGCCCCAGCCCAGCGCAAGGGGACAGTCGTCCCCGCCCCAGCCCAGCGCAAGGGGACAGTCCTCCCCGCCCCAGCCCAGCGCAAGGGGACAGTCCTCCCCGCCCCAGCCCAGCGCAAGGGGACAGTCCTCCCCGCCCCAGCCCAGCGCAAGGGGACAGTCCTCCCCGCCCCAGCCCAGCGCAAGGGGACAGTCCTCCCCGCCCCAGGACAGCGCAAGGGGACAGTCCTCCCCGCCCCAGCCCAGCGCAAGGGGACAGTCCTCCCCGCCCCAGGACAGCGCAAGGGGACAGTCCTCCCCGCCCCAGCCCAGCGCAAGGGGACAGTCGTCCCCGCCCCAGCCCAGCGCAAGGGGACAGTCGTCCCCGCCCCAGCCCAGCGCAAGGGGACAGTCGTCCCCGCCCCAGCCCAGCGCAAGGGGACAGTCGTCCCCGCCCCAGCCCAGCGCAAGGGGACAGTCGTCCCCGCCCCAGCCCAGCGCAAGGGGACAGTCGTCCCCGCCCCAGCCCAGCGCAAGGGGACAGTCGTCCCCGCCCCAGCCCAGCGCAAGGGGACAGTCGTCCCCGCCCCAGCCCAGCGCAAGGGGACAGTCCTCCCCGCCCCAGCCCAGCGCAAGGGGACAGTCCTCCCCGCCCCAGCCCAGCGCAAGGGGACAGTCCTCCCCGCCCCAGCCCAGCGCAAGGGGACAGTCCTCCCCGCCCCAGCCCAGCGCAAGGGGACAGTCCTCCCCGCCCCAGCCCAGCGCAAGGGGACAGTCCTCCCCGCCCCAGCCCAGCGCAAGGGGACAGTCCTCCCCGCCCCAGCCCAGCGCAAGGGGACAGTCCTCCCCGCCCAAGCCCAGCGCAAGGGGACAGTCCTCCCCGCCCAAGCCAAGCGCAAGGGGACAGTCCTCCCCGCCCAAGCCAAGCGCAAGGGGACAGTCCTCCCCGCCCCAGCTCAAGGGGACAGTCCTCCCCGCCCCAGCCCAGGTCAAGTGCAAGGGGATCGTCTACCACCCCAAATCAAGCGCAAGAGGACCGCCCCCACCACCAGGCAGTGGTCTCAATAAAAAAACCCATCCTCATCATGACTGACAAAATACAAGCTGGAAAGACAGTGCCTGCCGGACAGAGGCATATTATTTGAATTCTCTACACTATCATAAATCAATTAAATGGCTCAAAATAAGGAGGGTTTCTCTAAATAAACCATATTAGGATAAAAAAAAAAAAAAAAAAAAAAAAAAAAGAGGTTTTTTGGCCCCCGCCAGTATCACACAATAGAAGCGATCGGTCAGCATTTGTGGTCTGCTGCCTGCTCGGAATGTGCGCATGGTCTGACTCCAAATTATTCCAAGTGATCGCCCAAGCTTAGGCTTGTGTCATGCTGCCAACCAGAACAAAAGGGGCATTAAACGTAAACAAGAAAAAAAAAAAAAAAAAATTAAATGCCCGCCCAAGGATCTGAGACAGCTGCTGCTGCCAACACACTGCAGCCAATGGCCTAAGCTGCAAAAACCAGGGCTGTGGAGTCGGAGTCGTGGAGTCGGTGCTCATTTTGGTGGAGTCGGAGTCGGAGTCAGTATAAAATGGACCGACTCCGACTCCTGAAATATATAATAAATTGGGTACAGTAATTCAATGCAGGATATGCTGAATATTTTTTCATAGGAGTTTGGGAAAGTTATGAAATGTCCTATAAATGACTGTTCTATTCCTGATCTAAGGCTACATTCACACACAGCGTTTTTCCTGTGTTTTTTGAGGATACGTTTTTCAGCTGCAAAAGCTGATCATCTTTTTAAAAAACCGCATCACCTGAAAGGTTTTTGAGCTCATAGATAATGTTTTCAATAGCAAAAGCAGATTAGAAATCTGCTCTATTTATCCATATCTGTCTATCCATATCGTATCTGTACCAAAAAGAATGAAAACCGGGTAGTACACCAATATATATTCTGTTCTATCTAAATATCTTGATTATTGGATCATAAAAATGATTAAATGTCTGAGGTTCACAGTGTACTACAATACATTTTTCACTTAAATATAAGCAATATGTGTGGGAGTCGGAGTCGGAGTCGTGGAGTCGGTGTAAGGGAAATTGAGGAGTCGGGAGTCGCAGGTTTGGCTTACCGACTCCACAGCCCTGGCAAAAACAATCTTGTACTTGGTGAAATTACATCCCGTCTACTACATACGGGTGTGCATACTTTTGTAAATATATAAAAAAGTCTTGTTAATATATCTACCATATTGTGTACACAGCTCTTATATAGAACCAAGTGTCTCCATGGTAACAGACTGCACGTCGTCCTGTAGTCTGATTCATCAATATTACATCGGTTGTCCATAAAATTGTGGGGGGGGGGGGGGGGGTAAAAGCCATAAAGTGGGGGAGAACCAACAGTAAACAGGTTTTTCTGATAGATCGGGGTCCAACCGCTAAGTCTCTGGGACTGAGAGATAACCGGAGTGTCAAAACTGGCATTCACCATACGTCATATAGACTTTTAGTGGATTAGTGTGTAGTAAGAAGGAACAGAGAGCTCCTAATTACTCATTCTAGCAAGTGTGAGGTCCAATCAGTGGGCCTTGCAGCTATCAGACATTTATCATGCATCTTCAAACCCTTAACCCCTTTCTGTCATGTGATGTACTATCCCGTCCGGCATAGTACGTCACAGTGATCAGCGGCGCTCACGTGGTGAGCGCCGCTGATCGCGGCCGGGTGTCAGCTGATTATCACAGCTGACACCCGGCACAATGTGTCAGGGGCGGTCACGGACTGCCCCCGACACGTTAACCCCTTGAACACCGCGATCAAACACGATCGCGGTGTACCGGGGGTTAAAGGGAAGCATCGGCAGGGAGGGGGCTCCCTCCATGCTTCCCTGAGCTCCCCACGGCAGCGCAATGTGCAGCGCTGCTGCGGGGGGCTTCATCCCTGCAGGCCCCCGAATCCAAGATGGCGACGGGGGCCTTCGGGGGCCTGCAGGGAGCTGACTTCCTCATGCCTGCAAAGCGCAGGCAAGGAGGAAGCCTTGTGCACTGCCTGTGACAGATCGCGGATCTGTCACAGCAATCTGTGATGTGACAGATCAGCGATCTGTCACATGACAGTTATGTCCACCCTGGGACAATGTAATAAAGTTAAAAAAAAAAACAAAAAACGCTAAATTAAATAAAAAAGAAATTCCCTAATAAATTTTTTGGAAAAAACAAACAAAACAAAAAAATAAACACAATAAAAGTACACATATTTGGTATCGCCGCGTCCGTAACGACCCGCCCTATAAATCTGTCTCATTAATTAACCCCTTTAGCGAACCCCTTAAAAAATAAAAAACGAGGCAAAAAAAATAATGATTTATTATCATACTGCCGAACAAAAAGTGCAATAACGCGTGATCAAAAAGACGCATATAAATATCCATGGTACCGCTGAAAACGTCATCTTGTCCCGCAAAAAACGAGCCGCCATACAGCGTCATCAGCGAAAAAATAAAAAAAAGTTATAGCTCGCAGAATATAGCAATGCAAAAATAATTATTTTTTATATAAAATTGTTTTCATTGCATAAAACCGACAAAACATAAAAAAGACCTAAATGAGGTATCGCTGTAACCGTACTGACCCGAGGAATAAAAGCGCTCTCTCAATTTTACCGCAGGCAGAACGGTGTAAACCAGGGCTGTGGAGTCGGTAAGCCAAACTTGCGACTCCGACTCCTCAATTTCCCTTACACCGACTCCGACTCCAACTCCGACTCCACAACTCCGACTCCCACACATATTGCTTATATTTAAGTGAAAAATTTATTGTAGTACAATGTGAACCTCAGACATTTAATCATTTTTATGATCCAATAATCAAGATATTTAGATAGAACAGAATATATATTGGTGTACTACCCGGTTTTCATTCTTTTTCGTACAGATACGATATGGATAGATAGAGCAGATTTCTAATCTGCTTTTGCTATTGAAAACATTATCTATGAGCTCAAAAACCTTTCAGGTGATGCAGTTTTTTAAAAAGATGATCAGCTTTTGCAGCTGAAAAACGTATCCTCAAAAAACACAGGAAAAACACTGTGTGAATGTAGCCTTAGATCAGGAATATAACAGCCATTTATAGGACATTTCATAACTTTCCCAAACTCCTATGAAAAAAATATTCAGCACATCCTGCATTGAATTACTGTACCCAATTTATTATATATTTTAGGAGTCGGAGTCGGTCCATTTTATACCGACTCCAACTCCGACTCTGACTCCACCAAAATGAGCACCGACTCCGACTCCACGACTCCGACTCCACAGCCCTGGTGTAAACGCACCCCCCCCAAAAGAATTTCATGAAACGCTGGTTTTTGTTCATTCTGCGTCCCAAGAATCAGAATAAAAAGCGATCAAAAGATGTCACGTGCCCGAAAATGGCACCAATAAAAACGTCAACTCGTCCCGCAAAAAATAAGACCTCACATGACTCGGTGGGTCAAAATATGAAAAAAATTATAGCTCTCACTATGTGGTGATGCAAAAACTATTTTTACAATAAAAAGCGTCTTTTAACGTGTGACAGCTGCCAAACATAAAAACCGCCATAAATAGTAAATCAAACCCCCCGTTATCACCCCCTTAGTTAGGGAAAAATAATAAAATAAAAAAATGTATTTATTTCCATTTTTCCGTTAGGGTTAGGGCTAGGGTTAGGGCTCAGATTAGGGTTAGGGGTGTGTTGGGGTTCGGGTTGGAGTTAGAATTGGTGGGTTTCCACTGTTTGGGCACATCAGGGGCTCTCTAAATGCAACATGGCGTCTGATCTCAATTCCAGCCAATTCTGCGTTGAAAAAGTCAAATGGTGCTCCTTCCCTTCCAAGCTCTGCCATGCGCCCAAAGTGTTTTACCCCCACATATGGGGTATCAGCCTACTCAGGACAAATTGCAAAACAACCTTTGGGGTCCAATTCCTCCTGTTACTCTTAGGAAAATAAAAAATTGGGGGCAAAAATATCATTTTTGTGGAAAAAAATGATTTTTTTATTTTCACGCCCAGGCGTTATAAACTTCTGTGAAGCACTTGGGGGTTCAAGGTGCTCACCACACATCTAGATAAGTTCCTTAGGGGGTCTAGTTTCCAAAATGGGGTCACTTGTGGGGGGTTTCCACTGTTTAGGTACATTTGGGGCTCTCCAAAGGCAACATGACACCCGCAGAGAATTCCATCAAAGTCTGCATTCCAAAACGTCACTACTTCCCTTCCGAGCCCTGACGTGTGCCCATACAGTAGTTTTCTCCCACATATGGGGTGTCAGCGTACTCAGGACAAATTGGACAACAACTTTTGGGATCCAATTTCTCCTGGTACCCTTGGGAAGATTAAAAAAATTGGTGACTAAAAGATCATGTTTGTGGAAAAGATACAATTTTTTTTATTTTCACGCCCGGGCGTTATAAACTTCTGTGAAGCACTGGGGGGGTTCAAAGTTCTCACCACACATCTAGATAAGTTCATTGGGGGGGGGGGGGTCTAGTTTCCAAAATGGTGTCATTTGAGGGGGGTTTTCACTGTTTTGGTACATCAGGGGTTTTCCAATCGCGACTTGGTGTACGATCTCAATTCCAGCCAAAAATGTCAAATGGCGCTGCTTCCCTTCCGAGCTCTGCCATGCGCCCAAATAGTGGTTTACCCCCACATGTGGGGTATCAGCGTACTCAGGACAAATTGCACAATAACTTTTAGGGTCCTGTTACCCTTGGAAAAATAAGAATTGAGGGTGAAAAGATCACTTTTGTGGAAAAAATATGATTGTTTAATTGTACGGCTGTATGTTATAAACTTCTGTGAAGCCCTTGGGGGTTCAAAGTGCTCACCACACATCTAGATAAGTTCCTTGGCGGGGGGGGGGGGGGGGGTCTAGTTTCCAAAATGGCGTCATATGTGGGGGGTTTCCACTGTTTAGGTACATCAGGGGCCCTCCAAACGTGACATGGCGTCCGATCTGAATTCTAGCCAATTTTGCATTGAAAAAGTCAAACGGCGCTCCTTCCCTTCTGAGCTCTGCCATGCGCCGAAACAGTGGTTCCCCCCCACATATCAGGTATCAGCGTACTCAGGACAAACTGCACAATAACTTTTACAGTCCAACTTCTCCTGTTACCCTTGGTAAAATAAAAAAAAAAAATTGAAAATTGTGGCACACCTGAAGGGTTAATAAACTTCTTGAATGTGGTTTTGAGCACCTTAAGGGGGGCAGTTTTTAGAATGGTGTCACTTTTGGGTATTTTCTATCATATAGACCCCTCAAAGTGGCTTCAAATGTGATGTGGTCCGTAAAAATAAAATGGTGTTGCAAAAATGAGAAATCGCTGGTCAACTTTTAACCCTTATAACTTCCTAAGAAAAAAAAAATTGGGGTTCCAAAATTGTGCTGCTGTAAAGTAAACATGTGGGAAATGTTACTTAAGTTTTTTGTGTGCTGTGTCTCTGTGATTTAAGGGAATAAAAATTCAAAGTTGGAAAATTGCGAAATTTTCAAAATTTTCGCCAAATTTGTTTTTTTCACAAATAAACGCAAGTCATATGAATGAAATTTTACCACTAACATGAAGTACAATATGTCACGAGAAAACAATGTCAGAATCACCGGGATCCATGGAAGCGTTCCAGAGTTATTACCTCATAAAGGGACAGTGGTCAGAATTGTAAAAATTGGCCCGGTCATGAACGTGCAAACCACCCTTGGGGGTTAAGGGGTTAAAAGGTGTTATTCTCATTTTCACCGCTGGGTATTGTCAGATAGTGCTAGCAAAAACAAGCACTTTTGCAATTTACTGCCTATTAAAATTGTTAGCCGTTCTTGAGATATTAACATGTTTTGTTTTGTTTACAGGTCCGTTGCCTAGGAGACCGACCAGTGCTGTGGTCGATCTCCAAGGCAACTAGCTGTAAACAAAAGTCTTACGTCTTAATATCTCAAGAACGGCTGAAAATTTTAATTAGCAGTAAATTGCAAAAGTGCTTGTTTTTAGGAGAACTATCCAAAAACAATACCTATTCATGAACATATGAACAAGAGAATAACCCTTTAAGTATTTTTGTACATTGCTAGGTTGCAATTAAAGAAATTTTACCAAGTAAAATAAAGCCACTGTACCTTCCAAATGTTTTAATAAAGCTCTTGTGCTGTTTCCATGCGCTGATATGAGGACGCTTTTCCCTTTCTTGATTTCAGGCGCAATCTCCTCGTTCCAGAAGGGAAGGAGCCGTTCCAACACTTGTTTCAGACTCTCAGATTTCGGCAGCTTGTCCTTCTGTATGTCACAAAACGTATACCTTCGATCCGTATGGATCTCCTGATAGTAAGGGTGGCTCCCATCTATGGGGGGAGGCGCGACGTCGTAACTCCTTCTCCAGATCTTCACCTGCTCTTCTCCGTGGTTCAAGGCTAGCTCGGCCCGGTTGAGGCCGATGAGTGCCCCGTAATGTCTCTCGTTGAGCCGCCATGAACTCCGTACCGGAACCCATTCTTGACCCAGTTCTCGCATTATAAGCCAAGCCGTCTGGATGGAGCGGCTTAAGATTGACGTGAACACCAGGTCAAACTCGAATCCCAAAGATTTTAGATGCTTTCCGCACGCTTCGGCCTCTCGCAGTCCGTCTTCGCTCAACTTTTGGTCAACCCAACTGCAAAATCGGTTCTCGATATTCCAGGCACCCTCCCCATGCCTCAGCATTACCAGTTTATATTTGGACATGATGGGTTGTGGTCACTTCCCCACGGCAGAAGGTCTTCACCTGATTGAAAACAAGACATTTCATTATTCCCTAGACTCAAACATCAAAAATCCTACAAACCACATCCCAAGGCTCTTAAAATGCTCCTCACCCACTAAAAAACATCCAAAACTGCGAACCAAGAAACTTTGGGGGGTCAACTAAAAGTCATTAGATGCCATTTTAACTTTGAAGGTCCACTGAGTAATTTGAAAAAAAAACATGTGGCAAATGTTCAGTTTCCCTGCAGAGCCTCTGCAGGTCAAACTAAGTATTACACCCTTGGGACCTCCAGAGGTGAAGATTTTTTTTTTTTTAGCAGTTGGCTTTTCTGACTAATTAGTTAAGGTCCTAAATATTACTGTAGCTTGAAAATAAGATTTTCTACATCAAACATCCCCTTAAAGTTTGAAAAAGCTAGGTGATTAGCTCCACGTTATGCAAAGAAATAAGTCAAGGGGGCCAAAAGGCAAACCCCCACTCGAAGACGTATTTAAAGTGACAGAACGTCCATATTGTACACGTGCAGCCATGGCTCCCTCTTAATAGTATCTGACATTTGGGAATCCGGAGTATCAAGTCACGCGAATAAAAGCCTGAGGCCGAATTGTGCCGCAGCCAACGCGCTCCATACATAAGCAAATCTCCTCTCCAGGGTACAGTAAAGCTGGGTGTAGGGAGAGGGTTTAGCCAACGCCACACACCCATATAAACAGCAGAAATACATGGACAGATGTAGCAGAGTGGAATTGGTTTCTTAATTCTTAATCATGGCCTTTTGATGATGCAATGGTAGAGGGGGTACAATATTTTGGGTCTTCAAGGGTTACTCCCCCCATATAATAAACTTATTCCCCATCACTAGGATAGGGGATAACTTGACGACCTTTGGGACCCCAGCAATCCGTAGATCAGGGCTCCGATCCGCGCATGCTCGGCCTCCGCTCCATTTGTAGTCTATGGGACTGCCAAGTACAGCGATCAGTTCTCTCCGGCCGCCCCATAAACGATGAATGGAGAGGAAGACTACTTTTATCCAATGTGTACGGGGACCATAAATGGTTCCCCCCATAAACATTAGAGTATTAGAAGCAGACGACCCCAATTACAGCTCGGAATATTGGGATTTTTCAGATGACAATTTAGCAAAAAAAAATTCCAACGTGTCCGACCTATGTTATGAATGATAACAAATGTTCGTAGGAAACAATCGGGTCACCAAAACAGTCAGCGATCATTTGTCGGGGGCCGACTTTTACCTAATATATATGGTGGCGACTTCCAAGCAGAAGCCATAAGTGACCAGGTTTTTTTTTTGTTTTTTTTTTAGCAAATACCTCCAATTAGAAATGTAGTATAGTTCTTCTGATTAGCTATGTGGCTTACCCCATGTGCAGGGCATTGCAGTACCTTAGGTGCTTAAGAACACTCATAGTGACGGTTAGTTGCAAGTGGTCGTAACCATGGATGTCTAAGCTACTGCAATGCCCTGCACATGGGGTGAATGACATTGCTAATCAGAAGAACTATACTACAATAGAAGGTACCGTAGTTGCTAATATTATTAATACCCCTACTACATATTGGGATGGGATCTCGGAGATGGGAATACCCCTTTAATGGTTGAAGTTTAGAGCAGATTCCAGGTGGAAAAAGCCTGGAAGTGACATTTTATTTTTCCCTGACAGACGTTTATCAAAACCTCTTAGAAAAAAAAAAAAATAATAATAAGACTCAGTGTGAACAACTAGGTCATACATATCTGACAACTACTTGTTAGGGGCTATCCGGTCTGGGTTGGAGCTGCACTGATCACCAGAGAAGAGCGTGAATTCAGTGAAGATCCCATATCTCGGACCCCCACTGATCAGCAAGTTAGCACCTGTCCCTTTAAGTGCATCACCACAACTTAGAAACTTCCCCCCAACTGAGCCAGGATCAGCAAAAAGCCTCATGAGTCAGAGGAACATAAGAGCACAAAACGCGCGTCGCCGACGTTTCCTGTTTAATCACCAAGAAGAATCATAACAACAATAATAAAGAAAACGTGTGCAGAGGCGACAGCGAGGAAAAGACCCCCGACCAGAGGGAGACGAGACCGGAGAGAGGAGCACAGGGGGCATATAGGGAACTGTGAGGAGAGGAGGAAGATGCCGCCGCTGCAGAGATGGGGTTATGCTGCACAGCAGAAAGGGTGCTGAGGCTTTAACCGAGCTGCAGAGACGTCATGGGCAACCTCAGCTCCGCTGCATCTATGTGGTGTAGTGGGGATGTAGTTTATTTGGTGCAAGACATAGTGGTGGCGATATGTCTTAAAGAGGCAGGCGAGCGCGCACACGCAGAGGAGGATACGGAGGCAGGCGAGCGCGCACGCGCAGAGGAGGAGACGGAGGCAGGCGAGCGCGCACGCGCAGAGGAGGGGACGGAGGCAGGCGAGAGCGCACGCGCAGAGGAGGGGACGGAGGCAGGCGAGAGCGCACGCGCAGAGGAGGGGACGGAGGCAGGCGAGAGCGCACGCGCAGAGGAGGGGACGGAGGCAGGCGAGAGCGCACGCGCAGAGGAGGGGACGGAGGCAGGCGAGAGCGCACGCGCAGAGGAGGGGACGGAGGCAGGCGAGAGCGCACGCGCAGAGGAGGGGACGGAGGCAGGCGAGCGCGCACGCGCAGAGGAGGGGACGGAGGCAGGCGAGAGCGCACGCGCAGAGGAGGGGACGGAGGCAGGCGAGCGCGCACGCGCAGAGGAGGGGACGGAGGCAGGCGAGCGCGCACGCGCAGAGGAGGGGACGGAGGCAGGCGAGCGCGCACGCGCAGAGGAGGGGACGGAGGCAGGCGAGCGCGCACGCGCAGAGGAGGGGACGGAGGCAGGCGAGCGCGCACGCGCAGAGGAGGGGACGGAGGCAGGCGAGCGCGCACGCGCAGAGGAGGGGACGGAGGCAGGCGAGCGCGCACGCGCAGAGGAGGGGACGGAGGCAGGCGAGAGCGCACGCGCAGAGGAGGGGACGGAGGCAGGCGAGAGCGCACGCGCAGAGGAGGGGACGGAGGCAGGCGAGAGCGCACGCGCAGAGGAGGGGACGGAGGCAGGCGAGAGCGCACGCGCAGAGGAGGGGACGGAGGCAGGCGAGAGCGCACGCGCAGAGGAGGGGACGGAGGCAGGCGAGCGCGCACAGGAGGGGACGGAGGCAGGCGAGCGCGCACGCGCAGAGGAGGGGACGGAGGCAGGCGAGAGCGCACGCGCAGAGGAGGGGACGGAGGCAGGCGAGAGCGCACGCGCAGAGGAGGGGACGGAGGCAGGCGAGAGCGCACGCGCAGAGGAGGGGACGGAGGCAGGCGAGAGCGCACGCGCAGAGGAGGGGACGGAGGCAGGCGAGAGCGCACGCGCAGAGGAGGGGACGGAGGCAGGCGAGAGCGCACGCGCAGAGGAGGGGACGGAGGCAGGCGAGAGCGCACGCGCAGAGGAGGGGACGGAGGCAGGCGAGAGCGCACGCGCAGAGGAGGGGACGGAGGCAGACGAGAGCGCACGCGCAGAGGCGGGGACGGAGGCAGACGAGAGCGCACGCGCAGAGGCGGGGACGGAGGCAGACGAGAGCGCACGCGCAGAGGCGGGGACGGAGGCACATACACATTATATAGACATATTATATAGCCATACACACACACCTCTGGCGCCGTCACATGGACACATATCACTATGCCGACACATTGCAGCCCCCGGGTCATGCACACATCCAACTCAGCTACATCTCGCAGCTTGCACCACACACAGCCGCCACATCCTCTCCCGGTGCAGGTCTCTGTCTCTCACCTCCTGCAGCCGCCGGACAGGTGGAGCGATGATGCGGTCAGCCCGGGCTGTATTGGCCCCGGATGCCAGATATCAGTGCGCGGGGCCCGGCGGGGAGCAGGTATCAGTGCGCGGGGCCCGGCGGGGTGCAGGCTGGGCAGCAGAGCCCTCCGAGGTGTTGTTGTTGCGCTGCAGGTCCTGCGCTTCCTCCTCCTCCAGGCTCTGCAGCCTCAGCGTCTGCTCGGCTTGTCCTACTTGCTGCTCTAGCCCCGCCCAACTATCTCATTGATTGACAGCTTAGTTGGCCAATGGCGTGAGGGGGCCGCGGCGTTCGGGAAGATGAAGCGGCTGAGGGTTGTTGTTGTTGTTGAACTTGTCGCACTGTCTTCAATGGAGGCTGCAGAGCAGAGAGGAAGAGCGGCGAGAGGCAGAGGGACCGAGCACTGACGGTGTCACCCCCACACCTGACACGTAGACCTGCAGCCCGGACTCCTAAATAAGGGCAGACCCCTGACTGACCCCAGGGCCCAGACCAAAGCCCTAAATAAATGTAGACCCCAGAACCCGTAAATGAATAAAGACCCCAGACCAGAACCCCTAAATGAATAAAGACCCCAGACCAGAACCCCTAAATGAATAAAGACCCCAGACCAGAACCCGTAAATGAATAAAGACCCCAGACCAGAACCCGTAAATGAATAAAGACCCCAGACCAGAACCCGTAAATGAATAAAGACCCCAGACCAGAACCCCTAAATGAATAAAGACCCCAGACCAGAACCCCTAAATGAATAAAGACCCCAGACCAGAACCCGTAAATGAATAAAGACCCCAGACCAGAACCCCTAAATGAATAAAGACCCCAGACCAGAACCCGTAAATGAATAAAGACCCCAGACCAGAACCCGTAAATGAATAAAGACCCCAGACCAGAACCCCTAAATGAATAAAGACCCCAGACCAGAACCCGTAAATGAATAAAGACCCCAGACCAGAACCCCTAAATGAATAAAGACCCCAGACCAGAACCCATAAATGAATAAAGACCCCAGACCAGAACCCGTAAATGAATAAAGACCCCAGACCAGAACCCCTAAATGAATAAAGACCCCAGACCAGAACCCCTAAATGAATAAAGACCCCAGACCAGAACCCCTAAATGAATAAAGACCCCAGACCAGAACCCGTAAATGAATAAAGACCCCAGACCAGAACCCCTAAATGAATAAAGACCCCAGACCAGAACCCGTAAATGAATAAAGACCCCAGACCAGAACCCGTAAATGAATAAAGACCCCAGACCAGAACCCCTAAATGAATAAAGACCCCAGACCAGAACCCCTAAATGAATAAAGACCCCAGACCAGAACCCCTAAATGAATAAAGACCCCAGACCAGAACCCCTAAATGAATAAAGACCCCAGACCAGAACCCCTAAATGAATAAAGACCCCAGACCAGAACCCCTAAATGAATAAAGACCCCAGACCAGAACCCGTAAATGAATAAAGACCCCAGACCAGAACCCCTAAATGAATAAAGACCCCAGACCAGAACCCGTAAATGAATAAAGACCCCAGACCAGAACCCGTAAATGAATAAAGACCCCAGACCAGAACCCGTAAATGAATAAAGACCCCAGACCAGAACCCCTAAATGAATAAAGACCCCAGACCAGAACCCCTAAATGAATAAAGACCCCAGACCAGAACCCGTAAATGAATAAAGACCCCAGACCAGAACCCCTAAAGGAATAAAGACCCCAGACTAGAACCCGTAAATGAATAAAGACCCCAGACCAGAACCCCTAAATGAATAAAGACCCCAGACCAGAACCCGTAAATGAATAAAGACCCCAGACCAGATCCCTTAATGTAAAACAGCAGACACATTAAATACATATCTACCCCTGAACTAATAAAGTCTTCAGACCCCATGGAGCCACCAACCGAATGCAGATCCCTCTGACGCAGACCCCACACAGACCCCAGAAAAGAGCAAACCCCGTAATAAATCCTAAACTGATACAGACCAAGAATTAGACCCCTTTAATAAACCCAGAACCCCTATGATAAATCGAACTCAAGACGAGACCCCCTAAACTTCCCAAATGTTTCCTAACCCCATAATAAAATACAAACCCCCTCAAGGGAAAATAAACCAGACCCCCTTAATTAATGCAGCCCAGACCCTAAAAATAGAGACTCCAGAATAGACCCTCTAAGGTAATATGTGCCAGACCCCCGCGTAATATTGACACCTAGCCGCAGACGCACCCCTAAACTAATACAGACCCCTTAAATAAATATAGGCGAGACCCCCCAAATAAACACGTGCACCAAAATCTATCCTGAAGTCTGAGGACCGAAATACACACCACACACTCTAAACACATGAAGGCCGCGCACTAGACCCCCATACGGTACAATTTATAGACCCCAGATCACCTAAACAGACCCCCCCCAGATTGTGCAGATCTTTACTTCCCCTTGTTGTCCTCTTACCTGCCATAGTGCCGCCATAGAGAAAATGCTGAAGTCAGTGTTGGCATTAGTTACATTGTTTGCGGTGGAAATGGTGCACAAATAATACCGCCATACAATACCAAACTAATAACCGACATATATAGCTAATAGAACGTATCATAGGTAATACAGCCACATGGTGACAAGACAAAAATGCTGCTATATAGTGCCAACATACGGCTCGGTGTACATCAGAGCCGGAGCTTTTGTAGACAGGTGACATTATTCTGTTATGTTTTTTTTTGTAGTTGTCCTAGGAAAAAAGATTTAGTTAAGGTGGCATTACTTAGGTGTACAATATGGCGGTATTTTTTACCTGTACTGTTTTGTGGTATTATGTTTACGGTATGATTGAATTATTCATATCCGTGCTACGGCGGTAATGGATTTGTGTGGTAGCAAGAATTCTGCACACTGTATGGTTGCATTTATTATGTGTACGATATGGCAGCATTATTCCAATGTATTATCTGGCAGCACAATGTTGAAAAAATGCCGTGTTCTCAATTTTTGCCTGAGACCACATGGAAGGGGAGGGGTTCACTTGGTGTTGGTGCTATTGATGCTGTGTCTATGGGGTGGTCAGACCCAGGGCTATTGGGGCTTTGCCTGACAGTATGAGTGCTGTTGATCACTTTGGGGTTGTTCCCCCCCGTCAGCGCAGTGTTGCCTTTCCATAACAGAGCAGGGACCAATGACAAGGTCACAGCGACGGGGCAGCGGGTTTATACATTAACTAAGGACCTCATGTTCATTTTTGAAAAATGTTGCTTAATGTGTAGTATTTGGATGTGCAGTCAATGTCTTTTCTCTACCGTTATGGGGTGTTATACGGTAGTACTAGTCGGTATGGCAGTATTGCATCATTAATCAATAGTAGTATTAGTTATGTGTACAATGTAGCAGCAGTGAAAATGTACACTATATGGTGGCACTAGTTATGTGTACAGTAAGGCACCATTGCTTATACGCATAATATGTTGGTATTAGATATGTGTACAGTATGCCACTATTATTTATATGAATGCTATATTAGTATTAGATATGTGTACAGTATGGCAGCATTATTTATATGAATGATATGTTGATATTAGATATGAGTACAGCATAAATTATATGTTGGTTTTAGATATGTGTACAGTATGGCAGCATTATTTATATGAATGATATGTTGATATTAGATATGAGTACAGCATAAATTATATGTTGGTATTATATATGTGTACAGTATGGCACTGTTATATGAATGCTATATTGGTTTTAGATATGTGTACAGTATGGCAGCATTATTTATATGAATGACATATATGTGGACAGTATGGCAGCATTATTTAAATACTATGTTGGTATTAGATATGTGTACAGCATGGCAGCATTATTTAAATACATTGGTATTAGATATGTGTACCATATGGCAGAGTTATTCATATGAATATGTTGGTATAAGATGTGTACAGTATGGCAGCATTATTTATATAAATGATATGTTGATATTTTATATGTGTACAGTATGGTAGCATTATTTATATGAATGATAGGTTGGTATTAGATATGTGTACAGTATGGCAGCATTATTTATATGAATGATATATATGTGTACAGTATGGCAGCATTATTTAAATACGTTGGTATTAGATATGTGTACAGTATGGCAGCGTTATTCATATGAATGATATGTTGGTATAAGATATGTGTACAGTATGGCAGCATTATTTATATGAATGATATGTTGATATTCTATATGTATACGGTATGGTAGCATTATTTATATGAATGATAGGTTGGTATTAGATATGTGTACAGTATGGCAACATTATTTATATCCACAGAATGGTAATATATTCATAAATAATGATGAAAAGCTAAATTAGAGGGGTTGTCCAGTAATATATAAATAAACCTTATTAATTGATAGCAATAGAAAAGCACAATGACCCTTCGTCTCCTGACAACTTTGGTTGCTTTTTTTGGGGGGAGGCTTCATGGTTGATTATACAGGGACCCCATAGAAGATCTTATGAGGAGAATCATGAAGAAACAAAGGATCCCATCTTTTATTTTTTATCCCTCTTTGTTTATCGAACACTCCGTGGTTTTGTCACATACCCCGTCTTGCTGTAAGCCAGGTGATGGCCTCCTAACCTCAGCCTTCTGTTTCTGGATCCTGCCTTATCCCCAGAGGCGTATCTAGGCTCTCTGGCACCCGGGGCAAGAATTCGGTTCGGCGCCCCCCCCCCCCCCAAGTACATATGCGACTTGCACACTTAGCCATGTGCCCACGAGCTGCTCCTCCTAATGCTCTCAATGTTCAGTAAAAAACTGAGAGAAGCAGGAAGAGAAGCTCGTTGTCAAGTATGAAAATCGCATATGAGTGAAGTGTCCGTGTGATGACTACTGGAAGCTGCAGAGCTGAATCCTGACATTGCAGCTTCTGAATTCTCACAACGAATGCACTGCACACATTTAGGATTCTCCCTTGCCGATGTACAGTCATGTCAGCACAAGTATGTGATTTATATACTTCTGGCCACATTCCGACTAGACGTGCCCGGCCTCGCTCCGTTCATTTTCATTGAGTGAGGCCACACATGTCTAGTCAGCATGTGACCGCATGTATGTAAATTACCGGCACGAGAGAATCCTGACAGCGTTCAGTGGGCACTGTGAGAATTCAGACGTCTGCAGTCACATAGAATGACTGCAGACTCAGCACAGACCTGGACAAGCCCTTTAATGTTCCTAACAAATAAAAACATGAGAATTAGTCAGTAGCACAAATAATATTTACATCCAGGTACCTTATAGATGACGTCGTCTCTGCAGTCAGTCTCCTTTTCTTCTAGACCCCATGATGAGTTTTCTCATCCACATCTCGTCTCTGCAGACTTCCATCTTCTCCCGTCTTCTGCAGCAAATCTCCACACGACGCCCTTAAAGACAGAAGTGTCATTATAATGCTCCTAAATAAAAATATCTGCAATATACTGTCTCCTCACACTATTCCCCTCTAGCATCCCACCTGTTCACTATACTGTCTCCTCATATATTTACCCCCTCACTCTCTATACTGTCTGCTCACACATATCCCCGACTCCCCATACTGTGTCTGCACACATCCCATCACCCTCACTCCCCATACTGTGTCCACTTACATTAACCCATTCGCTCCCCATACTGTCTGCACCAATCCCCCATACTGTTTCCTCATACATACTCTTTATTTTGTGTCCTCAAATCTCCCCACACATTAAATCCCCCCATCCCCAATCCCCCACATACATTAAGTACCCCCATTCCAAATCCCCCCACACATTAACCCAATCCCCACTCATTAACCCCCATCAGCACTCCAAATACGCCCACACATTAACCCCAACCCCACTCATTAACGCCCCCATACATTAACCCCCATCCCCATTCATTAACCCCCGCACACATTAACCCAATCCCCAGTCATTAACCCCATCACCACTCCAAATCCCCCCACACATTAAATAACCATCTGCACTCCAAATACCCCCACACATTAACCCCAACCCCACTCATTAACGCCCCCATACATTAACCCCCATCCCCATTCATTAACCCCTGCACACATTAACCCAATCCCCACTCATTATCCCCCATCACATTAAATAACCCCCATCTCCACTCCAAATCCCCCCACACATTAACCCCATGGCATCCCCACTCATTAACCCCCATCTCCACTCCAAATCCCCCCACACATTAACCCCATGGCATCCCCACTCATTAACCCCCATCCCCACTCTAAATACCCCCACACATTAACCGCCATCCCCTCTACAAATCCCCCCCATCTCCACTCATTAACTCCCCCTCATCTCCCATCTTCGGTGGTTCTTCAGCTCCACAGTGGAGCACACTTACCACCAGCATTTGCTTTGGGCGCCGGGGAGTGACGTCAGCAGCGTGATCACATGACCTGATCACGCTGCTGACGTCGCTCAGGCCCGGCGGTCAGAGCTTCAATTGTACAGGCGTCTGTATAGACGCCAGTACAATTGCTCCCTGGGAGCCGGCACGGCCTCCTTCTCTGCGCCGGCTGTCAGCTTGACAGCTGACACAGAGAACCGCCGACTCTCAGGATGGGGGGCGGCAGAACGCAGCCGCCAGGGAGGACACTGCGGACCGCTGCATTAGGCGGCCCGACTGCGCCCCACTGCTGGCTGCGCCCGGGGCAACTGCCCCGGCTGCCCCCCCCTAGATACGCCACTGCTTATCCCACATTTAGTCTTCCGCGGCCTGTGTTATGCTCATTGCTTTCTCGTGTTTGGACTCTGCCTTTAGCCTTGCACCTACATTTTTCACTCTGTTTTTGCTACACCGGTTTCATCACCGGTTTGGACTTCTGACTCTTCTCCTTCATTGACGACTATTCTGAATTACTTCGGTACGTCGTGTATGTAAGGTGATGGGTAATGGCCGCGTAATGTGAAGAACCAGAAGTGATCAGAGGTGCAATGTGTAAAGCAATGGGGTATCGTCTCGTGGGGTATCGTCAACGTGTAATGACTCCATCTCTGGTATCTGTTATGATCTATGTGATTATTGTTATGCTGTAATGTCTATTGTCTGTACAAATCCCCTCTGAAATGTAAAGTGCTGCGGAATATGTCGGCGCTATAGAAATAAAATTTATTATTATTATTATTATTATTATTATCTCTGCATTATTCATGGGTCCATTGGGTTCCCAAATATATGTTGGTGTTTTTGTGTTCTTTTGGTGCTAATATTTAAGTGTTCGGTATGGCAGCATTATTTATATTTACTGTATGGTGATAGCAGTTATGAGTACAGGATAGCGGCATTATTTTTTACTGTATGGCGGTATTAGTTATGTGTACAGTATAGCGGCATTTGCTATGTACACTGTATAGTAAGTAGCATTAAAATATGGCATCGTTATTCATTTCTATGGTATGGTAGTATTAGTTATGTATACAGTATAGCGGCAATATTTATATTTACTATACGGTGGTTATAGTTATGTGTACAGTGTAGTGGCATTATTTATATTTACTGTACTGTGGTATTTGTTATGTGTACAGTATTGCGGCATTATTTATTTTTACAGTATGGTGGTATTAGTTATGTGTACAGTACAGAGGCATTATTTATATTTCCTGTATGGTGGTATTAATTATGTATATGTATAACTGCAGTATGTATATTTACTGTATGGTATTAGTTATGTGTACAGTATAGCAGCATTATTTATATTTACTATACGGTGGTATTAGTTATGTGTACAGTATAGCAGCATTATTTATATTTACTATACGGTGGTATTAGTTATGTGTACAGTATAGCAGCATTATTTATATTTACTATATGGTGGTATTAGTTATGTGTACAGTATAGCAGCATTATTTATATTTACTGTACGGTGGTATTACTTATTGTACAGTATAATGGCATTATTTTTATTTACTATACGGTGGTTTTAGTTATATGTACAGTGTATTGGCATTATTTATATTTACTGTACGGTGGTATTAGTTATGTCTACAGTATAGCGGCAATATTTATGTTTACTGTATGGTGGTATTACCGTAGTCATGTGTACAGTATAGCGGCATTTGCTATGTACACTGTATAGTAAGTAGCATTAAAATATGGCATCATTATTTATGTCTATGATTTGGTGGTATTAGACCTGCAGTATTTATACTGTATGGTGCCATTTATTATGTGCACAGTAGAGCAGAATTTTGCAAATGTTTTAATCAGAAACACAGTATGGCAGCACTGAGTTAGTACAATGAATATTGTTAGTTATGCTGCTCTTAAACTTGTCAATAATACTTATATGATCACATTCACTCGGACAATCCTTATCTGCTCAGTCCAGGAATACCAATACATAACCTGTACAGGTCTCATTTTCTAAGGCACGGGGAGACTGTTTTCCAACCGCGTGGCCTCCCATTGTGGTAAAGGGAGAGTCAGCTCCGCACCTGCCATGAACTATCACAGGAATATTCGATTCTCTACTCGTCCTAAACCTGTCTACGGTTTACCACCTACCTCTGTAAACAGGATCTCAGCCAATGCGGCTCCTTGGAGAGGCTTTCTTCAACAACGTAGATCACGTCACGTACCCAAGTGCTGGGTGCACTGTACTGTCCTCCACTGTGCCAGCATCATTGACCTGCTTCAGCTAGTGATCCGGTAAGTGGTCATTACCAGCCACCTAAGAGGTTGCACCAGATGTTGTAGTAGCCTCAATGGTGAAGACTACAGCGGGAACCTCGAGAAGAACGTGACAAGAAACAGAAACACCACCACCATAAGTCACTGTCTTTGGAAAGTGGCAGAATAACTATGTGCTACCTTTAGTTTGAAGGATTAGTTGTCACTTTCTAATCTCTCAGGGCGTGCCTGCACTCACGACGCCCATAACTCTCCGGCACATTTCTCAGAAACTTCCATTTTGGCCTATTACTTAGCCAACAGCCCAACTGGATCCACCATTGTTCCACTATGCTTTCCGGCAAACCAGCAAACGCTGGAAACACTTCGTTGGGCCTGCTTCTGAGTGGATGATGTGGAACTTTATGGTTCTCTGCACCTTTTCTTGGACTCAAAGGTTCCCTAACGTAACGTCACGGTCCCTCTCTCCTCCGGTATGCAAGCGTCATGTTCTCTTTCATGGTGACCTCTCTCTCCCTATCTCTGGTTCTCATACAGGTTCTATTCTTCTTCTGCAGCCTTAACTTCTCCACACTTCACACTCTCGGCGCCCATCTTCCAATGTTTGGTATGTCCACGGAGGTAACCTCATCCCCCAGTTACTATTTACAGGCTGTTTCGTCAACCAAAGTTCCCCGCCTTCTGTGACTGACGTTGAGTGGTGGAAAACAGCACTGTAAGGACTTGATCATACTGGGAATGTTTTCACATTTCCTCATACTCGTCAGATGCCCTTATTCTCCAACGCATTCAACGTGGTTTCCTGATAGTCAAAACCTACCATGTTTTCCTCATCCTTAATCTCATTTGCGCATGGAAACACGAGAAGCAATGGAATGAAACTGAAAGGGAGAAGATACAGATTACGGTAGATATTAGAAAAAAACTTTTTGATGGTGAGGGTGATCAATCTGTGGAACAGGCTGCCACGAGAAGTGGTGAGTTCTCCTTCAGTGGAAGTCTTCAGAGGATGGTTTAGTGAACCCTGCATTGAGCATGGAGTTGGACACGATGACTCTGGAGGTCCCTTCCAACTCTAACATTTAATGTTTGCCCGCATTTTTCTCAAGACCGTCGTTCACCAGAAATACTGTCAACAGACCAGGCACCTACCAAGTGCATCCAGAGCTCAACCCCCTTTTTCGTGTGTATTCCCTAAAACACACATTAGTGCAATAAAACTAGTAATCAAGAACAACATCAACCAAAATGACCAACAGCGACAAGCACCAACATGGTGGAGCATTGAAAAACACGTAATATCAGTAGGGGTCCAGCCCTACAACAAGTCCATTCTGACCATCTTACAGCTGTTTCCAGTGTGTACTGGGCCAGACGAGGGTGATCAGATCAGTGCTGACCAGGTAAGCGCCAGAATAGGACCTGCAAGGGATTGGTGCAGGTGAGTATCAAATTGTGGTTGGTCCGAGAACTTTAAGCCATCATTCTTGTTCACTGGACCTTCCTTGCAGAGGTCTCTTGTAAAGATTGGGAAGATTCTTGAGACTCCACACTGCACCCGTCCAGAGTGATCGCAGTCCTAAGAGTTCACTTCTGTAGGTTCACCAGATTATGATGCCTAAGAGGCATAGAAATGTGTCTGATTAGTGGGAAGAGTAAGAAGGTGCTTACTGATGTACTATTTTAAAGGAGTTTTTCAAAACTTGAGAGCTTGAATATATATTTATTCCAAAATAAATAAATAAATGTTATTTTCCACCAGAATTCCTTTTTGCAGTACTGTGTTCTTTGCTGAGACCGGAACTGATAATGTCATTTACTCACCTGACCATATGAGGCCACCGATTGGCTGCACGGTCAGGTGACTGATGGACAGGCTGTTGTTCCTTCCGGTTCATCAGTCACCTGACCGCTGCAGCTCAGTGGCCTAAGCAGGGTGACAAGGGTGGCACACTTTTACAAGGATCTCTTTTCTCTCTAAGGTCTAATCCTTGGTGGTCTAGAGCAGTGAGGGAGTTGATTTAAGTTTTCATGGTGGTGTACTACAGTTAAGGAATTGATTTAGGCACTCCTAGAGGCCCAGGACTGTGAGGTACTCCAGGTGGTCTAGGGCAGTTACAAAGTTGATTTAGTTATTTCTAGTGGTCTTTGTCATTGAGGGAGTTGATTTAGGTTTTCTTGGTGGTCTAAGAGTGATGAAGTTGATTCAAGAATTACTGGTAGTTTAGGGCAGTGAGGGAGTTGATTTAAGTTTTCATTGTGGTCTAGGGCAGAGAGGGAGCTGATGTAGGTTTTCTTGATGGTCTAGGAGTGAGGGAGTTGATTTTTGGTTTACTGGTAGTCAAGTCAGTGATAGAGTTGATTTAGGTTGTCTTGGTAGTCTAGGCTAGGAGTGAGGGAGTTGATTTAGAAATTACTGGTAGTCTAGTACATTGAGGGAGCTGATTTAAGTTTACCTGTTGGTCTAGGGTAGAGAGAGAGTAGATGCAGGTTTTCTTGAAGGTCTAGTAGTGAGGGAGATCATTTCGGAATTATTGGTAGTCTAGAGCAGTGAGGGAGTTAATTAATTTAGGTTCTCCTGGTGGTCTAGAAGTAAGGAATTACCAGTAGTTTAGGGCAGAGATTTAAGAATCCTGATGGTCTAGGGCAGAGGGGGAGTTGATGTAGGTTTTTTTTTTATGGTTTAGGAGTGAGGGAGTTGATTTTTGGATTACTTGTAGTCAAGTCAGTAATGGAGTTGATTTAGGTTGTCCTGTCAAATTGAGCCTACATAGAAGTTTTTTTTCCCAAAGAGGGGAAGGTAGGATGGAATGTGGAGGGGAGAATTAAGAGAGGAAGGACGAGGGTCAACTGTGTGACAAATAAGATATCCATAAAGGTAGTAGGAAGACCGAAGAACACTGGAGAGCAAGCTGACTTACCTGAGCAAAACTACAGTTACTGCAACTGATAACTTGGGTGAACAGGCAGGTTTTCATTTTTTTGGCATTGGATACGATTTCAGGAAGAGATCTGCCCTTTGTATTTGGCATACGTTTTTTTTTTCCTTGTGAATTAATGAGATAGTTGTGTAATAGGTTTGTAAACAGGTCGAAGCAGCCAAGACTCTTTCAACATAGCGTGTATTATCTTCCTGGCCCTTTTCTAGGTCTTACACAAACCATGGGCACATAAGTACACAGACATCGTATGTGTATATATATTTGTAAAGTAATACACCATTACTTAATACAGAGTTACAGCACTTGCCACCATTTTGCTTCACGATTAGTGGAGGTAAAATCCGCTGAAGATCACAATACCAAGCAAAGCTCAACCGCATGCTGTAGAAATTTGCCACATCTTGTGGACCTACCCTGAGCAGCCTCCGATTCAAAGAATGGAGCAAATGTGTACACTCTTGATCTCCATTCTGTTCACATGGGACTGTTTTTTTATTAAATGTGTGACCGGCGGCGGTCTATCCACCCAGACAGCCTAGAACCAGAAAATGCTGGAACTTACAGTGTTCAATGGAATTATCTAACACGAAACTACGGTAATATGATATGTCATAGTGGCACAGCAGAAGTTTTAATCATTGGAGGAGCATGGCTGAGCTTCTACCTGGTTTTCACTCAAGCTCCTGATGGTGGAGTTAGGCTTGAGATGCAGGTAGCTGCCAGGTACCACTCCAAAGGCAGTCCCCAGTACTGCAGAAGCTGACCCAAGGGTCAGGATCTCAGTCACAGACTCGGAGTCAAGATTCGGTTAACTGGTAGAAGAGATATCTGAGCTGGTTCAGACAGAACTGGATCAGGCCCGGACAGAACTGGAGGTTCAGATGAGACGTACTCAGGAATAGGTTCAGATTTAAACAGGACGGGTTCATGTATAGGTTCAGGTTCAGTGACAACAGACTAGCAAGTATGAACACTAGCTAGAACTAAAAAGGTTGCTCAGGCACCTCCCTACAGGGGAGGGTGCCTTAAGTATGATGCCTTACAGCTATTGGCTGGGGACACATCAGGAGTGCACGCTACCCCTTTAAGAAGTGGGGAGCGCGCTGCCAGGAGAATGACGCGGTGTGCTCAGTCCCTGCGAGCAGGAAACTGCGGCAGGGGAAGGAGATACCGCCAAGCAGCCTTGGTGGTGAGTATGTCCACGTTAGAGTACCCCTTACGTCCTCTCTTGTTCAAACCCACAAGGAATCTCTGCAGAAGAAGTAGAGCATGAATATTTTCTGTGGGCTCTCATGACAGGACTTGTCTCCTATCAGATTCCAACACTAAAACCTTCCTTGGAAGAAAAGTTTACTGGAGCTTCAGTAATCACCTTGGAAGAATAAAAAAACTCAGTTGGAATTCCTTCTTCCTATCGAAGACGTCAGCACACGACCAATAAGAGGATGGCAGACCCAGCGGATGTACAGGGAACACACACTGTCCTCAATGAAGCACCTCATTGGACCTCCAATTTAGGATGGGCTCATGGGTACCTAGCCATGGAAGGTCCAGGAGAAGAGAATGCAATAGACCAGGCGGAACATAAAAATGATCTTCTCCATATGCTGCTTTCCTACCCGAAGCCCCACCTGCTTGGTAACAACTTGAAAAACTTCGGATAGGGCCCATCCCCTCGACTGACGACACCATCAAAGAACTCTGGAGGTATCGGACGGGATCTGACATCGATCCACCACAGCTTGCTGCTAGACATTTCCCAGCGAAATGGAGTCTAGGTAGGCCATCTCAACGACCCGGGAGCCTCCACATGATACGGATACAGTCAGAGTCAATGGTGGAGAGGAATTACTCTCACCCAGGGTAGCTTTTCTTACAGACCCTAGGCTTTGGAGTTTCTCTTGGTACCAGCCTGAGAGCAGAGGGGTATTGGGATAAGCGGGGACCATTGCCTGGGTAAACTGTCACGCTGGCTGATCGTAGACCGGGCTTACCCTGGAGGGACTGGCTAAGTGGCTAACTGGTTTTCACTAGCTCTCCAGATGGTGGAATTAAGCTTGAACTACAGGTAGCTGCCAGGTACCACTCCAAGCACAGTCCCCGGTTGTTCAATAGCTGACTCTTGGAGTGGTGCCTGATGGCTACCTGCAGGTCAAGACTAACTCCACCAACAGGAGCTCCAGTGAAAACCAGGTACCCGCTAAGCCACATCGCTCCAGGGTAAGCCTGGCCTAGCGCAGTGGGTCCATGATTCCCCAGCCTAACAGGGGTCCTTGTTCTATAACTAAATTTCTGTTGAACATTGTGTCCCTTTGCCTTTCCGCAAATAGATATGGACTCTCCTGAGCCTGTACTTTGCCTCGCTGTATCTCCAAATAGAGCAGCACTTATACCACCAGGACCTCCACTGATCACTGTAACGTATCAAAAAGTTTTATGAAATGACAGGTACGTGTGTTTTTTTCTGTTTAGAATAACACAGTTGTAAAATAATTTACAGAAATTTTATCTTGTGTAAGAATTCAGTGACTGACGGCCCTGCCAGTGCATTATCAGCATGGCCACCCATCCTGTATCAGCCAACGCTCGTAGTACCTCCCTGTAAACTTTTAACCTGAGTGACTCTAAAAGCAAACAAAACATAGTACTCCTGTCAACTTCTAGGACCTGGTCCCCCTGTTTGTAGACAGTAAGGAGCTTGCAAGATGTGTAGTGGGTGAAATAAGTATTGAACACGTCACCAGTTTTATAAGTATATTTCTAAAGGTGCTATTGACATGAAATTATCACCACATGTCGGTAGCAACCCATCCAATCCACACAAGCAAAGAAATCAAACCATAGATGTCCATAAATTAAGTTATGTGTAATAATGAGAAATGACACAGGGAAAAAGTATTGAACACATGAAGAAAGAGAGGTGCAAAAACTCATGAAAAGTCATGACAGCAGCTGAAATCTATCAGTAATTAGAAAGCAATCCTGAAAAATAGTATCAGCTGGATCAACTGATGGCCTATAAAAAGGTTTCATTACCAAGGTGGAACACAAGAAACATCCCATGATGGGAAAACCCAGGGATTTGTCTCCAGACCTTTGTAACCTTATTGTTGCAAAAAAACACTGATGGCATTGGTTACAGAAGAATTTCTAAACTACTGAAGGTTCCACTATTGGAGCCATAAGCCAGAAGTGCAAAGAACATCATTTCACGATAAACCGGCCACGGTCAGGTACTCCATGCAAGATTTCAGATAGAGTAGTGAAAAGAATTATTAGCAGAGTTGTCCAAGAGCCAAGGACCATCTGTGGAGACCTATAGAAAGACATGGGATCAGCAAGTACAGTTGTTTCATAGAAAACTATAAGTAATGCACTCTCCCTCCATGACCTGTATGTACGCTCACCACGCAAGACTCTACTGCTCAACAAAAAGAATGTTCAAGCGAGTTTACAGCTTGCTCAACAACATTTTGACAAGCCTGTGAAATACTCTGAGAATATCGTCTGGTCAGATGACTCTAAAATTGAACTTTTTGGATGCCATCATACACACCATGTTTGGAGGACAAAAGGCACTTCATATTACTTCAAAAACACCATACCAACAGTTAAGTTTGGAGGTGGGAGCATCATGGTGTGGAGCTGTTTTCAGTATACAGTGGTGGCAAAATGTCATGTAACTGAAGGAAGGGTGAATGGACAAATGTACCGAGACATTCTTGATAAAAATCTGCTGCCATCTACCAGGATGATGGAGATGAAACTAGGGTGGACATTTCAGCAAGACAATGATCCAAAAAACACAGCCAAGGAAACTCTCAATTGGTTTCAGAGAAAGAAAATAAAGCTACTAGAATGGCCGGGCTGATCACCGGCCCTAAAGCCTACAGAAAATTTATGTAAGGAACTGAAGCTCAGAGATCATAGGAGCCCACGGGAGCTTAAAAATTTGAAGAGTGTTTGTGTGAAAGAATGGGACAAAAATCACACCTGAGCAATGCCTGCGACTAGTTTCTACATGCAAGAGGCATCACCAGCAAAGGCTTTTGTATGAAGTATTAAATATATTTTGGTACGCGTGCTCAATACTTCTTTCCTGTGTCATTTCTCATTGCACATAATTTATGGACATGTATGGTTTGATTTCTTTGCCTGTGTGGGTTGAATGGGTTGTTATCAACATTCTGTGAGAAATGAATGTTAATAGCATCTTTAGAAACAGATTTACTTAGTAAATTGGTGACGTGTTCAATACTTATTTCACCTGCTATACATCTTGTAAGCTAATGAAAGCAAAAACCCTTTGGTCATTATATGGCGTATGGAGGGAAGAAAGAACTATCCTCCAAGGCCAAAATGATGCATAAACTCAAACAATGGAATGAATATCAGGAGAAAACATAGAGCAAGCAATATAAAAAATTATATTCAATTTTATTCAAGTAAAGTACTACAAAAGACATATATCTATAGAAGTGTGCAATTGTGGACAAAAACAGATAGTATCCGCATACAGTATCCCAAACCTCCAAATAGATGGAAAAAATTCCCGGACCATGTCCCAAGGAAGTACAAAAAATTCCCACAATAAGAAATTATGGCCCCCAAGCACAGTGGCCTAAGCTAGACATTAGTAAGGGGCATCATTATAGTAGAACAGGCCGCAATAAATAAGCGGCAAAAAACAATGGGGAAGAAAAGGACCCCCAAGGGGCACTTACCAGGAATGGAGGAGAGGGAAAGGGCTGTACCACCCCCGACGCGCGTTTCGCGGCGTCTCAGGCCGCTTTCTCAAGAGGGATATGGTAAAAGGTCCATTTAGGACCTTAATATAGCCCCTGACCTCAGTCATGTGACCAAAACTGGCAAATAGAAAAAGCGCAACCAGCGCATGCGCCTGCAGTGATGCAAAGTCCAGAATAGGACCTTAGAATAGCCCCTGACCTCAGTCATGTGATCCTCAACAGGCCAATAGTAAGGGCACAGTCGGCGCATGCGCCCCAGTCACCGCAAGTCCCGCAGAGCGCCACAAGCATCATGCACCGGCGCACACAGACCCAGAGAAAATCCCCGGGGATGTGTGCACCGCACATAAAGATGCCGAGCGCAGAGCGGGACCACAGAGAACTGGAGGCGATGCGCACGGCCAAATACCATGAGGCCAAAGCACAAGTTGAAAAGTTCAATGGGGCAAAACAATAATATAAGAGCTTACATGGAAAAATGTATATATATATATATATGTCTACACGGATCCTATTATTCCAGCCACCAATTATAGATAGCCCATTATGAGATCCATCTCTAACTATACAAATGTTGCAATATAAAACGCCACATAAATATGTATATCAAAATACAACCAGATAACATGTACACGATATAAGTATAATATACATGCAATAAATTACATAGTATAGTGTATTGAAATACAGAGACATATCACAAATGAAGATAAATATACATTAAACATTATCAAAAAAAGGGGCATCCAATATTGCAATGTAAGCACTGCAGGCACTTGAAGGTGAAAGTCCAGTAATATAAACGGTCACATCACAGATCCACGGACAAGGGAGATAATATGTGCAGAAAAGTAAGTCTATATGAAAAAAGAAGAAATTATGTTAAAAACAAAAAATTAAAAACAAGGTTAAAACAAAAAGGCAGCCACAAAAAACCATAAGAAGATATGGAATGTGTAGACAAACAAAAAAGGAGGAAAAAGGAATAAAACTACCGCAATGATGGGACAAGACAATTGCCAATACTATATGGACAAATAGTGGAGGGAGGCAGCAAGAGAAATTTAATATATTGCCAATATTATAAAAAAGAGGCAAAACTAAGATGTTCATTAAGTCCCTTTGGGGTCATGGTATCCAGTTCCACAATCCACCTTGCTTCCATTTGTGCAAGTATTCTCTTGTTGTCACCACCCCTAATGCCCATGTGCAATACATCAATCCCCCTCACCCTCAACATACCAGCATCGCTGTTATGATATAATCGAAAGTGTCGGGGGATAGTTTTTAAGTCAGCCGGATCAGACGCCGAGTTAGCCGCGCCAATGTCCCGCACATGCTCCCGAACTCGTATCCTCAATTCCCTAGTGGTCAAACCAACATAAATTTTCGGACACGGACATGTGGCATAATATATCACGTTAGATGTGCCACATGAAATCCGATTTTTGATTTTAAACTGTCTGATACCACTAGAGGAGGAAAAGGTAGAGCAGCGCAGGACATTGGCGCAGGAAATACAATGTCCACAAGAAAAAGATCCAGTGGTCGGACCACTAGAGCCAAAAAAATTCTTTAGGGTGGGAACATAATGACTCCGCACCAGAATGTCATTGAGATTTTTAGATCGGCGAGGTGTCATAGAAGGAAACTTCCCCAGAGCAGCCCCCAGGGAAGGATCTGTCTCTAAGATGGACCAATGTTTGCGCAAAATATTGCGCATGTTTTGCCACTCATGGTTATATGTTGAGATAAATCTAACAGGCCCATCACCAACACTGCCTCCACCCTTCTGAGCTGAATGTAAAAGACTACTGCGTGTGGTATATCTAGCCCTATTATAGCCGGCTTTAATACATCTCCGGCTATATCCTCTATTGAGAAAACGATTCGTCAGATCACTGGCTTGTTTCTCAAATCGGTCATCGGTGGAACAGATGCGTCGCATACGGAGAAACTGTCCGACTGGGATGGCTCTCACCGTGGCATAATCATGGGCTGACGTGGCGTGTAACAGAGAATTCACAGAAGTGGGCTTCCTGAATACGTCCGTCTGGATGCGCCGGCCAGCATCGACCTCCAGACGGACGTCCAGGAAGTCCAAACACGCCTCATCACATGAATATGTAAGATGAATATATTTGGTATTATCATTTAATGTCCTCATGAAATCCCCGAGCTGGTCGACCGTTCCATCCCACAAAAACAGTACATCATCTATATAGCGGTACCAGCACAGCACATGGGACGCGCCCCGTGGGCCCCCGTCGCCAAACACCTCCCTCTCCCAGGCGCCAAGGAAGAGATTGGCGTACGAAGGCGCACAAGCCGCGCCCATGGCCGTGCCCCGCTTCTGCAAATAAAACTGATCCTTGAAAACAAAGAAATTGTGGGTAAGGATGAAGTCGACCAGCTCGAGGATTAGCCCACACAGAGGGCCATCCAGGTCGGAGGTCCCCAAAAACCAGCGAACCGCATCTAATCCCACCGTATGGTCGATACAAGTATAGAGGCTTTCCACGTCAGCAGTCACTAGAAGAGTGGATGGTTCCAAAAGGACGCCGTCAACCCGTGCCAGGACGTCCGTCGTATCTCTGATATAGGATGGCAGTGATTCAACAAGTGATTTCAAATAAAAGTCAATAAATTGACATATAGGTTCACACATGCCACCAATACCCGACACGATAGGGCGCCCCGGGGGGTTGAGGGCGTCCTTGTGGACTTTGGGCAAAAGATAAAATGTGGGGTTCCTGGGAGACCTGACAGTCAAACCATCAAAAACCCGCTTGGTTATGATACCACTCCTAAATGCCCGATCAAGAATAACCTGAAGTTCATGTGAGAAGGTGGCCCTAGGGTCGAATGAAAGTTTCAAATAAGTATCCGCATCTCTCAGTTGACGGAAAGCCTCCCGCTCGTATTTCTGGTTTGGCCAGACCACTATATTCCCCCCCTTGTCAGCCGGTTTGAATACTACATCACCCAAAGACTGTAATTGGGAAATTGCCTCACGTTGCTTATAAGTGAGATTGTCAAATCTCCGTCTCGATGATAACTTCTTAAAATCATCACTAACCAGCTTCGTAAAAATCTCAACAGAAGGACAAATAGACAAGGGGGGGAACTTAGTGGACTTGGGCCGAACCAGAGGGGGAAACTTACTTGTACAAGAGCCGCCCTGTTCCGAGAGCAAATCCTCCAAATCGGAAAGCGCCGCCCTTTCCACATCACTCAGAGCCTCAAGAGTGTGACTTCGGGCATGGAGTTTTTTCAAAATAAGTTTTCTTGAAAAGAGTTGGAGGTCTTTCAAGGCTGTAAAATAATCAAACGAGTTGGTGGGTGAGAAGGTCAGGCCTTTCCCAAGAACTTCCAACTGTGTTCTAGTAAGTACATGAGCGGACAAATTTAATACCTGTAGATCCCCCCGGGAGCTGGTCTGGGGAACCTTTGATCCGGCTGACTTATTTTTGAACGATTGGCGAGTCTCAATTCTCTTAGGGAGAGCCATATGATTAGTAGTGTTCTGATCAGAGCCTCTCTTTCCCGTCTCATCATCATAGTTCGAAGTATTAGATCTCTGTGATGTAGACCTCGAGCGGGAGTGAGACATGTTCCTAAACTTAGGACGTGAACGTCCAGAGGGATCCTGCCAACGATAGACTCTGGATAGGGTTTTATCCTGTATATCCCTCTTAAATTTCTTTGCCTTATTAGTTTGAATCTCCTGCGCCCATTTCTGTAGATCAGCATCGATCTGATCATTTAATTTCTTTAAGGCATCGTTAGACATCTCCTTTTGTAAAATAGATTGCAATTCATCAATCTCAGCCTCAATGGCGACAAGGGAATCGTGGTTCAATTGCTTTAACAGAACCATGAAACCTTTAGAGCATTCATTAGTAAGGCTCTCCCATTTGTTTTTAAAAGTTTCGTCCAGTACTGGGAATGAGGGGAAAACCTGAATCCGGAGTCCTCTTGGGATCAGATCTTTTCGTATGTATTGGTCTAGGAACTCATGGTTCCACCAAATGCGGGTTCTCTTACGTAACAATTCCTTAAATTTCAATGCAACCTCCTGTATATCCTTATTGAAGCCAACACATTCCCCATCTGATTTGTCCTGAAACACGTCATTAAGTTGCGTGCGCCACGTGAGATCACGAGCGCGAAAATCCATAGTGGAAATAGGGATAACTGTGAAAAACACAGAAATAATTAATGAAAGCAAAAACCCTTTGGTCATTATATGGCGTATGGAGGGAAGAAAGAACTATCCTCCAAGGCCAAAATGATGCATAAACTCAAACAATGGAATGAATATCAGGAGAAAACATAGAGCAAGCAATATAAAAAATTATATTCAATTTTATTCAAGTAAAGTACTACAAAAGACATATATCTATAGAAGTGTGCAATTGTGGACAAAAACAGATAGTATCCGCATACAGTATCCCAAACCTCCAAATAGATGGAAAAAATTCCCGGACCATGTCCCAAGGAAGTACAAAAAATTCCCACAATAAGAAATTATGGCCCCCAAGCACAGTGGCCTAAGCTAGACATTAGTAAGGGGCATCATTATAGTAGAACAGGCCGCAATAAATAAGCGGCAAAAAACAATGGGGAAGAAAATTTATGTTGGTTTGACCACTAGGGAATTGAGGATACGAGTTCGGGAGCATGTGCGGGACATTGGCGCGGCTAACTTGGCGTCTGATCCGGCTGACTTAAAAACTATCCCCCGACACTTTCGATTATATCATAACAGCGATGCTGGTATGTTGAGGGTGAGGGGGATTGATGTATTGCACATGGGCATTAGGGGTGGTGACAACAAGAGAATACTTGCACAAATGGAAGCAAGGTGGATTGTGGAACTGGATACCATGACCCCAAAGGGACTTAATGAACATCTTAGTTTTGCCTCTTTTTTATAATATTGGCAATATATTGGCAATATAATTTTTTATATTGCTTGCTCTATGTTTTCTCCTGATATTCATTCCATTGTTTGAGTTTATGCATCATTTTGGCCTTGGAGGATAGTTCTTTCTTCCCTCCATACGCCATATAATGACCAAAGGGTTTTTGCTTTCATTAATTATTTCTGTGTTTTTCACAGTTATCCCTATTTCCACTATGGATTTTCGCGCTCGTGATCTCACGTGGCGCACGCAACTTAATGACGTGTTTCAGGACAAATCAGATGGGGAATGTGTTGGCTTCAATAAGGATATACAGGAGGTTGCATTGAAATTTAAGGAATTGTTACGTAAGAGAACCCGCATTTGGTGGAACCATGAGTTCCTAGACCAATACATACGAAAAGATCTGATCCCAAGAGGACTCCGGATTCAGGTTTTCCCCTCATTCCCAGTACTGGACGAAACTTTTAAAAACAAATGGGAGAGCCTTACTAATGAATGCTCTAAAGGTTTCATGGTTCTGTTAAAGCAATTGAACCACGATTCCCTTGTCGCCATTGAGGCTGAGATTGATGAATTGCAATCTATTTTACAAAAGGAGATGTCTAACGATGCCTTAAAGAAATTAAATGATCAGATCGATGCTGATCTACAGAAATGGGCGCAGGAGATTCAAACTAATAAGGCAAAGAAATTTAAGAGGGATATACAGGATAAAACCCTATCCAGAGTCTATCGTTGGCAGGATCCCTCTGGACGTTCACGTCCTAAGTTTAGGAACATGTCTCACTCCCGCTCGAGGTCTACATCACAGAGATCTAATACTTCGAACTATGATGATGAGACGGGAAAGAGAGGCTCTGATCAGAACACTACTAATCATATGGCTCTCCCTAAGAGAATTGAGACTCGCCAATCGTTCAAAAATAAGTCAGCCGGATCAAAGGTTCCCCAGACCAGCTCCCGGGGGGATCTACAGGTATTAAATTTGTCCGCTCATGTACTTACTAGAACACAGTTGGAAGTTCTTGGGAAAGGCCTGACCTTCTCACCCACCAACTCGCTTGATTATTTTACAGCCTTGAAAGACCTCCAACTCTTTTCAAGAAAACTTATTTTGAAAAAACTCCATGCCCGAAGTCACACTCTTGAGGCTCTGAGTGATGTGGAAAGGGCGGCGCTTTCCGATTTGGAGGATTTGCTCTCGGAACAGGGCGGCTCTTGTACAAGTAAGTTTCCCCCTCTGGTTCGGCCCAAGTCCACTAAGTTCCCCCCCTTGTCTATTTGTCCTTCTGTTGAGATTTTTACGAAGCTGGTTAGTGATGATTTTAAGAAGTTATCATCGAGACGGAGATTTGACAATCTCACTTATAAGCAACGTGAGGCAATTTCCCAATTACAGTCTTTGGGTGATGTAGTATTCAAACCGGCTGACAAGAGGGGGAATATAGTGGTCTGGCCAAACCAGAAATACGAGCGGGAGGCTTTCCGTCAACTGAGAGATGCGGATACTTATTTGAAACTTTCATTCGACCCTAGGGCCACCTTCTCACATGAACTTCAGGTTATTCTTGATCGGGCATTTAGGAGTGGTATCATAACCAAGCGGGTTTTTGATGGTTTGACTGTCAGGTCTCCCAGGAACCCCACATTTTATCTTTTGCCCAAAGTCCACAAGGACGCCCTCAACCCCCCGGGGCGCCCTATCGTGTCGGGTATTGGTGGCATGTGTGAACCTATATGTCAATTTATTGACTTTTATTTGAAATCACTTGTTGAATCACTGCCATCCTATATCAGAGATACGACGGACGTCCTGGCACGGGTTGACGGCGTCCTTTTGGAACCATCCACTCTTCTAGTGACTGCTGACGTGGAAAGTCTCTATACTTGTATCGACCATACGGTGGGATTAGATGCGGTTCGCTGGTTTTTGGGGACCTCCGACCTGGATGGCCCTCTGTGTGGGCTAATCCTCGAGCTGGTCGACTTCATCCTTACCCACAATTTCTTTGTTTTCAAGGATCAGTTTTATTTGCAGAAGCGGGGCACGGCCATGGGCGCGGCTTGTGCGCCTTCGTACGCCAATCTCTTCCTTGGCGCCTGGGAGAGGGAGGTGTTTGGCGACGGGGGCCCACGGGGCGCGTCCCATGTGCTGTGCTGGTACCGCTATATAGATGATGTACTGTTTTTGTGGGATGGAACGGTCGACCAGCTCGGGGATTTCATGAGGACATTAAATGATAATACCAAAAATATTCATCTTACATATTCATGTGATGAGGCGTGTTTGGACTTCCTGGACGTCCGTCTGGAGGTCGATGCTGGCCGGCGCATCCAGATGGACGTATTCAGGAAGCCCACTTCTGTGAATTCTCTGTTACACGCCACGTCAGCCCATGATTATGCCACGGTGAGAGCCATCCCGGTCGGACAGTTTCTCCGTATGCGACGCATCTGTTCCACCGATGACCGATTTGAGAAACAAGCCAGTGATCTGACGAATCGTTTTCTCAATAGAGGATATAGCCGGAGATGTATTAAAGCCGGCTATAATAGGGCTAGATATACCACACGCAGTAGTCTTTTACATTCAGCTCAGAAGGGTGGAGGCAGTGTTGGTGATGGGCCTGTTAGATTTATCTCAACATATAACCATGAGTGGCAAAACATGCGCAATATTTTGCGCAAACATTGGTCCATCTTAGAGACAGATCCTTCCCTGGGGGCTGCTCTGGGGAAGTTTCCTTCTATGACACCTCGCCGATCTAAAAATCTCAATGACATTCTGGTGCGGAGTCATTATGTTCCCACCCTAAAGAATTTTTTCGGCTCTAGTGGTCCGACCACTGGATCTTTTTCTTGTGGACATTGTATTTCCTGCGCCAATGTCCTGCGCTGCTCTACCTTTTCCTCCTCTAGTGGTATCAGACAGTTTAAAATCAAAAATCGGATTTCATGTGGCACATCTAACGTGATATATTATGCCACATGTCCGTGTCCGAAAATTTATGTTGGTTTGACCACTAGGGAATTGAGGATACGAGTTCGGGAGCATGTGCGGGACATTGGCGCGGCTAACTCGGCGTCTGATCCGGCTGACTTAAAAACTATCCCCCGACACTTTCGATTATATCATAACAGCGATGCTGGTATGTTGAGGGTGAGGGGGATTGATGTATTGCACATGGGCATTAGGGGTGGTGACAACAAGAGAATACTTGCACAAATGGAAGCAAGGTGGATTGTGGAACTGGATACCATGACCCCAAAGGGACTTAATGAACATCTTAGTTTTGCCTCTTTTTTATAATATTGGCAATATATTAAATTTCTCTTGCTGCCTCCCTCCACTATTTGTCCATATAGTATTGGCAATTGTCTTGTCCCATCATTGCGGTAGTTTTATTCCTTTTTCCTCCTTTTTTGTTTGTCTACACATTCCATATCTTCTTATGGTTTTTTGTGGCTGCCTTTTTGTTTTAACCTTGTTTTTAATTTTTTGTTTTTAACATAATTTCTTCTTTTTTCATATAGACTTACTTTTCTGCACATATTATCTCCCTTGTCCGTGGATCTGTGATGTGACCGTTTATATTACTGGACTTTCACCTTCAAGTGCCTGCAGTGCTTACATTGCAATATTGGATGCCCCTTTTTTTGATAATGTTTAATGTATATTTATCTTCATTTGTGATATGTCTCTGTATTTCAATACACTATACTATGTAATTTATTGCATGTATATTATACTTATATCGTGTACATGTTATCTGGTTGTATTTTGATATACATATTTATGTGGCGTTTTATATTGCAACATTTGTATAGTTAGAGATGGATCTCATAATGGGCTATCTATAATTGGTGGCTGGAATAATAGGATCCGTGTAGACATATATATATATATACATTTTTCCATGTAAGCTCTTATATTATTGTTTTGCCCCATTGAACTTTTCAACTTGTGCTTTGGCCTCATGGTATTTGGCCGTGCGCATCGCCTCCAGTTCTCTGTGGTCCCGCTCTGCGCTCGGCATCTTTATGTGCGGTGCACACATCCCCGGGGATTTTCTCTGGGTCTGTGTGCGCCGCTGCATGATGCTTGTGGCGCTCTGCGGGACTTGCGGTGACTGGGGCGCATGCGCCGACTGTGCCCTTACTATTGGCCTGTTGAGGATCACATGACTGAGGTCAGGGGCTATTCTAAGGTCCTATTCTGGACTTTGCATCACTGCAGGCGCATGCGCTGGTTGCGCTTTTTCTATTTGCCAGTTTTGGTCACATGACTGAGGTCAGGGGCTATATTAAGGTCCTAAATGGACCTTTTACCATATCCCTCTTGAGAAAGCGGCCTGAGACGCCGCGAAACGCGCGTCGGGGGTGGTACAGCCCTTTCCCTCTCCTCCATTCCTGGTAAGTGCCCCTTGGGGGTCCTTTTCTTCCCCATTGTTTTTTGCCGCTTATTTATTGCGGCCTGTTCTACTATAATGATGCCCCTTACTAATGTCTAGCTTAGGCCACTGTGCTTGGGGGCCATAATTTCTTATTGTGGGAATTTTTTGTACTTCCTTGGGACATGGTCCGGGAATTTTTTCCATCTATTTGGAGGTTTGGGATACTGTATGCGGATACTATCTGTTTTTGTCCACAATTGCACACTTCTATAGATATATGTCTTTTGTAGTACTTTACTTGAATAAAATTGAATATAATTTTTTATATTGCTTGCTCTATGTTTTCTCCTGATATTCACATCTTGTAAGCTGCCTACTGACTCGTAATAGAGGAACCAGGTTCTAGAGGGCGACAGGAGTATCATGTTTTGTTTCCTCGTAGAGTCAGGTTATATCTGCTCACCTTTATCATTGTCATTATGGTGACAAAGATCGGTTCCCTTGATTGACTTATGAGACCTCCAGGCCATCAATGGGGCCACCTCATCATGGTGTCCTAGCGGATTCCTGTTAGGAGTCATAAACTTTTGATAACTTCCATTTCACTGATGCTTATTGTAATAGTACATTGGTTCCCCAACACACCAGTACCCAATTACCATATTTTAGCTCCCTTATCAATTTTACTATTGGAGTTCGGAATTTGGTCTTATTGAGCATCGCTGGTAATTCCAGCAAAAAAAATCGTTGATCCATACTACTATTCCCCACCACTTGCCTAATCGTTACCTGATGACTTTCTCTTTCTTATTTTTGCACCTAAGCATGCGCTAAATTCTTTCAGCACATGCGCAGAAGAGGACAGAGCCAAGGAAGCAGTTACGTGAGTAAATTTAATGACCGTCGCCATCTTGATTGAGATGGATGTGGTGGCAAAGCCATCCAGGGTTTTCATTGCTGCTCCGCAGATAGAGAAAACCAGAGGAATAGATCCAGGAGGAACAGTAAAGGCTCACAGAGGAAACACCGGGCGACACTAGTGAGTTTAGTGTCATGTCATAGGAACCTCAGTACACCAGACGATCGATATGAAATAGCGCGTGGAAATTTACTGACGCAAGAACGGTTTTCTACCTTGGCTTGAGGTCTTCATCAGGCTCTATAAAAACATCCCTATTTTGGATCCCTAGGGCAGCAAAGGAGTAAAACGTTGGGTTTTAATAATTGTTTAGGTCAAAATCCAACCGATTAAGGCACGGTAGAAATTTGGTCGACCCTGTTAATACAGATTCCTTGGCTGGTGAACATTTGAGAACATCTTGTGGTCTACAAGCAGCTACACCACCAGATTTTCTCAGAACGCAAGATAGGATCTGTACAGTAGTGAAGTGATGCGTCTCATATATGATGTTTTCGCAAGACGATTCTTCTGGTGTTTTGCTCGGTATGGATATATACAGTACGTTGGCAGTGTTACTAGCAGTGACATGATTTATCCTGGCAGCCGGCGTCTCCTCCATGATATCGTGCACAAGCTTCAACATGCCGAACAACACTGTTTACTTCTGTGCAAAGAAAGCTAAGACTCCTCCAAAAGCTAAACATGACAGGTGCAATTGGTTCAAGTAAAATTGTAGGGTGGGGTGTCCTCAACAACAAAGAAGCCCGAATGTATTCAAACAGCTTAACTTTAATGAACAGAGCTGTTAAATACAGAGGCACAAAATGCATTTTGATCACTGTCACTTTAAGAAGCCCAATAGACTTAGTGGTTTCAACACTTATGAGGGATAATTCTTGAACGTTGCAAAATGTTTCTTGCATTTCAACGCAAGAGAACTTGTCAATCGATTCATTCTGTCCGGACTACAATGGATTACAGCACGATCGCGGCCAGGTATTTTGTTCTCTGTACAGGTTCCCTTGAAGGCCGGCCATACACTCGTTCGGCCGAGCGCCCCTGTGTTTCCTATCATAAAGCCGCCAACGAACATGTTGGCCGGTGGCAAATCTCAGGGAGAACAATGCGATCGGCAGGCCGAAATCAGACATCTACAATCAACATCTTTCCCAATCATCAGTTGGCCGGCGCCCCGTACATATTATACAGCTGGCCAAACCTGTCAATAGCGGCGGGTTCAGCCGACATTGGCCTAATGTTTATGGGGGCCTTAAGAGTTCTGTTTTTAACTGATTCCTTCCCAGTTCCATCTAGTAGGTAATTTCCCTACTGGATGCCCAGGTCTATGTTCTTAGTCTTCTCCACACTATCTCAGTCGAGTAGATAAAATCTTTGGCTCTAACTCTACATTCCAAAGTTCCTTATTTACACATGTATTATTGATTTATGAAAATAATACTTAAAATGCCGGTTACTCCACGAAAAAAACAGGCGATAATAACGGAGATGTGGGTAGTTCATAGGCTGAAAATAAATGGAGGTCTTTACATTCGTGTTAGGAAGGACGCATGGAAATAGCTTTGTGCTAATTTTAGGTCAAGGGCGTCTCCACCGAAAAGAACAACAAAAAATGGATTTGGCATTTAATAACACATTATTGGCCAATTCTAGAACACTCAGCTCTGTGATTTCTCATACATTGGTGCTTTTTTTTTTTTTTAAATGGGACCACTCTATTTTTTGGATGAGAGGCAACAACTTTGGGGTTGTCATGCAGGTCGTAATAGTTGTAGGCTTGAACATACGGTAGGTTTCTGTATTAGGGACAGCCATTGTATCTTCCCATTTTATCCACCTCCTCCAGTGCAAAAATATAGGAGATACTTTAGGACTCAGTCAGACGGCCGTACAAATCGGAGATCAGAACGCAATGCTCGGACTGGCTGGCGTCTCTCCCGACCAGACTGTGGAAGCTGCATAGAAATACATGAAGCTGGAGACCAGCCCGGCAGTCCAAGTATTGCGTTACAATCTCGGTCCCATTTTTTTCGGCCGTCTGACTGCACCCTTATTTTTTTTTTTAAATATATTTAAAATGATGCATAAATTAATTTCATATTATACCTACTGTTAGAAATGGATGCCTGCTGTGTAACACAACCAGCACCTGCCGGGCTCAGCTCTTGAGACTGCTCCGTACACCCGCATCTGTACTCTCACATCAAGTGTTGGCCTCATTCAGACATCAGTTTTTCTCGTACGAGTTCTGTCCTTGTTTGTCACAGATAGGACTCGTACCTGTTATAACCTATGGAACTGTTAACATCAATATCACTAAGACGTCTGGAATTTTGAATTTTGATCCACATCTCGAAGAAAACTCGCCAATGAAAGTCTATGGGTTCGTGAAAAATTTGGATAGCACTCGGATACCGTCTGTCTACTGTTAGTTTTTCACAGTCTGATGATAAACTTGAGATACCTCCGTTTTTTTTAACCTCCGTGACAAACTGACCAAATTGATGGTAAAAAAGTGGAACTCTGATAATAAAAAAAAAACACTGATGAAACTCAGACAATTTTTTGCATACAAGAAAAATTTATAACATCTGAATGAGGCCTGCTCCCCCCACAGTAACTTCTTGTTTCGAGCACTGATTATTCATTCTTAAAAATAAACAAATTACTCAAAATCTGTCTACAAATCTGTCTGCAGTGAGGAATCAAATTACACTTGCTGCCTGTAGAAGTCTATGAAAAAAGGAGACAGAGACACAGACACAAAAACAAACTGCTGAGGCTTCTAGTGAGTTGCAAAAAAAATGCAAGCCAGAAATAAGGCTAATCCTCGTATCAGTTAGAAATCCAGAATAACTTAGTACACCTCTCTTTCAAAAACTGTGTTCAATAAGTTTTGACTCCATTTTCAGCCCAGTGGTTTTATTATCGATGACCTATCCTTCTAAGACCTCATCAATACAAGATCAGTGGTGGTCCGAATCTAGGCCCTGAATGTGGGGGCCATGGAACAACGCTGAGGAGCACATTAGAATATTGGGTAGCAGGCATCTGATGATTCTTTATGTAATACAATCCTCTCTTTGGTAGCAGTCCCTCCTGGAAGACCAGTCCTCGTCTCTAGAGATGACTACCTTAGGGGAGGTGGGAGCGACGACTTTAAACACTACTTTAGCTGGAGCCCCTGGCTGTTTGCACTTTTGTGTGCGTGGGCGTCCTATGGCTCCAATTTGCTCGCTTCCTCCAGCGTGACTCATTTCGTCTCCTCATTAAGTATACAGTTAGCCCAGAATAGCGTCCATCTGGACAATGCGGTTTACCACCGTCTAATGCCACGAGAGCACAAATAAAGCAGAGAGACACAGAGTCACCGAGCTGCAAATGATAAATGTGCTTAATCAGAGGGAAAAAAAAAACAGGCTCTTGGTAAGAGGCCACATGTCCTGAGAGGACATCATACACACAAAGCACTAGGCCTGAAAAACAGCTCAGTGTTTGCACCCAGCTATATAACATACCATGCAACATAAAGGGGCAGCGATCTCAAATCCAGCAGCTTATAATAGTGCAGGCGAAATAATCCGCCATATATTACACACAAACTACATAAATAAATAAAGATGCTATACAGTACCCATAACTGATCCACCATATATTACATACATACTATATAAATAAATAAAGATGCTATACAGTACCCATAACTGATCCACCATATATTACACACAAACTACATAAATAAAGATGCTATATGGTACCCATAACTGATCCACCATATATTACACACAAACTACATAAATAAAGATGCTATACAGTACCCATAACTGATCCACCATATATTACACACAAACTACATAAATAAAGATGCTATACGGTACCCATAACTGATCCACCATATATTACACACAAACTACATAAATAAATAAGGATGCTATACGGTACCCATAACTGATCCACCATATATTACACACAAACTACATAAATAAATAAAGATGCTATACAGTACCCATAACTGATCCACCATATATTACACACAAACTACATAAATAAAGATGCTATACAGTACCCATAACTAATCCACCATATATTACACACATACTATATAAATAAATAAAGATGCTATACAGTACCCATAACTGATCCACCATATATTACACACAAACTACATAAATAAAGATGCTATACAGTACCCATAACTAATCCACCATATATTACACACAAACTACATAAATAAAGATGCTATACAGTACCCATAACTAATCCACCATATATTACACACATACTATATAAATAAATAAAGATGCTATACAGTACCCATAACTGATCCACCATATATTACACACAAACTACATAAATAAAGATGCTATACAGTACCCATAACTAATCCACCATATATTATACACAAACTACATAAATAAATAAAGATGCTATACAGTACCCATAACTGATCCACCATATATTACACACAAACTACATAAATAAATAAAGATGCTATACAGTACCCATAACTGATCCACCATATATTACACACAAACTACATAAATAAAGATGCTATACAGTACCCATAACTAATCCACCATATATTACACACATACTATATAAATAAATAAAGATGCTATACAGTACCCATAACTGATCCACCATATATTACACACAAACTACATAAATAAAGATGCTATACAGTACCCATAACTAATCCACCATATATTACACACAAACTACATAAATAAAGATGCTATACAGTACCCATAACTAATCCACCATATATTACACACATACTATATAAATAAATAAAGATGCTATACAGTACCCATAACTGATCCACCATATATTACACACAAACTACATAAATAAAGATGCTATACAGTACCCATAACTAATCCACCATATATTATACACAAACTACATAAATAAATAAAGATGCTATACAGTACCCATAACTGATCCACCATATATTACACACAAACTACATAAATAAATAAAGATGCTATACAGTACCCATAACTAATCCACCATATATTACACACAAACTACATAAATAAAGATGCTATACAGTACCCATAACTAATCCACCATATATTACACACATACTATATAAATAAATAAAGATGCTATACGGTACCCATAACTGATCCACCATATATTACACACAAACTACATAAATAAATAAAGATGCTATACAGTACCCATAACTGATCCACCATATATTACACACAAACTACATAAATAAATAAAGATGCTATACGGTACCCATAACTAATCCACCATATATTACACACAAACTACATAAATAAATAAAGATGCTATACGGTACCCATAACTAATCCACCATATATTACACACAAACTACATAAATAATGATGCTATACAGTACCCATAACTAATCCACTATATATTGCATGCATCTACTTTATATATAATTACCTTGTAATGTCTTCACATCCTGTTCCGTCCAGATGTGTCCGGATACCAGAATTCCTAGCGGCGGAAGTTCACCGACCGCCATATTGGGACACCCAAGTGATGGGTGTGTCAATATGAAAACTGCTGGTAGTACCAGCCTCTTGCACGGTACCACCAGCGGAGCACCACCACATCACACACAAACACACTGTATATGCCGTACACACCACACACACACACACACACACTGTATACGTCGTACGTAAGCTCTTGCGCGGTACCACCAGCGCAACACCGTTGCGAACACCACGCCGCCGGGATAAGCTGAATGATTCAGTGACCGCCGCCATCTACAGGAGGAGTGCATGTGCAGTTTTAATGTGACTGCCGCTATCTGTCTGCACAAAGATGGTGGCGATCTGATTTACTGCGCCTGCGCAAATTCCGCGCAGGCACGGTGAAACATTTGGCTGATCCCGGCGGCAGATGCGCGACGTGTCTACAGGCAGAGGAAGCCGGTCACATTAAAGGGGTTTTCCCACAAACGAAAGCTCATTTTAAAAATTGTCTGTGTCTGACCGTGTACGGAGCAGACCACAGGTCCAGGGCAGGGGAGGAAGCAAAAGACAAAACTGATATTACAGCAGGGGATCACAGAGAATTCATTTTGTGAGGTAAAATATTTCACAGACTGTTTTTAAACCATATTTTACCTCACAAAATGTATCCTCTGCGATCTCCTGCTGTAATATCAGTATTGTCTTTTGCTTCCTCCCCTACCCAGGAGCTGTGGTATGTTCTGTCAGACACAGATAGGAAAGAGGACACATAGGGAGGAGACAGATCAAACCAGTCAACACATGAAGGAAGAAGACAGCACAGTGGTGGAGAGAGAGAGCAGACAAGGGGGAGAGCACATGGGGTACATAGGTCAAAGAAGAGATGACGAGAGGAGAAGACAGCAGATGGGGGAGAGGGACAGCGCACAGGGGGGAGACAGGTTGAACGGGACAGCACGTGAGGGGATAACAGCACAGGAAGGAGAGAGAGCAGACAAGGGGGTAGCACATGGGGTAGACAGGTCAAAGAAGAGAGCACAGACGGGAGAAGTCAGCACATGGGGAAAGAGAGAGTGGATAGGTGGGTGAGCACATGGGGGGGAGAGATTCTCAACGCTGCAAAGCCTGCCCCCATCGTGACATTACCGCCCTCCCGATGTGATAGCATCGGGCCTTCATCTAGTACTATATAAATACATAATAATGCCATTGGGTCGCCCCCCCCAGGGCTGTGGGGTACTCGGTACCAGGCCCGATGAGCTTCAATAGGAGATGTCACGGCAGCTGGGACCCGGCCCGTGGCCCTGGGCGCCCATTGTAAAAGGGGGAATGTTCGGTGTGCTTTTGATGATTAGAATGAATGAATCGTGACGTCACCTGTGGTGTTCGGCAATTAAGGTGTTAAGCCGACGCTGCAGACAGATCCTCCGGGACAGATGGTGTGGTGCAGCAATGATGGTATAGCCCTCCACAGGCAGGGCTGTAGTCACAGGGCAGTGTAGGTGAAGTGACATGTAGATGGTGCAGTGTCAGGCGCAGGGGGATGCAGCAGTGCCGGGCAGGTTGACACAGGAATAAGTGGAGGACACCAGGGCATGTAGTTCCAAAGCTTTACTCACAGTCTGTTGTGGCACAAGAGCCCGCATCAGTGCCATGTCCTCTGGGTCAGGAGCTCAGCCAACCTCCAGGCAAGATGAAGAACTCCTTTCCAACACTCCGCCAACATATGTGCCTTTTCTGAACGTCTCCCTCTTAGCGCCTTTAGTGAAGTACTCACAGTACTGAGTTACACTGGAGTTCCTCCTGTCAGATGTTCCTATGAACTCGACTTGTACGGTAGACAGCTGTAGCCTGCTTCGGGGACTCCTTACTACCTAGTCCCGGCTCACTATAGATGCTGTTGTGCCCCCAAGTCTTGTGTGGGAATAAAGTGGTCACTACTTCTATTCCTCCAGTGTCTGCTTGCAGGACCATTAGTATCCATACAACCTCGGGGACCGGACCCCGGCCTTGCACTCAGAACTTGGGAAGGGTTCTCCTCTAACCCTGATCCTTAGTTCTCTTCTTCTCCTCATGTTCCATACTAATTCTTTCCTTCTTATGGAGAGTCAGGCTTTCTATCAAAGTTCCTTTCCTGTGCCAGCGGACCCAGGTCACTGAGGTCGGCTGCAGCACTTCCTTCATCCATCCCACTCAGGGGATCTCCTTTCACAGACTGACCTCGTCAGACTCCTGTGACAAACTGACTAAAACCTACACTCTTCCCGCTCTTTTAGTGCAGACTAAACTCCACCCTCCTATGTTATGAGTTCATTTTCCCCTTCACCATTGAGGTCTGATGAACTCCCTCTTCTGGTGAAGGAAGGTAGTGAGGCTGATTACCAAACACCTGAGCTGGTAGAGGATGACTGGGTGACGGGAATTGCTGACTGGATATAAGGCAGCCGACGCCCTTCTGCCTCGCTGGTGATTTCTCTGAGAGATTCTAGGAGACTAGTCTGATTCCTGCTCCTCAAAAGCTATGTTTTCTGCCTTGCTTTTTGCATTTGTGTTTTGGTTTTATTTTGCCTTGCTTTTCTGGATTCTGCCATTCCCTGCTGGGGTGAGCTGAATTCCTTTGTGTCTTTTTGCTCTGTCTTCAGAAAATACCTGAGTACTGACATAGTCTTTTTGAAGCCTAGCGTCTTCAGGGCCTTTTTCCCTGTCAGTCTGTTGGCTCTTGTTTTGATAGGGTTTTTGGCAGATTGCAGACAGCAGCTTTTCTATCCTGTCCTATCTAGTTAGCTTGGGCCCCATCATTTGCTCAGTCTATCTTTCTATCTGTGTTAGTGTTTTTCCTTCTTGCTTCACCGTCATTATATGTTGGGGGCTACCTATTGCTTTGGGGTCTGCTCTGGGGCAGTTTAGATTTCCCTTTCTGTCTTTAGGCTATGTAGTTCTCCGGCTGTGATCGAGGGGTCTAGGGCACCGTAGGAACCCCCCACGGCTACTGCTAGTTGTTGTTGATAGGTTCAGAAGTCTGCAATCCGATAGCTGCCAACTTCTCTGGTTTTCTGGACTTAGCTAGCATTTCTGTTTTTGCCTCCTACGGTGACTCGTTCATAACACGCCTCCCAGCCCGCTTCGTGTTCCAAGCAGGGAGCCACCAAAGGGTGCTTTGCTACACTACTGTGTTGTGTGGGATGCAGGTGTTGGAGTGTGGTCAGGTGTCTCCACCTTACCTGAATGGTGGGGTACCACACCTCAGGAGGAGGTGCAGTACCTCTGTGGTGACTGAACCCTCAGGGGCGCCACACTGTACAATACCCATAACTAATCCACCATATATTACATACATACTATGCAAATACATAATGGTACTATTTCAGTACCCATAACTTAATTATTTCTTATTCTTTTGCATGTTACACTTAAATTTTTCAGATCACCAAACACATTTACTTATTAGACAAAGATAACACAAGTAACCTCAAAATGCAGTTTATAAATGAAGGTCTTTATTATTAAGGGAAAAAGAAATCCAAACCTACAGAATCCTGTGTGATCAAAAGTGATTGCCCCCTAAACCCTTTGCAGCAACAACGGCAATCAAGCGTTTGCGGCAACTGGAAATGAGTCTATTACAACACTCTGGAGGAATTTTTGCAAAATTGTTGTAATTCAGGCACATTTGAGGGTTTCCGAGCATGAAACCGCTTTTTAAGGTCAGGCCACAGCATCTCATTATTAAGGTTAGGACTTTGTAGGATAGGTAGGATCCTGCTGTAATTAAAACCACCACATGTTGAAGGGTGGAGTGCTCGGTCAGAGAGCTAACATACAGATGACAAAAGACTGACTTGCACTTCGGGATCCTACCTACCCATAAATACAAGCTTCTGAGAGAGGTATCCACATTTACCCAAGAATTCAGACTTCAGCCTAAGAGAGGTGTTCACGCTAGACACGTTGGGTCCCAGCAGTGTGAGATGACCTTGTCGTTGGTTGCTGGGCAGGCAAGAATTGGCCAAATTACGTGCTAAGTCTCTCAATGTGCTAAGCATCTCAATTTTTTCTTATTTTCCAGAGCAGTATTGCTATTCATATTTCATATAATCCATATAATCCGTGTCTACATGCTTTAGCACAATAGAGTGCAACGTCTTTGGCACAACCAGAAGAAAGGCTACTTCTGCACCTCCCTATAGCAGTGGCCTCCATCATGTGGCTGTCTGCTTCAGACATTTGCTGGAGAGGGTGGAGAACGCAGCCTTATAGCAGTGGTATCTCGGGTTGTCGTCCCCTGCAGCAGATAACCGATAATAGTGGGACATATTGGATGTACATAGAGATATGTACTTAGGGTTATTGTCTCTTTAAGACATACCGAATATCGCACACACCGCACCCTGATGTTATACTTCAATATGGGTTTGGTCGCCTCATTGTTACTAGATTTACTGTTAATCCTTCTGACAATAATCTTTTGGTTAAGGCGCCTTTTTTTTCAGCATTTCTTGTGAATACAGTCATAATAGATAGTTACACATCACCCTTTAGACTCCATTTCTTTGCAGGTTACTATGCTGACCTGGCACTATTGTGTATCAGTAACACCATACTGGCTGTCATGATCTAGGCCGGGGTTTGTTTCTTGTTATACTCTCCCTGGTCTGGTCATGCAAGGGTTAACTTTCTCTGCCTCGTTTTGGGTTGTGTTGCTATTTCAGTCCGCTGCGGCCGGCAGGCAGCGTCAGTTATAGTTCCTGCCCCCAGACTTTAGCAGCTGACCCCGTTACACCCTGGTTTGCCCTCTGCCTGTTTACTCCTGCTTCCATGCTTGTCTTAGTGTTTGCTCCCCGAGCTTTGACTTGTTGGTATGTGACCTGGTGTTAGGAACGGCAGAACACTCTAAATAAAAATAAACAATAAAGTGCATTTGCCGCTCAGGGTCCACCGTGCAGTAGGTGTTACACCGCTGCTAGGTAATGGCAGATGCACAATATGGCGGTATATCGCGCACGGGTTGAACGTCACCCAAGTGCGGTAAGCAATCTCTGTTTGCTCACAGAGATATCAGCAGAGATAAACACAAAAGGCTGAGCCTGTTAGTGACACAGGTCTCAGGTAAATGCACACACGGTATCTGGTCACAGGAGCAGGACCCAAGACAGAGGAGCTGTATCCGTCTAGACCTACCGTGTGTGCGGCGTCGCTACTGCAGACGCCAAAGAGGGCTGCAACTGCAGCGTGGCGTAGAACACTGCCGCTAGTCGACAAAGCAAGGAACAGGCGCAATGTCGGACGCTAGCACTGTGGATGATGCTGTAGTGGCTTGAGGCTTGCCACGCGCTGGCGCTGACTCTAATCTAAGTCCCTGTACACATTCGTAATATCAGAGGGAGGGGATCTTAATGAGTCATTCGCAGGTTCATACATCCATCATCATTCACACAGTAGCAACTAGAGACTATACTAGCGCATGGCCGAACGGTCATGCGCGCTTTTTATAGCCGGGACCTTCCGGAAGCTTCCAGATCTCCGAGATGGACCAATGAGATCTGGAGCAGGACCTGAGCACATGACTCCCGATCTCCAATGGGAGATCGTCTCGTGAGCATGCCCAGTAGGAGAACAGAGGGACTTAGTCTCTGGAGCGGTCTGCTGCAAAGCAATCTCCTCTGCAGTAGATAGACAGCAGGAGACCACAGAATGTGAGGCTCTGGATTTCTGCAGAGCAGATGCAGAAACCTGACGCCTAACACCTGGCTTGCACTCTGACCTGTCTGACTGTCTTACGTCTTTGATATCTCTGCTACCGGCTGGTTCTGACGTCTCTGGCTTTTACTTGACCACGTGTATTGTGTACTCTGGTACTGCGTTTCCTGACTGTTGCTGACCCGGCTTGTCTGACCACTCTCTCCCCACCTAGTGGCTCCTGTGCTGCTGCACTGTGGTGCTACGCTGTGAGTGCAGCCTCTCCTCCCTCTCCAGCTCGCCCTGCTGGAGGTTGAGCTACACTGCACTGCAGTATCATTACACTGGCACTGTTTATGGGGTGGGGGGCTTATTTTTGGACATGAAGGAGCTATGAAAGGGTTAGTCCCAACAATGAACATCATGACCTATCTGATGGACACTGGTTAATTTGCTTCTCGTTTGGGGTCCACCGATCCTGAGAACAGGGTTCTAGAATTCCCTTGTTATAGAATTGTAATACATTACGGCATTGTTTCTTTTTACGGTACGACATTATTTCTGAAGTATTCATTTGGATAGTATGACAGTGTTATTTATGCGTGCAAAGTGGTGTAATTATTTATGCCTAAAGCAAGGCAGCATTATTTATGTTTACTCTATGTGATCATTATATATTTATATGGTATGACAGTAGGTTTTTTTTTGCATTGTATAGTGCAATTATTTCTGTGTACAGCAAGGCAGCATTATATATGTTTACTGTATGGCAGCATTATATTTTGTACAATGTGATAGTGTAGTTTGTCCTGTGTAGCGGCATTATTTATTTGTACTGTATGAGAGCAGTATTTACTGTACGTCTACAGCATGATGGGAACAATCATGCACACTTTCTGTTGGCAACATGCATTTGTAGCACATGATAGCAATTTTTTGGTTTACTGTATGGCAGGCATGCATATTTCTACAGTATGACGGTGTGTTTTGTACTATATGGTGGCATTATTTATTTGTACAGCATGATGTCATTATTTATTGTGTATTGTATGGTTGGATCACTTACCATATGTGTATTTTATGATGGAATTCTGAATTTGTAGAGCAAGGCAGCATTCTTTATGTTTACTGTATACAGGATTACATGTTTCTACAGTATGACAGTGTCTTTTGTACTGTATGGTGGCATTATTTATGTTTACTGTATGTTATTCATTGTATGTGTATTGCATGGTGGAATCACTTGTGTTCATTTTATGGCGACATTATTAATTTGTAGAGCAAGACAGTATTCTTTATGTTCATTGTATCTGGCAGCATTCCATATTTTTGTAATGACAGTGCCTCTTGTACCCTATGGTAACAAATTATTAATGTTTATTATATGGCAGCATTATATATTTGCACATTATCACAGTGTTATTTATATGTATGGTTTGGTGGGATCAATTATGTGTACTTTATGGAGGCATTATTTGTAGAGCCGGGAGACGTTGTAGGGCAATCTATATGAAGGGGTAGTTATGGAATCCACTGGTCAGGGTGGGAGTCTTTAGGGATACTAGGGTCTGATAGCTTTTGTAGGGCAGAGTAGGGAATTTCAAATGTGCCGCCACCCTGTTAGGAAGTGGATCTAGAGAAGTACCACAGAGAAACCCTAAGATCTTGATGTCCCAATTCACGAGATGGGTGAAAGCATATTTTTCTTCCTGTCTTATGCAGTAATGTAGGTTTACATTGATGTCACATCCATTTTGTTGTGAATTGGAAAAGTGGACAATTCAGTCACCTGACCCTATTTTTCTGACAGTACCAGCCATGGCTCAGATTTTTTGTCTTAATTAAAGGTTACATTTTAAGGATTACCTGCTTCTCAAACACTGCTGGATATACGTACAATATTTGTTGGGAAGGGCAGCATTATTTATGTATACTGTTTGGCAGTATTATATAAACAGTATGATAATATTTTTGTACTGTATGGTCTCATTATATATTTGTAGAACGATGCAACATTCTTAAGGCTTACTGTATGGCAGTATTAAATATTTATAGCGTATGCCTTTTTTATTTTATGGTGACTTATTTTTACTGTATATTGATATCAATAACTGTATGTGTACTTTATTGCAGTATTATATTAATGCACAGTATATTAGTGTTATTTGTACTGTATAGTGGTATTAGTTATGTGCACTGTACTGCATTATTATATTAATGTACAGCATACTATTGTTATGTATTTGTACTGTATAGTGGTATTAGTTATGTGTACTGTATTTTAGTAATATATTATTGCACAGTATAATAGTGTTATTTATTTGTACTGTATAGTGGTATTAGTTATGTATACTGTATTGCAGTAATATACAGTATTATTGTACGGTATAATAGTGTAATTTATTTGTACTGTATAGTGGTATTAGTTATGTGCACTGTATTGCAGTATTATATTATTGCACAGTATTATAGTGTTATTTATTTGTACTGTATAGTGGTAGTTATGTGCACTGTATTGCAGTATTATATTATTGTACAACATAATATTGTTATGTATTTCTACTATATAGTGGTATTAGTTATGTGTACTCTATTGCAGTATTAAATTATTGCACAGTATAATAATGTTATTTATTTGTACTGTATAGTGGTATTAGTTATGTGCACTGTATTGCAGTATTATATTATTGTACAGCATAATATTGTTATGTATTTCTACTATATAGTGGTATTAGTTATGTGTACTGTATTGAAACACAAAAAGAAAACACAGAATGACAAATGTGCAAAAATACCCTTCAGTAAGAAATATGACAGTAGCCAGCAACTGCTGGTAAAAAGATAACAAATAAAGGGTATTTAGTCAATACGTTTTTTTGCAAAAAAATGTATACCAAGCCACTCCACCTCGTCAAGGTAACCCTTATTGGAGCAGTCCCTATCTAATGTATTTAAAACCTGAACATATGAACAGTGTCTAAATGAACAGGATTCAGACAGGCGCTTCCTAGTATGGGCACGTGGTGTAAGATGGCTCTTTATGTGCATGTCACACAAGAGAGGGGTGGGGTCTGTCAAACCATGCAAAAGCAAGGAAAAATATGGATTAAAAACACATGTGACATGCAAAATGTGAACAAGTCGGTCGGACAGTGTTCACACCACCCACTGACTGAAACACAAAAAGAAACCACAGAATGACAAATGTGCAAAAATACCCTTCAGTAAAAAATATGACAGTAGTCAGCAAGTGCTGGTAAAAAGATAACAAATAAAGGGTATTTAGTCAATACGTTTTTTGCAAAAAAATGTATACCAAGCCACTCCACCTCGTCAAGGTAACCCTTATTGGAGCAGTCCCTATCTAATGTATTTAAAACCTGAACATATGAACAGTGTCTAAATGAACAGGATTCAGACAGGTGCAAGGGTTACCTTGACGAGGTGGAGTGGCTTGGTATACATTTTTTTTGCAAAAAAAACGTATTGACTAAATACCCTTTATTTGTTATCTTTTTACCAGCACTTGCTGGCTACTGTCATATTTTTTACTGCATGGTATTTTTTTGCACATTTGTCATTCTGTGTTTTCTTTTTGTGTTTCAGTCAGTGGGTGGTGTGAACACTGTCCGACCGACTTGTTCACATTTGTGCATGTCACATGTGTTTTTAATGTGTACTGAATTGCAGTATTATATTATTGCACAGTATAATAGTGTTATTTATTTTGTACTGTATAGTGGTATTAGTTGCATGTACTGTATGACACCATGATATTATTGTAGAGTTTAACAGTATTTTTATTTGCACAGTATATTGATATTAGTTTTGTGCACTGTATGACAGCATTGTATTATTGTAGAGTTTAATAGTGCTATTTATTTGTACTGTATAATGGTATTAGTTACAAATATTGTATGGTGGCATTATAGTATTGAAAAGTTTAATAGCGCTATTTATTTGTACAGTATAGTGCTATTAGTTACATGTACTGTTTGACAGCATTATATTATTGTAACATTTAATAGTGTCAATTATTTGTACAGTAGTGTAGCATTATTAGTTACGTGTAGTGTATGGCAGCATTATATTACTGTAGAGCAGGAGTGCACAACATTTTTTAGTCCAAGGGCCGCAATGCCGTACTAAACCAATCCCAAGGGCCGCAAAAAAATTTTAGGCTGTACTTACATCAATACATTACCAGAACCACGTTTTAAGTGTTTGAGTAGTATTTTGGAAAAATTCTGTTCAGTTTTTGCTTCAACAAACGCTAACTTACACTGAGTTTTAGAGCAGAAACTGAACAAAATCCTCATAATCTCAAAATTCTAAATTTTGAGGATTTTTTTAAGTTTTAACATAGCCATGTTGCAAGTTTTGGATTGCTAAATGTGTCCAAGATCAGAACTACCATAAGTACATGAATACAGCAGCACAAACACTGTAAGTACATGAATACAGCAGCAGAACCACCATGAGTACATGAATACAGCAACAGAACCACCATGAGTACATGAATACAGCAACAGAACCACCATGAGTACATGAATACAGCAGCAGAACCACCATAAGTACATGAATACAGCAGCGGAACCACCATGAGTACATGAGCACAGCAACAGAACCACCCTGAGTACATGAATACAGCAGCAGAATCACCATGAGTACATGAATACAGCAGCAGAACCACCATGAGTACATGAATACAGCAGCAGAACCACCATGAGTACATGAATACAGCAGCAGAACCACCATGAGTACATGAATAGAGCAGCAGAACCACCATAAGTACATGAATACAGCAGCAGAACCACCATAAGTACATGAATACAGCAGCAGAACCACCATGAGTACATGAATACAGCAGCAGAACCACAATGAGTACATGAATACAGTAGCAGAACCACCATAAGTACATGAATACAGAAACAGAACCACCATGAGTACATGAATACAGCAACAGAACCACCATGAGTACATGAATACAGCAACAGAACCACCATAAGTACATGAATACAGCAGCGGAACCACCATGAGTACATGAATACAGCAGCAGAACCACCATGAGTACATGAGTACAGCAGCAGAACCACCATAAGTACATGAATACAGCAACAGAACCACCATGAGTACATGAATACAGCAACAGAACCACCATGAGTACATGAATACAGCAGCAGAACCACCATGAGTACATGAATACAGCAGCAGAACCACCATAAGTACATGAATACAGCAGTGGAACCACCATGAGTACATGAATACAGCAGCAGAACCACCATAAGTACATGAATACAGCAGCAGAACCACCATAAGTACATGAACACAGCAACAGAACCACCATAAGTACATGAATACAGCAACAGAACCACCATAAGTACATGAATACAGCAGCAGAACCACCATAAGTACATGAATACAGCAGCAGAACCACCATAAGTACATGAATACAGCAACAGAACCACCATAAGTACATGAATACAGCAGCAGAACCACCATAAGTACATGAATACAGCAGCGGAACCACCATAAGTACATGAATACAGCAGCGGAACCACCATGAGTACATGAATACAGCAGCAGAACCACCATGAGTACATGAATACAGCAGCAGAACCACCATAAGTACATGAATACAGCAGCGGAACCACCATGAGTACATGAATACAGCAGCAGAACCACCATGAGTACATGAGTACAGCTGCAGAACCACCATAAGTACATGAATACAGCAGCAGAACCACCATGAGTACATGAATACAGCAACAGAACCACCATGAGTACATGAATACAGCAGCAGAACCACCATAAGTACATGAATACAGCAGCAGAACCACCATAAGTACATGAACACAGCAACAGAACCACCATAAGTACATGAATACAGCAACAGAACCACCATAAGTACATGAATACAGCAGCAGAACCACCATATGTACATGAATACAGCAGCAGAACCACCATAAGTACATGAATACAGCAACAGAACCACCATAAGTACATGAATACAGCAGCAGAACCACCATAAGTACATGAATACAGCAGCGGAACCACCATAAGTACATGAATACAGCAGCGGAACCACCATGAGTACATGAATACAGCAGCAGAACCACCATGAGTACATGAATACAGCAGCAGAACCACCATAAGTACATGAATACAGCAGCGGAACCACCATGAGTACATGAATACAGCAGCAGAACCACCATGAGTACATGAGTACAGCTGCAGAACCACCATAAGTACATGAATACAGCAGCAGAACCACCATGAGTACATGAATACAGCAACAGAACCACCATGAGTACATGAATATATCCCCAAGCTTAGTACAGCCATGAACTGCAATGTCAGGTCAGTCCCATGTACAATTGTATTGCATTAACCTACAACTCCCAGTATGTCTTTAACATTGGTCAGGAGATACTGGGAGTTGTTGTTAACAGCCATCATCAGACTGCGGACTGCAGTACTGATGAGGAAACGTAGTCAGTATCACAAAATAAAATGATCAGGTATCTTATATTTGACATCTTCTCTGATTGAAGTCGTTCCTATCACTTTTTGTCTTCATGTAACACAGACGCCAAGAGATTTCATGCCCAGAGCTCGTCTCCGCAGATGCCCCTCTTCTCCATCTTCAGCAGCGATTCCTGACACTGTACCCTTAAAAATGTAAGTATCATTATACTGCCCCATAAATGAAGATATCTCCCATGCTGCGCGCCTGAATAATTGCCTGTGCTTCCTGCATAAAATATCCCCCATACTGCTCTTCTCCAAAATATCTCCCCCCACATTGCCCCTCTGTAAATTATTCCGCCCACATACGCCTCTGTAAAATATCCCCAACACACTGCCCCTCTGAATAAAGTACCCCCCACCACCATCACTCACAAAACTATGCCCCCTCTCAATATTGTCATCCCCATTATATGCCCTCACAGTAACATTAACCCGCTGCCCACCTATGCCACTATGATAACGCATTCAATCTTCAACTCATTGATGGAGCGCTTAACATTAGCCGCATCGTTTCTTCTTTTTTGCGGCGCTTCGGTGCCGGGACGGCAAGCACTACACTGCTTCAGTCCCAGCGCCACTGTGCTCAAATGTATTCACGTCTAAAAGACGCAAATACTTTTAAACATAAGAAGATGGAGCAACACACCCTGGACAGCTCTGTGGACTGTATGATGTGCAGGTCTGTTGTAGAGTATAATAATGTTATTTGTTCTGTATTGTGGTATTAGTTATGTTTACCATATGGCGGCATTATATTATTGTAGATTATGATAGTGTTATTTATTTATACTATGTAGTGGAATTAGTTATATATACTGTATGGCAGCATTATACTATTGTAGAGTATATTAAACTTATATTATTGTACAGTTTATTATTGTTATTTATTTGTACTGTATATTGATATTGTTATATGTACTGTATGGCAGAATTATATTAATGCAGAGTAGGATACATTTCTACTGTGCAATGATATTTGTTCCTTGTACTGTATGGCAGCATTTTATTATTGAAGAATATAATAGTGTTATTTATTTGTACTGTATAGCGGTATTAGTTACACTTACTGTATGGCAGTATAATAGTGTTATTTATTTGTACTGTATAGCAGTTTTAGTTATACGTACTGTATGGCAGCATTGTATTATTGTGAAGTATAATAGTGTTATTTGTACTGTTTAGCAGTATTAGTTACATTTACTGTATGGCAGCATTTTATTATTGTACAGTATAATAGTGTTATTTGTACTGTATAGCAGTATTAGTTATATGTAGTGTATGGCAGCATTTTATTGTAGAATATAATAGTGTTATTTGTACTGTATAGCGGTATTAATTACATGTATTGTATGGCAGCATTTTATTATTGGAGAATATAACAGTGTTATTTGTACTGTATAGCGGTATTAGTACCATGTTCTGTATGGCAGCATTTTATTATTGTACAGTATAATAGTGTTCTTTATTTGTACTGTATAGCGGTATTAGGTGTACGTACTGTATGGCAGCATTTTATTATTGTAGAGTAAAATAGTGTTATTTACTTGTACTGTACAGCGGTTTTAGCTACATGTACTCTATGGCAGCGTTTTATTATTGAAAAATATGACCAATCCAGCATAGTTGATATCTGTAACCTTTTAATTTCAATACTCCCCCAGGGAAAGCCAGAACTTTATACCCTTCAGATTCTAAATACATGTCTGCCGTAAATTACCTCCTGCTGATGTTTTGTAATGAATGGAAAGGTCTCCACATGTTCTGATTGTGCTTCATTGGCAGGATTAGGAAACCTAAATTGGTTACCAGGAATACTGGTTGAGTGCATTTGGCGCCAGGACAGTATGAATGAGTCAGCGAGGGCCCCGCAGCTACGTATAAAAGTCTGTGTAAAGCTCTGTACAGTTAATTAAAAGGAAAATGAGAATGCCATGTATTGTCTGACTGCAAACAGCACATAAATCACCCATATTTCATACAGTCATATTTACATGGAACCCGCGGATTCTAGATGGGAGCGCACCACTGCAAAATTGAGCACATTCACCATTCCGAAGTCAAGTTGATTCACATTTTCCAAGGAAGCCAAGACTGACTACAGTAGTTATCTAACATTCTCCTTGGCTTTTTTGTGTAGTATTCACTTGCGTAATATTTATATATTTATTTTAGACTTTTTTTGGGGGGGCGCGTTATTATCTTGGACCTTCATACGTTGCACAGATTTTCTTAGACCTTCACACAGTATGTGATTTGTTGTATTTCCTATGCTGGTGCGTTTGCGGTCTTCTATCATGGAGAGAGCGGCTTTTTTGGATCCTCCTGACACTTATCATGCTGTTTTGGGAGGTCCTGTAATTTAGTTTTTTGCTGCTTGGTTTATGTACTAGAACTGTTATACTCCAGAGTTTTCAGAAATCTGGATGCAAAATTTGGCGCACATCCAACTAATTTGGTACGTGCCCTTTGGCTTGCCACCTTTTTTGGGTGCCAATTGGACAGTTTGTACAGGTATAAATAGGCCCATATAATACCGCCATCTCTAGCTCAAATAATATGCCGTATCTGATAATACTCCATAAGAGCCCAAATAATACTGCCATATAGTTTCCACTTCAAAATAATATTGGGTGATTTTATCTTAGCTCAATAGTTTCAAACTAGAAACAGGATATTTAGGAAATTGCCCAGTTTGCCGAAAATCGTACCGGGGACAAAAAGCAGCAGCACATGGCTGTATAATGGATCCATAGAAGGAATATGGTACCTATCTAAAGTAGGCCTGGGATTTAATATGCAACAACAGCATGTCATATAGATTTTGTCAGGAATGGAAGTCATGACATGTTTGCACTATGTGGCGGTATTGCTTATAAGAAATATAGACCCGTATGACTTACTGACTCTGCATACATGGTTTTGCCTTTGTGGATGAACCCCTTGTGTGTGTGATCGGACGGGAAGATGATTTCAGACTACCGTAGAGCCCAACAGACAATGCAGCCAAGCTGGAGTCACCGATCTGTGCCCTGATGGAGCAGAGCTAAAGTGCAACTAAAAGTGAAGAAATAGCAGGTGACTATTACTTATGGGTTACCTTGGCAGAATATTTCATGTTTATTTTGTTTTTTGTTTTCTTTTTTGCATGTCTTACGTTGACGATAACACTTAAAAACATGTAAACCGTACACAGCGTGATCAGGCGACTGAAGGACTGCGAGGATAGGTGAAGACACCAGTGGAGATGGACTGAAAATGATCCAACATAAACTTTATTAAGATCTTCAAAAACTTGAAATTGCTCTTCTTTTCTTTCTACAAAACAAAAAGTTGCATATAAATTTACATAAATCATATAGACTGATCTATTATTGTCCAGTAATCCAGAATAAGTCAGCTCCCCGCTTATTGTGCCCTCTGTGAGGGGGGCACGGTGGGGCATCATACTGTGTTAGCGGGGCACTGCTGGGGAATTATCCTGGTATATGTGAGGGGAGCACTGTGGGGCATCATACTGTGTTAGCGGGGCACTGCGGGGGCATTATCCTGGTATATGTGAGGGGGAGCACTGTGGGGCATCATACTGTGTTAGCGGAGCACTGCTGGGGCATTATCCTGGTATATGTGAGGGGGACACTGTGGGGCATCATACTGTGTTAGCGGAGCACTGCTGGGGCATTATCCTGGTATATGTGAGGGGAGCACTGTGGGGCATCATACTGTGTTAGTGGGGCACTGCTGGGGAATTATCCTGGTATATGTGAGGGGGGCACTGTGGGGCATCATACTGTGTTAGTGGGGCACTGCTGGGGATTTATACTGGTATATGTGAGGGGAGCACTGTGGGGCATCATACTGTGTTAGCGGGGCACTGCTGGGGCATTATCCTGGTATATGTGAGGGGAGCACTGTGGGGCATCATACTGTGTTAGTGGAGCACTGCTGAGGCATTATCCTGGCATATGTGAGGGGAGCACTGTGGGCATCATACTGTGTTAGCGGGGCTCTGCTGGGGCATTATCCTGGCATATGTGAGGGGAGCACTGTGGGGCATCATACTGTGTTAGCGGAGCACTGCTGGGGCATTATCCTGGTATATGTGAGGGGGAGCACTGTGGGGCATCATACTGTGTTAGCGGGGCACTGCGGGGGCATTATCCTGGTATATGTGAGGGGAGCACTGTGGGGCATCATACTGTGTTAGCGGGGCACTGCGGGGGCATTATCCTGGTATATGTGAGGGGAAGCACTGTGGGGCATCATACTGTGTTAGCGGAGCACTGCTGGGGCATTATCCTGGTATATGTGAGGGGGACACTGTGGGGCATCATACTGTGTTAGTGGAGCACTGCCGAGGCATTATCCTGGCATATGTGAGGGGAGCACTGTGGGGCATCATACTGTGTTAGCGGGGCACTGCTGGGGCATTATCCTGGCATATGTGAGGGGAGCACTGTGGGGCATCATACTGTGTTAGCGGGGCACTGCTGGGGCATTATCCTGGTATATGTGAGGGGGAGCACTGTGGGGCATCATACTGTGTTAGCGGAGCACTGCTGGGGCATTATCCTGGTATATGTGAAGGAGAGCACTGTGGGGCATCATACTGTGTTAGCGGAGCACTGCTGGGGCATTATCCTGGTATATGTGAAGGAGAGCACTGTGGGGCATCATACTGTGTTAGCGGAGCACTGCTGGGGCATTATCCTGGTATATGTGAGGGGAGCACTGTGGGGCATCATACTGTGTTAGCGGGGCACTGCGGGGGCATTATCCTGGTATATGTGAGGGGGAGCACTGTGGGGCATCATACTGTGTTAGCGGAGCACTGCTGGGGCATTATCCCGGTATATGTGAGGGGGAGCACTGTGGGGCATCATACTGTGTTAGCGGAGCACTGCTGGGGCATTATCCTGGTATATGTGAGGGGAGCACTGTGGGGCATCATACTGTGTTAGTGGGGCACTGCGGGGGCATTATCCTGGTATATGTGAGGGGAGCACTGTGGGGCATCATACTGTGTTAGCGGGGCACTGCGGGGGCATTATCCTGGTATATGTGAGGGGGAGCACTGTGGGGCATTATACTGTGTTAGCGGGGCACTGCTGAGGCATAATCCTGGTATATGTGAGGGGAGCACTGCGGGGCATCATACTGTTTTAGATCCGCCAATATTGGCAGGCTTGACCGATAGTCCAATGTATATAGAGGCCTCCCGAATCTCCCCCCGATAGATGATGTTGGGGAAGATAAGAACCCGGCATGTCCGATGTGATTCCAGACTGTCTCTGATATATTTACAAAGTGAAAATGAGACATAATTGAAGTCAAATCTATTGAGCAGAAAGCATGAAAATGGAGCAAACATCAGCGCAAGTCTACACCTGCTCATGGCACAGGCATAAATTGGATTTTTCTGCCTGTTCTGAATGTGCCAAATTTATTTAGAGGCCTGTTAGGACACATTCAGCCTCACCTTTACTGACAGCAGGTGTGTACAGCGCCAGCGCTCAATATCACAATAAAAGGGTTATAAATCTCTCTGTTTATGTAAAATCCTTTCTTTCTACCTCTACTCCTTACCCCATGACACTGAAAGTGTAAAAAGGCCTATAGGCCAACTTTATCAAAACATTGACTTTGTTGCCCCTAGCAACCAATCAGAGCTCAGCTTTAATTCTTTAAACAGCTCTGGTGAAATGAAAGCTGTTCTGTGATTGGTTGCTAGGGGTAATAACTTTAGCCAGGTTTGACAACTCGTAGATGAATGTAGGCCGAACCCTTGTAATGTGTATGGGGGCTTCCCAACTACAGATGTCGGGGGAAAAAGAGGATCGGGCATTTTAAACTTTAAATCCCTAATAATTTGTTTTCGTGGGCAACAGACTGCAGCCACCGATAACACATGCATGTGCATGGAACCCCCCCCCATAAAATTCCTGGTTTTTTTTTTTAGTATTTTTTAGGGCTTATTTTTAGTTGTGAGTAGCACAGGGCGTACGGTATTTCAATATGACCTGAACTGTCAAGGTCAATGTCATGGCTCTGCGGAAACCTGATAAGGGTTAGCCTCATAACGGGCGCGCGCTGTAGGTTTGATGAAGGAAATAGCTGCACGGCATAACATACCACCCTGCAATAACACAGGGAGGGTGGTGACAGGGATGCCCGACAGGGGCAGAGACAGCAGGTATATGGGTCTATAGGGGCCTCAAAAACTCTCCAGCTGGATTATAATAACCCCTGTGGACTGTGGTAGCAGTGATGGTAGCCACAGTGGTTGCCACTCAGCTTTTCCAAACACAGATATAACTAGCAGCACAAGGTCTAGTAAGTGAGGCAATTGGGCTACTGATTAAGGCAGGAAGACTAGTGACTAAAGCAGTGAGAATAGTGATATAGGTCGTAGGACTAGAGAATAAAGTAGTGAAACTCGTGATAAAAGCGTGGGACTAGTGGGACTACTGATGGCAGTGGGACTAGTGACTGAAGCAATGAAACTGGTGATTTAGATGGTTGGACTTATAATATAGGCGGTGGGCTAGTGACTGAGACATTGGGACTAATAATATAGGCAGTGGGCTAGTGACTGAGACATTGTGACTAATAATATAGGCAGTGGGCTAGTGACTGAGACATTGTGACTAATAATATAGGCAGTGACTAGCGACTGAGACATTGGGACTAATAATATAGGCAGTGACTAGCGACTGAGACATTGGGACTAATAATATAGGCAGTGACTAGCGACTGAGACATTGGGACTAATAATATAGGCAGTGGGCTAGCGACTGAGACATTGGGACTAATAATATAGGCAGTGGGCTAGTGACTGAGACATTGGGACTAATAATATAGGCAGTGGACTAGCGACTGAGACATTGGGACTAATAATATAGGCAGTGACTAGCGACTGAGACATTGGGACTAATAATATAGGCAGTGGGCTAGCGACTGAGACATTGGGACTAATAATATAGGCAGTGACTAGCGACTGAGACATTGGGACTAATAATATAGGCAGTGGGCTAGCGACTGAGACATTGGGACTAATAATATAGGCAGTGGGCTAGTGACTGAGACATTGTGACTAATAATATAGGCAGTGGGCTAGCGACTGAGACATTGGGACTAATAATATAGGCAGTGACTAGCGACTGAGACATTGGGACTAATAATATAGGCAGTGGGCTAGCGACTGAGACATTGGGACTAATAATATAGGCAGTGGGCTAGTGACTGAGACATTGGGACTAATAATATAGGCAGTGGGCTAGCGACTGAGACATTGGGACTAATAATATAGGCAGTGACTAGCGACTGAGACATTGGGACTAATAATATAGGCAGTGGGCTAGCGACTGAGACATTGGGACTAATAATATAGGCAGTGGGCTAGCGACTGAGACATTGGGACTAATAATATAGGCAGTGGGCTAGTGACTGAGACATTGGGACTAATAATATAGGCAGTGGGCTAGTGACTGAGACATTGGGACTAATAATATAGGCAGTGGGCTAGCGACTGAGACATTGGGACTAATAATATAGGCAGTGGACTAGCGACTGAGACATTGGGACTAATAATATAGGCAGTGACTAGCGACTGAGACATTGGGACTAATAATATAGGCAGTGGGCTAGCGACTGAGACATTGGGACTAATAATATAGGCAGTGACTAGCGACTGAGACATTGGGACTAATAATATAGGCAGTGGGCTAGCGACTGAGACATTGGGACTAATAATATAGGCAGTGGGCTAGTGACTGAGACATTGTGACTAATAATATAGGCAGTGGGCTAGCGACTGAGACATTGGGACTAATAATATAGGCAGTGGGCTAGTGACTGAGACATTGGGACTAATAATATAGGCAGTGGACTAGCGACTGAGACATTGGGACTAATAATATAGGCAGTGGGCTAGCGACTGAGACATTGGGACTAATAATATAGGCAGTGGGCTAGTGACTGAGACATTGGGACTAATAATATAGGCAGTGGACTAGCGACTGAGACATTGGGACTAATAATATAGGCAGTGACTAGCGACTGAGACATTGGGACTAATAATATAGGCAGTGGGCTAGCGACTGAGACATTGGGACTAATAATATAGGCAGTGACTAGCGACTGAGACATTGGGACTAATAATATAGGCAGTGGGCTAGCGACTGAGACATTGGGACTAATAATATAGGCAGTGGGCTAGTGACTGAGACATTGTGACTAATAATATAGGCAGTGGGCTAGCGACTGAGACATTGGGACTAATAATATAGGCAGTGACTAGCGACTGAGACATTGGGACTAATAATATAGGCAGTGGGCTAGCGACTGAGACATTGGGACTAATAATATAGGCAGTGGGCTAGTGACTGAGACATTGGGACTAATAATATAGGCAGTGGGCTAGCGACTGAGACATTGGGACTAATAATATAGGCAGTGACTAGCGACTGAGACATTGGGACTAATAATATAGGCAGTGGGCTAGCGACTGAGACATTGGGACTAATAATATAGGCAGTGGGCTAGCGACTGAGACATTGGGACTAATAATATAGGCAGTGGGCTAGTGACTGAGACATTGGGACTAATAATATAGGCAGTGGGCTAGTGACTGAGACATTGGGACTAATAATATAGGCAGTGGGCTAGCGACTGAGACATTGGGACTAATAATATAGGCAGTGACTAGCGACTGAGACATTGGGACTAATAATATAGGCAGTGGGCTAGCGACTGAGACATTGGGACTAATAATATAGGCAGTGGGCTAGTGACTGAGACATTGTGACTAATAATATAGGCAGTGGGCTAGCGACTGAGACATTGGGACTAATAATATAGGCAGTGACTAGCGACTGAGACATTGGGACTAATAATATAGGCAGTGGGCTAGCGACTGAGACATTGGGACTAATAATATAGGCAGTGGGCTAGTGACTGAGACATTGGGACTAATAATATAGGCAGTGGGCTAGCGACTGAGACATTGGGACTAATAATATAGGCAGTGACTAGCGACTGAGACATTGGGACTAATAATATAGGCAGTGGGCTAGCGACTGAGACATTGGGACTAATAATATAGGCAGTGGGCTAGTGACTGAGACATTGGGACTAATAATATAGGCAGTGACTAGCGACTGAGACATTGGGACTAATAATATAGGCAGTGGGCTAGCGACTGAGACATTGGGACTAATAATATAGGCAGTGACTAGCGACTGAGACATTGGGACTAATAATATAGGCAGTGGGCTAGCGACTGAGACATTGTGACTAATAATATAGGCAGTGACTAGCGACTGAGACATTGGGACTAATAATATAGGCAGTGGGCTAGTGACTGAGACATTGGGACTAATAATATAGGCAGTGGGCTAGTGACTGAGACATTGGGACTAATAATATAGGCAGTGACTAGCGACTGAGACATTGGGACTAATAATATAGGCATTGTGACTAATAATAAGCAGTGGGCTAGTTATTGGGGCAGTGGGACTAATGATGTAGGCAGTGAGACTAATGATATAGGCTAGGCTAGGCAGTGGGCTAGTGATGGAGACACTGAGACTAATAGTATAGGCAGTTGGACTAATGACGTTGGACTAATTATATAAGCAGTGGTCTACTGATTGGGGAATTGGGACTAGTGATGTAGGTAGTGAGACTAATGATATAGGCTAGTTAGAGAGCTAGTGAGACTAATGTTGTAGGCAAAGGGGCTAATGACGGAAGTAATGAGAATTATGATTTAGGGCAGTAGGCTAGTGAACTAATGATAAAGGCAGTGGGAGTAGTGACTGAAACAATGGCACTTATAATCTAGACAGTGGGCTAGTTATTGAGACAGCGGGACTAGTAATATAAGCAGTGGTACTAGTAACTGAAGCACTGTTGCTAATGAAGTAAGCAGTAGGACTAGTGACTGAATCAATGGGACTAATGATATAGGCAGTAGGACTAGTGAATGAGACAATGGGACTAATGATATAGGCAGTAGGACTAGTGAATGAGACGATGGGACTAAAGATATAGGCAATAGGACTAGTGAATGAGACAATGGGACTAATAATATAGGTATATCACAAAGGTTATGTCAATGTCAGGTGACCCAATAACCAAGAGTGTCACTCATTTCATAAAATACATGTTTTATTAAACATTAATTGACAAACAACCATAAAACCATTGCCTCAAACCAACACTTATAGGAAGGAGAAACAGCAAAAGGATACAAATTCAATTATATAATGAGTCAAAATTTAAAGAAAATGACTACAGTATCCTGAATAATATAATATGCCCAACAATATACTTAGTATTTATTGATTAGATACATTTTTAATAAAACTATAGAAAATTGCATGCAAAAAACCTGCATAGATGTGAATAAAATTTACTGCCTTAATTTGAATAGAATCTAACACATAATTCACACCATTGAATAACTATTCATTAATCAGCTGTTCCTGCTGCTACACCACCATAGCCTTACACATGGCTGCAGAAAATTGCATGCAAAAACCTGCATAGATGTGAATAAAATTTACTGCCTTAATGTGAATAGAATCTAACACATAATTCACACCATTAATCAGCTGTTGCTGCTGCTACACCACCATAGCTTTACACATATAATATGCCCCACAATATACTTAGTATCTTTAATTAGATACAACAGGGCTAAATGGCTGTAGAAAATTGCATGCAAAAACCTGCATAGATGTGAATGAAATATACTGCCTTGATTTGAATAGAATCTAACACACAATTCACACTATTAAATAACTATTCATTAATCAGCTATTGCTGCTGCTACACCACCATTGCCTTACACATATGTGGATTCTAATCACCCACAATATGCAATATATGCAGCCATTGCTGCTACAGTGCTACCACAGCCTCTCATGTATGCAGGTTAAAATGACCCAAAGCATGAAAATAAATGTGATGAATGAATGGCCAAATACATATTACCTAAGCAGTGTGCACAGTGGAGTTAGGCATAGAGTAGGATGCTGCTTCCCCGCACCCCAACGCGCGTTTCGCCCGTGCTTCTTCCTGGGGGGGTGTATTTGGCCATTCATTCATCACATTTATTTTCATGCTTTGGGTCATTTTAACCTGCATACATGAGAGGCTGTGGTAGCACTGTAGCAGCAATGGCTACATATATTGCATATTGTGGGTGATTAGAATCCACATATGTGTAAGGCAATGGTGGTGTAGCAGCAGCAATAGCTGATTAATGAATAGTTATTTAATGGTGTGAATTGTGTGTTAGATTCTATTCAAATCAAGGCAGTATATTTCATTCACATCTATGCAGGTTTTTGCATGCAATTTTCTACAGCCATTTAGCCCTGTTGTATCTAATTAAAGATACTAAGTATATTGTGGGGCATATTATATGTGTAAAGCTATGGTGGTGTAGCAGCAGCAACAGCTGATTAATGGTGTGAATTATGTGTTAGATTCTATTCACATTAAGGCAGTAAATTTTATTCACATCTATGCAGGTTTTTGCATGCAATTTTCTGCACCCATGTGTAAGGCTATGGTGGAGTAGCAGCAGCAACAGCTGATTAATGAATAGTTATTCAATGGTGTGAATTGTGTGTTAGATTCTATTCACATTAAGGCAGTAAATTTTATTCACATCTATGCAGGTTTTTCGCATGCAATTTTCTACAGCCATGCTATGGTGGTGTAGCAGCAGCAACAGCTGATTAATGAATAGTCATTCAATGGTGTGAATTATGTGTTAGATTCTATTCACATTAAGGCAGTAAATTTTATTCACATCTATGCAGGTTTTTGCATGCAATTTTCTGCAGCCATGTGTTAGGCTATGGCGGTGTAGCACCAGCAACAGCTGAATAATGAATAGTCATTCAATGGTGTGAATTATGTGTTAGATTCTATTCAAATTAAGGCAGTAAATTTTATTCACACCTATGCATGTTTTTTGCATGCAATTTTCTATAGTTTTATTAAAAATGTATCTAATCAATAAATACTAAGTATATTGTTGGGCATATTATATTATTCAGGATACTGTAGTCATTTTCTTTAAATTTTGACTCATTATATAATTGAATTTGTATCCTTTTGCTGTTTCTCCTTCCTATAAGTGTTGGTTTGAGGCAATGGTTTTATGGTTGTATGTCAATTAATGTTTAATAAAACATGTATTTTATGAAATGAGTGACACTCTTGGTTATTGGGTCACCTGACAGTGACATAACCTTTGTGATATATTTGTGCATTGAGAGTGTAGCCCGCTCCTTTGAAGGATAATGGGCTTGGGTATTGTGCTTACTAATAATATAGGTAGTAGGACTAGTGAATGAGATGATAGGACTAATGATATAGGCAGTAGGACTAGTGAATGAGACGATGGGACTAATAATATAGGCAGTAGGACTATTGAATTAGACGATGGAACTAATGATATCGGCAGTAGGACTAGTGAATGAGACGATGGGACTAATGATATCGGCAGTAGGACTAGTGAATGAGACGATAGGACTAATGATATAGGCTGTAGGACTAGTGAATGAGATGATGGGACTAAAGATATAGGCAATAGGACTAGTGGATGAGACGATGGGACTAATAATATAGGCAGTAGGACTAGTGAATGAGACGATGGGACTAATGATATCGGCAGTAGGACTAGTGAATGAGACGATAGGACTAATGATATAGGCTGTAGGACTAGTGAATGAGATGATGGGACTAAAGATATAGGCAATAGGACTAGTGGATGAGACGATGGGACTAATAATATAGGCAATAGGACTAGTGAATGAGATGATGGGACTAAAGATATAGGCAGTAGGACTAGTGAATGAGACGATGGGACTAATGATATCGGCAGTAGGACTAGTGAATGAGACGATAGGACTAATGATATAGGCTGTAGGACTAGTGAATGAGATGATGGGACTAAAGATATAGGCAATAGGACTAGTGGATGAGACGATGGGACTAATAATATAGGCAATAGGACTAGTGAATGAGATGATGGGACTAAAGATATAGGCAGTAGGACTAGTGAATGAGACGATGGGACTAATGATATCGGCAGTAGGACTAGTGAATGAGACGATAGGACTAATGATATAGGCTGTAGGACTAGTGAATGAGATGATGGGACTAAAGATATAGGCAATAGGACTAGTGGATGAGACGATGGGACTAATGATATCGGCAGTAGGACTATTGAATTAGACGATGGAACTAATGATATAGGCAGTAGGACTAGTGAATGAGACGATGGGACTAATGATGTAGACAGTAGGACTAGTGAATGAGATGATGGGACTAATACCTGTATAATTTGTTCCCATCTTATGCGTTACTGGTGTCAAACTTCTTCTTCCTGCCCTCCATGCCGGACATGGCTTCAATGTTTTTACGCCAGTCAGTAACCTCCACAGTCTTTTCCTAGAAAATGAGAGAAAACAATACCCAATGAAGCCAGGAAGGACAGAAAACTGATGGCATTGTAGTTTCTGGTGCCAGTCACCATGTTGTGTTCTCTTTTTAAATTCATAGCCCCAGAGGGGTCTGTACTGTTTGGCATATGGGAAACGTTCAGAGATTTGTTACTATTGTGCCACCAGGGCATAATTCTTACCACTGTTCCACCAGGACAGAATAATCACTTCTGTGCCTCCCGAACATAATACTGAGAACTGATCTTACCACTGTGCTGAGAACTGTTCTTACCACTGTGCCACCAGGACATAATACATGGTAGTATCTAAGGACTTAACACTTACAACTGTACTAACAGTACTTATCATTGTGCCAAGAGGACATAATACATACCACTCGACCACCAGGATACAATACTTACCACTGTGTCACCAGAACATAATTCTTACAACTGTTCCACCAGGAGAAAATAATTACCATTGTCTGACGAGTTCCACCAAGAAGTAATACCACTGTGCCACCAGGACATAATACCATTGTACAGTGGGGGAAATAAGTATTTGATCCCTTGCTGATTTTGTAAGTTTGCCCGCTGATAAAGACATGAACAGTCTATCATTTTAAGGGTAGGTTAATTTCAACATTGAGAGATAGGGATCAAATAATTATTTCCCCCACTGTACCTAAGGACATAATACTTACAACTATACAAGTAGTACTTATCACTGTGCCAGCAGGATATACCGTAATAGATACCAGTGGGCCACCAAGATACAATACTTACCACTGTGTCACCAGAACATAATACCACTGTGCCAACAAGAGATAATAATTACCAATGTCCTACAACTTCCACTAATAGTTACCACTGTGCCAGCTGGACCATTGCACTATGCCACAGTGTGAAAGTCACGATATATACCCCATCATAATTATGTATCACCTGGGAAAGGACAATGCCCAGTTTATCAATTCTATTATTTTACCAGACCACTTGGGTTTGGCATTGTATCACTGAGTCATCTGGGTTAGTGTGCGACATTCGTGTTTAAGTGACTCAGTGAAGCATATTTCTCCTATTAGGATGGGACTGGGTTATATTCCTGAAGATAATGAAGTCATCACTGGCTCTGTGCACTGTATATATAGTTAGCTGGGTATCGAAAATACCAGTGGCCTGTAAAACAGATGCACACAGTGCACCACTGGGTCACCAGGGACAATAGGATGCACATCGTGGGAACACTGTTGAGTGTTGCAATGCTTTCTAAATGTGTAAATTTGGACTTTATCCTTTTTTACCACATTTATCCTGGGCACCAATATGGGTTGTCTAGCCTTGGCACATGAATGTTAATGACCCCTATAAAATCAGATCTGTTTATGAATCCCCGATATGTAGGACAAACATTAAAAAAAGTCCTAGTATAAAACAATACTTAGAAGATGGGGAGGAGGGGGATGCAACTGCAGGTTCAAGAGAATGCGACTGTAGGAGGAGTTTTATCTGATTGGTTCATAGCTCTGACATCACACAAGTCCATTTCCATATATGAGCAGCTGTAGGCCACGTTCAGTATTTGGTCAGTATTTCACATCAGTATTTGTAAGCCAAAACCAGGAGTGGGTGATAAATCCAGAAGTGGTATCGGGTTTCCATTATACCATTCCTCTGATTGTTCCTCTCCTGATTTTGGCTTACAAATACTGATGTACAATACTGACCGTGTGAACGTGGCCTTAGGCTTACCTTCTCATCCTCCTTTTTCACTGACTTCAGGTTGGCTCTCAGATCTAAAGAGACCTTGGTTGTGGAACCCAGCAGAGCCTTAAGCATGGCATCTGCGGAAATACGGACTCTGCGCAGGTTTGGGCGCTTGAATTTTCCCTTGAGGTCAAAAATCTTCTGATTTAAGCTTTCGATCTATGGGGGAAGAAAATCATACTTGTTATCAAGGTGCAGGACAGCAGTGGCATCCCAATCTGCAGATAGATTCACTGACGACACTTTATGGTAGATACTTGTTCTCACTTCTATGGTAGCTCTTGTTCCTTATCAGCATTCTGTCAGCATTACAGGTGCTGGAACTTCCATTCATCTCACTTCCCAGCATGCATTTCTCCTGTCATTGTACACAGACTTTCCTATGGACTGACATTAGGGAATCCTAGGATCCCAATATAACTATGCTCACCCTACTATTGTAAAATTTATTAGTTTTTTTCTTTGTGTCCTGAAACAATATCCTGCATAATTGCAAATAATTTTTGTCATTTTTAGCCGTTATTATTGTGATGAATCATGGGTGTAGTTTTAATGAGTCATTAAAAAAAATACGTTTTTAGTGAGATTTTGTCCTCTCGTTTGTCCTCCCTACATAGGCATCCCTGCCTTGAACTGAATTCCCATCTCTCTGGTACTCCTATATGCAAGCTGACAATTAGGAACACAGAAAAAGAGAGACAAAAACCCTTCAGACAGCCCCCCCACTTCCTTTACACAGAGAAAAAAAACGCCCCCATTTCCAGGCAGAGACAAAGACGTACCGCACTTCCTGTACAGAGACAAAGACCCACCCCCGCTTCCTGTACACAGACAAAAAATTGCCCTCACTTCCTGTACAAAGACAAAGACCCAGCCCCACTTTCTATACATAAAGACCCACCTCCACTACCTGTACACAAAGAACTACCCCCCACTTCCACTACAGAGACAAAGACCCACCCTACTTCCTGTAGAGAGATAAAAACCACCCTCACTTCCTGTACAGAGGCAAAGGACCACCCCCACTTCCTGTACAGAGGGAAAAAAGCATCCACACTTCCTGTACAAGACAGAACCACCACCACAATGTACAGAGACAAAGACCCACCTCCACTTCCTGTACAGAGATAAAGACCCACCTTCACTTCCTGTACAGAGATAAAGACCCACCTCCACTTCCTGTACAGAGATAAAGACCCACCTCCACTTCCTGTACAGAGATAAAGACCCACCTTCACTTCCTGTACAGAGATAAAGACCCACCTCCACTTCCTGTACAGAGATAAAGACCCACCTTCACTTCCTGTACAGAGATAAAGACCCACCTCCACTTCCTGTACAGAGATAAAGACCCACCTCCACTTCCTGTACAGAGATAAAGACCCACCTTCACTTCCTGTACAGATATAAAGACCCACCTTCACTTCCTGTACAGAGATAAAGACCCACCTTCACTTCCTGTACAGAGATAAAGACCCACCTCCACTTCCTCTACAGAGATAAAGACCCACCTCCACTTCCTGTACAGAGATAAAGACCCACCTCCACTTCCTGTACAGAGATAAAGACCCACCTCCACTTCCTGTACAGAGATAAAGACCAACCTCCACTTCCTGCACAGAGATAAAGACCAACCTCCACTTTCTGTACAGAGATAAAGACCCACCTCCACTTCCTGTACAGAGATAAAGACCCACCTCCACTTCTTGTACACAGACAAAGAACCACTCCCACTTTCAGTACAGAGACAAATATCCACCACCCTTCTCTCCCCACTTCCTGAAGAAAGAAGTATATCTACCCCCACTTTATGTACAGAGACAAATACCCACCCTCACTTCCTGTACACAGACAAAGAACCACCTCCACCTCCAGTACAGGCACAAATGTCCGCCTCCCCCCCACTTCCTGAAGAAATTCGATTATACGCCCCCCACTTCCTCTGAGGAGACAAAGACAAGTACCCACTTCTTGAAATGTATTATTTATGCTACTACAGACAGAATACACAGGACGTGATAACAGGAAGTGAAGACCAAGTTACACAGAAAGGAACCTCCTACTCGTAGTGTTTGACATTTTGGAGCTTACTTCCATAGAATTCTTTTTGACTTTTTCTTCAATATTATAACGTTCTTCATCAACAATGTCGATCTGTTTGTGAAGCTTTGTGCATAATTTCTAATTAAAAAAACCACAAAATATAATGAATGAGTTACATACATTTGTACATTTTACAAGTATAAGCATTAAAAAAAAAAACTTTTTAGCTCATAAGAGGTAAAAAAAAAAAAATGCGCAAAAATTCCAGACGTACACAAAACCACTCCCAGAGGGGGGAAGAACTTTGAGCAAAAAAATTACTGGCACACATATATAAACAAAGATTTTATAAAAGATTCAAATTAAAAGAAGAATAAGGTGCAAATGAAAAACAGTCAATAAACATAGTTATCAACATTCATTACATTCAGGGCATTTAAACCCCGCCCATGAGGAACACCTGGAAATGTCTAGAAACATCCCAAAGTGATCACATTTCAGTGTGGTGATGCTTAGTCCCACCTCTTTGTGGTCTGGCTTGTGGGAGTATCCCGGCAAAATCAGGTCTATTGGCAAATATTAGGATCATGTACCTCATTGCTACCCTATAGGGAAAAGGATGTAACAAAACTGTAAAAATTTTCATATAGTTCGAAATATTTTGATCACCGCAGTTGCTTTTCATCCATATTGAAATATTGAGGTTACATAATGGGCACGGTCATTTGTTATTTTATGGTCACCATTGAGCTGTAAAAAAAAATATTTGCAGCCCCCAAGTCTTAATTGTTAAATGATATAAATCAAAAAAATTGAAGGGATTTTACTGCACATCCAGCTTCACATATTTGTGACTTTTCTAATGGTCACAGTTGCTACATCCACCTTTATTACTGGGTAGTCTTAAAGGAAAATCTTCAGAACTCCCAGCTATTAGGAGCAACCTGAAATGGTTCATTTTCTCTGCAGCACCTCCAGAGGGGAAAGGAGGCATTACACAATTTGTATATAAGTGAATGTACGGAGTCAAGTCCTCCAAAGCTTTTCAGAATCACTCTCTTCTCTGGCTGATAGAGGAGGAACACTCTATCCACCTCCACAAGACCCAACCCCACATACTGTACACAGACAAAGAACCACCCCTACTTCCTGTACACAGACACAGAACCACCCTCACTTCCTATACACACACAGAACCACCCTCACTTCCTGTACACAGAACCATCCTCACTTCCTGTATGCAGACACAGAACCACCCTCATTTTCTGTACACAGACACAGAAGCACCCTCACTTCCTGTACACAGACACAAAACCACCCTCACTTCCTGTACACAGACACAAAACCACCCTCACTTCCTGTACACAGACACAGAACCACCCTCACTTCCTGTACACAGACACAGAACCACCCTCACTTTCTATACACAGACACAGAAGCACCCTCACTTCCTGTACACAGACACAAAACCACCCTCACTTCCTGTACACAGACACAAAACCACCCTCACTTTCTGTACACAGACACAGGACCACCCTCACTTTCTATACACAGACACAGAAGCACCCTCACTTCCTGTACACAGACACAGAACCACCCTCACTTCCTGTACACAGACACAGAACCACCCTCACTTTCTGTACACAGACACAGAACCACCCTCACTTTCTGTACACAGACACAGAACCACCCTCACTTTCTGTACACAGACACAGAACCACCCTCACTTTCTGTACACAGACACAGAAGCACCCTCACTTCCTGTACACAGACACAGAACCACCCTCACTTCCTGTACACAGAACCACCCTCACTTTCTATACAGACACAGAAGCACCCTCACTTCCTGTACACAGACACAGAACCACCCTCACTTCCTGTACACAGACACAGAACCACCCTCACTTCCTGTACACAGACACAGAACCACCCTCACTTCCTGTACACAGACACAGAACCACTCTCACTTCCTGTACACAGAACCACCCTCACTTCTTGTACAGAGAAAAAAGACTCAAGTATGCAAAAAAAAAAACATTTTATTACCTGTAAGTCCTGTAGGCTCAGCCCATGACACTGTAAGGGAGGAACCTTCTCTGACAGAGTCCTTGCCTTCTCCTCCTCAGTTTCCTTTTTTTCTCTTTCTAAATCTTCACTGGCTTTTGCCAGCATAAGAGTCTGTGAAAGAAACGTCTCAATATAAAATCCAGCAAATCAGGATTAAATAGGTACGGTAAATGTCCTTCTGAAGACTAGCCGACCTCAGTCACCTTCCACCTCCTTAGTTTTCCTCCGACTGAAGTCCACACAGTGCACCTATTTCTAAGACAAGTAATTATTCATCCCAAACCTAGACTTACTGAAGCCTATAGGTCTCGGAAAGGAAGGATGGCCCACCCTAGCAGTGGAGAAATTAGCAATCTCTGATCTCAACGGATTGAAACCTTTGGGGACATTTCATAGCTGTTGTAACCTGATCAATGATATAGATAATATCTATGACATCACCATATGTATTCGTACTAACAACTTTACTATCTATCATACAAGCTGAAAAATTATTTCCATCCTAAACCTAAAAAATGTACATTTATTATTTATATTTTGGAAAACTAGGCCCAAACAGAAAACACAAGCAGCGATACCAAAACCTGTCTCTTATTCCTCAAAATTCCTGGCTTGAAAACAAGGATTACCAAAAAAATCTTTATAAATTACCAAAGCCTAATATGCCCACGAGAGGAATATGGGGGAAATATAACAATCCCTGACCTTAAAAAAATGATAAATTTGAAGCCTTTAGGCCATTTTATAGCTGTTGTAACCTGATCAATGATATGATATAGAAAACATCTATGATATTTTCATATGCATACCGCCAATCGCATAAGCATAAAAGGGATTTCCACCCAAAACCTAAAATAGTCCATATATTATTGTTTTGCTTTTTTATTAATTTTTCTTAAACAATTTTCTAAAAATTTGACCGATTTAGTGATAACTTGTTGTCCTTTTTTTGTTTCATATATTTATTTTATGCAAGCTTTATTTTATTATTATGTAATAAATATTTGTTTTGTAATATTTGTTTTTTTTACTACTAGAAGGTTATGTAGGAAGTAAAAGCAGCTGGAGATGATCGTCCTGATAACGTGGACGTTCTGTTTTTGTCATTTGCTGATTCACGCAGAAGTTTTCTGGCGTTTCTGGTCGGGGAGATAAGGCAGAGGTGGCTGTACAAGATATTCTGGCAGAACATGGCATTGACCATAGCAAACATATTACTGTGAAAACAGACCCTTAAAGGAAATGTTGACCGGAACTGAATTCAATTTTTCACAAAATTTGGGAAAATTTCGATTTAACGATTTTTCCTATTTTTGTGTAACAAAGAACCCACTAGTCCAAAAACACTGTCAGGATATATGGACATGGGCGTCATTTGCCCAGAAACGTCTATCCTGATGCCTCATCGGATGTAATTTGTGGTGGCTTCCAAATGGAAGCCCCAAGAACAGATCCCATCAGGAGTGCCACTAATGGTTGGTTCATCAGCTCCACCAACAGATGGTTCATTGACCAACCCCACCAGATCCACGAGATGTCCAATTCTAAGAGGACAAGTTGTCAATCCGGTAGGGCGTTCATCATAGTCCTCTGCCTAGAGAACTGAATGAAGAGTCTCCTTCCAGTGGCCAAGAATTTTGCCCCTTGCTGCCAAGTATGCCTTAGGAGAAGTCCAGGTCATCTTTTACAGAAGGTCTCCTCTTAAATGGGGGAAAATCAGATTTCAAGTGGGGAGATCTCCATGGTGTCCTTCTAGTCAATAAGGCAAGGCATGGCATCTCTGGAAGCTCCAAGTGTCGACCACGTCAAGTGGTGGGTGGTGGACCAAAAGCCTCGGAGGGTTGCTTAGCCTTGTAGTGATGCAACTTTCCATCCATTCATTTAGGGATGGCAGAATGGCATTGGTAACTGGATATTAGAAAAGTACCAGGAGCTGTAAATTTGGTAATCATTTTAACCAATTAAAAATAACCAATGCAGAATTTTGGACCATATGTTTAAAAAAAAGGAGGTTCACTGTAAGGACTGCTTAGACTAAAGCTTTATTTGATGTGCACCTGGTGGTTTTGTAAAGAAAATATTATTTTACTCATTTTCCGGGGCAGAACGAGACTCGGAACAGAAGTGATGGGGTGTGAACCGCCCTCGGGCTGATAACTATTGTTCTCCCTTCACACCTGTCACTCAGGATCGGGCTACGTAATAATTCCCTTTCTCTGTCTCAGACGTTGAGGACATTGTGGATTTTTCTATTGTGTCAAACTCATCCTCTGGCAAAGGTCTTTTTCCGTAGACATATATATATTTTTTTTACATTGATTAGTGGCGTTTTGGGCAATTCTGCTCATCAAAAATATCCAAAATACTGCTGAACCAATCAGCTTCTCCGAACACGTGATGATAACTCTAAAAAGATGAGAGTCACATAGAAGAATGCCTATTACTATCCATCTGCTAGGGACTACCTAGATTGATCTGGCTGTTGTGACCACCGATTGGGGATGATATGATTACATTGGGGTCATCTGGCTTTGACGTGGCTGTTGTGTCAATCTATCGGGGATTATATTGGGGTCAACTATTGCTGACCTGGCTGTTGTGACTTTCTATTGGGCGGTTACATTGCAGTCAGCTTGTTAGGAACGGCGGAACGCACTAAATAAAAATAAATAATAAAGTGCGTTCGCCGCTCGGGGTCCACCGTGCAGTAGGTGTTACACCGCTGCTAGGTAATGACAGACGAGCAATATGGCGGTATAATGCGCACGGGTTCAACTTCACCCGAAGTGCGCAAAGCGGGCTCTGTTCACACACAGATGCGCCGCAACAAAAACATACGAAAACACAGAGCCTGTTAGTGTCACAGACCACAGGGAAATGCACACAATGGTCACAGGAGCAGGACGCAAGGCAGAGGAGCTGCGTCCGTCTTGATCTACCGTGTGTGCGGCGTCGCTACTGCCGACCCCAAGGATGGCTGCAACTGCAGCGCGGCGTAGGGCACGGCCGCTAGTTGACAAGGCTAGGAAGCAGGCGCAATGTCGGACTCTAGCGTCCGACATTGCGCCTGCTTCCTAGCCTTGTCAACTAGAGGTAGAGGTGCGGTGTGCACAGTGGCCTAAGGCTTGCCACTGACTGGCGCTGACTGCTGTACTAATTCCCTATCCACATGCGTAATATCAGAGGGAAGGGGTTTCATAATAAGTCAGTCACCAGAGTCATACATCTGACACCATTCACACATTTAGCTTGAAAAGTCTATACTAGCGCATGGCCGAACGGTCATGCGTGCTTTTTATAGCCGTGCCGGACCTTCCAGATCTCCGAGATGGACCAATGAGATCTGGAGCAGGACCTGGGCACATGACTCCCGATCTCCAATGGGAGATCGCCTCGTGAGCATGCCCAGTAGGAGCACAGAGGAACTTAGTCTCTGGTGCGGTCTGCTGCAAAGTAATCTCTGCAGTAGATGGGCAGCAGGAGACCGCAGGATGTGAGGCTCTGGATTCCTGCAGAGCAGACACAGAACCCAGACGCCTAACATTACCCCCCCAGGGCCCCCTCCCCTCTGATCCTTCCTATCCACCACCTTGTGCCCATCAGAGGCATAGGTCTCAGACTCGTCCGAAGATGACACGGAAAACCGGGACATGTGGAAGGTATCAGAGGCGGCAAGATCGCCAGCTTTAAGAAGGGACACGTGGGAAACAACGGGAGCGGCAAAACCGCCCGGAGCATAAAATGAAGTGGGACGCCGCGGTATGTCGGCGGACATTTCCACTCTCTGTTGAAGGAGGCTATCCCAAGCACAAGAGGCGCATGTCCGAATATATTAATGTCCCGAGCCCTGTGCGGCCACCAATACGACCCTGCCAGGAGTTTTGTGGTCTGCATGTAGCCACAGTGACCACCCACCCTGGACGCGTGTGCCCACGCGAGAACCTTCGGCCGAAGGTGAGGGGGGACAAAGGTCTTGCCTGGCGGCACAGAGTTTGGCCATTGTGGGGCCCCGTTATCCTGGGGAACAGAGTGCTGACAATGGTAGCCGCAAGTAGAGCTAGATGCCGGATGCGCCTCGAGACTGGCGCGACACACCTCCATGGGCTCTGGGAGTGAACACTCTGGCTCGGGTAATTCCAGAGGTTCAAAGAGGTTGGGAGCCGGAGTAACCCTCCGTCTGGATTGAGCACGCTCCAGCCCGCGCTCCGAGAAACGGAGATCAATGCGGGTGGCAATGGCAATCAGCTGCTCCAGACTTGCAGGAACCTCTCTGGTAGAAAGAGCATCCTTAACATGCTCAGCTAAACCTCTCCAAAACACAGGGATGAGGGCTGTATCAGACCACTCCAGCTCGGAAGCCAGTGTCCGAAAACGAACGGCATACTGGCTAACCGAGAGGGATCCCTGAGTTAATGCAAGGAGCTGAAGAGAGGTATCGTGCATGACCCATGGTCCCAGGAAAACCTGCTTGATGTTAAGAACTGAGCAGCGGTCCGAACCTCAGGGTCACCACGCTCCCATAGTGGCGTAGCCCACTCCAATGCCCTGCCCGACAGAAGGGAAATAATAAACCCCACCTTAGCTCGTTCCGTAGGGAATCATCCTGCCAGTAACTCCAGCTGGATAGAGCACTGGCTCACGAAACCCCTACAAGAGGCGCAATCGCCAGAAAATTTATCGGGCAACGCGAGGCGGGTAACTGTCGGCGCGCGGGAGGACGTGGACATACGTGAAACCGCCTCTGCGATCGCCTGTACAGCAGCCTCCGAAGACTTCGCCGCTGAGATAACACTCTCAGGAGTAGCCAACCGGCCTTCCAGCTGGCGAATGTACTGAAGGAGTTGCTGCTGATCTGCCATTACTAGCCAGACCCTGGCGCTAGTATAATGTTAGGAACGGCAGAACACACTAAATAAAAATGATAATAAGGTGCGTTCGTCGCTCGGGGTCCACCGTGCAGTAGGTTTTACACCGCTGCTGAGTAATGGCAGACGAGCAATATGGCGGTATAATGCGCACGGGTTCAACTTCACCCGAAGTGCGCAGAGTGGGCTCTGTTCACACACAGAGGCGCCGCAACAAAAACATACAAAAAGGCTGAGCCTGTTAGAGTCACAGACCACAGCGAAATGCACACACGGTATCTGGTCACAGGAGCAGAACCCAAGACAGAGGAGCTGCGTCCCCCTAGACCTACCGTGTGTGCGGCGTCGCTACTGCGGACGCCAAGGAGGGCTGCAACTGCAGCGTGGCGTAGGACACAGCCGCTAGTCGACAAAGCAAGGAGGCAGGCGCAATGTCAGATGCTAGAGTAGAGGTGCGGTGTGCACAGTGGCCTAAGGCTTGCCACTGACTGGCGCTGACTGCTGCACTAATTCCCTATCCACATGCGTAATATCAGAAGGAAGGGGTTTCAAATGAGTCAGTCACCAGAGTCATACATCCATCACCATTCACACATTTAGCTTGAAAAGTCTATACTAGTGCATGGCCGAACGGTCATGCGCGCTTTTTATAGCCGTGCGGGACCTTCCAGATCTCAGAGATAGACCAATGAGATCTGGAGCAGGACCTGGGCACATGACTCCCGATCTCCAATGGGAGATCGCCTCGTGAGCATGCCCAGTAGGAGCACAGAGGAACTTAGTCTCTGGAGCGGTCTGTTGCAAAGTAATCTCTGCAGTAGATGGGCAGCAGGAGACCGCAGAATGTGAGGCTCTGGATTCCTGCAGAGCAGACGCAGAAACCAGACGCCTAACACAGCTGGCATTAACCTTGGTGTTGTGACTATCTATTGGGGTCATCTGACATTGACCTTGCTGTTTTGTCCACCTATTGGGGATTATATTGGGGCCAGATTGCATTGACCCGGCTGTTGTCGCCATCTTTTGGGGGTTATTTTTTAGTCTACTGGTATTGACCTGGCTGTTGTGACCATCAATTTGGGATTATCTTGGGGTAATCTGGCATTGACTTGGCTATTGTAACCATCTATTTGGGATTATATTAGGGTCATCTGGCATTGTCCTGGCTGTTGTGACCATATATTGAGATTAAATTCAGATTAGCTGGCAATGTCCTGCCTGCTGTGCCCATCTGTTGGGGATTATATTGGGGTCAACTGTTGCTTATCTAGCTGTTGTAACCATCTATTTGGGATTATATTGGGGTTATCTGAGATTGACTTGGTTGTTGTTGACCTGTCTTTTGCCAACCATCTACTGGGGACTATCTAGAGGTTTGGCAACAGGCAACTGGTGTTGCTTTGGCTGTTGTGACCATCTATTGTGGATTATATTGGTGTCAGCTGGTGTTGACCTGGCTGTTGTGACCATCTATTAGGGATTACATTTGGATCAGCTGGCATTGGTTTGGCTGTTGTGGCCATCTATTGTAGATTATATTGGTGTCAGCTGGTGTTGCTTTGGCTGTTGTGACCATCTATTGTGGATTATATTGGTGTCAGCTGGTGTTGCATTGGCTGTTATGACCATCTGTTGTAGATTATATTGGTGTCAGCTGGTGTTGATCTGGCTGTTGGGACCATCTATTGTAGATTATATTGGTGTGAGCTGGCATTGCTTTGGCTGTTGTGACCATCTATTGTGGATTATATTGGTGTCAGCTGGTGTTGCTTTGGCTGTTGTGACCACCTGTTGTGGATTATATTGGTGTCAGCTGGTGTTGATCTGGCTGTTGTGACCATCTGTTGTAGATTATATTGGTGTCAGCTGGTGTTGCTTTGGCTGTTGTGACCATCTGTTGTAGATTATATTGGTGTCAGCTGGTGTTGGTTTGGCTGTTGTGACCATCTGTTGTGGATTATATTGGTGTCAGCTGGTGTTGATCTGGCTGTTGTGACCTTCTATTGTGGATCCTACGTACTAGGGTCTAGAAGCCATGATTTCCTTTCCTACCTTGAGAAGCAGCTTTCTGGAAGCTGGAATTTTAGATTTCCTCTGGAATAAATATAAAACGAAGAGTTAGATATTTATAGGCCGCGGGAGGTCGTCAATTATTAACCAAAAGCTGAATATTGAACTCACCTCATTGCTGTTGAAAACACATGGACGAACCCAAGGGAAGAGAATAATGGAGCATTTAGTGTAAGGATGATGCATGGCGATACGTCACAAATCTCAGTGCTTTAATAGGAAAGTTATGATATTGTGACCTCCATATCCCTGTCATCACTAATACAACCACGCAGGGCGACCGGTCACAGAACACTCTTCTTGCTACCAATAAGATAGAAACCTTTCAAGGGGCAGTGGTGGACCCGGTTATCATCGTGGGATCATATTGGGACTTATTTCACTAGACCACCAGGGACTGAGCACCATTTATAAAAGTAGGAACTAAGGATGGGCCATACTATTGACCAAGGAGAACCAACCTCATAATCAACTACAGGGACCAATCTCTGAAGGTACCTCTGATCTCCAAGGACCATTGACTAACAGGAGCCAACCTTTAAATGTTCCACTGACCACCAGGGACCAATCTGTAAATGTACCACTAATCGTCCAGGATTAGTCATTGAAGTTACCACCTATCTCCAGGGACCGGTCTCTGACTGAACTAATGACTCAAAGGAACCAATATCTATGTTTACCATGGAACACTGGGGACAAACCTCTGAATTAACCATTGACTAAAAGGATCCAACCTCTAAATGTACCTCTGACCACTCGGGGCCGATCTCTGACTGTACCTCTGACCACTCGGGGCCGATCTCTGACTGTACCTCTGACCACTCGGGGCCGATCTCTGACTGTACCTCTGACCACTCGGGGCCGATCTCTGACTGTACCTCTGACCACTCGGGGCCGATCTCTGACTGTACCTCTGACCACTCGGGGCCGATCTCTGACTGTACCTCTGACCACTCGGGGCCGATCTCTGACTGTACCTCTGACCACTCGGGGCCGATCTCTGACTGTACCTCTGACCACTCGGGGCCGATCTCTGACTGTACCTCTGACCACTCGGGGACGATCTCTGACTGTACCTCTGACCACTCGGGGCCGATCTCTGACTGTACCTCTGACCACTCGGGGCCGATCTCTGACTGTACCTCTGACCACTCGGGGCCGATCTCTGACTGTACCTCTGACCACTCGGGGCCGATCTCTGACTGTACCTCTGACCACTCGGGGCCGATCTCTGACTGTACCTCTGACCACTCGGGGCCGATCTCTGACTGTACCTCTGACCACTCGGGGACGATCTCTGACTGTACCTCTGACCACTCGGGGCCGATCTCTGACTGTACCTCTGACCACTCGGGGCCGATCTCTGACTGTACCTCTGACCACTCGGGGACGATCTCTGACTGTACCTCTGACCACTCGGGGCCGATCTCTGACTGTACCTCTGACCAGTCGGGGCCGATCTCTGACTGTACCTCTGACCACTCGGGGCCGATCTCTGACAGTACCTCTGACCACTCGGGGCCGATCTCTGACTGTACCTCTGACCACTCGGGGCCGATCTCTGACTGTACCTCTGACCACTCGGGGCCGATCTCTGACTGTACCTCTGACCACTCGGGGCCGATCTCTGACTGTACCTCTGACCACTCGGGGCCGATCTCTGACTGTACCTCTGACCACTCGGGGCCAATCTCTGACTGTACCTCTGACCACTCGGGGCCGATCTCTGAGTGTACCTCTGACCACTCGGGGCCGATCTCTGACTGTACCTCTGACCACTCGGGGCCGATCTCTGACTGTACCTCTGACCACTCGGGGCCGATCTCTGACTGTACCTCTGACCACTCGGGGCCGATCTCTGACTGTACCTCTGACCACTCGGGGCCGATCTCTGACTGTACCTCTGACCACTCGGGGCCGATCTCTGACTGTACCTCTGACCACTCGGGGCCGATCTCTGACTGTACCTCTGACCACCAGTGCACATATGACAGAAATATGCCAGATATATACATGCACTTACCTCTGAGACATGATTGCAATTTCACAGCTGTTGAAAGAAATAAAAATGGAAATGGCCATTATTCCTCCTGTCTGTGTAGTGAGTGTCAGCGAGACCGTGGGGAGTTGTCATTGTCACAGCACGGGGCAATTTATCATATATAAGGGGAAATCAGGACAGTAAGCAGCGCTGCACTATGGGGTGAGCATGCACTCTGCACTCACTCATGGGCTTTAGTGTCTATAGAAAGTAACAGGATCAGTCTGAAGTCATAGATAATAGATGATAGATAGATAGATAGGAGATAGATAGATAGATAATAGATAGAAATATAATAGATAGATAATAGATAGATGAAAGATAGATAATAGATAGATAGATAAGAGATAGATGATAGTTAGATAGATAATAGATAGATGATAGATAGATAGATAGATAATAGATAGATGATAAATAGATAAGATGATAGACTGATAGAGGATAGAGATAATAGATACTTTGTGCCTCTCCCTCACTAGGTATATGATATATACTGTATATAATGATGACTTATACATTACAATGTAGGAAATAAACCTCTGTCTTCATACAATGGTGTCTAGCACCACCTAGAGGGGACAGTTTACATTACAACTTTTAGCCTTCGATCAGATTTCGGACATCGGACTGATCGCTGACGTCCCCTCAGCAGCTGTCGGCCTTTCATGTCAGATTTTCGCAGCCAGTGGAGTCGATGTTACAATTTTCCATTAATTAAGGTGTTTTGTGCCGTACCCCCCTCCTCTGTCACTGTACTTAATAGTCTGTATCTGGGCATTGGTTTCATATGGCTGCCAATCATCAAAGTGATACATATGCAGTACGCACCTCAACTGCTGCAGAACCTCTTTCTGAAGAGCAAGGATGACTTACATGTCTACCTTTGTCTTACTTTTTCTTATGAGGTTATGCAGCAGCTGAGGCTACAGCTGCTGAAGAACCTCTTTTTGTGTCACCACATTCGAGTTAGTCGGTGGTCGTTATAAGATGCCATATAGCCCTTTTCTCCAGGACAGTAGGTTATAAGGCAGATATAGGAACGCCGGGTTACCTTGTGTGTGTCGTCCAGTGGTCAGCGAGGACAGGATGTGCGGAGTGACTGAGATCCTGGTGGTCCCGTCTCCTTCTATTGCCTCCGCCTTGTTTGTTAAAATAGCATCTTTCTTGACCATGGCCTTGTCTGCTGGAAATATGATCCCGGCCGCATTGTGGGCAGACCTGCCGCCCACTGTCCCATCCTATAGCCTATACAGGGTTTGATTACAAGGTGCCCTTTGTAATGGAAAGAGGATCGGCCCTTTTACACATTCATTGTACCTAAAATATCCCATGCGGGCACATGTGCTGGGGTGAGGTTACAGGCTCATTCCTAAAGCCCAATTTGCAGCTCACCCATCGGCCTGGATGCCACAGGACTCAGTCCCTCACTAATCGTCAGCTAAACCTTTGCTTATCTATGAAACAAAGCAAAAGACTAACAACAATTAAGTAAGACCCGGGATAGATGTATGGGGTAATGTATGGAGGTGCCGAGTGCCAGACCACGTGTGCCAACTGCTGCATGTACAGGTACCATTATACAATGTCAGCAAAAAAGTCCCCTTTGGATCCAGTCATTACAACCAGGCTCGGACTGGCCCACCGGAGGAACAGGGTAAATCTCCGGTAGGCCCCTCTGAAAGTTTACTAGTAAGTAGTGCTATTAAACTTGAATCACAATTTGCAGAAAATGAATAAACTAATCAATCATTAATCAAATTACAACCAGGCTCGGACTGGCCCACTGGAGGAACAGGGTAAATCTCCGCTAGGCCCCTCTGAAAGATTAATAATGTTTAGTGCTATTAAACTTGATTCACAGTCTGCAGAAAGGGTATAATCTAATCAATCATTAATCAAATTACAACCAGACTCGGACTGGCCCACCGGGGGAACAGGGTAAATCTCCAGTAGGCCCCTCTGAAAGTTTACTAATAAGTAGTGCTATTAAACTTGAATCACAATTTGCAGAAAATGAATAAACTAATCAATCATTAATCAAATTACAACCAGGCTCGGACTGGCCCACTGGAGGAACAGGGTAAATCTCCGCTAGGCCCCTCTGAAAGTTTACTAATGAGTAGTGCTATTAAACTAACTTGATTCACAGTCTGCAGAAAAGGTATAATCTAATCAATCATTAATCAAATTTCAACCAGGCTCGGACTGGCCCACCGGAGGAACAGGGTAAATCTCCAGTAGGCCCCTCTGAAAGATTAATAATGTTTAGTGCTATTAAACTTGATTCACAGTCTGCAGAAAAGGTATAATCTAATCAATCATTAATCAAATTACAACCAGACTCGGACTGGCCCACCGGGGAAACAGGGTAAATCTCCAGTAGGCCCCTCTGAAAGATTAATAATGTTTAGTGCTATTAAACTTGATTCACAGTTTGTAGAAAAAGTATAATCTAATCAATCATTAAACAGCTAGCCAAGGTAATAGTACATAGAAGCAAAAGTAAATGTGCGAACTAGGGTCAAGTTATTTTTGCATGCAGTTGAACAGTGGGTCCCAAGTTACTCCTCCTCCTCGTTTTCCTCCTCTTCCTTTTCCTCCTCCTCCTACTACCAAAGTTGTCATCCTCTTAATATATTGCAGACATCGTATTTTACAGCACTGTGTACTTACAATTGCTCATTTTTCCCTTCTACCAGGATAATTTTTCTCTTCTCCATTAGGTCTATGACATTACATGATTAAAATCTGACAGGCTGACAGCTTCTAACCTCTATGTAGAAGCTGTAAGTCTCTTTCCCCTGCATGAGTCATCATTAGAACTACAATTCTACATCACTGCAAAGTCCAACTCCACTCCCTCTTTATCTCCTGAACTTTCTGCTCCGCTTCTCTCCCCTGCCAAGGACTTTGCAATTATGTAGAATTAATTGTAGTTCCAATTATAACTCATGCACAAGAAAAAAAGACTTTCTGTTTGTCTATAGAGTTATAAGGATTCAGCTAGTTTGTTTTCAATTACATGATGTCATAGATTTGCCCTTCTACCCAGTTAAATCCTTCTCTTTTCCATTAGGCGATTAAAATCTGACTAGCTCTATGTAAAAACATGACATCTCTTTTGCCTGCATGAGTCATCATTAAAACTACCATCCTTCATCAATGCAAAGTCCCTGGTAGCTCAGCTTCAATCCCTCTTCGGCTCCTGACCCAGCTGCTTCATCCTCCTCCAGGGACTTTGCAGCTATGTAAAATTGTAGTTCTAATGATGACTCATGGAGGGAAAAAAAGACTTCTTGTTTCTACATAGAGCTAGTCCGTTTTTAATCGCGCGATGTCATAGACCTAATGGGAAAGAGAAGAATTAGCTGGGTAGAAAGGCAAAATGAGCAATTGTGCAGTCTGTGCAGTACCGTTACGCTACACTCCATATACAGTAGAGTACCGTCATACAATACACAGTTTCCTATGATATATGATGCCAAATTATCAGTGACACCCAAATAATAGTGCCGCACATAGACCATAAAATACAGCGCTTACAGACCTCAAATAATGCCAAGGAAACAAGTTCATAATCATTTAGAAACAACAATACTAATGTTTTAACTCAGGAAGAGTTCAGAAATCAATATTTTGTGGAATAACCATGATTGTTAATCACAGCTTTCATGCGTCTTGGCTGCTTTCCTCCAGTCTCTCACATGGCTTTTGGGTGACCTTATGCCACTCCTGGTACACACGTCAGCAGTTCTTCTTTGTGTGATGGCTTGTGACTATCCATCTTCCTCTAGATTACATTCCAGAGGTTTTCAATGGGGTTCAGGTCTGGAGATTGGGCTGGCCATGACAGGGATTGGATGTGGTGCTCCTTCATCCACACATTAAGGGACCTAGCTGTGTGGCATGGCGCATTGTCCTGCTGGAAAAACCAGTCTCAGAGTTGGGGAACATTGCCTGAGCAGAAGGAATCAGCTGTTTTTCCAGGATAACCTTGTATGCGGCTTGATTCATACGTCCTTCGCAAAGATTAACCTGCCCAATTCTAGCCTTGCTGAAGCATCCCCAGATCATCACCGATCCGCCACCAAATTTCACAGTGGGTGCAAGACACAGTGGCTTGTACGCCTCTCCAGGTCTACGTCTAACCATTAGACGTTCCAGGTGTTGGGCAAAGCTGAAAATTAGACTCATCAGAGAAGATTACCTTACTCCAGTTCTCTACGGTCCAATCCTTATGGTCTTTGGCAAACTTCAGCCTGGCTTTCCTTTGCTTCTCATTGATGAAAGGCTTTTTTCTAGCTGTACATGACTTGAGCCCTTCCTCTAGGAGCCTGTTATGAACTGTTCTTGCCATGCACTTCACCGCAGCTGCCATTTGCCATTCCTTTTGTAGGTCACTTGATGTCATCCTGCGGTTGCTGAGTGACATTCGAATAAGATGACGGTCATCCCGGTCACTGGAGAGTCGTTTTCTCCCTCTGCCGGTCTGTAGCTTTGTTGTCCCCAATCTCTGCTGCTTGACCTTGTTGTAATGGACTGCCGCTTAGAAATTTTAAGGATGGAGGCAACATGACGCGCACTGTATCCCTCTGCTAATAAAACCAGAATTGAGCCCTGCTTTTCCTCACTCAAGACTTTTCTTTTCAACTCATTTGGCATGGTTAAAAGTTATTTTTTCATTCCTATTACTTTTGGAATATTACTAGCACTTGTTTTGCCATCCAGCTTGTCCTATTGTAAGAGGATTGTGAGCACCACAGCAGGGTTTTTTATACTTTCCTTCGATAAATAAGATTTGGTTCGCCTAATCAGAAGCACAGTATGTAGAATGAGGTGGACTCTGGTTGGAATTCAGCTGACACTGGAATGGAACGGCTGCCAGACATGGAGAGAAGCTGATCTTTATAAAACTGTGCAGTGGTCTCTTAATTTTTGCCAGAGCTGTATGTATAATAATAGTAAATGTGATTTCAAAAGAAATAAAGTTTATTCACTAAAAAAAAATTAACAATAGTAATAATAAGAAAAATAGAAAAAATAAGAAGAAAAATAGAAGAAAATATTACTAATAATAATTATAAGAAAAATAGCAAAAAATATTATTATTATTAGTAACAATAATAATAATAATAATAATAATGTAAGAAAAATAAGAAGAATAAGAACAAAAATAGAAAAAATCTTATGAATAAGAAGAAAAATAATGTTAAAAACAAATAGTAAATGTTGCAAAACCAAAAATAACTTTTTTTTTTTTCCCATAAAGGTCCAGGGGCAATAAAAAAAAAAAGTAATAGCTCTTGAAATAGAATTATGCAGGACGGGTCTCCAATGCCCAAAATAGGGGACGCTGGTGATGGACCTCTAAGCCCCCCTATAAGCCCATAATGCTGTGGTGATCAGGGCTGCAGGAACAATGGTGTGATGGATGCCCTCAGGCATGTGTCACCGTCTAGATCTAGAACAATGCGGACCCTTCTATTGTTACTCATTCTTCTGACCTGACGCTCGAGTTCCTAATAAATGTAACAGGGCTAAAAATAAATCTCGGAATCTCTGGGTATAAAGCGAGAAACAGAGGACGGTGGGTCAGAACTAAGGCCGGCAGCCCCCCGAGGGACACGTGCTGCTGGCAGCTGCGGAGCATAGAAATACAGAGGATCTGTCATTCATACCAACCGCATTTACCCCCAAATGACAAAAGGCTCGGCGGCGCCCCCTAGTGCTCAGAACGCTATTACTGAAGGACGACCAATATGGCCATGACCTGAGCAGCAAACCGTGCTACCACCCCCGCTGTTAGGCCACTACCACCCCCGCTGTTAGGCCACTACCACCCCCGCTGTTAGGCCACTACCACACCCTCTGTTAGGCCATTACCACCCCCGCTGTTAGGCCACTACCACCCCCGCTGTTAGGCCACTACCACACCCTCTGTTAGGCCACTACCACCCCCGCTGTTAGGCCACTACCACCCCCGCTGTTAGGCCACTACCACCCCCGCTGTTAGGCTACGTCCACACATGGCAGAGATTGTGCAGAGACTGTATTGCCCCACTAGTTTGTTGCTGTGTGACAGTATTAGTTAGAGACTACATAATATAGCACTGCTACTGTTGTCCTGTATGGCAGTATTATTCAGGCACTGTATAGCACTGTTATTGGGGTCCGGTATGGCAGTATTATTCGGACCCTGTATAGCACTGTTATTGGGGTCCGGTATGGCAGTATTATTCGGACCCTGTATAGCACTGTTATTGGGGTCCGGTATGACAGTATTATTCACACAATTCATATCACTGTTTCTCTTTTTTTCACAAAAAAATCTTGCGTTGAAATCTCTTGTCAATTTTTCTTTTCCGTCCACATCTAGAGAGGTTAGCCACAGTGCCATGGGCTTTACATTTCTTGATGACACTGCGCACGGTAGACACAGGAACATTCAGGTCTTTGGAGATGGACTTGTAGCCTTGAGATTGCTCATGCTTCCTCACAATTTGGTTTCTCAAGTCCTCAGACAGTTCTTTGGTCTTCTTTCTTTTCTCCATGCTCAATGTGGTACACACAAGGACACAGGACAGAGGTTGAGTCAACTTTAATCAATGTCAACTGGCTGCAAGTGTGATTTAGTTATTGCCAACACCTGTTAGGTGCCACAGGTAAGTTACAGGTGCTGTTAATTACACAAATTAGAGAAGCATCACATGATTTTTCGAACAGTGCCAATACTTTTGTCCACTCTCTTTTTTATGTTTGGTGTGGAATTATATCCAATTTGGCTGTAGGACAATTCTTTGTGTTTTTTCATTTAAGACAAAGTAAATGAAGATAATAATACCAAAGAATTTGTGATTGCAATCATTTTCAGGAAGAAACTGAGTATTATCTGACAGAATTGCAGGGGTGTCAATACCTTTGGCCACAACTGTATATACAGTAGATAACACAGAATCCACCATTCACAATAGGTGATGTCACAGCTCTCCTCCTCCTCCTGTACAATGACTGATAACACCTCTGTATACAGTAGATAACCCAGGATCCACCATTTACAATAGGTGATGTCACAGCTCACCTCCTCCTCCTGTACAATGACTGATAACACCTCTGCATACAGTAGATAACCCAGGATCCACCATTTACAATAGGTGATGTCACAGCTCACCTCCTCCTCCTGTATAATGACTGATAACACCCCTATATACAGTAGATAACACAGGATCCACCATTCACAATAGGTGATGTCACAGCTCACCTCCTCCCCCTCCTGTACAATGACCTTTGCCCACATTAGAGTATGCTCATTAAATAAATACAGCTTAGGGTATGTGCCCACGATCACGACGTAGCAGTGTATTGGACGCAGAGCAGGTGAGCTGTGTCTAAACCTCTGCTCTTCCTGATCGTTGGCACACACCCTGAGTATCTGAGCCAGTCTATTTGCTGCTAATATCAATGTGACTTTCCTGAAATAAACAGGAATTATGAGTCTAGTAGAAGGCCGGCGGCCGGTGTAAAAAATAAAACATTTCTGATATTTTTGATAGTTTGTAACGTGGAAAATGAAAAAAAAAATGAAACCTGATTTAAAAAATAGCTGATTTTCTGATGACAAACGGAGCACTGAATACAGCTACACGGGTGACTTTGGGTCCTTATTGGCAAAATTATTTGGGCTCTGTGTAGCACTATGTCTAGGGTCCAATGAGGAGGCCGGTATTATTTAGCCACCATAAGACCCTATTACTTGGCTCCTGTGTATTATTTCAGCACTGTATAACACTATTACTTGGGTCCTATGTGGCGGTATTATTTAGCCAATGTATAGCACTATAGTTTGGGTCCTACATGGCTGTGTTAATTAGCCACTGTATAACACTATTATTTGTGTCTTATGTGGCGGTATTATTTAGCCACTGTATAACACTGTCACTTGTGTCCTATGTGGTAGTAGTATGTGACCACTGTATAGCATTATAACTAGGTTCCTACATGGCGGTATTATTTCGGCACTGTATAACATTCTTACTTGTGTTCTATGTGGCAGTATTATTTGGCCATTGTATAACATTATAATTAGTGTCCTACATGGCGGTATTATTTCGGCACTGTACAACAGCATTACTTGTGTCCTATGGGGTGGTATTTCAGCACTGTATAACACTTTTACTTGGGTCCTATGTGGCGGTATTATTTGGCCACTGTATGATACTATTACTTAGGTCCTACATGGCGGTATTATTTCAGCACTGTATGACGCTAGAGGTTGGGGAAGCCACAGGATGGCCACCTTCAGCCCACTTCTGTGTGAATGGCATATTAATAAATAACAGATGGCAGCCCCCCCACTCCTGCTTGGGGACCACTCCCATGCTCTACTGCATATATGTAACGCATCCAATGCACATTTCTGAGATGTTTACACATTACAAAGACGACTTAATAGGACGGGGCAAGAAAAAAGAAACAACTGTGACCTTGACAACTAATTAACCATATTAATTTTGACTGTAAAGCTATACGCTGAATGTCACATACCCAGAGGCTGCCGGCTAAAAATACGAATATTAAACCTACATATATTATTTACCTGGGGAAATACGGCTTTTTTTTTTTATAAAAAAAATGACCCATTGTCTATATCAGGTTATTTCTTTAAATGTTTGTACTTTTTTAAAGATTTTGGTAATGGAAATCTTGCAATTCTCAAACTGGCCACTGGGGGCGTTTTACTTGCTGTTGTTTCAGGAAATGGACACTTACATTAGCAGCAACGGAAGCATTTAATGAGCATGAGAAGGCTGCGACATCGCCCATTGTGATTGGCGGATCTTGTGTTACTATATTAGCTGTGTATAGAGGTGTTATCAGTCATTGTATTCCTGCCTCTGATGATAATGAGCCTGCTGAAAACTATTCCTGAAAATTACAATTTCACCAAAGTAGCCAGTGAAAATTAAGATCATTTTTACTCTGGGCTGTAATGCAGGTGACTGGAGTTGCATTGTGACCCCCAGGATGTTCCGAAAAGTCTGAGCCAGTTGCAATTTTGGCCACTTGCTTGTTGCGGCACTATTCACCTGCACAACCTGTAATGTGGCCAAAGAGACCTATGTAGCCTATTATTGAAATGAATGGGTGACCATCACGCCGAGTCTTCGAGACCGAGAGCTGCTCTTTGCATCACTTCTCTGGGTAACAGATAAGGATCTTAGGCAGTGACCAACAGGCTATGACTTTTTACATCGTATTTTACAGAGTTTTCATGGCAGTAAACAGACACTAAACATTTTAAAGAGGACCTGTCACTTGTCATAAATATGTATTTTTTTTACCTGGTGTAATTGCCGCTGTTCTCCTGAATCCGGCGATGTTTTTCTTTTCTTCCTGCTCCTCTCCGTTCCTGAGATATGGCCCCTTCTTTCTAATATGTTACTCTAACCTTTTTAGCCAAGTGGGCGAGGCACTCAGCGCTTAACTGCCCACTTGGCTAAGAAGACTATATTTATATACAGAGAAGAGGAGGCCATATCTCAGGAACGGAGAGGCGCAGGAAGAAAAGAGAAACATCGCCGGATTCAGGAGAACAGCGGCATTTATACCAGGTAGAAAATATATATATTTATGGCAAGTGGCAGGACCCCTTTAAATGCCCACATGAACTGAGTCTCCCATACATAACCTGGACTCGGGGGCATAACGATCGAGGTCAGAGAGATTGTGACTGCAACCATGCGGGGCAGAGGGTCTGCTGTCGCCAGCGCCTATTTCAGCTGGATGTGCAGCCAGCCAATCAGAGGCTGACAGCTGACGTCGGGATGCCCATTACAGGCGGTGCATCATGGGAGTGACATAATTTGCCGCCCGTGGTGTACACCCCGAAGTCAGCTACCGGCCACTGTGCTGGCTATTGAAAAGGATGCCGATCGTTAGAGCAGGGAAGCTAAGATGCATTACTGATATTTTTTTTAAATGTGTTAGAAAAGAGCGGCAGAACAGAGGACATTATTACAGAAAAGGATTGGAAAAGGATAAGGACATTATTACAAGAAAGGGCCAGGATAAGGACATTATTACAAGAAAGGGCCAGGATAAGGACATTATTACAAGAAAGGGCCAGGATAATGACAATATTGCAAGAAAGGGCCAGGATAAGGACATTATTGCAGTAAGGGGCCATGATGGGGACATTATTACTGGAAGGGGCTCAGGATGGAGGACATTATTACTGGAAGGAGCCCAAAATGGGGGAAATTATTACAGGAAGGGGTTCAGGATGGGGGATATTTTACAACCTGACAGTGGCCTTCAGGACTTCACCTGTTTGTCTGCAGTTTCCAGTAACCCTGCTACCAATCATTGACTTTCAATTTGCCTCTATGTATCCGCCTGCATCTTCCAGAATGCCTTCTGTCCGCTAGGACCCCTTTAAGACTTCCATTTTGCCTCAACATGTTTGCTTGCGGCTTCTAGGACCCCTTTAAGACTTTGTTTCTACATTTCCACCTGCATCTGGGACGTCTCCTGTCCGATTGTGGCTTCCAGGATATCTCTAAGACTTTGATTTTACCAACAGTAACTTTGCTCTCCGTTTCACGCGTGCGACCCCTGCCTGCTACACCAACGCTCGAGGCCATTGTGCCCAGCCAGACCGTGGGCTAAGAAGATCTACCTGGGGGACATTATTACAGAAAGGGGCCCAGGATAGAGGACATTATTACAGGAAGGGGCCAGGATGGAAGACATTATTACAGGATGACTCAAGGATTGGGGACATTATTACAGGAAGGGGCAAATGATGTAGGACATTATTATTGGATGGTACAAGGAAGGAGGACATTATTACAAGAATGGGCCCGGGATGGGGGACATTATTACAGGATGACTCAAGGATGGGGGGCATTACAGGAAGGCACCAAGGATGGAGAGGACATTATTACAGGGTGGCACAAGGATGGAGGACATTATTACAGGGTGGCACAAGGATGGGGGACATTATTACAGGAAAGAGCCCAGGATGGAAGCCATTATTACAGGAAGGGGCACACGATGGAGGCCATTATTACAGGAAGGGGCCCAGGATCACAGGAAGGGGCCCAGGATGTAGGAAATCATTACAGGAAAGGGCCCAGGATGGAGGACATTATTACTGGGTGGCACAAGGATGGGGGATATTATTACAGGAAGGGGCCCAGGATGGAGGACATTATTACAGGGTGGCACAAGGATGGGGGATATTATTACAGGAAGGTGCCAAGGATGGAGGACATTATTACAGGAAGGGGCACATGATGGAGACCATTATTACAGGAAGGGGCCCAGGATCACAGGAAGGGGCCCAGGATGTGGGAAATTATTACAGGAAGGGGCCCTGAATGGAGGCCATTATTACAGGAAGGGGCCCTGAATGGAGGCCATTATTACAGGAAGGGATCCAGGATGGAGGACATTATTACAGGGTGACTCAAGGATTGGGGACATTATTACAGGAAGGGGCAAATGATGTAGGACATTATTATTGGATGGTACAAGGAAGGAGGACATTATTACAAGAATGGGCCCGGGATGGGGGACATTATTACAGGATGACTCAAGGATGGGGGACATTACAGGAAGGCGCCAAGGATGGAGAGGACATTATTACAGGGTGGCACAAGAATGGAGGACATTATTACAGGGTGGCACAAGGATGGGGGACATTATTACAGGAAAGAGCCCAGGATGGAAGCCATTATTACAGGAAGGGGCACACGATGGAGACCATTATTACAGGAAGGGGCCCAGGATCACAGGAAGAGGCCCAGGATGTAGGAAATCATTACAGGAAGGGGCCTAGGATGGAGGACATTATTACAGGGTGGCACAAGGATGGGGGATATTATTACAGGAAGGGGCCCAGGATGGAGGACATTATTACTGGGTGGCACAAGGATGGGGGATATTATTACAGGAAGGGGCCCAGGATGGAGGACATTATTACAGGGTGGCACAAGGATGGGGGATATTATTACAGGAAGGCGCCAAGGATGGAGGACATTATTACAGGGTGGCACAAGGATGGAGGACATTATTACAGGGTGGCACAAGGATGGGGGACATTATTACAGGAAGGAGCCCTGGATGGAAGCCATTATTACAGGAAGGGGCACATGATGGAGGCCATTATTACAGGAAGGGGCCCAGGATCACAGGAATGGAGGCCATTATTACAGGAAGGGGCCCTGAATGGAGGCCATTATTACAGGAAGGGGCCCAGGATGGAGGACATTATTACAGGGTGGCACAAGGATGGGGGATATTATTACAGGAAGGGGCCCAGGATGGAGGGCATTATTACAGGATGACAGAAGGATGGGGGACATTATCACAAGGGGGACAAACATGAATGTCTTCACAGGATCTAGAATGCTACACGGGCCTGTACATCTGACCAACGTGCACCGGGGTCCTTCGGACTCTAGTTACGCCACTGCCTAGACTGAAGTGTTATGGGGTTAATTGTAGAAATCCCTGGATGACCCCGTGGGGTGGGGGGGCTATACCTCTCATCTGGGAGAGATTTGTGGCAGTTTATTCTAGGCTCATGTGGCATGACTGAAGTTTATTGTTTTTTTCCCGTCATCCCGCTCACCTGCAGCCGATCCTCAGCCTTATTTTCCACGGCTATTTTTGGGGGCTGCTGACGGCTGGCGAAGTGTGACAGTGAAGGCACGCTGCCCCCTGGCACTTCACATCGCCAGTCATCACCATCCAAGGTCACTTCTTGCTTTTTCATCACTTCTGTGAAGCATCTCACTGATGAAAATTCCCTTGACCTGGGAATTTTTTTTTTTTAAGTGTCCCCCTACTCCCTCAGGCCATTTATATCATCCCCCCGCCTTCCAGCCGCAAACAATTTTCATTTTTTTGCTCTTTCGGGTTTTTTTTCCTCCCTTTCTTCTCAAACTCATAACTTTTTATCCATTTGTCCTTCTATCATTACCAGGAGAAGTTGTAATTTTCAATGACACCATTCACTTTGCCAAATTTTGTTAAAAAATTTCAAAAATTCATTAAAAAAACCCCAAAACTGTTTTGTGTTGCCTTTCCGGAGATTCATACCTTTTTATTTCTTTTAGACTTTTTCTTATTGGTACCAATTTGGATGTTTTTATGTCATTTCAAGGGATGTTGACCTTTACGACCATGGACCCTATATAAACTTCCAAAAGTGACAGTTCTGCCAATTATAAACAAAACCACGCCCATAGTATAGCAGCCACGCCCATTAACAAAACAAGCTCCTCCCTTTACGTCACCTCTGCTTATATCAAAACTTTTTTTCTGTTGAATATTCGCTCGAAATTAATTAAGCAGTCACTATAGCGATGTAAAATTACCTGCTGTATACGGCAATTCCGATTTTGCATGTGCGCTGTGTGATGCATTATGGGAATTGTAGTTTCTATTCCAGTTCCGCTTATAATAGCGCGACGAAACTACAACTCCCAGGAGACGTTGAACAGGAAAAGGATTTATCACGTGATACTGATCGCCCTATCAGTAAAACGTCCGGGCGGAAGTAGTCTTGTGTGCGTTCCACGGTGGCTTTGGGGGTCCGCTGGAGTCGTGGTGACCCAGGGACATGTCTGACAAGGCTCTGCGGATGTAAGTACGGAGTGGGAACCGGAAAGGGGAAAGTGGAGGCGTGCAGGAGAATGGAGGCTACCTATACCTGAGTGTATATGGGTAATGTCTGCATTTTTGGGGAGAATATTGCTTATGTGGAAACATTTGCCGTTTTCTCGCTGTCAGGATTTAATGGCGCCTGGAAAACCCCTTTAAGGTAAAAGTTTGGCACCAGTTTGCCTTTTACCGTGCTGTTTATAGCTGGCTGTAGAATGAGTTAACTGAGAACCCACGGTGAGCTCTTTCTGCCGGGAGAGTTTGTTACTCATTTCTCCTGTCTTTTTCTGAGCTCTTCTTTGCTTCTGACCACATATGCAGGGAAACAAAGTCTGTAAAAGCTAAAGGGTGCAAACGTTTTTTAACGAAACCCAATTGCTAAAACTATATTTAGTCCAAAAGACGTAAAAGCAAGAAATAATGAGATATATATATATAACATTGTCCCTAGAGGTGAACGACAAATATTTTGCTCCTTCTTCATAATCGAAGGGGTCTCAGCACCCAGACTCCACCTGTCAGAACTTCTGCTATGTCTGTAGGACAGGTGAATATTTAAGGGGTATGATATTGATAACCTGTCCTCCTCAGTATCAAGACACTGAATAGTGGCTGTTCTGAAGCTCCCAGCATGCCCAAGCTAAAATTTGTTGGGGGCGTGCCAGGTGTCAGACCCTCACCGATTTCGATAGGACGTCAGTATCACATGCCCAGAGAACCCCTTTAAAGATCAGTGACCATAAAGTATTTTCTATTGCTGAATATCAGACTTGTAAATTCCTATTGATCACAGCAGGGGGCGCCATACACCACATCACAGTGATGATAACTGCTGGGGTTATTGCCCTGTGTCCTCTCTTACAGATTGGCCTGCGGTGACGTATACGGGAAGTTCGATCTTCTGTTCAACAGAGTTCGTCAAATTCAGAAAAAGAGCGGAGAGTTCGAGGTAAGGAGAAGTAAAGGCTTCGTTACTCGCTTCTCTACGGGACAGGTGACAGCTGGGATGTGATCGTTGGGTATGGTGACAGCACACAAGTGCGATCGGAAGGTATTGGTAGACGTGACATCACCTGCCCTTTATGGAAGTGAGAGGAGCTGGAATAACCTTCATTATCTCTGGCTACATAACGTCATTAAAGGGGTGGTTGTCTTTTATAAAGATCTATATATATATATATATATATATATATATATATATATTTTTTTTACATCCTTAGCACTTTTGTCATTCGTTTTATTGTTAACTACCTTACACTTCTTTCTTTCCTGCTAATCTCTAACTGTAACTGCACTTCCTGTGACGTTTCGTTTGAGGGGACTCCCAAAACTGGACAAGACAGGAAGCTGGAGCTGCACTCGCTTCCCCCTCCTGCAACAGGACGTCAGGAGGGAGTGGTGTAGCAGACACCCACTTATCACAGTTTCTTTCATCGTTGTCCCCTGATGAAATGAGAGGTAATTAGGGGGCGGCGATAGAAGCAGGGTGAGTGTCACTAATGTCCGTCCTGATGACTATTCATTTGAGGTCGTTGCTGGTGTTACTCACCCTGCTTCTGTCACCAGCCCCAGATAACGTCTCCTTTTACAATGGGACAACCCTCTGGCGGCAGAGACAGAAGCAGAGTGCTCTCACTTCTACCACACTGTCTGTCATCATTGATCCAGGATGTCATCAGAGGACGGCGATAAAAACATTTTTGTAAGGGAACTCAGTTCTGGCCCCCCTGATGATGTCTTGTTCCAGTATGGGGTGATACAAGCTGAGGGGAAGTGAGTGCAGCCCCAGCTTCCTTGCAATTTTTCAGATGGCTGGAGAACACGGGGACCGGAAGGGACTGTGACTCTCTGGTGCCTCCGAACAAGAAAATTGAATTCACTGCCTAATATTTATTATTTTTTCTTGCAGTTACTTTTATGTGTTGGGAGTTTTTTTGGAACCAGTCCGGAAAGTGAAGCCCTTTGGCAGGAATATAAATCTGGAGTGAAGCAAGGTGTGTAGTGCAGATCTCTTTTAAAAAAGAAAAAAAAAAATGCTCTTTTGGGCAAACACTCTTTTTATCTGACCCCCTCTGCTCATATGGATGGCCAGGACCCCCTTCTCTGTGGAATAGTCAGCGCGACTATGCATTACGTGGGTGACATGTAATGCCACATACGGCCTGCAATGGTCGCTGCTTAAAAAAAAAAAAATGTACAGCTGCCTTCAGTTCCCCTAGAGCTGATTGTTGGGATTTCAGCTGCCTGTCTGAGGCTAACAGATTGGCTGCGTCTTCAGCATAATGTCGTCTTTCTTTTTCCTGTACATTATAGTTTTTTATGCCTTTCAGCTCCTATTCAGACCTATGTCCTCGGGGCAAATAATCAAGAGACAGTAAAATATTTTCAAGATGTCGAGGGCTGCGAATTGGCTACAGATATCACCTACCTGGGTAAGTGATTCTCTGTCCTAGGAAACTGCTGCTATTCAGTGGGACATTTTAATTGTTCATCCTGGGCCTCCTGATTCATGTAAAGATCTACTGTGACACAGGCAGGGCAGTATGAGATAAGGAAGGATCATATGTAACTGCATAGTAAAATGTATTATTTAAGGCCTGTGCAAAGAACTATTGATTTATCACCTCTATCACTTCAGTGGGGTGTCTGTCTGTTTCTCTGGCTCGTGTTTTTCTAGCTCTAGGATACCAGCTTGCCATATATCATGCTCTGACTTAAATTTCACTGATTTGTTACCTCTGTAAGTAACTCCTGCTGCCCTTTGGAGTTAGTTACAGAGGTAACAAATAAGTGGTTTTGTGTTTCTGTGAAGCTTGGGTGACTCTTGACTACTTCCAAGAACTTTTCTTGTTCGCTTTTACGCTTTTAACTTGGTTATATTCTTATTTACAGGTAGGAAAGGAGTGTTTACTGGTGCGTCCGGCCTTCAAATTGCCTACCTAAGTGGCATCGAGTCCTCCAGCGAGCCGGCTCCAGCCTACTGCTTTTCTGCAAAGGATGTCACATCTCTGAAAATGACCCTAACTGCAAACTCCAAGTTCAGAGGCGTGGACATATTACTGACATCGCCATGGCCCAGGGATGTGTGGAATTACGGCAACGCTCCGGTGTGTTCTCTGTCCTCTCCTTTTGGGATTCTGTTTTCGCTTTTCCTTGGAGGAGCTTCCTTTTGAAGCCCGTTTTTACCCGGGTTCTCAGTAGGGCGTGGACTTCTTTCTCCTGTTTGACATTAACCAATCACAAGCAAGCAGCAACACACTAGAGAAAAGACCACCACGCCCCCCCCCCCCCATGGCTTAGGGCAGGTTTCTCAGTGTGTGGGGGGGGGAATGTATCAGCAGCAGACCCCCAGCTGTCATATTAACCAATCGGCCTGCCACGATCACGTCACAGGGGGTTTTTGGGAGGCGGTGCGAATGGGCACCCTAACGCCGTCTATTTATATATCGGTGTCAGGCATTGACAGCAGCATTTAAATGTTTAATATCTGCTGACGGAAGTCATCTGTTAGGGTGCTGTCACATTGTGTTCTGTGTCCCCCCGTTGGGGCCTACGTCCAAAATCCCCCTCCACATACCGTTTTGCGGGGGGATTTTGGATTTAGGCCCTGATGGGGAATCAGAACGCAATGTGACAGCACCCTTAGAGACAGATGCCGGCTATATAATACGACCGGTATCTGCTGCCCGCAGATGGGAAGGGGTTAAAGAAGTTTTCTACTTTTATAAAACTGGACCCCCAAACCATTCCAGCGAAAATTAAAAATAAGAAGACGACAAGACAGTACTCGCCCTCACCAGGATCGGGGCCGGCTCTCTGTCACTTCTCCGGGCTCAATGATTGGCTGCAGTGGTGATGTGAGATGTCGATGGGGCGCCATAACACAGACAGGTGCTGTGACTGGGCGCTGTTCCGTGGACTCTGGGGGGTGATTACTGTCTCTTTTTGTTTTACTGGAATAGTTTGGGGTCCACTTTAAAAATAAAAAATAGAAAACCCCTTTAACCCCTTCACTACCGATGATGTACATGTATGACATCGGCCGTTCCCTGCCTTTGCTGGGATTCACCCGGATAAATGCCGCTGTCAATCTAAGGCTAGTTTCACACTTGCTTTTTTTTGCAGCGCGTTTTTCCCGCAAAAAAACGCATTGAAAAAACGCATACAACTGCTGCGTTTTTTTCAAGCATTTTTATGAGCATGCATGAAAAAAACGCAGCGTTTTTATGCGTTTGTATGCGTTTTTAGTGCGTTTTTACCGCGTTTGCTCCCAACATTAGGTGGCCCCTCACACTAACCCAAACCATGACTTTACTAACCCTAACCCTAACCCTAACCCTGACCCTAACCCTTAACCAAATCATACTTAACCCTAACCCAAACCCTAAACCCTGACCCTAACCCTTAACCAAATCATACTTAACCCTAACCCAAACCCTAACCCTGACCCTAACCCTTAACAAAACCATACTTAACCCTAACCCTGACCCTAACCCTTAACCAAACCATACTTAACCCTAATCCTGACCCTAACCCTGACCCTAACCCTTAACAAAACCATACTTGACCCTAACCCTTAACCAAACCATACTTAACCCTAATCCTGACCCTAACCCTGACCCTAACCCTTAACAAAACCATACTTGACCCTAACCCTGACCCTAACCCTGACCCTAACCCCTAACCAAACCATACTTAACCCTAATCCTGACCCTAACCCTTAACAAAACCATACTTAACCCTAACCCTGACCCTAACCCTTAACCAAACCATACTTAACCCTAACCCTGACCCTAACCCTTAACAAAACCATACTTAACCCTAACCCTGACCCTAACCCTTAACCAAACCATACTTAACCCTAATCCTGACCCTAACCCTGACCCTAACCCTTAACCAAACCATACTTAACCCTAACCCTGACCCAAACCCCAACCCTAACCCTAAACCCCCTTAACTAACCCTAACTCTAACCCAAACCCCTAAATTCCATGGTTAAAAAAAAAAAACGCATATGCAAAAAAACGCATACATGAGCATGCCAGTGCGCACATATGCGCATCCATAGGCTATAATGGCCATTTTTAGCGCAAAACGTGCGCATATGTGCGCATGCGCTTTTTTGCAGGGCCAAAAAATGCAACATGCTGCGTCTGGAAAATACAAACGCACACCCCAAAAAAACGCAGCGCATGAAAATCGCATACATGCGCTTACAAGCGCGCAGGTATGCGCACCCATGTTAAATATAGGGGAAAAAACGCATGCGCACATATGCGTTTTTTTCCAGCGCTAAAAAACGCAAATGTGAAACCAGCCTAACACACGCAGACAGGAAGCGCGTCTTTTATCCCGCCCATTGTCGCGCTCCTCGCGTGATCGCAGGGCTCCGATGGGTTGTCACAATAGTCAGGAGGGGTCTACTGAAGACCCCCATGTCTGTCGTCATGATCCTCGTGATCGCCGGCCTGCACCTGGAGTCCCCCCCCCCCCCCCCCCCCCCCCCTTTTTCCAGTGCCCTATATGGCAAAATGAACGGTGCTACTCATCCCACAAAAAACCAAGCCCTGATACGGCTGCGGGGACAGAAAAATTTAAAAAAAAAAAAGTCATGGCTCCGGGAAGAAGGGGAGGAAAAAACGAAAATTTGCCCAGTCTGAAAGGGTTACATAATGGCATTTATCAGCGGTGCTCGTATCTGACCCCATTGTGTTATGTAATATACGGATTTCTTTCCCGTCGTCAGACCGATGTGAACGTGAAAACCTGTGGATCCGCATCGGTCGCCGCTCTCGCTGCCAGTTTAAAACCTCGATATCACTTTTCCGCGCTGCAAGGAGAAAACTACGAGCGTCTCCCTTACAGGTAGGTGAGGACGCCCTCACATCCGTCATTAGTCCGTCCGACTGCGCTCATCTGTCGGGTTCATTATTTATTGACTTGTTTGAGTTTTTTTTTTTTTTTTACCCTTTTAGTATTGAGAACTTTTTTTGACACTTTTTTTTTTTTTAAATTAATTTTATACAGAAACCACGTGGTCTTACAAGAGAGCGCCCAGCACGTCAGCCGCTTCATAGCATTGGCAAGCGTTGGCAATCCCAGTAAGAAGAAGGTAAGTTAGGCCGAAACTCGTCTCTTCCTGGGGATAACTTTTTTTTTACCTACAAAGTGCAAATAAAAAATCTACTGTTTCGTGTCTGCAGCTCCTATACCGATTCGGGTTTCTCAATAGTTACAGACTTCTTTTTTTTTACTAAGTACCTATATTTAGGACTGAAAGTCATTTTTGCAATTGGGTTTTAGTTAAAAATTAAAAAAAAAGCATCTTTTACCTTTTTTTTTACACTAAAAAATGAGTTAACTGAGAATCCATCAGTGAGCTTAATCACATTGAATGACTTGGAGGTTATTTTTTTTTGTGTCTTTTTTCTGATCTCTTCTTGGCCGATTTCAGCATAGATTCCAGATGTGTTGGAGGAGGAGAAGACCCCTCTAATGATACAGTGCACGCGTGTCGTGGACGCCATGTCTCGGAATAGGAACATTCTGTATTAGAAAATCATACAGTTATTTTATTTATTTTTTTTTCTTGGCTATTTAATTCTAACGCTCCTTGCCCCTCTTATTGTGTTGCAGTATGTCTATGCGTTCAGCGTTGTGCCCCTCAGTCTGATGGACGCTGCGGAGCTGGTGAAGCAGCCGCTGGATGTCACTGAGAACCCATATCGGAAGTCAGGGAGAGACGCCAAGAAGACTGCGGGGGCTAAAGCCGTAGAGGAGGTGAAATGAGCCGATGTTCTGTGGGATTAATGTGGGGGGGGGGGGCAAAAAAGTGACCATGGCATTAACTGGTTAATGACCTGTGACCACTCTCATCATGGGACACTAAGCAAAATGTGAATCCAGCCCTTTGAACCAATCTGGTACGTCCCAGGCAGACACCGGCCGTGTTACATAGCCTACTGCTGACTACAGCAACCGGACCACGCTCTAATCGCGGCAGTGCAACCATTCAAACCTGACAAATGGCGTCATTGCGCGCAGAGCGACTCCCATTGGCCCGCTGTGACGCGAGCACTGGCATCCTGAAGGCCCCCGTGATTGCCATCTTGGTCCTTTTTATACCGCTGAACCAATTGTTTGTTTTTATCTTATCTTTTAATCCCTATGGGTACTAAAAGATAGAGTGGGGAAAAAAAGGTTTGTGTACAGTGGCTTGCAAAAGTATTCACCCCCTTTGGCTTTTTACCTATTTTGTTACATTACAACCTGTGTATAAATTTTTCTGTGATCCGATTTTGTGTGTGACGCATCAGCACTAAATAATCTAAGTTGGTGAAGTGGTAAAAATATAGACATAACTTTAATTTATGGGATCAAATAACGTATTCACCCCTTTTGTTATGAAGCCCCTAAGAATTTCTGATGCAAACAATTATCTTCATAAGTCAGATGCTTAGTGATGGGACGTCCACCTGTGTGCATTCTAAGTGTCACACGTCTGTCAGTATATAGACTTTACCTTTTCTGAAAGGCCACAGAGGCTGCAACACCATTAACAAGAGGCATCATTAACCAAACACCATGAAGACCAAGGAGATCTCCAGACAGCAACCATGAAGGCCAAGGAGATCTCCAGACAGCACCATGAAGGCCAAGGAGATCTCCAGACAGCACCATGAAGGCCAAGGAGATCTCCAGACAGCACCATGAAGGCCAAGGAGATCTCCAGACAGCACCATGAAGGCCAAGGAGATCTCCAGACAGCACCATGAAGGCCAAGGAGATCTCCAGACAGCACCATGAAGGCCAAGGAGATCTCCAGACAGCACCATGAAGGCCAAGGAGATCTCCAGACAGCACCATGAAGGCCAAGGAGATCTCCAGACAGCACCATGAAGGCCAAGGAGATCTCCAGACAGCACCATGAAGGCCAAGGAGATCTCCAGACAGCACCATGAAGGCCAAGGAGATCTCCAGACAGCACCATGAAGGCCAAGGAGATCTCCAGACAGCACCATGAAGACCAAGGAGATCTCCAGACAGCACCATGAAGGCCAAGGAGATCTCCAGACAGCACCATGAAGGCCAAGGAGATCTCCAGACAGCACCATGAAGGCCAAGGAGATGTAACCTGAAAGAGAAGTAAAGCACGTTATATTATACTCACCCTGGCGTCCGGTCCGATGGGTGTTGCGGTCCGGTCCGGCGCCTCCCTCCTTCATGCGATGACGTCCTCTTCTCCCGTCCTGAAATGGCGCAGGCGCATTGCTCTGCCCTGTTGAGGGCAGCGCAGAGTCCTGCAGTGTGCATGCGTCAGGAGAGGTCTGGCGCCTGCGCACTACAGAATTCTGCTCTGGCCTCAACAGGGCAGAGCAATGCGCCTGCGCCATTTCAGGACGGGAGAAGAGGACGTCATCGCATGAAGAAGGGAGGCGCCGGACCGGACCGCAACACCCATCGGACCGGACGCCAGGGTGAGTATAATATAACGTGTTTTTCTTCTCGGGTTACATCGGGGGCTTATCTACAGCATTACAGAATGCATTACAGAATGCTGTAGATAAGCCCCCGATGTCTATGCCGGCAGCTAATAGGGGAAAAAAAGGATGACAGATTCCCTTTAAGTTCTGAGATGGGTGGGGGAGACACGAGGCGGTGCTCTTCCTTGTATTGAGACTACCCGTCTTTCTCTGATTTGTCATGTTGTGGTTGTGCAGTTTTTCCTGTCCCAGTGGGATCTTGGCGTTGTGTTTTTCGTCTGTGCACATCGCATGGACGGCAGATTATAGGCCCGGTGTCTCATCTTCTCTGCCGTCTTCATACACTTGCATGTACGTTGCTGTCGCTCTGAAGCTTTGAGCCATATCAGTCATTCGTGGCTGCTTTTATTTAACCCCCTCCCTCCCGCTATGTGTGTGTGTGGTTTCCCTTCACAATTGGTACACTGTTCCACATATCCCTAAATGTGTGTGGCCATGTTTGGGTTATACCTCCTTCCTCCACCAGATGGCAGCGCTCTTGCCTCCTGCGTTGGTCTATACCTCCTTCCTCCACCAGATGGCAGCGCTCTTGCCTCCTGCGTTGGTCTATACCTCCTTCCTCCACCAGATGGCAGCGCTCTTGCCTCCTGCGTTGGTCTATACCTCCTTCCTCCAACAGATGGCAGCGCTCTTGCCTCCTGCATTGGTCTATACCTCCTTCCTCCAACAGATGGCAGCGCTCTTGCCTCCTGCATTGGGCTATACCTCCTTCCTCCACTAGATGGAGGCGCTTTTGCCGCCTGCGCTGATCTCGCCGCCGTCTCCTGATTGTTTGGTGTTTTTGTTAATCGCCACGCTAATTATCTTCTCTCTGGCGTCCCCCCCCCCCTCCCAGAAGACGCTCGCTCCTAGTCACCCGGCATCCAGTTAGTCACAACCTTTCTACTTTTTGACCTCATGGATTTCATGTTTGTTCAGATGTTTGCCTAATTACTGATTACCTGTGTAATGAGGATTATTCTCATTGTTGTGGCCTCCCGCTAATTATTTTATTTCTTTAAACCTCTGCAGGAAGAGGCGGCGCAGCAGTTTTTCTTCGACTTGAATAAGCAGCAAGGAAAGAAACGTCATTCGGACGGGAAGGGAGGGCACCAAACCAAACAGCCAAGGAAACACCGTGAGTGGCCGAGACTGCTGGTTTCTTGTACTGATCCTGAGTTACATGCTGTATTATACCCCAGAGCTGCACTCACTATTCTGCTGTATCTATTTCAGGATCAGTAATATATGTACACAGTGACTGCACCAGCAGAAAAGTGAGTGCAGCTCTGGGGTATAATACAGGATGTAACTCAGGATCAGTAATGTAATGTATGTACACAGTGACTGCTGAATAGTGAGTGCAGCTCTGGGGTATAATACAGGATGTAACTCAGGATCAGTAATGTATGTACACAGTGACTGCACCAGCAGAATAGTGAGTGCAGCTCTGGGGTTTAATACAGGATGTAACTCAGGATCAGTAATGTATGTACACAGTGACTGCACCAGCAGAATAGTGAGTGCAGCTCTGGGGTATAATACAGGATGTAACTCAGGATCAGTAATGTATGTACACAGTGACTGCACCAGCAGAATAGTGAGTGCAGCTCTGGGGTATAATACATTACATTACTGATCCTGAGTTACCTCCTGTATTATACTCCAGAGCTGCACTCACTATTCAGCTGGTGCAGCCACTGTGTGCATACATTACTGTTATGAATGGGTCACCGATGAGAAAAAAACAACACAAGCTAAGTCTCAGAAAACCAGAGAGGTTGGTAACTATGCAGATTGCAGATCCCTGATCCTAACCACACAACTAGCAGCAGTCGTGGAGCGTACCTACAATGATCGTTGACGCCTCGTCACAACCGGAGGACTACATAAGCGTAAAGCAAGAAAAGGGGAAAACTAACTGCCCCAGAGCAGACCCCAAAGAAATAGACAGCCCCCACACATGTATTGACGGTGAAACAAGATGAAAACACAAACACAGGCAGGAAAATAGGCTGAGCAAACGATGGGGCCAAACTAACTAGGAAGGACAGGAAAGGAAAGACACTGTCTGCAATCTGCCAAAAACCCTACAAAAATAATGTCCAACACTTCTGATAGCAAAATTAACCCTGAAGTCACTAGACTTCTCCCTCTATATCAGCACACTGAAATATTCTGATAAGGGACAAAAAAGGCAAATTGGCAAATACAGATAAATAAGAGTGGAAATTCAGCACAGCCCCAGCCGGCGCTGGCTGACCACACAAAAAACTGAATAGACCAACAAAAGCAAGTGTGAACATTAGCAAAAAAACTTAGCTTGAGAAGACTGGAACAGAGCTGAAGTCCAAGACCTGAGAAGCAGACTGAATCACCAGCACCAGGATAGGGCGTCGGCTGTCTTATATCCAGTCTGATACTCCAGAGATCCAATCGTTATCCTCATCATCAGGTGGCAGATCACTACCAATTAAACCAACCTCACTACCTCCTGTCACCACCAGAGGAAAACGGGAGGAGAACTCTCAACTGGTGGAGCAGAAAATGAGTTCACAACACATTACATTACTGATCCTGAAATAGATACAGCAGAATAGTGAGTTCAGCTCTGGAATATAATACAGGATGTAACTCAGGATCAGTAATGTAATGTATGTACACAGTGACTGCACCAGCAGAATAGTGAGTGCAGCTCTGGGGTATAATACAGGATGTAACTCAGGATCAGTAATGTATGTACAGTGACTGCACCAGCAGAATAGTGAGTGCATCTCTGGCGTATTAATACAGGAGGTAACTCAGGATCAGTAATGTAATGTATGTACACAGTGACTGCACCAGCAGAATAGTGAGTGCAGCTCTGGAATATAATACAGGAGGTAACTCAGGATCAGTAATGTAATGTACACAGTGACTGCACCAGCAGAATAGTGAGTGCATCTCTGGCGTATAATACAGGATGTAACTCAGGATCAGTAATGTAATGTATGTACAGAGTGACTGCACCAGCAGAATAGTGAGTGCAGCTCTGGAGTAATAGATTATAAATGTGACATTTTCAGCTAGTGAGGTATATTCCTTTTGGCTCTGTGCCGTTATATCTTTTACTTACCACCATCTTCTTCCTGACAGCTCAGCCAACAGGTCCGTGCTGGTTTTGTCTCGCCAGTCCTGAAGTGGAGAAGCAACTGGTGGTCAGTATCGGGGAACATGTAAGTGTCAACAGATGTGATGCCCTGATTGACGCGTCATTGTGTAACCTGTACGTTTTCTATCGAGCCGATACATCGCTGTGCCCGAGAATAACACAAGTAATTTAGAATCTTCTGTCGAGCGATAAGTTGTGGTCTCAGAACCTGAACCCTCACAACCAGGACTATAGGGGTGCGGGTCCGCCGGAGGTGGGGAGGGTGCGGGTCCGCCGGAGTGAGTGATTGAAGGCCTGGGTGCCTGTGACCCCATTCAGCTGACTGTGATGTGTCTATAGCCTCTCATGTGTGTCCTGCACGACTGTTGTCACTCACCTCCTGACAATTGTATCTGCCATATCGTCTGCTGCGTAATTACAGAAGACAGCACATTTCCCCCGACGCCGCGCTTGTTTATTTTTGAGCCTGTCTTCGTTAATGGGGATTTAAAGTGAACTTGCCCTATGCAGGTAATACAGGAGTGAACATGCGGCGTATGTACGGCGCTCTGGCATATGTTGGTGATACATAAGTAAATATAATAAAATGCCTTCTTGTAAGAAGGAGAGGGGGAAACAATATGGCAAAAATCGAATACAGCAAGAAGGGGTTAATTTTCCAAACTTTTTGGGTAAGTGCAGATCATCAGGAAAGTGTTGGCACCGGAGAGACGGGTCCGGGCCGACTAGTAAATTTTCTTTTTCTTCTCTCCCGTCCAGTGTTACGTTGCTCTTGCCAAAGGCGGCCTGACGTCGGACCACGTTCTCATCCTGCCCATCGGCCACTACCAGGCCATGGTGGACCTTTCTTCTGAGGTGGTTGAAGAATGTGAGAAGTACAAAGCTTCCCTGAAGAAGTTTTACAAGTCCAAGGGGAAGAGATTTGTGATGTTTGAGAGGAACTACAGGAGTCAGCACCTTCAGCTCCAGGTGAAAGCTGTGGGTTTATAGTGACTTGCCACCTCTACGCCCTAGGACTCGCCTCGTGGGTGTAATGATTCGCACTAGACCATTATCCCACTTGCCTGGTGGCACTGAGTCTGCTGCGTATGTATCCAGGTCACCCATCTGTATCTGGGCCCTAATGAGCCCGATAAGTAGGACCATCCTCAACCATTTCTGCTTCTAATTGGTCTGTGGGGAATGGTAATGTGCTCACGTCAGCCCTGCACAGCTCAACGGTAATTGCATAGTGTCCCTTTAATTGACGCTTGCACGAGGTTCCCTAAAGGGTTTGGTCACGTATATATATTATATACAGTGGGATATATAATATATATCGCCCCTATATGGTGTACAGGATTTATGTGCCTTTGTGAAATACCATACACTTGTCATCCAAGCCTTCTCTGAGGCGATCACCACCACTCCGGTCCGCGGAACGAGATGGGTGTACGTGAAGGAGAATAGGTGGAAAGTCGCCTGTGTGCGGCTGGAGGGGGTAGGCGGAGAGCCGCCTTTGTGCGGCTAGAGGGGGTAGGTGGAGAGTCGCCTGTGTGTGGCTGGAGGGAGGGGGCGGAGAGCCTCCTGTGTGTAGCTGGAGGGGGTAGGCGGAGCGCCGCCTGTGTGTGGCTGGAGGGGGCGGAGAGCCGCCTGTGTGTGGCTGGAGGGGGCGGAGAGCCTCCTGTGTGTGGCGAGAGGGAGTAGGCGGAGAGCCTCCTGTGTGTGGCGGGAGGGGGTAGGCGGAGAGCTGCCTGTGTGTGGCGGGAGGGGGTAGGCGGAGAGCCTCCTGTGTGTGGCGGGAGGGAGTAGGCGGAGAGCCTCCTGTGTGTGGCTGGATGGGGTAGGCGGAGAGCCTCCTGTGTGTGGCTGGATGGGGTAGGCGGAGAGCCTCCTGTGTGTGGCTGGATGGGGTAGGCAAAGAGCAGCCTGTGTGTGGCTGGAAGGGAGTGGGCGGAGTGCCGCCTGTGTGTGGCGGGAGGGAGGGGGCAGAGAGCCGCCTGTGTGTGGCGGGAGGGAGGGGCGGAGAGCCGCCTGTGTGTGGCGGGAGGGAGGGGGCGGAGAGCTGCCTGTGTGTGGCGGGAGGGAGGGGGCGGAGAGCCGCCTGTGTGTGGCGGGAGGGAGGGGGCGGAGAGCTGCCTGTGTGTGGCGGGAGGGAGGGGGCGGAGAGCCGCCTGTGTGTGGCGGGAGGGAGGGGGCGGAGAGCCGCCTGTGTGTGGCGGGAGGGAGGGGGCGGAGAGCCGCCTGTGTGTGGCGGGAGGGAGGGGGCGGAGAGCCGCCTGTGTGTGGCGGGAGGGAGGGGGCGGAGAGCCGCCTGTGTGTGGCTGGAGGGAGGGGGCGGAGAGCCGCCTGTGTGTGGCTGGAGGGAGGGGGCGGAGAGCCGCCTGTGTGTGGCTGGAGGGAGTAGGCGGAGAGCCGCCTGTGTGTGGCTGGAGGGAGGGGGCGGAGAGCCGCCTGTGTGTGGCTGGAGGGAGGGGGCGGAGTGCCGCCACACGGAGAGCCTCCTGTGTGTGGCTGGAGGGAGTAGGCGGAGAGCCGCCTGTGTGTGGCTGGAGGGAGGGGGCGGAGAGCCGCCTGTGTGTGGCTGGAGGGAGGGGGCGGAGAGCCGCCTGTGTGTGGCTGGAGGGAGGGGGCGGAGAGCCGCCTGTGTGTGGCGGGAGGGAGGGGGCGGAGAGCCGCCTGTGTGTGGCGGGAGGGAGGGGGCGGAGAGCCGCCTGTGTGTGGCGGGAGGGAGGGGGCGGAGAGCCGCCTGTGTGTGGCGGGAGGGGGCGGAGAGCCGCCTGTGTGTGGCGGGAGGGAGGGGGCGGAGAGCCACCTGTGTGTGGCGGGAGGGAGGGGGCGGAGAGCCGCCTGTGTGTGGCTGAGGGGGAGGGGTAGGCGGAGAGCCGCCTGTGTGTGGCTGGAAGGGAGGGAACGGAGAGCTGCCTGTGCGTGCGGTGGGAGGATGGGGCATGTAACACAGGAGTGACCGGGACGTCCATGAAGAAGATCTAGCTGACAGTGGCCGGCCCTTCAGTGTGAGAGAACAGCTGGTAACACTCACATACTGTATATCCCACCTCGCACACCCTTTTGTTTATAAAGAGCCCGCCCCCGTTAAGGTGACTTTTCCTCCATGAATTTTGGGTATTTGGGTGTAATTGTGATGTCACCGCGGAAGCTCGCCCGTCTACATTGCGGGCGAGTCTGGTAACGTCACATAGATGAAAGGAGCCCCCGCGGTGTTTTCGGAGGTCACTCCCAGCGCTGCGCCCTCCCTGCCGCTTCCTCGGCTCGAACAGCTCATTACATCTCATTAGTTTAAGTCTGTACCGTCGGGCCGTTCCTGTCTGACATGATGACTCGCTTGCTCTGAGGGACGCACCGTCCCGGTGATGACTTGCCTCTTGCTCCTTAAAAAAACGACGACTTCACACTTCAATTATTTCCTTGCATTCTTCTTTTCTGTGGCGGGGCGCCATTGCTTCCTTGGAATGTTTTAGACATATACATCTTGTATGGACCTCCTGTATACAGAGCACTCAATAATAGCCCAGTGTGCAGTGAGCTCCCTCTAGTGGTGACTGCATTGGATTTCTTTCCCAGGTGGTCCCTCTGCCATTGAGCTGCTGCACCACGGATGATATTAAAGAGTCCTTTATTGTACAAGCTCAGGAGCAGAACATGGAGCTGCTGGAGATCCCAGAGCACACCAACATCAAGCAGGTACGTTAACTCATTCCCGCAAGTCAAGATTCCTTGACTCAATCTCAATTTTTATTCTTTATTTTTTTTGCTTTTTTAGATTGTCCAGCCTGGGACACCGTACTTTTACGTTGAGTTAGATAACGGAGAGAAACTCTTTCACAGGATTAAGAAAAACTTCCCATTGCAGTTCGGAAGGTAGGAATGATAAGAACGCGTTGAGATGCTCATCCAATAAGTGGCCCCTTTAAATACGGGAAGCCGGAGTGGACAAACTTGTCGCCAATTTTGTCCTTTCTGTTATTACAGGGACGTTTTGGCCAGTGAAGCCATCTTGAATATACCAACCAGGGCCGACTGGAAGGCTTGTAAACTTGACCCAGACAAGGAGGAGAGCCAGGCCAAGTCCTTCAGAAGAGATTTTGAACCTTTTGACTTTTCGTTACAAGACTGAAATGCTCTGGACTTTTTTTGGGGGGGGTTGGGGAGGTTGATTTATTTTATGTTTTTTTTTTTTTTGTTTTTTTTTTTTTTTATATTTACATCACTTATGCATTTTTATTACATTGTTTAAAAAAAAAAATTATACTTGTTAAAGGGGTAGTCTGGGATGGCGATATTGAGATAATATCCTTAGGATAGGTCATCAATCTGAGATCGATGGTGGTCCGACAACTGGCACACCCACCAGTTGGTTGGTAATTAAAGCTGCAGCCTTCATCCACCACCACGGCTCTTTACTCCATGCAGTGGCTGTTCTCAGGTACTGCACCTCACTTCAATAGGCACTTAGCTGCAGTACCAAGGATGGCCACTGCTCTGTGTAGAGCTGTTGTAATGCGGCTCTGTACATCCGTTTTGCTCAGGGACGATACTAGTAGTGCTCGGTTTGAAGACCCCCACCAATTTGATGATAGGCCATTAATATCTCAGTCCTGGGCATCCCCTATTAAGTACATTAAAAAAACTTGCGTTTTTACTTTTGCTCAGTATTTTTTGTTGGTTTGTTTTTATCAGCCATTTTTTTTTAAAGTGGTAACAGGAAGTGCCGCCATATATGTTGTTTCTTGGCTTTTCAGAAACTGATGGTAAAAACGAATACTTTCTCGGTAATCTTTTATGATCCGTTTCTAAAGTGACAACTAATATAGCTGGACTTCCTGTTACTCTTCTAAAATGGCCGCCCCAGGAATAAAGGAAAGCGACGATATTTCTCCATAAGTAAATAAAAGAGAACGACAAAACTTTGTCCGTCACTTTAACTGTTAATTTACTGAAAAATGGACAATTTTAATTTGGGGGTGAAAATCCCCTTTTAAAAACCCTTTAAGATTACTGTACCCTTTTTTCTGTAGCTGAACCAATTTGGACTCTGATTTCTGTATTTTATTTTATTTCGATAATTGGAGTAAACTAAAATTCTGATATGTACCGTATGTAAATCATTGTGGATGGTTTTAATAAAACACATTGTGGCTATATCTTTAAAAAAAAAAAAAAAAAAAAAAAAAAAGTTTTTAACCCCTTCATGACATAGCTATGTATATTCGATTTTTTTTTTTTTGCACTTTCACCACACTAGGATTTTTTTCTTTTTCTGTTTTCCAGTACTCTGAATGGTGCCGTTAAAAATTACAACTCGTCCCACAAAAAACAAGCCATAGATTTTGAAACTGCAATACCAGGCACAGGCTGTGAAAAAGAGTGGCGCTGTTTCTGCAAAAATGTCACTTTTTTGACAGATTTTTGCCGAGTAGGAGATCTCTCGCTGTGTTTTGGCCGCCTTTTATTGTGCACATCTGTTATATTGCTGAAAGAATCTGACATTCCTGTTGAGCTCATGTTAACCTTGTACAGTGATTCCTGAGGACTCTTGCATATTTCAGCTTTTTTTGCATTCCGGAAAAGTTTATTGTCCTTGTGTAAAAAGGTTCATCCAGTCTTATCGCAGTCTGCATATAAGAGCTGCAGATTTTTAAATTTTCACACTGATCACCCCGGCTATACTCTAACTTCCTATTATTTCAGGAAGAGTTTTCAGTTGAGTCAGTTTTACAATGACTGATAACAAGGGATCCACCTCCAACATTCACAATAAGTTATATCACAGCTCACCTTTTCCTCCACCTGTACAATGACTGATAGCACCTCTATATACAGTAGATAACACAATCCACCATTCACAATAGGTGATGTCACAGCTTACCTCCTCCTCCTGTACAATAACTGATATCACCTCTACATACAGTAGATAACACAGGATCCACCATTCACAATAGGTGATGTCACAGCTCACCTCCTCCTCCTGCATAATGACTGATAACACTTCTATATAAAGTAGATGACAGAATCCACCATTCACAATAGGTGATATCACAGCTCACCTCCTCCTGTACAATGACTGATAACACCTCTATATACAGTATATAACACAGGATCCACCATTCACAATAGGTGATATTACAGCTCACCGCCTCCCCCTGTACAATGACCTTTGCACAAGCTCATTAGATGTTTCGATACAACAGATGGGGAGGAGTCTTGTTTATTGTGGCACATATACATTTCCTGAAACAAAGAAAAGCACACAGATTGTCATATAAAAAATATATACATTTAACTCAAAAAATATTATTTAAAATGTAGGTAATTTTCTGATGATGGCTTCCCTGAAAATGCATTTTAAGAAAAAAAAAATATTTTTGCATTTACGTTCCGTTAAAAATGTTGCACTCTTCGGCATTTAGCTTCTTTGCACGTTGGCTGCAAAATGAGTTCACTTAGAATCTGCCAGTGAGCTCATTCTGAGAGGAAAGTTTATAACTTTTTTCATTTTCTGAACTCCTCTTAGTTGATTTATGATCACATGAAAGTTCATTTAACCTATTTTCATGTAGTTTGTGATCATAAACCAGCATATAGAACCTCGGAAAGAAAGAACTCTCTGACAGATTCCCAGTTAACTCTTTCTACAACCAGTAATGTGCAAAGAAAGCTAATAAAAGCCAAACTGCAAAATTTTTAATAAAACACAACTGTAGAAAAGACAGTTTGCCAAAACTAATGTTGCCAAAGGTGTCCACATCTTTTAGGTGCACCGCTGACTGCGCGTATTACATCTAAACATTGGGGACATGTGAGATTTAGTCTACAGGAAACTCCACTCTTTTCTTTTTCTTTTTTTTTTTTTTTTTAACTGATTTGGGTAATTTTTGATCCTCTGGTTGCTCTCCAACACAGTATCTTGCTCTACCACTCTGTACCTTGCCCCCTCCCCTGCGCCGCACCTTGCTCCCTCCCCTGATCCCTCCCCTGCGCCGCACCTTGCCCACTCCCCTGCGCCGCACCTTGCTCCCTCCCCTGCGCCGCACCTTGCTCCCTCACCTGTGTTCTGCACAGGCCGTTCATTAGACATTCCCCTCAACTTTTTCTCCCATGTTGATTTTTCCTCTTAAAGGGCATTTCCTCTTCGCTCTGACTAGCTCCATTGTTCTTTAGTTTCCATCATATTGGAGTTTCTGCCCTTTAGGATGGAATCCTTGGTATGGGCTTCGTATTCGGGTTTATTCTGGCCATTCCTCATGTTCTAACAATTTTTTTTCAAACCAAGAATTTAAAGGGGCTTTCCTTTTAAAAGCGAGTTGACTTCTCAATATTAGTAAATAACTAGCGGGATGACACATTTTAGAACGTTGTGTTGTGCAGCTCCTCTGTTGTTCCTCCTGGTTATGTTTACTTCTTCCATTGCAGCAAGGTGCGTCACTACGTCAGCAACCTGTGGCAAACCGACTCTTGTGAAACTACAATTCCCAGCATGCCTGAATCACTGCAGACTGTCAGGACATTCTGGGAGATGTAGTATTCCAAGAGGTTGAGTGTTGATGGCGAGATTTCCGGGCAGGGCTGGTACAGCTGCTACCCCTATAGCTACACTCCTGGGGTCCACAGGACCGCTCCATCACATTATTGGATTTTTAACATTGAGGAACGGATGAGAATCGGTGTAAATGACTGATATTTAGAATGTTACCCCACCGTATATATACATGGCTGCCAGGAGGGGTAAGAAAAGGGGGGGGATGGTTCGAGGGTCAAAAGTGCAGCCAAAATACAGCTTTATCTATAGGTTAACATCTATACAAGTCACTGCTGCGGCCACTCTTGGATGCAATTTTGGTCTCCGGTGTATAAGAAGGTAAGAGCTGAATTTAGGATTCTTCAGGTTGGAAAAAATATGAAGTCTGAGGGGTGATGTTATTACCATGTACAAATATATCGTTTTACATCAGGGTTGCAACAATGACAAGACGGCATCCTCTACGTATAGAGGAAAAAAGTTAAATCAGCTAAGATGATTCTTCACGGTACATGCAGTGAGACTATAGATTATTTACTGTACGAGCCGTGAGACTGGATTCTTTACTGTACGAGCAGTGACTGTGGATTCTTTACTGTACGAGCAGTGAGACTGTGGATTCTTTACTGTACGAGCAGTGAGACTATGGATTCTTTACTGTACGAGCAGTGAGACTATGGATTCTTTACTGTACGAGCGGTGGAATTAATCTAACAGCAAAAACCACAGTAAAGAATCAATAGTCTCACTTCCCATACAGTAAAGAATCCATACTTTTAGAGATCAGGCAGGCTGCCCATATGGGGTCATTAATAGGCTGTAAGCCAGATGCTCGGCATCTTTTGTGTGTGAGCAGTGCCGCATACAGATTATATCTTTTGTGCACTGGTGTACCAAGCAGGGCCAATCCCTGACTGTACGCTGGTTGTCTCATTGGTATTACTGCACCTATGTTGTTGCCATCTTTATTTGGGTCCACTGCACCCTGATAGTGCATTTGTTTTGAGGCCTAGGCCGGTAAGCATCTCTGGCTTTTTCCTGGTGTTTTTGAGCAGTAGGATTATGAATTGTTTAGTGTACAAGTAGTGAGACTATGGATTCTTTACTGTACAAGCAGTGAGACTATGGTTTCTTTACTATACGAGTAGAAACTATGGATTCTTTACTGTGCATGCAGTGGGATTATGAATTTACTGTACAAGTATTGAGACTATGAACACTTTACTGTACGAGCTGTGAGACTGGATTATTTACTGTACAAACTGAGACTGGATTCTCTACTGTACAAGTAGTGAGACTGGATTCTTTGCTATACGAGCAGTGAGATTATGGAACTCTACAGCACAATGTTGTAACGGTTGATTTGCTTAAAAAAAAGTTTGACAATGCTTCTTTATAAAAAAATAAAAAAATGTACTAGCGTGTGTGATGTTGATCCAAACGCATCGCTACTAAAAAAAAAAAAAAAAAAAAAAAAAAAGTAAAATCACCAGGCTGATGAAAACTCCTCCTGAAAAAAAAAATCATTTTCGCGTAGCTTTCCCAATGAACAGAACACATACAATCCCAATTCTTGTGCTGTCCCAATGTCGCCTCTTAACCCAGGTTGCATCACTAGTGTTTGGAGTTCAGCTCTGGACTCCAGGGTCTGAAGTGGCAGAAGAACTGCTGCCCATCATACAGTCATAACATTTGCCTGCCACTAGAGGGAGCACCCATTGAATTCCATACTCGCTGTACAATTATATACAGTGAGCTCCCCCTAGGGGTGGCCACATGCAGACAGAATTATATCCTTTAGAAAATCCAAAAAACTCCCACTATAGGGGCAATAGGATTTCTGTGCACACTGGATGATATAAAAATTTAGTTTATAGGTCATAGTCTATTTTTCACATTTTTTTGCTAGAAATGTCAATGTCATGAGTTGCTAAATATCCTGAATCCCGGAATATACTTTTCCCCCCTTCAATCTCATACAACAATGAAGGGATTGCCCTGATTTCATACCGCTGATTACTGAGGATATGTGACATTTCAGGAAATCCTAAATACTTCCTTTCATTTCATGGATCACACATTGATGGTTTATCCTGAGCATCTACGGGACTTTTACTCGAGAGACAAATGAGAACTTCAACATTTTTGCCAATAACCAGGAAAATGGCAACTCTAAGACAAAAAGTAGTAAAGCTGAGGAAAACAGCCAGACACCCCTAAGAAATAAAGTAATAAAACCTGAAGAAAACAGCATGATAACCCTAAGAAAAAAAGAGTCAAACTGAGGAAAGAGGACGACAACTCTAAGAAAAAAGTAGTCAAACTGAAGAAAACAGCATGATAACCCTAAGAAAAGAGTCAAACTGAGGAAAGATGACAACTCTAAGAAAAAACGTAGTCAAACTGAAGAAAACAGCATGATAACCCTAAAAAATAAAGTAGTTAAACTGAGGAAAGAGGACAACAACAATCCTAAGGTAAAAGTAGTCAGAGTGAGGCAGAAAACCTTGACAAACTTAGCAAAACCAGTAGTAAAACTGAAGGATACACCCTGACAACCCTAAAGAGACAAGTAGTTAAGTTTCTCCAGGGCTTATTCCATAATTTTAAGGGACAATAGTCAATTTGAGGTGAAACCAATAGTCGGGCAAACTAAGGGAAGCAGCCCAACAATCCTAAAGGATCCAATTATTAAAGTAAGACATACGGTGCAGACAACTCTAAAGCGATGAAACTGAGGGAAGCAACCCCGAAAACCCTAATGGTACTAGCAGTAGAGGACATGTTGATGATCCCCATATAATTAGATGATGAAGGCAAAGGAGGTTCCACCTGAGTGACAGCTATGGAATTTGGTAGTCCTCCTTGACTATGGCTTATCTTCTCTTGGTTCTCATGACGTTGAGGAACCTCTTTCTTTCAGAGTCCCAGCCATCTCTATAGACAACAAACATTGGGTTACGGGTGGGCCCTTACAAGTTTGGATTTGCCACAAGTAAGGGTGAAAAGACCCAGGAAACCAAAAGCCTGGACTCAGAAACTTCTGGAGGTCAAGGTGGCCCCTTTCCAAGTGTTTTGGTGCCCTCTTGGTCTCCGGATAAGTCCCTACAAGCACCCTAAAACGGCTTTGCTTGTGCAGCAGTTCCAGTTGGCACGTCTCCGATAAGAGACGTTTACTCCATGCGCAAAGTTTGAGTTGTGGTCAACTAGAAGGTCCCGTAAGCTTACACCATCTAGGGGAATAGATCCTCCTCAGCCTTTGAGGGGGCAGGGTTCATGGACGCTATTTCTGTCTCTCAGTTAAACAAATCTTTATTTAATGTCTTAAAGCCAAGAGGACTCGAAATGTTGAGTGTAAACAGTCCAAGATCCTTGTCTCATGTGACTGCTTATCATCATACACAAATGTTTACAGTCCTGGACAATGGAGGAACCCTGCCCAGAGGGAACGAAGGGAGGGAGCTAGAGATAACAGTCAATAACAGGGCTGGGCTTTATTCATGAGTGATGAATGAATGTTCGAGGATTTTCCTTAGTTCTTAGAAGGTTTCGGAATTGTCCTTGGCCAAGACAATAATGTGTACAGAAAGTGTAGAGTCACTGCAGGAAATTTTCCGCTTTTCTGAGAGAGTCCATGGCCGGAAAGGAAACATTTACGAATTAAGCCGCAGGGGGTATAAAATAATCATATAAATGTAAACCTCTACTAGATGATTTCATAGATGTGGTGCCAAAGAAGAAGTCCTTAAGAATGTTGAGGCACCTGCGGAAAAAGTGAGGCTGGTTAGGTTGCTATCCCGTGGGCAATGTTAGCCTATATAGGTGTTTCCTCAGGGGCGGGACAAACTGTAGGCGGAGTTAACATCTGCCAATGGTGTTACTGAGTAACTATATTCATTTATGTATGAAATAAAAGCTTAAGTGGGAGTCCACAACAGCCATGATGTAGGGTCTACTGGAAATCAAAGCGTAGCATATGTGCAGTGCCCTTGATCCAATATCTTTTGTTGCCTATACAGAGCACAGCAAACGAGACAATTTTCATTGGCTGCTGCGTGTTGCATAGGAAGTAACCGTGATGACAAAGCTCACTTCATTCTACTGAGAGCTTTGACATCTTATGGCTGGGAAGAAGACGCGGCTTAGAACCTTTGAGTCCTGGATCGCTTCAGAGTAGGGGCAAAATTTTGGTCTCCCATAGAATTTTTAACCCCTGTTGCCTCCACCATGCTTCTTCATTGGGTAGGTGGTCCCGGAATGAGAATGTGTGGAAGGTAAGGTGGCGTTTGTATAGATAGGAACACTAAGGATTGGTTGGAGTCACCTTCAGAGGTGTAAATTGGAGTCCCGGGGCCCAATGTAAAATCCGTAACTTTGACCCCAGGGCAGAGAGGTCACAGATGTCGGTCCTAATAGAGTGCCCCCTATAGGTGTATTATTTCTCTACACTCTCTGTGTTACTCCGCTCCACCATGTGCAGACTATTCATGCCATTGTATCACACATGTTATACTTAGATGTGGGCTCTGTAACCAGCCCCCTTCTGTTATTACAGCGCAGCAGTGATTATAATCAGTCTTTCTGCTGGAAACATGGAACATCTGTTATTATGGCTTTAGTTCAACATGAAAAAAAGAAAACCAGAATAATGCATGTGATGTTCTGCGGCTCAGCTCGTCCCTGGGGACCCATCCGTTTCCGCTCATATTCTGGGTGAAACATTTCAGAGATGTCACATTATACACTATACGGAAGCGTCTTGTAATAGCAAAAACGTGAGCAGAAGGGACAAAACGTGATGGTAGAATGGAAGATGTACATGGAGAAAAGTACTGGTGCGAGCGCGCGTCACCATCACTGAATTTCAGATTCGCATTCAGTCCTATTGTGCCTCAGTGTATAACATTCACCCCTCCCTCCCCGGTGTATAGCATCTGGCCCTCGCTCCCTGGTGTATAACATCCTGCCCCTTTCTCCCCGGTGTATAACATCCTGCCTCTTTCTCCCCGGTGTATAACATCCTGCCCCTTTCTCCCCGGTGTATAACATCCGCCCCTCCCTCCCCGGTGTATAGCATCTGGCCCTCGCTCCCTGGTGTATAACATCCTGCCCCTTTCTCCCCGGTGTATAACATCCTGCCCCTTTCTCCCCGGTGTATAACATCCGGCCCCTCGCTCCCCTGGTGTATAACATCCGGCCCCTCGCTCCCCCAGTGTATAACATCCGCCCTCGCTCCCCGGTGTATAACATCCGCCCCTCGCTCCCCGGTGTATAACATCCGCCTCTCGCTCCCCGGTGTATAACATCCGGCCCCTTTCTCCCCGGTGTATAACATCCGGCCCCTTTCTCCCCGGTGTATAACATCCTGCCCCTTTCTCCCCAGTGAATAACATCCTGCCCCTCGCTCCCCCGGTGAATAACATCCGCCCCTCGCTCCCCGGTGTATAACATCTGGTCCCTTGCTCCCTAGTGTATAACATCCACCCCTCGCTCCCCCCTGTGTATAACATCCGGTCCCTCGTTCCCCGGTGTATAACATCCGCCCCTCGCTCCCTGGTGTCTAACATCCGGCCCCTTTCTCCCCGGTGAATAACATCCTGCCCCTCGCTCCCCCGGTGAATAACATCCGCCCCTCGCTCCCCGGTGTATAACATCTGGTCCCTTGCTCCCTAGTGTATAACATCCACCCCTCGCTCCCCCACATCCGGTCCCTCGCTCCCCCGGTGTATAACATCCGGCCCCTCGCTCCCCCGGTTTATAACATCCGGCCCCTCGCTCCCCCGGTGTATAACATCCGGCCCCTCGCTCCCCAGGTGAATAACATCCGCCCCTCGCTCCCCGGTGTATAACATCTGGTCCCTTGCTCCCTATTGTATAACATCCACCCCTTGCTCCCCCCTGTGTGTAACATCCGGCCCCTCGCTCCCCCCTGTGTATAACATCCGGCCCCTCGCTCCCCCGGTGTATAACATCCGGCCCCTCGCTCCCCCGGTGTATAACATCCGCCTCTCGCTCCCCGGTGTATAACATCCGGCCCCTTTCTCCCCGGTGTATAACATCCGGCCCCTTTCTCCCCGGTGTATAACATCCTGCCCCTTTCTCCCCAGTGAATAACATCCTGCCCCTCGCTCCCCCGGTGAATAACATCCGCCCCTCGCTCCCCGGTGTATAACATCTGGTCCCTTGCTCCCTAGTGTATAACATCCACCCCTCGCTCCCCCCTGTGTATAACATCCGGTCCCTCGTTCCCCGGTGTATAACATCCGCCCCTCGCTCCCTGGTGTCTAACATCCGGCCCCTTTCTCCCCGGTGAATAACATCCTGCCCCTCGCTCCCCCGGTGAATAACATCCGCCCCTCGCTCCCCGGTGTATAACATCTGGTCCCTTGCTCCCTAGTGTATAACATCCACCCCTCGCTCCCCCACATCCGGTCCCTCGCTCCCCCGGTGTATAACATCCGGCCCCTCGCTCCCCCGGTTTATAACATCCGGCCCCTCGCTCCCCCGGTGTATAACATCCGGCCCCTCGCTCCCCAGGTGAATAACATCCGCCCCTCGCTCCCCGGTGTATAACATCTGGTCCCTTGCTCCCTATTGTATAACATCCACCCCTCGCTCCCCCCTGTGTGTAACATCCGGCCCCTCGCTCCCCCCTGTGTATAACATCCGGCCCCTCGCTCCCCCGGTGTATAACATCCGGCCCCTCGCTCCCCCGGTGTATAACATCCGGCCCCTCGCTCCCCCGGTGTATAACATCTGGTCCCTCGCTCCCCGGTGTATAACATCTGGTCCCTCGCTCCCCCGGTGTATAACATCTGGCCTTTGCCCCCTGGTGTATAACATCTGTCATCCGCCCCTCACCCCGTAGGTGTATAACATCCAACCCTCGCCCCCATGGTGTATATCCACCAAAGGTGTATACCTTCCAACCCCTTGCATCCGGTGTGTAATATCTGCCCCCCCCATGCATCTTCCTTTACTAACGTGACAGATCAACTGATTGGACTTGTATCAGTGAGCTCTGCTCAAACACAATTCCTCCGCCGGGAGCATCATGGCCGAGCAGCAGCCTTACATCACCAAGCACAATGCAGAACGTCAGATGGAGTGGTGTAAAGCCGCCACCACTGGACTCTGGAGGAAATATAAAAAATTCAAATAACAAAATGTACAAAAAGTAATATTATAGAAAGGAAGAAATCTTACTGCTTACTTATTTACCGTATTTATTTAAATGTTACTATCGAAAGTGCCGATAAAGGATTTATTTATCTGGATCCCCGGTCCTCTCCGCTCCTGGCACCACCAGGTGTCCTTCCTGCGCTCTCTGAGCAGATCCTTTGCCAGATTCTCGTCTCCATTACACATTTTTTTTTACTTACAAAATAAACTTTATTTAATGTTGCCGAATGTTTCTTCAAGAGTCAGAAAATGGAAAGTGGAAAACAGGAGAGAAGAAAAGGCAGAACCTGGCGGAGGAGCCTTAAAGGCCGAGTCACCCGGGAGGGGAATTTCCACAACTCCCACAGTGACCATCTAATGTCTGCAGTCCACATGGGAAAAAGCAGAAGGGTTCACGGGTACCTAAAATAGTACAAAAAACTGGAATAGGAGGAACTTCTATTGTTAGTGCTTTAATATTTGGTGCATGATAGATAGATAATATATGGATAGATAATAGAAAACAGATAGATAGGTAATAGATAGATAATAGATGGATAGATAATAAACAATAGATGGATAGATAATAGATAGATGATAGATATAATAGATAAAAAGTTGATGTCTTTGGTAGGTGATGCGATTAATAAGCTGATTACATACCGTAACATTAGGACATATAGTGCTTATAATACCGCGCTCCTGTGTAATATTTTCTGACACATCGTTTCACACTTGCTCGGATCTTGGGGCGATTCAGGGTGTAGATTTCACATCGTCCGGAAAACAAACACCACAAGGTGGCAAAAATAATCCAGGAGGTGGATGTTACTATAAATGTGGCAGTCGAGCAAATATTGTGCAGGGAGAAGAGAGGTCTTTAGATAAATGTACACACTACATCGCAAACATGGGAAATTTGTGAGGCAAAGAAAAGTGGAGAGGGGCTAGTCCCTACATTGTTACTCTTAATTTACTGCTCCTCGTGGCTCATGTCCACTCTCCTTTAATAACTCAGAGAATCCATGTGGTGTTAAATAGTTTTCTATGTATACCTGCACTGTCATTTGTGGCCACTAGAGGCCACTATATCGCCATATAGACTATAAAATGGTCTGTAAAGCTGGAAGTTAGTATGTGGCTGAAGCCACCTGTTGTGCCCGCTGAGTCTCTAGTATGGATCACAGACTGTAGGCCTCAGGAAGAGAGCAAGCTTTAATTAGGCTCCCAATACACTAGGCCAAGCCAGGAGAGACAGGTGTAAGGAAGTGAATGTCAGCTATATAAAGCCACATGTGGAAAAGTGAACCTAAGAGGGTCTATGGTTACTTTCTTCTAATAAAACATGGTGTTTAATCATTTTTTTGCCAATAAATTATATCAGTAATGCTACTTGTGGCCACTATATCGCCATAGCATAGACTATAAAATGGGCTGTCAAACTGGAAATTAGTGTGTGTGGCTGGAGCCGCATGGTGCGCCTGGTGAATCTGTGCAATATGGATAACACACTGCAGGTTGCTGGGAACCAGTAAGCTTTAAAGAAGAACCCTAAGCCAAGCTAGGAGAGACATACTGTAATAATAATATCCTTTATTTTTTTATACAGCGCCAACATGTTCCGCAATTATCATCGCTGTCCCCGATGGGGCTCACAATCTAAATACCCTATCAGTATGTCTTTGGAGTCATGTGTAGGACAGTAAATGTCATCCATGCGGGACCTCTTATGGAGAAGAGGACCCAAAGAGGTGCGACAGCTCTGAGTGTAGATGTCCAGATCACAGTAGCAGGCAAATATAGGTTTATTAGTTGGAACAGGAACGCTCATTATTAATACTCGCTGGTCCCTTTAATACAGGCGCGTCAGACTTTGAACTCCCGGTATTGTAGCCGTATATGTATTCTAGATACTTTTCTGATGCAAATATCTGTTTGAATAGTGAAACCTGCCCATTCAGGCCTCACCGGCATTGAAGTCAGAGATTGGCACAGATATCATCTGTTATAGAATGGCAGACGCCTTTATTTGTAACCCTAGGCGGGTTTTCCAGATTTGCCCTCTCTCTGTTGGACACACTAAAACTGTCTTACCGTAGGGTCAGAGAGAATAGTTTCTCAGCCGAACACTTGTTTAAAATGGTCTCTCGGATGGCCTAAAACAATTGTAGACTGCCAAAATAAAATGAGGGTGATGATCACCCAACAGAACATGCTAACGTTACTAGCAGTCACCACTAGGGGGAGCTTCATGAATATGTATTTACAGTGACTTTAAAGGGTTATTTTCATTTTTCAGACATCACTGTTGTCTGATAGTTCTTGTAAAAACAAGCACTTACTGATTCTTAAAATTTGCAGCCGTTCTTGAGATATAAACATTTTTAGTTTTGTAAACAGCTTGTTGCCTAGGAGACCGACCACCGCTGCTATCTGGCTTCTAAGCTTCTAAGCACTGTGCCGAACCTGGCCAAGATTAGGCAGTAAGATCTCGCTCCTGTGATCCTGACCAGCTTTCAAAACAGTGCTTACAAGCTCAATAGAAAATAACTTGTAAGCACTTTGTATACTCTGCTGTTTAGCAGCGGTGGTCGGTCTCCAAGACAACGAAAGAAAAAGTGTTAATATCTCAAGAACGACTGAAAATTTTAATAAGCAGTAAATTGCAAAAGTGTTTGTTTTTGCAAGAGCTATCCGACAATACCCATTTCTGAAGGTAGGAATTAACCTTTTTAAGAGGTGTATAAATACATGTGCAATGAGCTCCCCCTAGTGGCAGCTGCTGTCAGACAGAATTTGATAATGTCTATGTGAAATTACTGTTGAATGAAGTGAAATGCCTCCCGGCTGTATCCATTGTTTCACCATTTCGCTGCTGCCTTTGTAAGAAAATCTGTGTGATTCAGGTACAGTTACAGCAATGCAATGAATGGAAAGTAGAAGGGAGATATGACATATAATCTAGAACAAACCCGTACTAATGAGATTAGGTTCTGCAGCAGCTGTAAATGCAAGGGACAGAAACTTGTGTTATCTTCATCTGTTCTGCAGCTAAATGCAATCTGTTGTCCACTGTTATCAGCCGTTCCCTGCGTAGGCGAAGCGAACTGTAATGTTCTTTAATGCCATAACTGGCAGGAAGTCTGGGAAAAATCCCTGCCAAGTAATCAGTCCTTTATCTAATATATGTCCAGTTCTGGGAACCTCTAGATATATGAACGCACGGAGGTGTGACTAATATCAGCCGCTCGTTACATTCCAATCCATGGATGAAAGGGAGGTGGATACAGAGTTTTATTACCTCTCGTAGGATAATATGAATCTTTATCCTATTTGCCAACCTTTTTTTCCCCTCTATATTGAGACATATTATTCAGTGGGTCAGGAAACATAAGCCATTGCTTATATGAGCCTGCACGTTGATTCTTATGTATATGGACTTGTTGATTTGTTGAAGGCCTATTGATTACCCATCGTATCAGACCCTAGAATTTATTCCTCCAAATAACCTTGGAGGACACAGACGCAGGTTAATTGAACAATCGATGTTTGTTAAAATGTTGGAAGTGATGATGATTTTCCAATGTGATCCCTGTGAAAAAATATTTATCCATGAACCACTGATTTTATGTAGCTTATATGTAGTCTCTACTCCCTTGTGGACCTAGGAGTTTTCAAAAACTTACCCTCTCTGGCTGGCTCATCCATTTTTTTTTTTGCTCAAAATTTGATAGGTATTTCTCTCCCAGTTTGTCACCTGTTATGAGGATTGTCGATCTACTTATCATCAGTGGGATCCCCAAGTATGAAACTCCCAATGATGGTCCCATACAGACCAGAAGAGGATGTCAGACCTGTGACTCTGTCCATTGAGGTCTAACACTCCCAAAGACGTTGATGAATAGGGACCCGTGCACGTTCGGCCCCTCACCCATATACATAGTTTTTATCAGGCTTCATTGTGCAGGTTTCTTGATGTCGCAAAGGCAAGTATTTGAACATCACCTTGGAACAGCAGAGCTAGATTGGCAGACAGGGACCGTGATGCAGGAGAGTGGTGTGAGTGGATAGCATCTTCGAACAGTTGAGATGAATTAGCAGATAGGCACCTTCAAGTAGTGGGGCTGAGTCTGGATTGACAGGCAAACACCTTGATGCAGCAGATTTGAGCGTGCGGACAGCACTTTGGAAGAACGGTGCCAGATTAACAGACAGTTTAGAACCAAGTGTATGGACAGTACCTTGGAATAGCACAGGTGTGTGTGTTAGTAGGCAGATGTGAAGACTGCAGTAGAGCCTAGCAATAATAGAGCTGGGTTAGTCAAGTGGCTCAGCTAGTGTCACGTTGTGACTATAGGGTAGCTAGGGCTGTGGGTCATATAATTTAGTCTTTCGAGCTAAAGGGACCCTAGGCTACCCCAGTCCCAATGATAACACCTGATGGTGGGGATGCCTAGGTCACGTTCCTCGCTAAATTCCTGCATGGTACTACTCTGATCCGCTCCCCCACCTAGGGAGGAAGGGGGCAGAAGTGAAAGGGTTAACAGAAAAGGCAGAAAGGAGTAAAGCTCAGTCACACAGAACTCACACAGAAATAAACACTAAAGTACAAGAGTAAGAAGTCAGTGAGGCAAAGAAATTACATGAAACAACAAAGGGGAAGGAAAAGGTTTTCCCCAAAAACCATACACAACAATCACAGAGCAACCACCAGAATTGCCTGGATATGTCCACCTCTCCAGACCAGGCTAGGACAAGCTATAACTGGCACTACCTGAATAGTCCAGCAGACATATATAGCGGAAGAAAACATATGAGTGGTTCTCTCACAACATGTGACCAAAGAGTACTAACAAGCTAACCCAGCTAAGATTTAACTCTTGGTAACCTGTCTAGAAACTACAAGTCTTTGCGTCAATGCCCGAGTCTCTGTACTCTGATTACAGCGATTGGTGAAATTACAAAGAAGAGTGCCCAAATCTATAGATTCCACAGACCCTGACACGGCCATGACAGTTGGCGACGTTTTGTAAAAACCTTCTTGTGACAGGTAGATGACCAAGTAGTGTACTACGACCCGAATACTCAGGAGGCACGCCACTGCCTAAGCCGACCGAGACCTGGGAGAATTATGTTACAGGCACATTCCACTAACGTGACACGCTCTAGTACAAAGAGAGCTGCCGTTGGAAGGAAGCAAAGCCCGGCGCTGGAGCCCGGACAGGTGAGTAACAACAGTTGTAAGTCTAAACCACTCCTTTCTTGCCTTTTCTATGCTGTGGAGATGTTCTTCTAACTGTGATGTCAATCTCGAACGCCGTTCTCAATGGAGGAGGCAGCTAGAGGCAAACACAGGACCCAGGGCAGTATATTCACTTTTTAGTGCCAAAGTGGGTCCAAGGGGCGTCCTCCTTCTAGATGTTGATTCCAGTACCCCAGAGGGGGACACAGTTGTGTCCAGACATCCCAGGAGGTGAGTTTAGGTGTTTACCCTAACCTCCTGGGCCAATTAATTTTAAAGGTTAAGGCTACTTTCACACTTGCTTTGTTTTGCAGCGCGTTTTTCCCGCAAAAAAACGCATGGAAAAAACGCATACAAATGCATACAAATGCAGCGTTTTTTTCAAGCATTTGTATGAGCATGCATGAAAAAAACGCAGCGTTTTTATGCGTTTGTAGGCATTTTTAGTGCGTTTTTACCGCATTTGCGTTTTTTTCCAACATTAGTTGGCCCCTCACACTAACCCAAGCCATGACTTTACTAACCCTAACCCTTAACCAAACCATACCATAACCCTAACCCTAACCCTTAACCAAACCATACCTTAACCCTAACCCTGACCCTAACCCTTAACCAAACCATACCCTAACCCTAACCCTAACCCTTAACCAAACCATACCTTAACCCTAACCCTGACCCTAACTCTTAACCAAACCCTACTAACCCTAACCCTAAACCCCCTTAACTAACCCTAACTCTAACCCAAACCCTAACCCTAAACCCTAACCCTTAACCAAACCATACTAACCCTAAACCCCCTTAACTAACCCTAACTCTAACCCAAACCCGTAATTTCCATTGTCTAACCAATGGTCAACAAAAAAACGCATGCGCAAAAAAACGCATACATGAGCATGCCAATGCGCACATATGCGCACCCATAGACTTATAATGGATGTCTTGCTGTAAAAAAACGCATTGCGCGCATGCGTTTTTTTGAGGCAAGTTGGACGCCCAAAAAATGCAACAGGATGCATTTTGTGCGCCCGAGCGCACACCACAAAAAAACGAATGCGCGTAAAAATGCATACAAACGCATGTGTATGCGCTCATAAGCGCATTCCATGCAAAATATAGGGAAAAAAAGCGCATGCGTTTTTTAGCGTTAAAATACAGCGCAAAATAACACAAGTGTGAAACCAGCCTAAGTGAGTGGACAACCCCTTTAAACATCTTTATTTTATCCACCGATATGTAACAATGATATAATTGATCGTGATAGGGGGACTCCAATAACCTCAACCCAACATTGTGCATGCCACACTGGATATAGTGTGTTTCTGGTCCGACAGACCCGGCCAGATCCCGCATGTTGACATATCAGGCTCCAGCTGACAGTTCTGGCACTTTACTGTTAATGTATCTTCATTATGCCAGGCAGTAATTAAACGAGCAGACCTTCGCGGCTAATGTTAGGCCTCGTTATATTTTGCCATTTTTCCGCAGTGCCCAGACAATGTGCTCTTTGTATGGAGTAAAGCTAATGAATGCCAAGCAGGACACCAATTATACGGAGATCAGTGGCCAGTTCTCATGCCGCCCCCTCCTTCTTGTTTTTCCCATTTTATTTGCTCCTTTGTGAAATGCTTCGGGTTATTGTATAAGGTTTCCAGCCACCTTAAGTATGTCAGCGCGGAAACTGTGCCAAGGTCTGCAAGAGATCCTCTCACCGCGCATGACCATTGGTTCAAGTCGAGAAATGCAAGCTTTTAACTCTGGGAATTACCTGGAAGCGATACAAGGTCAACCGGTTCACCAGCAACAGCAAAAAAAGAAATATATGGAGTATGCAGCAACAAAAAAACAAACAAAAGAAAAATATTTTCTAAAGAAAAAAATTCAAAAGCAAATATATGTAATAAAAAAAAACATAAAAAATTTGTTTTTATTTTTTTCACCCTCACTTTCATATTAAAAAGTTATAATTTATGAAAAAAACAAACAAACTGCAAATAAAAGCTATAATAAAACATTGACCGAAAAAAATAAAATATTTTAAAAGCTTCTGGATTACGGCTGGTGAGAATAGAAGAAATACACAGGCATGTAATTTTCAAGAATCTCCGGAGATTTCCCAGAGTGTTCGTTTATTTTATACCCTTCATGGATATTGGCGTTCCGTACATAAGTTTAGGTGTTTCTTACCTAATTGCAAATCTCAGAATTTGTAGCTGCATAATATGCAAAGGAGCACCCAACTGAAAAATGATAAATTTGGAAACGCGGAGATGATGGGGCTTGACCTGCTGAAATAAGGGCGTTCTCATCCCCCCCTAAAAAAAAATCTCCTAGAAAATAATTTATATAAGTTTATTCTTACTCGAATGTGTAGATAGACTCCAGGAATCTGGCGATGGAGCGCTGTACTCCACATGGTTTCAGGAAGTTAGGGTGGCCCCTTATAAAGGGGTTGTCCGGGACTTTAACATCGATGGCCAATCCTTAGGATAGGACATCAATATGTCTGATCGGTGGGGGGTTCGACATCTGACACACCCTCTGATCAGCCATTCCCGATGTCGGTGGCACCCGGAACTGCTCAGTTACGGAGCTGCACAGCCCAGATCCGTCGAAGAAATAGTGGCTGTGATTGGGTACTGCACATCCGCCTCCTATTAATTTGAATAGGGGGCGGATATTCAGTATCCGGCCATGGCCACTATACAGTCGACAGAGATGTGTAGCTCCACAAATGAGCAGTTCTGGCCTCTGCCAACACCATGTACAGCTGATTGGTGGGGGTGCCGGATGTAGCCCCCCTTTGGATCAATTATTGACCATGGGCCATCAATGTTAAAATCCCCGACAACCCCTTTAATCCAACTTAGAAGGCTATGAATGGTGAGAACAAAAGAAATTCACAGGCTCGTGATTTCCAACGATCTCCATAGGTTTTGTGGAGTGTTTGTATATTTATACCTTTGGTGAATATAGGTGTTTCATGCATACATTTAGGCGGTTGATACATAGGAAAGCGCCATGGAATAAATGGTGCTGTAATAATAATAATAGTAGCAAAATAGTAAAACCCACAGCTGCATAATAAGTAAAACACACTCCCCGTTAGTCACTCCTCCCATCCATTCTTCGTTGTAGTCTGCTGGTGAGAATTACAGCACCATAACTATGAGGTTTGGCAGGGCTGAAGGCATTACCACCTTCTTTATCCTTACAAGGACCCACCTGACCACCACTGAGGTCACTGATTGGCTGCAGGGTCTGGCGACAGATGGGTGGGGCTAAAATAAAAACAGCATTACTGGTCTGCAGACTGAATGGTAATAACTGCGGGAAAGCATCAAAGTTTGGAGGGTACAAAGTACACTTAGTTCTGGAAACTTTTCAAAACGTGATGGAGAATCCCTTTAAGTCATCTTCTCCACCTGTCTATCTAAATAGCCTAGCCAATGTATAGTGTCTTACTGGCACCCATGACAGAGAGATTATGCCCCACCAGCCCCTACTAACTACGCCCTGGTCCCTAATGAGCCCGGGTCTACGGCGTATACATATACTGCACAGACGGGATATCTGTCTAGAGACAGGTGTGGCATCACGAGAGCGTCGTTGCTTGTGACTACATGTGTTTTACAACCAGGTGGATCGTGTTGCGTGAAATTAAATGTTACCTTTATTGGAGTTCTTGTGTGATGGAGCCTCGTGCATCAGAGATATCACTTAATAGGTAAAGCATAGAGTGACCCCATAAGTGTAAACCCCCCCAGTGTCCCCGATATAGCAGGAAAGTCAGGAATCACTGCTCCCACAGAGGTGATGGATCATACATGTCATGACAGGGCAACATCTTCCCTTTCCTACATATGGAGAACAGCCCGGGAACATGGAGTGCAAGAGCGTTTTATGATATAAGGACCGCTAGCACCTGGACTGGTTCTGATGGACCTGATACTGCGGCTGCTTCAGTTATGGGGCCCTGCGGCTGGCTCAGTTATAGGGGCACTGCGGCTGGCTATGTAACTTACGGGGACACTGTGACTGGTTATGTTACGGGGACACATGGGTGTAGTTAGGATAACAATTACAGTTCACCAGTAACTAAATATAAACCAGTCAGACTATAATTTACTATGTTGGAGTCCGCCAATGTCAGATGGCCGAGCCCGAGAAAATCCTCAAAATTATACAAAGCTTAAATCTCCTTGAATGATGAGCCAACGTTCAAGCTCAGTAAATACTGCGACGACGTTCAAACTCAATATATACCGCTTCATACCACAGGGCATGCTGCAGACACTTAGATGCTTTCATGATGTTGAAGGAGAACTCTAAGTTTTCATTTGTGATCAGTCATTGGGGAGTCCTTCCTACTCAGGGGTGAGATGGTGAGATCCAACATGTGCTCACATCAATTATGTGACACTAACAAGTATCTACTCTATGTTCCTTTGGTATCACATCTGATGAAGAACTTACAATGATCCATCATGTTCCATAACTAGTCCATTTAATGATGGAGCCAACAAGGTCACATTTCTGAAGAAGGCTGTATGAGTTCTTCATGGGAGGAGACAACTCAAAAGTCTTAATATGATTCCAAGTACTTTGATAGAGCTGTGAACCCAAGAGGTTCTTCACGGAAGGTGGAAGCCAGAATGCCACATAGGAGGATGAAATTCTATATATTATTCATGGAGGGGGAGTCCTAAAGAAGTCATGTTATGAGGATCTCTTTAGGAGTTCCTCATGGGAGAAGACAATCCAAGAAGACATAATGTAAAGGTGATCCCAAGGATGGTGACTCAAGAAGTCATCTTTTGAAAATACATCCTGAAGTACTTCATGGGAAATGGAAACTAGAAAGTCATATAAAAAAAGATGAGATGCACTCCCCAAGATGTCAAATGTTGAAGATCACCTTAGAAGTTCCTCATGGGAGGAGACAACGCTAGAAGTCATAATAGATAGATGATGTCAGAACTACTTCTGAAGGAGTCTCTCACTTTTTGAAAATATCCTTGAAGTTCTTCATGGGAGGTAGAAGCCAAAATGTTTCATATGAAGGTGAGACCCTAAAAAAATAGTTAATGGTAGAGTGAACCCCAAGAAGATTGGTATCTAGAGTTGGGTAGGAATAAAGTAAGTCAAATTATAAAGTCAATTCCAGGAGTTATTCAGAAGATGTACAAATCCAAGAAATCACATTTTGAGGATAGTCCCAAGAGTCCTTCAGAAAATTAGTTGGCCTCCCATTTTTTTAGGTGATCAATAAAGATCTGTAAGGGCGGAGCACCCTAAAAAGTCCCATTTTCTGACATTTCATTGGTTGCCAGCCATGTTTGCCACTCTGCTTTTAACCCTTCACGACTACCATAGCTAATGGTGTCCAGACTTACTCCTCTGCGGGAATTATGCTGCTCAAAAAATGTAGGAATAGAAACGTAAAGGTTTTCCTGCCCACATTTGCCACCAGGGGAGCACATTTAATACAGATTCATACTGTATAGCTAGTATTAGTTTCAAACGGGTCTGTACAAATCTGTATGCATCTAGCTCCCCCTAGTGTTGACTGTAAGAAGCCAGAATTTTAGAATTTATATGGATGTGTGCATGAGAAAAGGAAAATAGTTTATCCGATAGATCCGATGGTACCCAGAATCAAATCCTGATGGATTAACTAGTAATGGATGTTTAATTTTTGGGTGCATTCATCACATGGGTGAGTCATGAGCCAACGCTGTGCCATCCTGAGTTACGACAGGCGTGTTCACAAATGACTCACGCCAGAAATCTTGAATGTTGATTTTCCACTGTCCCTTTATTTCCTGAGCGCGGAGAAGTGACACAATCACAGGAGATGGAACGTCCTATAATAACATTGGCAGGGTTGCCAGCGAAAATGCATTTAGTCATTTCTGCAAACTGTTTGCGTTGGGGGTTGGGAGGATGCAGTTGCTCCACTTTGACAAATAATAGAGATACTATTGAAGGTGTTCGTCCTGGATTGGGCATCTCTCCGCCCTTGTGTGTAGTGTAAGGTTTCGCCGGCAAACAATGGCGTGCAGGAACACCTGCTGTAATGCAACACTGGACATGGAAAATCAGCTCGCCGCCTGAGAACTACACAATACAGCTCAAAAGCAATTGAAATATAACAAAAAAATCTCCTAATGTCATTTTGTGTCATGTTCATTGCATAGATAAAAATGTGCTTACCTTCAGCCACCACCAGAGGGAGCTTAGGAGCTAACTGTATACAGATTTAACCAGAATGCAGTAAGCTCCCCCTAGTGGTGACCTGTCATTTTTGGTGACCTCAGAATAAGCCGCCATGCTTGTATACATGATGAATAACACTATTTCTGGTCATAATATGGCTTGCATTTTTTTTCACCAGTTTTCCCCTCTGCAGGCACTATTTCTAATCTTCAGTCGTCTCTGAGCTGGTGTGTAGAGACTAGCTGCTATGATGTCTCCTATATACAGCAGGCACAGACAGCGAGACTCCTGCTCCTTCATGTAATACACCCTCAATAGTAGGAGCATGAGGGACTTTACACAGCAGTACTGAGCAGTGTAGCTGTGAATTCAGCATGCCAGTGAGATAAAACACTTACTAGAAAGTGCGTGTTTGTCTGTGCTTCTCCCTTCTACTTTATTTGTGTCACCTGTGTGTGATAAGTTAACAATTTTAAAGAGGTTTTCCAGGAAATTAAAAGAATCTTTTTTACCTTTTCTCAAAAACAGCGCCACTCTTATCTATGGCTTGTCTCTGATATTGTGTCTCCATTTTTTTTTTCTTTTCTCAAACAATGTAATAGCTCATTGCAATGCTTTCCCCACTTGTGAGGTTGGATTTATGCCTTATTTACATAACATTAAAAATCCACTTTAAGGCCCCCCCAACCCCATTTCCTAAGAAATGTTTGCAATTTTTCAGACTTCACATGTTTTCAGTTTCCCTTGAGCAGACCATAATTCTTGAGTACCAGCAGCCAATTAAAAGTAAATTAGAGAGATAGAGATGAGTAAAGAAAGAGAAAAAATCCCATTAAAGCCTTCTCTGTTCATGTATTACTTGTCCCAAGCAGACATCTGATTATCTCCAAGGATAGAAATTACATTATCTGACTCTGGGTTAAAGATTTACCCGTCTGTAAAGAATTACAGCTTTTCTTCCTGAAAGCCAAAGAGGCAGTTACCAGAAGGAGAGCTGAATCGAGGGTAAAGGCGGCCATAGACTGGACTTCTCCATCGGGAGATCTGTAGACACACTGCTTTATGTAGTGGCTTTACCTGCAGCTAACAGGCACTGGGCACTACATAAGGAATCTCTCTAGGCTTCCCAGACAATGACCTCACACCCCCATGCCATCCTATTGCTTACCGTGGGTCATAGATTACCCTATATAAGTATGTGCCCCCTCTAAACTTGACATCTAAGGAACAGTGATGGTACATGGAGGTGGTTGGTGATACCAACTCTTCTAGAAGAGTGAACGAATCTCTCTGTTTCCAGTAAAGTTTATTCTGGAGGTTTTAAGTAGATGACAATTGGGGTGTGGTGTAGACTGAGGCCATGAAGGAAATGTGTCTTGTAAAAAGAACCTGATCCAATGGGGAGTTTCCACCTCCTATGGTTGTCAGCTTCGGAAAGATGACAGGTGTAAAATTCTGTTAGGGGAAGCATAGGACCCTAATTCAGGCTCGGACTGGCCAACTGGCTAACAGGAGAAACCTCTGGTAGGCCCCTGTGAATTATCTAATGAGTAGTGAAGGGTGAACGAATCTCTGTGTCTACAGTAAAGCCTATTCTGGAGATGTTAAGTAGATGGAAATGGGGTGTGGGGTAGACAGAGGCCATGAAGGAAACGTGTCTTGTAAAAAGAACCTGATCCAATGGGGAGTTTCCACCTCCTATGGTTGTCAGCTTCGGAAAGATGACAGGAGTAAAATTCTGTTAGGGGAAGCACAGGACCCTAATTCAGGCTCGGACTGGCCAACTGGCTAACAGGAGAAACCTCTGGTAGGCCCCTGTGAATTATCTAATGAGTAGTGAAGGGTGAACGAATCTCTGTGTCTACAGTAAAGCCTATTCTGGAGATGTTAAGTAGATGGAATTGGGGTGTGGGGTAGACAGAGGCCATGAAGGAAATGTGTCTTGTAAAAAGAATGCAATCCATTTAGAGGTTTCCACCTCCAATAGGTGCCGGTTTCGGAAAGATGGCAGGTATAAAGTTCTGTTTGGGGAAGGAGGCACAAAAGCCTAGTCAGGCTTGGACTGGCCCACAGGCAAACAGGAGAATCCTCCGGTAGGCCCCTGTGAATTATCTAATGAGTAGTGAAGGAAAAAAAACTCATCTAATCATTCATTAGGCAATCTAGCCAGATTAATATCCCATAGCAAAAGGAACTTTGTGTGCTGGGGTCAGGTTATTTATGCATGTGGCTGAACATTGGGCCCCAAGAATCATTGTTACTGGTGGGCCTTCCTTTGCCAAGCCAGTCCGGCACGGAGCCTCATGCATACTGCACTGACTAATCAGTGTCCAGAAAATTTTATTTTTTTTTTTGAGTTGTTCAGTAGTCAGATTGTTTGTGGAGTGGACAGAAAAGAGCCATAATGGGGTGTTCCCTAAAAATGGTGGAGTCTACCATGGGTGGGGGAGGCAGTAAGCAGTCAATTTTGTGATCCCGTGTTCTCTATTCCCCCCCGCATACACATTAGAGGAAAGTTGGTCAAACCCTCTGATTTTGGTCGATCTTAAAGAGGGTATTTAGGAAAAAACTCTGAAAGAATAACTGTGTTGCCCAAAGCAACCAATTGCAATACAGTGATCGGTTGCCTTATTTGGCCTTTAGCCACTTCTATAAATCTCCCCCCCTATTAGAATGATTCATTACACCGCTATTAGACTATACATCTAAAAACCGGAAAACCCCTTTAAGTGGAATTGTCATTTATGGAGTCGCTGCTGTATTATTTCCTTCCCGGCCTCATTTCCCCGGTGTGCGCTCCATTCACATCATGTAAACAAGGGCTTGTTATTGTGAAGCCTCCCGTGGAGACCGGGCCGAGCGTTCCTCCGCACATGATATATACCCAGGTGGAAGGGTTTGGTTTGGATGACTTACTCATTTGTCATCGCGTCTAAAATCAACATTCAGCATTTAGTGTCACCGTGGAAACAAAACACCATCTACAATAAAAAAGATCAAAAACAGAAAAAAAAAAAAAAACACCACACATACAGTGGGGAAAGAAGTATTTGATACAATAGAAAAACATAACTTAATGTTTGGTACAGAAACCTTTGTTTGCAATTACAGAAGTCAGACGTTTCCTGGAGTTCTTGACCAGGTTTGCACACTCTGCAGCAGGGATTTTGGCCCCCTCCTCCTTACAGATCTTCTCCAGATCTATCAGGTGTCGGGGCTGTCACTGGGCAACTTTGAGTTTCAGCTCCCTCCAAAGATTTTCTATTGGGTTCAGGTCTGGAGACTGGGGCTAGGGCACTCCAGGACCTTGAGATGCTTTTTACAGAGCCACATCTTAGTTACCCTGGCTGTGTGTTTCAAATCATGGTTATGCTGGAAGACCCAACCATGCTCCATCTTCAATGTTCTTACCGAGGGAAGGAGGTTGTTTTGATACATGACCCCATCCATCCGTTCAATACGGTGAAGTTGTCCTGTGCCCTTTGCAGAAAAGCAACCCCAAAGTATGAGGTTTCCCCCACCACGCTTCATGGTTGGGATGGTGTTCTTGTGATTGTAATCGTCCTTCTTCCTCCAAACTCGGCGAGTGGCGTTGATACCAAAAATTTCTATTTTGGTCTCATCTAACCACATGACCTTCTCCCATATCTCTTCTGGATCACCCAGATAGTCATCGACAAACCTCAAATGGGCCTGGACATGTGCTGGCTTGATCAAGAGGACCTTGCGTGCCCTGTAGGATTTTAATCCATAACAGCACAGTGTGTTACTAACGGTAATGTTTGAGACTGTAGTCCCAGCTCTCTTCAGGTCATTGACCAGGCCCTCCCATGTAGTTCTGAGATTATTCCTCCCCTTTATCAGAATCACCCTTACCCCATGAGACGAGATCTTGCATGGAGCCCCAGGCCAAGGAAGATTGACAGTCATCTTGTGTTTCTTCCATTTTCTAATAATTGTGCCAACAGTTGTTGCCTTCTCACCAAGCTGCTCGCCTATTGTGCAGGTCTATAATTTTGTCCCTGGTGTCCTTACACAGCTCTTTGGTCTCGGCCATGGTGGAGAGGTTGAACTGTGATTGAGTGTGTTGACAGGTGTCTTTTATACAGGGAACAAGTTCAGACAGGTGCAATTAATACAGGTAATGAGTGCAGAGTAGGAGGCTTCTTACAGAAAAACTAAACAGGTCTGTGAGAGCCAGAATTCTTGCTGGTTGGTCGGTGATCAAATACTTATTTCATGCAATAAAATGCAAATTAATTATGTAAAAATCCTACAATGTGCTGACATGATTTATTTAAAAAGGGTTTACCAGTTTCATGTAAAGTAATTTTACGGTAGGAAATCATGGAAATCTCAGCCTCTGCTTTAAATCGAGATCTCAGCTTGCTGTCAGTGAACGGACACATCCGCATGTTCCCATAACAGTGTATCAGAGCCATGAGCTAAAATGCCGTGCACCTGCGTCAGCCCAGGCTCCAACTTCCTGCAAAAAAAAAAAAAAAACTACATTTCCATTCACTGCTTACAAGCAGAGATCTTGCAATTGATGAAAAATGGGAACAGATAATTAGAAAGTTGCATGTTAAAAAAAAACTAAAAAAAAAAAATCTAAAATGATAAAAACTTCCCAAGTGCTGTAAATATTTCTTATTCTGCATATTAATTCATATGTTAGTGCAGAAGTTTGTGCTCCAGAGCAGCACTCTCTGGGGATATTGTAACCGTAGACAGCCATTTTGGATGTGATAGGAAACAGCTTTTAGTCACCCAAGTGTATGAGTATTTTAAAAGTTCACATTGAGTAGATAAAAAAAACCAAAAAAAAAAACCAACTCATTGGGACAAAAGCAGCGGCATGACAGTCCACGGAAATGAGAGAAAACTGGAATAAAATGGTCGACTTCGACCATGACAAACAACTATCCTGTGAAAATGACGAACATTTGAAATCATTCAAAGCAACGTTTTTGTTTTTTTATTTCCCAGCATGGCCTAGTGATCATTCATTGTGGGCCTTAAAGGGGTTATCCACTTGATCTTTAATTTTCACAAACATGTTGGTGGGTGGAGGGGGGTGTGTGATTTTGTGACAGTTATTAATACATAAGTATTACAAATTCTCCTCCTGTACTTCTTCCTCACAGATATCATTTTCCACTTCGAGAATATGAGAACAGAATCATGTGACCAGCTCCGCTCATCAGTCTCCTCCAATTGGAAAAACACATCACATGCGAAAATGCGAAAGCTCTATTTCCATTGGAGGAGACTGATGGGCAGGGCCGGTCACGTGATCCTCTAACAGCAGCCATTTTGAAAACAGAAGAGCTGTGTAAGTCCGTTTGGAGAAAAAAAAAAAAAAAGTGTAGGAGCAGAACCAATAATACCTATATATTAGGGTCACAAAATCAAGTCCTCAACGCATTTGTTAAAAAAAAAAAAAAAAAAAAAAAAAAAAAAAAAAAATATAGGAAAAGTCTACAGCCCCTTTAAGTGTGTAATTAGATATCCCCGTTTTGTTTTGTTTTTTTTCAAATTATCCGGAATTCGTCTTGGCAGTGATGAACTTGCTGAGCAAAGTGATTTAAAGCTTCCCAGTCAGTGACCGGAAACATCAGTGCAGCCCTAGAGGGGAGTAAACTACCAAGTATCAACTTCCCCTCCTTTACCCCAAGACCACCAAAGAGGAGCCGTTAATTCCCGGGGTGTAATCGAAGGGTTAAGTATTAACTCCTCCAGGACTCTAGACCACCAGGGCTCCTGGACTTTTTTTTTTTTTTTTTTTTTTAGAATTTTCTGTTGCATTTTACATTCTGAAAAATACGGTAAATTTTTGTGTGTGTGTCCCCCCCCCCCCCCCCCCCCGTTTTAAGCGAAACCAGGGAGTGCCCGAGGCCTCTCCAACATGTGCGGCTTAAGAAACTTCCAAGAGGTAGAGAAAAAACAAACATGTGTTTCCAATCTGCGCGGCCGGTGACTCCCAGCTCTTAGTCATCGTTTCCATGATTAAGAGGAAAGACTTTTTTTTCCCTGTATCCACCTTTTTATGTTTTGCTTTCCATAAAGATGTAAAGAATTTCCAATTTTTTCACCTAAAAAATTACCTGAAAGTTCTGTACACAGTATTCAGCGTAAAAGGCCCGTAACGACCCTGTGGGTTCGTCGTGCCACGGATCTTTCGGACTAATTAGTCTTCCTACGACTAGGGCTCATCTGATGGTTGTCACTTATTCCGCTTGACAAAGCAAAAGACGTTTCGCAGCCTCTGTGGGTTTCGCAACAGCAGAGCTTAACCACAGGCTCATAAGCCAAGTGCTCGCCATGTGCCCTTTTATTGCTTTATGTGAAATGTAGAAGTCGGAAAAGAGGAGACCACAAAAAGGAAGACACAAACCAAGAGCACAGAAACCGAAAAATAAAAATCAAGTTTTTAGATTAATTTTAAAGCCAAAAAAAATAAAAAGAAAAAACCTTGCACATAAATATGCGCACAGAATGGCCATCGTTGCAGGGCTAATGCAGAACTACCGCGCTGAGAACAAAAACGGGCAATGTCCACAGTATTGAGTATGAAAAAATGAAAAAGTCACCTTCTTTGCAAAACAGCGCCACATTTCTCCACAGGTTGTGCGTGGTACTACAGGTTTTACATGGTCGGTTCAGGTCCTGCAGTCAGGTCGGAATAAAACATCATCGTAGAGATTTTGCTAGAGAAATATCGGATTATCAAATGCTGAATTAAAGGAATTTTATTGTATTTTTTTTTAAATTTTACATACGAGTCCCCATAAAATTAAAACCAGATCATTGATTTATTTGTACAGGATTTTTATTTTCTAATTAGGTATCAAATTATATTCAAACATAAGTTATGTCTTTGATTAATATAAGAAAAAGGCGCAAATTCTGAATAAACGCGTTACGGCCTTGCGTACATATACAATATACATATATGAATTTAACCTATCAACAAATCTGGTACCTTGTATCATTGGTTGAATATCTGAAACATACAGACGAATGGCGAGCTTCATATTGAAAAAAAAAAAAAAAAAAAAAAAAAAGAGAACAAAAAAAATACAAGAAGACCAAGAAAAAAAAAAAAGCCTTGCGCTAAAATAAAAATATAGCACAACTTTATTTATTTATTTTTTTTTAGAAAAGGCTGTTCAAAATACTAAAACAAACATCGTCCCTTTATCCCCTCCCCCACCCTGGTATGAACTTTTGGTTGACTGTACACTTCCATTATACCATCTCTCTGTTGTTTCGGATGGCGCAACAAAGGATCATGCTGAAGATCATTCCGAAAATCTGCAAGATAAAAAGTTCATGGGTTAAAGAAGTTCTCAGTCTGAAATAATTTTATTAGGACAACAATTAGATGGCAGATCAGTAGATCAAGGGGGAATAGTGTGCCGGTTTGACTCTTGGTCCAATCAGCGATCGGTAGATCAAGGATAATTAGCCCGCCGGTCTGACTCTTGGTCCAATAAGCGATCGGTAGGACTACAGCGCTGGTCTCACTCCTGGATCCACTAGTGATCTGTAGATCAAGGAGGACTACAGCGCCAGGCTGACTCCTGGACCAATCAGTAGATCAAGTAGGACTACAGCGCAGGTCTGACTCTTGGACCAACCAGCGGTCATTTGATCAAGGAGGACTACAGCGCAGGTCTGACTCCTGGACCAACTAGTGAGCTGTAGATCAAGGACGTCTACAACACCAGGCTGACTCCAGGGCCAATCAGGGATCGGCAGATCAAGGATGACTATAGGCCTAGTCTGACTACTCAGTGATCAGAAGATCAAGGAGGATTATTGCACTTGTCTCACTCCTGAATCAACCAGCAATTAACAAATCAATGAGAATTACAGTACTGTTCCAACTCTTGGACCAACCAATGATCAAGGAGGACTACAGCGCCTGTCTGACTCTTGGACCAACCAGTAATTAGTAAATCAAAATGGACTACAGAGCTGGCCTCACTCCTGGATCAACCAGCGATCAGAAGATCAAGGAGTACTACAGCACAGGTCTTGACTCCTGGACCAACTAGTGATCAGGAAATTAAGGAGTAATACAGGCCTGGTCTGATTTCCCAGCGATCAGAAGATCAAAGATAACTATTGCACTTGTCTCATTCCTGAACCAACCAGCAATCAACCAACAGATCAACGAGGAATAAAGCTCTGTTACAACTCTTAGACCAACCAACAATCAGTAGATCAAGGAGGACTACAACGTCTGTCTGACTCTTGGACCAACCAGCAATTGGTAAATCAAGGTGGACTACAGAGATGGCCTGACTACTGGATCAACCAGCAATCAGAAGATCAAGGAGGACTGCTAAACCGACTCCTGGACCAGTCAATAATCTGGATACCTAGGAACTAATCTAACTCCAGGACCAACTAGAGATCAGTAGATCAAGGAGGGCTACAACACCAGTCTGTCTCCTGGATCAACCAGCAATTAGTAGATCAAAGAGTACTAGAGCGCTGGTCTGACTCCCGGGCCAACCAGTGGTCGGTAGAGCTAGGAGGACTACAGCTATATTTAGGCAACAAATGGTTCAGGCCATTTTAAAAGCTTATACCTCTGACATGCAGAATCTGCTGTAGATGCTTCTATACCGATACACAGCCTGCGGGATTCACCCCATCCCACAGCAGACTAATCTTACTTTCACGACCTGGATCAGCTGGTATGGGGTTCTTGACTAAAATTCAAGCGGTGCAAGTGGCGGACAGCCATACATACGTACCATGACCACTGCAATTCCAATTCCGACTGCTCCAATAATGTGAAACTTCTTGTTGAAAATTTCCGCGATGGCATTGGGACAACCCTGGAAAATTAAAAGAAATATTATAAATATCAAAGCCAGGTCAGAATATCCAATAATGTTGATTTTGTGGCAATTATTTTGACATGGGATGTCCAACCTTTTATTATATGCCCTGCCACGACTAGGGGGAGCTCAGGAGAATACTTCACACCAATGTATTACTGAGTATACAGGGAGCTCCCTCTAGTGGTGGCTGTAGGCAGCCCAAATTTTAGCATTTAAAGGTGTATTCTTGTTGCATCAATCATCACCTACCCCTTCTATATTTTCATGCTGCACCAATCCACAGATGGTTTACATTCCACCACATACAATAACTGCATGATAAAGACTAATCAAGACTACTATACCTGGACAGTTAATGCCTCCAATCCAGACTTGGGACAAATATCGGACAGGAGAGTTTCTGCTCCTATGACTTTACCGCAACAATCCAACTGCAAAATTAAACCACCAGAGGGCGTAACTTACAATACTGACAGTCAATAATAGCAAAAAACAGGTACTAAAATAAAAATAAAGATGAAAAAGGGAAAAAGGGGAGGGCTTAGTGGCCAAACATATATTACATATATAAAAATAAAAGGTAGACGATGAGGTAAAGGGGGCAGCCATGGGGCAGAGTTGGAGGGACGGAATCAACCAGCCAGTGGGTTGTGAGGGGAGGTTAAAGAGGGAAGGATGGCCAGCCAGCCAGGGGGAATAGAGGGTGGTTAAAGAGGGAGGGACAGACAGCCATGGGAGGGTCAAAGAGGGAAAGGCGGACAGCCATGGGAGGGTCAAAGAGGGAAAGGCGGACAGCCATGGGAGGGTCAGAGAGGGAAAGGCGGACAGCCATGGGAGGGTCAAAGAGGGAAAGGCGGACAGCCATGGGAGGGTCAAAGAGGGAAAGGCGGACAGCCATGGGAAGGGTCAAAGAGGGAAAGGCGGACAGCCATGGGAAGGGTCAAAGAGGGAAAGGCGGACAGCCATGGGAGGGTCAAAGAGGAAAAGGCGGACAGCCATGGGAAGGTCAAAGAGGGAAAGGCAGACAGCCATGGGAAGGTCAAAGAGGGAAAGGCAGACAGCCATGGGAGGGTCAAAGAGGGAAAGGCGGACAGCCATGGGAGGGTCAAAGAGGGAAAGGCGGACAGCCATGGGAGGGTCAAAGAGGAAAAGGCGGACAGCCATGGGAAGGTCAAAGAGGGAAAGGCGGACAGCCATGGGAAGGTCAAAGAGGGAAAGGCAGACAGCCATGGGAAGGTCAAAGAGGGAAAGGCAGACAGCCATGGGAGGGTCAAAGAGGGAAAGGCAGACAGCCATGGGAGGGTCAAAGAGGGAAAGGCGGACAGCCAAGGAAGGATTAAAGAGGGAGAGATGGACAGCTATGGGAAGATCAAAGAGGAAAGGGATGGGCAGCCAAGGAGGGTCAAATAGAGAAGGGACGGACAACCATGGGAGGGTCAAAGAGGGAGATACGGACAGCAAGGAGAAGGTCAAAATGAGACGGACAGACAGCCATGGGCGCAGTTAGAGATGAAGGGACGACCAGGTGGTCAAGACACTGACTTACCTAGCTGTCCTTAAGGGAAGGAGACAGAGGGGAGAAGCATGGAGAGAAAGAAAAAGAAGCAGAACAGCAAGATGATTGATGCTTTTTTTTGTAGGGGCCCGGAGACTTACAGCAAAATGAATGGACTTCAGGGTTTCCTTCAGAGCGGCGTCTTGGTTCTGCTTATATTTGTCGTAGGTCTCTGTGTAAAATGTCTGTAGTTCATTCACTACCTAAAGAGAAAGAACAAAAGCATCTCATGATTACAGCTCTGAAAATACAAAAAAAGAACTACAGTATGTCAGGAATTTCTGAAGGAAGAAGACAATGCGGTATGTGCCTGTACATAATACCGCCATACATTGCTCACAATACTAAAACTATATACAGCCCACATGCTTCAATGCCCAAACAATAACGCTCCCATTTTCAAGGGTACTCTAGGAACTGCAGATCCCTGGGCAGTTGCCCAGTCTGCCCACCCCTAACGTTGATCAGTCTAGTACTGCCATAATACGCGGATATTATACATTATACACATATAAAACGCAATTATTCATTGTATTTTACCCAATGACCAGAAAAATAATATATATATTTTTTTACCTTGTCCTTATTGGCAAAACCCCAGATTCCTGCCGCGATTTCAATGGCAAAAATGACGAGAAGGAAAGCAAAGAACTGAAGGGGGTTAAAAAAAACAAACAAAAAAAACAGTAACTAAAAATGCTCCATGACATCAATATACACACATTTACCGAGGCAAACAGCGCCACCGTTACCCCTTGGCCATGTCTGGTATTGCAACTCAGTGAAACCAAACGACTTACCAGTCCCAGCATGCACTCTGACTCCTGAATTGCACCACAGCATCCAAGGAAACCAACCAACATCATAAGGGCTCCAGCGCCAATCAAGATGTAGACCCCTACGAGAAGAAACACTGGAGATGCAATGTCCATCATAAACAAGGTGATTGTCCCCACTAGGGGGAGCTCATGAGCTTACTGTATACTATTTATCCATTGAGATCTATAATAAAACAGTATGCAGGAAACTTCTTAGCTCCCTGTGGTGGTGTCTGGAAGAAAATTTTTTTTTAAGTGCAACCTTCATTTTAGTTTAATTCATAAATCAATAGTACATATGAAAATGAGCAATTTTGCAAAATATCTTATCGGAGAAGTCTGCCTCTTTCTCCTCCTGGATTGATTTTTTTTACTCTCAATTCACAAGTAAAGTCTGGACATTTTTTCCTCATTACTGAGATAGGAGATGACAGCTGGTGCTTATAAAATTTTATGTAGAGGGGAGGAGCTAGAGGCAGACCCAGACATTCAAGGGAGGAGCTAGAGGCAGACCCAGACATTCAAGGGAGGAGCTAGAGGCAGACCCAGACATTCAAGGGAAGAGCTAGAGGGAGACACAAACATTCTAGGGAGGAGCTAGAGGCAGACCCAGACATTCTAGGAAGGAGCTAGAGGCAGACCCAGACATTCTAGGAAGGAGCAAGAGGCAGACCCAGACATTCTAGGAAGGAGCAAGAGGCAGACCCAGACATTCTAGGAAGGAGCAAGAGGCAGACCCAGACATTCTCCTGCAAGTTCTCCTAAAACGACATTAAATATAAAGTGTAACTGTTTCATGACACTTGCAGCAGAATGTTTGTGCCTGATTCTAGCTCCGCCCTAATAGAATCTTATGATTTGCAACTGTAATCTTCTCTCTCAGTAATGACAGAAGACACATTTTCCACCATGAATTAAAAGTGAAATTTCAGTCCAGGAGGAGAAAAAAAAAAAAAAAAAAGCAGATTTGTCTGATAGATATATTACAAAGTTGCTTATTTTCATGTGTACCATTGAATTACTAAATAAAAATTAAAACAATTCCCCTTTAGTTTTTGAATTCTATGTCTGCAGCTCAGCTTCAGGAAAAAATTGAGCCCTAATCGCTAAATATTGATAAAATTAAATGGGAAACTTACCAGTATAAAAGGAATTTGCGTTGGTATCTACCTCAAACATGGTCTTTGTCTGATTGTCGAACCGCAGCCATAGTCCTATTGCGAGAACGGCTGTTCCTGCCAGCTGTGGAGACACAGAACATGTATGTAGAACTGACTTATCGACAATGTCATAACGTGATAATTATCACACACGAGAGGGCAGGAGTCTCAGGGTCACAAAACAACTGGGTAGAGCAGTAATAGGGCAGCCTGACTCCCGACAGATGCACTCATCAGTATTCCAATTTATGAAATATACCAGAAATCGGTCAGACGGTAAGACTAACCACTGCTTTCTTACTTTACTTGATTTTTTTTTTTTTTACCCTGCCCTTCAACCATGCTCACATTTGTCATCACCGTTTTTGCTCGACTAATCTTCAACTCTCCTTCGCTATCCCCAAGCCCTTGCAACCTTGAACCAAATAATCTCCCCCTCTCTCTTACCCCCCCACCTCGCTTCATCTGCAGACATACTCCTTAACCTCAGACCTCTCCTACTAAAACACAATACAAGTCGGTCACTCTCTTTCACCCACCTGCTTTCCCTTTCTCTGTTTCTTCTCACTGCTGGTGACATATCCCCTAATCCTGGCCCCCTACCTCATAAATCCCACTAATACTCACCCCTAACTTTCTCACACTAAGAGAAACTACTGCAATCCCTCAAACTTAAAACCTGTGCCACTGACCCCCTCCCTCCCGCACCCTCTTTCTGGAGCACTTTGGAATGCTCGCTCCATCTGCAACAAGCTCCAAATGATCCACGACCTCTTTACCTCCCGCAAACTTTCCTTCCTGGCCCTCGCTGATACCTGGCTGACACCCCCTGACACGGCCTCCCCGGCTGCACAGTTATGTCGGCCTCCACTTTACCTACACTCCTCGCCATGCCAACAGACAAGGTGGAGGAGTGGGTTTCCTCCTTTCTAAACATTGCTCCTTCAACCCTATCCAACCCCCACCCTCCCTTATCCTCCCTTCTTTCGAGGTTCACTATGTCCGTATTTACTCTCCCTCTAATCTCCAAATGGCTGTCATATACCGACCACCGGGCTCAGCCACTGCCTTCATCGACCAAGTCTCCACCTGACTCCTCCACTTTCTCTCTTCTGACATCCCCACCATCATCATGGGGGACTTCAACATCCCCATTGACACCCACCAGCAAGCAGCCTCCAAACTCCTGTCACTTACCGCATCCTTTGGACTTACTCAGTGGTCCTCCACAGCCACCCACACAGATGGACATACATTAGACCTCATCTTCACCCGCCTCTGTTCCCTATCTAATCTCACAACTTCTCCCTTCCCCCCTATATGACCACCATCTACTCACCTTCTCATCCTTGTCCTCCTCACCTGCCCCCCCCATGTCCAGCCACTAGCACATCCTCGCAGAAACCTCACACACCTAGACATCCACAGACTCTCAGACTCCCTTCTACCTCTGTCCTCCATATCTTCACTCCACAACACGGACAGTGCCACCGCTTTCTACAACGCCACCCTCACATCAGCCATAGACTCAGTCGCCCCTCTCATGCATGGCAAAGTGCGACAAACCAATAGGCAACCCTGTCACAACAACCTCACCAAAAAACTTCGACAAGCATCCAGGGTCGCGGAGCGGTACTGGAAGAAAACACGCCTGCCAGACGGCTTCACTGCTCTCAAACAAGCTACATTTGCCTTTAAATCAGCCCTCACCTCTGCTAAACAAACTTTTTTCCCAAACCTTGTATCTTCACTATCCCACAACCCAAAACAACTGTTCAGCACATTCAACTCTCTCCTCCGCCCACCACTGCCACCTCCAACTCCCCTCATCTCTGCTGAGGACTTTGCCATCTACTTCAAAAACAAGATCGATTAAACAAGGCAAACCTTTACAGTTCCCCCACCCCAACCGCTCCACATACCAGACCTCTGCCCTTCTCTAATAACCTCCCTCTCCCACATCACTGAAGGAGAGCTTACTCATCTCCTTTCCAAATCACGCCTCACCATCTGTGCACTTGATGCCATCCCTTCCCTCCTGCTCCCCAACCTCACTGACATGATCATTCCAGCCCTAACCCATCTCTTCAACCTATCCCTAACTTCTGGTACCTTCCCCTCTGCCTTCAAACATGCCACCATAACACCCATCCTCAAAAAATCTAACCTTGACCCAACTGCTCTGCCCAGCTATCGCCCCATATCACTGCTCCCATTTGCTTCCAAACTCCTTGAACAGCATGTCCATGCTCAACTTTCCTCCCACCTCTCATCTAACTCCCTCCTTGACATACTGCAATCTGGCTTCCGCCCCCACCACTCCACTGAAACTGCCCTGACCAAAATTACTAATGACTTACAGCCAAAGCTAACAGACAGTTCTCCATCCTCCTTCTCGACCTGTCCTCTGCCTTCGACACAGTTGACCACTGCCTACTGCTACAGATTCTTTCTTCCCTTGGCATCAAAGACCTTGCCCTGTCCTGGATTGCCTCATACCTTTCTGACCGCACATTCAGCGTTTCCCACTCCCACACTACCTCCTCATCCCGCCCTCTATCTGTTGGAGTCCCCCAAGGCTCTGTCCTGGGGCCCCTACTTTTTTCCCCCCCATCTATACTCTTGGCCTAGGACAACTCATACAGTCCCATGGCTTCCAGTACCACCTGTATGCAGATGACACTCAGATCTACCTCTCTGGCCCAGATGTCACCTCTCTGCTGTCCAGAATCCCAGAGTGTCTATCAGCCATATCCTCCTTCACCTCTCGCTTCCTAAAACTCAATGTAGACAAAACTGAACTCATTATCTTTCCTCCATCTCACGTATCTCCCCTACCCGATCTATCTATTATGGTAAACGGCATCACGCTCTCTCCCGCACCTGAAATCCGCTGCCTCGGAGTAACTCTCGACTCTGCCCTGTCCTTCAAACCACACGTCCAAACTCTTGCCACCTCCTGTCGCCTCAAGCTCAAAAATATTTCCAGAATCCGTCCCTTCCTCAATCTACTAAAACTCTTGTACATGCCCTCATTATCTCCCCCCTTGACTACTGCAACACTCTCCTCTGTGGCCTCCCTGCCAACTCTCTTGCACCACTCCAGTCTGTCCTCAATTCTGCTGCCCGACTAATCCACCTCTCTCCTCGCTACTCCCCTGTCTCCCCCTCTGCAAATCCCTCCATTGGCTCCCAATTCCCCAACGAATCCAGTTCAAACTACTAACACTGACCTACAAAGCCATCCACAACCTTTCCCCTCCCTATATCTCTGAACTAATCTCCCAATACCTTCCCTCACGTAATCTTCGATCCTCCAAAGACCTCCTACTCTCCTCCGCACTTATTCGTTCCTCACACAACCGCCTCTAAGATTTCTCCCGAATATCCCCTATCCTCTGGAATTCCATGCCTCAACACGTCCGATTATCCACCACCCTCGGATCCTTCAAACGGAACCTGAAAACCCATCTTTCCAGGAAAGCTTACAGCCTGCAATAACCATTCTGCCGCCTCACCACCGCCTGAGCTGCCACCTCATCACCACCAGACCTTCTGTCTCTTCCTCACTAACCCGTAGAATGTAAGTCCGCAAGGACAGGGTTCTCTCCCCTCTGTACCAGTCCGTCATTGTAAATTTGTTTACTGTTAACGAGATCTATAACTTTGTATGTAACCCCCTTCTCATGTACAGCACTATGGAATTAATGGCGCTATATAAATAAATAATAATTACAAAGCAGCAGCACCATGCACAGTACATGATCATGTTGAGTACAGAAGATGGCAGTGATGGCTCAGCCCGTTTCTCCTGTGTTTTTTTCTTCTATATTTTTGTTTACTTCTAAAACTTTGCAAATTGCTTTACTATGGATTTAATCTTATTTCCTCAAAAAAACAAAACCCCTAATAAAATGAATTGCAAAGTTTTAGAACTGGACAAAAATTATAAAAGAAATGAAAAAAAAAATAACTTTTTCTTCATCTTTTTTGATATTAGGGGATTTTTTTTGTACAGAAAATACAAATCCCCCTAATAAAGTTATTTGCAACATTTTGTAACTTGACAAAACAAAATTCTAAAAAAAAAAAAAAAAAAAAAAAGTTATTAATCTGTCAATCAGCTTTCCCAGGAACAGATATAGGTAAAGAATGGCAGAATAAACTTGGAACAATCTCAGGATGACAAACGATCATAGTAAAAAGAGCTCAGTTTCCCTGCAGCGCCCCTACAGGATAAAAGAGGCATTACACCCCTTATAGGAAAAATGAGGCATTACACAATTCCTATGGAGGTTATTGGTATGGGTAAGTAATAAGGGCAAAAGACGCTCTCTGGAAGCAGAAAAGGGAAGGATGGCTTATTAAAGGGGAGTGGTTAAAGACAGTCCCAAAGCTGTCCAAATCCTAAATGCCGAAGTCATTAGCATGAAAAACTAGAAAAGTCCTCCCCCCTCCATCATCACTACTTTACATTACATATCTCTAGTTCTAAGAACCTCCGGATACAGTTACGTGCGTGACCGATCGCATGCAATTTTGAGGTTAGTGGCCCTTTAAGTAATAGTGGAAGCGACAGTCAGGTGAAACCGCCGCGCTCTACCCAAATTTTCCACAAAGACGACTCATTGTTCTCTGGTGTAAGGCGGTAATAATGAAGCCACGGATTACTGCTCAGACTGGTTTTTCCTCACATCGCTCAAAACTGGTGGAATGGAATTCTCGTACACTGAAACAATCACGTGAGCCGAGAACATGACCACTCGTCGTCTTCCGGACCATCTGGTTCTTTTTAAAAAAAATTAAAAAAAAAAAAAATGTATGATACTAAATTTTTTGCACTATACCCATAAATCAGAGGGATCAGGATGAGCAATATACTAGTGAATGAGGAGCCACAGGATGAGCAATGCACTAATGTATCAGAAGGCTCAGGATGAGCGCTGTACTCATGAATCAGGGGGCTCAGGATGAGTGGTATACTTGTGAATCAGGAGGCCCAGGATGAACAGTGCAGAGAAAATACCCATATATTTGTGTGATGACTGATGGGGGGGGGGGGGGGGAGGGTACAGGACATGGTCTCTAAATTTACAGTCTGTGGTAACTTCCTACACAACACTCGGCACTAATCCAAGAGAGTCAGATAAAGCGAAGGGCTGGAAATACTGAGCAAAGAAAACGGCGAGTGTTATGTTTCCGTAGCAACAGATTGACAGCAACAAATCTCCAAGCAACCGCTGTATGAACTCATGGTATGGTGTATGGGGGGGATGAGACTGTACAACGTGACTGCCAGAAGAGGAGAGATACTTCAGTCATCAATGACCGTGTCGCAGAGGGATTCCCCTCAGACAGCAGTGTCAATCACAGAGTACTCCCCGCCCATGATGTTGGCATCAGTCGTAGAGAGGTACGCGTCGAAGACAGCATCAGTAGGAGTGTGCCCCCTCAATAACATCTGCAGATCCCACTCCCGCACCAACAGCGCCAGCCACTCCCGCACCAACAGCGCCAGCCACTCCCGCACCAACAGCGCCAGCCACTCCCGCACCAACAGCGCCAGCCACTCCCGCACCAACAGCGCCAGCCACTCCCGCACCAACAGCGCCAGCCACTCCCGCACCAACAGCGCCAGCCACTCCCGCACCAACAGCGCCAGCCACTCCCGCACCAACAGCGCCAGCCACAACAGTTTTTCCAAAAAGGGGCTAGACGATGGCTCAGACTGTGACACATCTTGCCCCCGGCCAAAGATCGCTCTGTGCCGCTGATGCCAGCCAGTATACTTGTGAATCAGGAGGCCCAGGTCCACAAGTATAGAGCGATTGATGCCAGCCAGTCTACAACCAACAACTATAGCACAAGTGGGCAGTCCCAGGCCTAACCCAACCCCCATCAATGAGGAATAATGTACTTTTAAAAACAGTCGGGGGGCAGAATACGGGGGTATTGCTGGGAACGACACCCGCAGCAGGATGATGGGAATGATGACAGCAGAAGAGGAGGAGTGAGCTGACTTTATAGGAGGCAGTGACCAGTCCAAGCATGTGATGATGTTAGTGATGATGTGAGGAGGAGAAGGAGGAAGTTTGTGGGAAGTGACAGAAAAAGAAGAAACGTTCACAAGAAGTTCATGTCATATCACGTGGATGAAGCCCCACGGTCCAAATATTTCTATAATCTTATATATGTTGTGAAATTAGAATCCATTCACGACTACCAAGACCCTGAATCATGAGACGATCACATGATCTGTACCGAAAGTCATGGACAGTTATGTCTTTACACATGCCACAATGCTTAAAGGGGTAGAAGGTAAGGATCTGCGCTTCTCTGGATTCGGGCCATCCAGGCAGATAGTGAATGAAGAGGCGGCTGCGCACACAGTTCTCTACATTCACTTCTATGGGAGTCATGGAAAAAGCCTTGTGAGCGTTCTTGGCCAATGCCCACAGAAGTGACTATAGAGAGTATAGGGGTTGGTGGGACCCCAATTTCACCATCCATCTCACATCTATATCATTATCCTTCACAGATGCCAAAAATGTCTTGAATGGGGAAAAAAAACCCCTTTAAGATCCCAGATCCCACACCTAAGGCGGGGACACAGGCACCGGTTCAATCTCAGGTTTATTCTCCCCCATCCTTTCAGGACCACCCAGCTGTGAGTAAGGTTTGCATAAATGGCGGCGCCACCCCATTGATCCAGGACACCTCCAATTTTTGCCAGAATTGTGGCGCTAGACCTGCAAAATTTGTGACTTTCGGCAACTATGCAAGCAGTAGGTAGCTACGCCACGGTGCAATATCCCAAATATTGACACCCTATTACTCAAAAACGTCAGCAAGAGTCCACGGTTCTCACAAACCAAATGCCAAAATCATTCTCTGTCCCATCCCTTTAAATAGTCCCCAGACATAATTTTGCTCTGACGCCACTTATTAAAAAAACTATATCAAAACACCCAATAATCTTCATATGGCGCGGCGCTGAGAGCTCAGCCCTGTTTACACCAGGCAGCCGCGGTTCACGCGAGGGCCATTAGGAATATACAAGGGCAGCTGTATTATAACCAAAAACAACCCCATAATAATACTCAAGGTCATAAATGGAGTACAAACACATGTCAGGCTTATTTATGGGGTGACGTCTAAGGGAAAATACATGTCTGAATATAAAAGGGGATGTATACTTTTGCAAACAATTGTAAGTATTTTTTTTTAAGCTCCAATGCCATAATAATAATAATAAATAATATTAAAAAAAATGAAAAGTGAACGATTAAAGAAATATCTGATTCTACTGAAAACCTATGTGTTGCCATGGTTACAGATTATAAATAAACCCCTCTCCTAAGCAGAGAGCACCCCTCACTGTAATGTCACCAGCCCCCCACTATGATTGTCATAAGCCCACCTAAGACCACCCCTCTCCATCCCTGTGATGTCACCAGCCCTCCTGAGATGAGGACATCCCCTCTAAGCATATGTTCCCACGGTCAGTAAACGCTGTGGGTTGGATGCTGCGTATCTCCGCAGCGTCAAACCCTTGAAATCCCAACCCCACTATGCGTCCTGGGACGCCTCCATCTCCGCTGCCTAAATTTCCCATTCACTATCATTAGAGGCGGTAAAACCGCATTATCTTCCAAGTCACATGCGTATTAAATGCGGGAACGCAGCTTACTACGCATGTGTACCAATTTAAATAACGTCTTACCTTGTTTCAGCCTCAAGTTCCCATTCACTGCAGTTCTCACGATGAGCTGAGCTGACCGCGAGAACTGCTGTGCACGTGACCGCCGGGGACTGAGCTATCTCTGTTCATCAGCGATCATAAGCTTAAAGCTCTGCCGTGTCTGGATGTCAGGCTGAATGGTGGCATAATGCCACCGTTCAGCAAAAGGCGTCCAGATGTAGCAGAGCTGAACTCGTCGTGGGACATTATGGATTATCTTCTCGGCGGACAGGTATGATATATTGTTGCTTTTTTATTTTATTTCTTTTACAGGAGACGAGGGCTTCGCTTGGATTACGCGATGCAGTAAGTATGGTTTAATTAAGATCTATTACAGGAGTCAGTGTCATTATTTCAATTAAAGGACTTTATTCTGGCTGTGTCTTTATTTACCATGTAACTATAGGATTAGTAATGGATAGGTGTCTCATAGAAGCCTCTCCATTACTAAGCCGTGGGGTTGATGTCACCAGACAATATAACGGTGACATGAACCGCACAAATATTACCCCACTTGCCACTGCTACAGGTCAAGTGGTAAGAGCCAGGTAAAGTGCCACAATTGGCGCATCTTTGGATGCACCAATTGTGTGGTGGCTGCGAGCTGGTATTTTTAGACTGGTGACGGCCAAAATCCATGGGCCTCACCAGCCTGAGAATACCAGGCCGCAGCTGTCTGCTTTTTCCTTGGCTGGTTAACAAAAATAAGGGGACCACACACTTTTTTTTTGTTGAGGGGATCCCACTATGTTTGCTAACCATTCAAGGTAAGCAGACTGCTGTGGCCTGGTATTATGAGGCTGGCAAGGTTCATGGATATTGGATCCTTACCAGCCTGAAATACCAGTCCCAGTAGTCTGCTTTACTCTGGCTGGTTAACAAATATAGGAGGACCCTACGCCATTGAAAAAAAAAAAAAATTATTAAAAAGGAGGGGGACCTCTCTCTGTTTTCCTCCACTTCCTGTGTCGTGAACTTCTGGCTGTGTCACAAGATTCACCATTATGTAAATTAGCACACATGCGTAGTAAGCTGCATGTGATTAGGAAGATTACGCGGTTTTACCGCATCTAATGATAGTGAATGAGTAATTTACGCAGCTACATATATTGACATGCTTAGGTCTGGAAAGACACGCCACATGTCCGTCTCTGCGGGTGAGCCGCGGGCATTGGATTTCTTGAAATCCCATCCACTATGCTGTAACAGCTGGAGAAGCTGCAGGTTGGATGCTGCGAATGTACGCAGCGTCCAACCCGCAGCGTTTACTGACCGTGGGAACGTACCGCAATATATCTGCAAACTGGAAATCATTTTTTTTTTTTCCTTCCCAGAAGCCAACTTTCAATTAGCTTTATTTCAATTGACCGAAAAAAAAACAAAAAACGCATCAAAAACGCAGGTGACCTGTCAGTAACCTCAGATGCAGATTTCACCTGCGTCAAATCCTGAGGAAATACTGAACCATTACTGATCGTGTGCACATACCCTTGCTATGATGTCACCAGCACTCCAAAGCCGAGTGCACCCCCTCACTGTGATGTCACCAGCCCTCCTGAGATGAGGACATCCCTTCACTGTGATGTCACCAGACCTCCTAAGCCGAGAGCACCCCCTCACTGTGATGTCACCAGCCCCTCCTGAGATGAGGACATCCCTTCACTGTGATGTCACCAGACCTCCTAAGCCGAGAGCACCCCCTCACTGCGATGTCACCAGCCCTCCTGAGATGAGGACATCCCTTCACTGCGATGTCACCAGACCTCCTAAGCTGAGAGCACCCCCTCACTGTGATGTCACCAGCCCTCCTGAGAGGAGGACATCCCTTCACTGTGATGTCACCAGCCCTCCTGAGAGGAGGACATCCCTTCACTGTGATGTCACCAGCCCTCCTGAGATGAGGACATCCCTTCACTGTGATGTCACCAGCCCTCCTGAGATGAGGACATCCCTTCACTGTGATGTCACCAGCCCTCCTGAGATGAGGACATCCCTTCACTGCGATGTCACCAGCCCTCCTGAGATGAGGACATCCCTTCACTGCGATGTCACCAGCCCTCCTGAGATGAGGACATCCCTTCACTGCGATGTCACCAGACCTCCTAAGCCGAGAGCACCCCCTCACTGTGATGTCACCAGCTCTCCTGAGAGGAGGACATCCCTTCACTGTGATGTCACCAGCCCTCCTGAGATGAGGACATCCCTTCACTGTGATGTCACCAGCCCTCCTGAGATGAGGACATCCCTTCACTGCGATGTCACCAGCCCTCCTGAGATGAGGACATCCCTTCACTGCGATGTCACCAGACCTCCTAAGCCGAGAGCACCCCCTCACTGTGATGTCACCAGCCCTCCTGAGATGAGGACATCCCTTCACTGTGATGTCACCAGCCCTCCTGAGATGAGGACATCCCTTCACTGTGATGTCACCAGCCCTCCTGAGATGAGGACATCCCTTCACTGTGATGTCACCAGCCCTCCTGAGATGAGGACATCCCTTCACTGTGATGTCACCAGCCCTCCTGAGATGAGGACATCCCTTCACTGCGATGTCACCAGACCTCCTAAGCCGAGAGCACCCCCTCACTGTGATGTCACCAGCCCTCCTGAGAGGAGGACATCCCTTCACTGTGATGTCACCAGCCCTCCTGAGAGGAGGACATCCCTTCACTGTGATGTCACCAGATCTCCTAAGCCGAGTGCACCCCCTCACTGTGATGTCACCAGCCCTCCTGAGAGGAGGACATCCCTTCACTGTGATGTCACCAGCCCTCCTGAGAGGAGGACATCCCTTCACTGTGATGTCACCAGCCCTCCTGAGAGGAGGACATCCCTTCACTGTGATGTCACCAGCCCTCCTGAGATGAGGACATCCCTTCACTGTGATGTCACCAGCCCTCCTGAGATGAGGACATCCCTTCACTGTGATGTCACCAGCCCTCCTGAGATGAGGACATCCCTTCACTGTGATGTCACCAGCCCTCCTGAGATGAGGACATCCCTTCACTGCGATGTCACCAGCCCTCCTGAGATGAGGACATCCCTTCACTGCGATGTCACCAGCCCTCCTGAGATGAGGACATCCCTTCACTGCGATGTCACCAGACCTCCTAAGCCGAGAGCACCCCCTCACTGTGATGTCACCAGCTCTCCTGAGATGAGGACATCCCTTCACTGCGATGTCACCAGCCCTCCTGAGATGAGGACATCCCTTCACTGCGATGTCACCAGCCCTCCTGAGATGAGGACATCCCTTCACTGTTATGTCACCAGACCTCCTAAGCCGAGAGCAGCCCTTCACTGTGATGTCACCAGCCCTCCTGAGATGAGGACATCCCTTCACTGTGATGTCACCAGCCCTCCTGAGAGGAGGACATCCCTTCACTGTGATGTCACCAGATCTCCTAAGCCGAGTGCACCCCCTCACTGTGATGTCACCAGCCCTCCTGAGAGGAGGACATCCCTTCACTGTGATGTCACCAGCCCTCCTGAGAGGAGGACATCCCTTCACTGTGATGTCACCAGCCCTCCTGAGATGAGGACATCCCTTCACTGTGATGTCACCAGCCCTCCTGAGATGAGGACATCCCTTCACTGTGATGTCACCAGCCCTCCTGAGATGAGGACATCCCTTCACTGTGATGTCACCAGCCCTCCTGAGATGAGGACATCCCTTCACTGCGATGTCACCAGCCCTCCTGAGATGAGGACATCCCTTCACTGCGATGTCACCAGCCCTCCTGAGATGAGGACATCCCTTCACTGCGATGTCACCAGACCTCCTAAGCCGAGAGCACCCCCTCACTGTGATGTCACCAGCTCTCCTGAGATGAGGACATCCCTTCACTGCGATGTCACCAGCCCTCCTGAGATGAGGACATCCCTTCACTGCGATGTCACCAGCCCTCCTGAGATGAGGACATCCCTTCACTGTTATGTCACCAGACCTCCTAAGCCGAGAGCAGCCCTTCACTGTGATGTCACCAGCCCTCCTGAGATGAGGACATCCCTTCACTGTGATGTCACCAGACCTCCAAAGCCGAGAGCACCCCCTCACTGTGATGTCACCAGCCCTCCTAAGCCGAGAGCACCCCCTCACTGTGATGTCACTGCCCCAGACGAGACAAGGTTTCCCCTTCACTATGATGTCCCAAGCCCTCCTAAAACGAGACTACCCTCTCACTTTGATGTCACCAGCCCTCACTGTGATTGTCATATACCCTCCTGAGATAACCCCTTCTCCATTCCTGTCATGTCACTAGGTCTCATGAGATGAGAACCCCCCCTCACTGCGATTGTTATAAGTTCACCTAACCCTTCACCATCCATGTGATGTCACCAGCCTTCCCGACATGAGGACATGCCCTCTCACTGTGATGTCACCAGCCCTCCAAAGCCAAGTGCACTCCCTCACTGTGATGTCACTACCCCACCCGAGACAAGGCTTCCCCTTCACTACGTCACGAGCCCTCCTAAAAAAAGAGACCACCCTCTCACATTGATGCCACCAGCCCTCACTGTGATTGTCATATACCCTCCTGAGATAACCCCTTCTCCATCCCTGTGATGTCACTAGGTCTCCTAGGACCCCTGATTGTAGGTTGTGCCTGGTATTGCAGGAGAGAAGCTGCAAAGAGCAGCTATGAAGGACTTAGCTTGACTACAGTGGCATGTAAAAGTTTGGGCACCCCTGGTCAAAATTACTGTTACTGGCCTTTCCTAACGATGATAGTGAACAAGCCATAACCCTAACAGTCTAATTAAGGTCCGAAACCTTGGTCAAAGTTATCTGAGCACACGAATCTGAAAGGTGCACAAACTTTTGATTTAACTGTTCACAATAACAGTAATTTTGATCAGGGGTGCCCAAACTTTGACATAACACGTTTTTAAATGGATTTCAAAAAAACAAAAAAAAAAATCTCATTCACCTGAATACGTGGTGTTTTTCATACAGACGTTTTATGCAAAAGGGTTTTTTTTTTTACCCAGAAATAGCGCCACTCTTGCTCACAAGCAGTATGGCACTACAGCTTATTAAAGGAGGAGTTCAGGTTTAGAAAGACATGGCAGCTATCTTTTAAAAATGGCGCCACACTTGTCTACAGGTAGTGTCTGGTATTGCGGCTTAGCCACTGAAGTAAATTGGGCTGAGCTGCGACACTAAACGGAACTTGTGGACTGGTGTGACGTAGTTTTTGAAAGAGAGCAACCACATTTTTCTACTTCTGTAAAATCTCTTTAAAGATGACCCATCATTTGCTATAAATATATATATATTTTTTTTAACTTTCTAAAACGCAGCCGTTCTCCTGAATCCGGCGTTGTATTTCTTTTGATCCTGCGCCTCTCTGTTCCAGAGATATGGCTTCTTTCTTTCCTGTATGTAAATCTAGTCATCTTATCCAATTACGCGTGATCCTCAAGAAAACTCCCATGAGGAACTGAGGACCACGCCCACTTGTCTAAAAAAAATAAAATAAATTTATATACAGGGAACTGAAGGCCATATCTCTGGAACGGAGAGGCGTAGGAACAAAAGAAAAACATCACCGGATTCAGAAGAACAGCGGCATTTATGCTAGGTAAAGAGTACCCAATTATGGTAAGGTTCTGTTTAAAGGGGTTGTCCGATCTACAATAATTTTTCGCCTACGCATTATGCTGGACTGCTGCACGTTTTTCTATTTTCTAGCGACCACTGGAACTCAGTGAATTAGCACTTATCACCCACCTGAAAAAAAAAAATCTGAACATTGGAATATCCCTTTAATCTGTCCAAGCTGCAATACCAGATACAGCCAAGGACCAAGAGTGGCGCTGGTTTTGAAAAAAAAAAAAAAATATATTATATATATATATATATATATATATATATATATATATATATATTTTACACACATGATTGGACTGTCTCCTCTTTTTTAATGACTGACCCAAAATTATCAGTAGTAACATACACCTCATGAATAGAAGGAATCATATTTTCTGTTATGGAAGAAAAGAACATTTGACGTACAGAAACCAGAAGAAATACGAGGAACGGAAATGAAACGGCGCCCCTTGATAGTCCCTCACACTCCATGCGAAACCTGATCAACAATCCTTGCAGTGAAGGCGTGGAGGCCTTGTGACATCACAGCAGACGGATGATTACCACTGCACAATGGCCTTTTCAAGACCGCAGATCAAGAATGGCAAGTATTTCAGAAGAAGGGTCACAGAAGAGGCGGCCTGAGCTAATATTTACAATTCTAACCTTTCTTCTTCATGCTATCTACAGCAGACGGAAGCTCATCATAGAACATTCCCTTAGGAATCTTGAAGAATCAACTAGTAATGGTCATCAGCTCAGACCCTAAAGCTGTCCATACACCTTAAGTCTGAGCACTTAGCAGCCAGCCATCTATCCTGACCCTTCCCTGCCCCCCTCAAAAAAATGCACACCCAGCTTGCCCAAACATTCATGCGTTTCCAATGAGAAAAAGGATAAAATAAGCCAAAACCAAAGCCTATCTTCCCAGGAAACAGAAGGACTGGGCCTATGGATTCAACATGCCCCATCATTCTCCTTCCCAATCGATAAAATTGTCAGCCTGTCTCGCCAAAACTCATCCAACTTTATTCTAAGGTGTAAAGTGGCCGTTAAATGCAATCCATTTGACAATAGGAAGAGGTTCTTAAAGGGAACCTTTCACTGGATTTTATTTAAACCAAGTTCTTTCTCCAGTTGCCGCTACTCCACTGATTCGGAAACAGTTTTTCTTTTTCTTCTGTGCCCTGCCGTTCCAGAGTTATGCCCATCGGTAATAAAGTGCGGGTTCCCTTTAACTGGGTGTGTACCACCGAACTTCTGGGGGGCGTGGCCTTGTTTTGATTGGTTAGCATCAGAGGAGAAATGGCAAACGCCCACAGAGAAGTTCTTTGGTATACACCCAGTTAGCTGAAGGGTAAATCGGCACCTTTATTTCCGAGGGGCATAACTTTGGAACGGAGGAGCACAGAGAAAAAAGAAAAACTGTTCCAGAATCAGTGGACCAGTGGCAAATGGAAGAAGTATTCAGTTTAAATAAAATAAGTCCAGTAAAATATCCCCTTTAAGTATTAAAAGTTATCAATGAAAAAGATAGGTGATAATTTGCAAATCGGTGGGGGTCCAATCCTTAAAATGAGGTTCTGAAATTCACTGTTGGGATCCACAACTTATCTTAGCTTCGCATAGGTGATAAGTAGTGATGAGCGAACGTGCTCGGATAAGGTGTTATCTGAGCATGCTCGGGTGCTAACAGTGTCTTCGGCATGCTCGATACATATGTTCGAGTACTCACGGATGCATGTCTTGCGGCTGTTAAGACAGCCACAACACATGCAGGGATGGCCAGTTTTGTCGAAAAGCTGCGGGGAATCGAACATATTTTTCGAGCACCACTCCCTCTTGACCTCAGACCGTGAAACCCAAGTGTGCGAATTAGGCCTAACCATGAGACTTTTGTTCAGGAGAATGGTGCATCCAACCTTCTCTGATGGAACTATGACTGTATAAGTCTTAACCCAACCAAATCTATGGTGCTCTTGAGATAAGTGGCGCCAGATGGATTCGGTAGAAGCTTAGCTCCTCATTCTCTGTAGGAATTATGACCTTTCGGTAGAGGAAAAAAAAAAAATTTGAGAAACACGTGCATGTTTAACAGACAAAGTCTGGGTACCGGTGCCAGGTGGGTGCCAACAAGCCACTCGGTCCCAAAAAAAACAAAACTAACACCAATTGTTGTACGTCACAGTCTCGGAACCTTGTGGGATTTCTCCTTTAAAAGCGACTGGTGAGAAGGACGCACAATCCTCCCTTTATGAGGCATTTCTCCTGCCAACGTTTGCGAAACAATGAACAGACATGTAGGCCGGACCCAAGGCGCAGCTCCACGCCCTGACAAATCACGACAGCGGCAGAGCTAATCATGTCAGCCACAGAAACAGAGGAGTCCTCGGAGCATCGTCTCAGGAGGGGTGGGAGAAGGCTCCGACATAACAACCCCGCCGGAGTGGGGACTCCCTAAAGAGGTCACCGTATGACAAATCCAGCCAGGAGGCGGCAGAAAAACAGGACTACGGCTTCCAACAAGGACAGGTCCCAGAAGGAAGAGGATCTCAGAGCTTAAAGATGACCCATCACTTGTCACTAACACGTATATTTTTAAAATTTGGTGTAAATGCTGCTGCTCTCCTGATTCCGGCGATGTTTATCGCTTCTCCCTGCGTCTCTCCGGTCCCGAGATATGGCCATTTCTTTCCTACAGTGGGGAAAATAAGTATTTGATACGCTGCCGATTTTGCCGTTTTCCCCACCTACAGAGAATGGAGAAGTCTGTAATTTTTATCGTCGGTACACTTCACCTGAGAGAGACAGAATATAAGAATAAAATCCAGAAAAATCACATTGTAGGATTTTTACAGAACTTAATATTTGGTACAGAAACCTTTGTTTGTAATTACAGAGGTCAGACGTTTCCTGTAGTTCTTGACCAGGTTTGCACACATTGCAGCAGGGATTTTGGCCCCTTCCTCCATACAGATCTTTCAGGTTTTGGTGCTGTCGCTGGGCAACATTGAGTTTCGGCTCCCTCCAAAGATTTTCTACTGGCTAGGCCACTCCATGACCTTGAAATACTTCTTACGGAGTCACTCCTTGGCTGTGTGTTTCAGGTCATTGTCATGCTGGAAGACCCAGCCACAACCTGCGTTCAGTGCTTTTACTGAGGGGAGGATGTGGTTGTCCAAAATCTCAAGATACATGACCCCCAAAATATGATGTTTCCCCCACCATGCTTCATGGTTGGGATGGTGTTCTTTGGGTTGTATTCATTCTTTTTCCTTGAAACACAAGTGTAGTTCATACCAAAAAGTTCTATTTTGGTCTCATCTGACCACATGACCTTCTCCCATGCCTCCTTTGGATCATCCTGATGGTCACTGGCGGACTTCAAATGAGCATGGACATGTGCTGGTGTGATCAGAGGGACCTTTTGTGTCCTGCAGGATTTTAATCCATGATGGCGTAGTGTGTTACTAATGGAAATGCTTGAGACTGTGGTCCCAGCTCTCTTCAGGTCATTGATCAAGTCCTCCCGTGTAGTTCTGAGCTGATTCCTGACCATTCTCTCAGCCATCCTTACCCCACAAGGCAAGATCTTGCATGCATCCAAGGAAGATTGATAGTCATCTTGTGTTTCTTCCATTTCCTAATAATTGTGCCAACAGTCGTTGCCTTCTCACCAAGCTGCTCGCCTATTGTCCTGTAGCCCATCCCAACCTTGTGCAGGTCTACAATTTTGTCCCTGATGTCCTTAGGCAGCTGTTTGGTCTTGGCCATGGTGGAGAGGTTGGAGTGCGATTGACTGTGTGGACAGGTGTCTTTTAGAATAGGTAATGAGTGCAGAGTAGGAGGCTTCTTAAAGAAAAACTAACAGGTCTGTGAGAGCCAGAATTCTTGCTGGTTGGTCGGTAATCAAAGATTTATTTCATACAATAAAATGCAAATTAATTATGTAAAAATCCTACAATGTGATTTTCCGGATTATCTTTTTAGTTTCTGTCTCTCACAGGTGAAGTGTACCTACAATAAAAATGACACACCGCTCCATTCTTTGTAGGTGGGAAAACTTGCAAAATCGGCAGCATATCAAATACTTAATTTCCCCAAAGTATATATAAATCTAGTCCTATTAGCCACGTGGGTGTGTTCACCAACTCTTCTCTATGGGAATTTTCTTGATGACTACACCCTCTTGCTAACAAGACTAGATTTATATACAGGAAAGAAGGGGTCATATCTCAGGAATGTAGAGGCGCAGGAACACAAGAAAAACATCGCCGGATTCAGGAGAAGAGCGCAATTTACACCAGGTTAAAAAAAAACACACAAAAAAAAACAAACAACATTCATGACAGGTGACATATCCTAAAATTACATTTTTAGGACAAGTGATGGATCCACTTTAAAGAGGTTCTCCTGTTGGACAATTTTGCCATGATGAGCCAACTTCCAGCTCTACTGCTGCCGGAACCCTAGTGATCATCTGTGATGGAACCTGAGCGCAAGTGTTCAATTTCCCTACAGCGCCACCTTCACGAGAAAAGAGACATTACACAATTCTCATGAAAATCTTAAAAACTGCCAAAATTACGCAACAAGGACATGTTTGATCCTCCCAAGCGATGGCCTTCAAAGACCTGGGTCTTCTGATCTGAACTTACAGCCTCACATATGGCCACCACCTGTGGTTAGACCGGGCATTGAGGGCCGTCTGGCTTTAGAGATGTGGCCTATTTTACGGCAGCTTTTCCATAATAGCTCATAATTATGGAATTGCTTTCTATGCAGTTTCCTATAAAATGAGCAAAGGTCCAACACCATGTTGGGTGGCAAATCATGGGCAATGGTCCAAAGAGCCACCTGTCCAAGCGACTTCAGCATGACAGCACATCTGCTGCCTCCATCCATCTTTATCACCCCTAGAGGAGGGGAAGGGAGTGTTCTCCTTCATGGAGTTGTCCATTTTGGTCACATTTGGTCCCCAGAAGAAGGTTGATAGGAATAAGCTCCATGACAGTGACACCTGGGATCCTTTGATCTCTGCTCTCCCGCCCTTCCCTAGTGATCTCCACCACCATAAAGCAAAACAATCCCAACATCTGTACATTCCATCACGGCCCAGATGCTAACTCCATTACCATGACCTTGTACGAAGGGGTTAACAGCTGCCTATGGGGGCTGGTGGGGGTGTCTGAGTCCCAAAAATGGGCAAACCGGTCGCTTTTTAGTATCTGTAGAACTACAAGTGCCATCACACTTCCCTAGACAGACACTGGGAAAACTGTGGGATTAATTCCTACCCTTGTTCCTGAGTGGGACTACAATTCCCAGCAGCCAGACGACAAGTTATACTACGCGGAGAACAACAAGTACCATCAGATCAAATCACTTTATCTACCTGTATACCTGGCGCACGCTCGCAGTAATAAAACGAGTGCCAATTTTTTTAGGCCACCCAGCAATTAAATACCAGCGCGTACTGTTGTAGGACTACAAGTCCCAGCATCTATAAAAATCACACCAGACACTGGAAGAAATTCGGGCAGAACTAAAAGTCTCAGCCATTCAAAACACTAAAAAGGGGGCTTCAATTCTAGACATAGGGCGGGCCGTAAAAAGTAGAAGCGCAACCAGCCAGCGTGTTTTTTTTTTGTGGAACTACAAGTCCCAGGCAAGGGCAACTGCCCAGATAAAAAAGGAAGGTTTAACGTATTCTGAATAGAGTAGAACTACAAGTACCAGCATGTTGTTGTTGGCGGTGATGGGGTAAATATTACATACTATGTGGGGGGGAGGGGGGTAAAAAAAAAATAAAATAAAAAAATAATAAAAAGAGTACAAGTTCCAGCACACCCATTCCAGTGCAGGGAAGGAATAAAGGTGAGGTTCTGTGTTGTGTCTGCGCTACAGCTACGTAGTATGGTAGAACAAAAAACAACAAGATGGAAATTATATATATATAAACAAACAAACAAAAAAAAAACAAAAACGAACAAACGCATAAAATACAAAATATAGAACGACATACTATACATAACGGCATATGACCATACACAAAATATGAGATAATACACATGTAAACCACAACATAATACAGGCTGCAACACATAAACCACAACATATAACTGCATAAACACGTAATACACAACATATAACCACAAAGCATAAAACATACTATTAGACAACATATAAACATAATACAGAACATATAACCACAGAAAAACACAAAGATAGTAAAACACAGCCTAACACATAAAACACAGCATATAACCATAAAACACAACATAACAGGTAACAAAGCACAACATATAACACATAAAACACAGAATATAACCATAAAACATAACAGGTAACAAAACACATAAAACACAGAATATAACCATAAAACATAACAGGTAACAAAACACATAAAACACAGAATATAACCATAAAACATAACAGGTAACAAAGCACAACATATAACACATAAAACAACATACAGGATAAACCCAGCATAATACAGCGTATAAACCAGAACATGTAAGATAACGCACACCACAGCGACGACACAACACGTAAGTCACAATAACACAGCACATAACAAAACACAAAATGAAACACAGCACATAACAAAACCGCAGAAAACACAAAGTAACAACCACAGGAGTAAAGTTCCCAGCAGAGAGGCATCAGCTCTACATCCTGAGCTCAGACCTCCCTGCCCCCTCCAACCTTCCTTCACCCCCCTCACATGTGCCCGCAGAGCTCACACTCACCCAGAAGATGAAATTGAAGGCGAAGAGCAGGTATTTGATGCACTTGGTTCCCCCTTTGACGGGCATGATGGAAGTAGTGTGTGCTGAACTCCGGAGAAGTTGCTAATGTCCCTCCAGCAGCAGCAGGGTGTGCCTCACTGCCTCTGCCTCCCCAGCCCTGCCTTACAAGCAATGCTGCCTCCCAGCCTCTGCTCTGGCGCCCTCTGCCGGCGGACGCTCCCACTGCAGGCTCAGGTTACTGCCACACCTTCATGGCGGCCTCTCTGCTCGGTGGTGGAGGCTGCAGTCCGAGATTATTTCTAGAGTCCATTATTCACTTACTTTGCATCATCGGATTTATTTCCTGTTGACTGTGAGATGCCAGCATAGTCCACAGCGTAGTACAGAGGCATGGGCACCAGAGGAGACGGTGGTCTTCAACCAATTAGAGGGGGGTCTCCGGCACAATATCGGGGATGGTGCAAACTGTGGGAATGAAACAAGTTGCATGATGAACACAGTGATTCCGATGACCAGGACGGTGACATGATGCTATTTACACTATTGTTCTATCATCACCAGCGATGTGCGAGTCATAATACCTCAACCTAAAGGGGGTCACTGTCACTACAAGGCCCGTCACCATCGTCACGCTCTAGGCAATACAGAATGTCACACAGACCCTGATGGGAGTCGACGGTACTGCCCGCTAGGCTGCAAGGCCCGTGTTGATGGGTCAGTCTGCACACTCGACAAGCTGGCCGCTTTCGTTCCCTGGAGCACGTCCCCGGACCCCACTTTGTACCGTAGATCTGCACTGGAAGCGGCGGCTCTCTCCACTGCAGTCTAGTTGTGTCTCTCGACTCTGACTCTGCTCACTTGGTTCAGCTCTCCCATATCTGGTCTCTATCAGGTCTTATCTCAGGTCTAGTCTCTCTCCGGTTTTCACTTGGGTCTGGTCTCTCTTGGGTCTTGTCATTCTTGGGTCTTCACTCAGTTCTAGTCTCTCTCGGGTCTTCACTTGGGTCTGGTCTCTCTCAGATCTTCACTCGGATCTAGTCTCTCTCAGGTCTTCACTCAGCTCTTGTCTCTCGGGTCTTCCCTCTGCTCTTGGTCGCTCTCGGGTCTTCACTCTGCTCTGGTGCTCTGGTCTCTCTCGGGTCTTCACTCTGCTCTGGTCGCTCTCAGGTCTTCACTCAACTCTGGTCTCTTTTGGGTCTTCACTCTGGTCTGGTCTCTGTTGGATCTTCACTCGGTTCTAGTCTTTCTCGGGTCTTCACCTGGCTCTGGCCTGTCTTGGGTCTTCACTTGGTTCTGGTCTATCTCAGGTCTTCTCTTGGATCTGGTCTCTCGATTCTTTTACTTGAATCTGCTCACTCTCATGTCTTCACTCTGGTCAGGTTTCTCTTCGGTCTTCACTCGGGTCTGCTCTCTCTCTGGTCTTCATTTGGTTCCAGTCTCTCTCAGATCTTCACTCGGGTCCAGCCTCTCTCGGGTCTTCACTCGGGTCTAGTCTCTCTCGGGTCTTCACTTGGCTCTGGTCTCTCTCGGGTCTTCAGATTTGATCTCTCTCAGGTCTTCACTCGGCTCTGGTCTCTCTTGGGTCCTCAGATTTGGTCTCTCTCTGGTCTTCAGTCAGGCCTGGTCTCTCTCGGGCCTTCACATGGTTCTAGTTTCTCTCGGGTTTTCACTTGGCTCTGGTCTGTCTTGAGTCTACACTCTGCTCTGTTTCTCTCGGGTCTTCACTTGGGTCTGGTTTCTCTTGGGTCTTCACTCGGGTCCGGTCTCTCGATACCTTTACTCCGATTTTGTCTCTCAGAATGGCGGCTATAAGCAAGCTCACTGTACCTCACATCCGTCCTGCTACATGTTTGGGCGCCAGCTCCTCCCCTTCACTGCTCTCTTGGGCCTTTTATAACTACTAACTGCGCCACAGCTATCAACTGACCTGGTGTCTCCTCCAGTCTTTTCCCCGAGGGAACATGCACTTCACTCTTGAGATCCTGCTAATGCCATTCTCTCTGCTTTCACTTTCTCGATCATCTTTGACCAGCAGATGGCGGTGTTCGCTTTCAGACACTCTGTTAACTGTGTGCGTCTTCTCACTTGTCTATCTCCTTACAGAAAGAAGCTACTGCACCGTGCTGGACTGATGGATTTTGGCAGATGTACTTTCCCATCCAAACTGACACCAGTCTTGGGGTAATGTTAATGCAACCATCTGATGCCCAGCGGGAATCATGCATAGGTACACTTTATACAACCCAGTGCTGCTCCCTTCTCTCTCCTACAACCCTATGTGCTCTGATGACCAAGGGCGTAACTTGAAGCTCATGGGCCCCAATGCAAAAGCTCCCAACGGGGCCCCCAATTATTGCAAGTCTTTAATAGTATTGGTCTTTTCATATAGGTTAAAGGGACTTTTTGGGCCCCCTAAGCTCCAGGGCCAGGGTGTGATTGCAACCCCTGCACCTATTGTAGGTACACCCCTGCTGCTGCTGATGACATCATCCATCCGGGACGTTTAAACCTAGCTCAGGCGGCAAGATGTTGCCTGAGTATTCACGTGCTGCATTAGAACTGCTCATCCGGACCAAGGGCTTCGAGGATCGAACGTATGCTGCTTGCCCAATTGCGAGACTGGAAACACATGCCATTTTTTATGCATTTTTTTAGATGAAGACAAGAGTGGATTCATTATTACAGTTTTCCCCATCACAATAGCGCCCCCACCACCCACCAGGCTGCAGAGGGAACTACAGAATGGTTAATGGTGTAGCCCAGGGAGGGCTAATAATGCAGGGCCAAATCCAGGCCCCATTGTGAGTCCTAAAAAGTCAACAAAAAACACCAATTCTGCCATTTCGATTTTTTTTTTCTGAATTCATCGTATGGGATAAATATTACATTTTATTTGTGTAGGTGATTCCAAAATGTAAAAAAAAAAAAAAAAAAAAATTTTTAGAGGAAGAACTCTGGCATATGACGGAGGAGGCATTATGGCTTCTTAGCTCAACCACAACTTGGTCCTAAAGATTAGAGGATTTCAAAGATGTCCGATCATCCTCATTTTTTAAGACTTGTGAAAATCCTTACGAACGTAGGGTTCGTCATCCGGACTGGCAAATCTGTCACAACGGCGCACGGACCGCTCCTTTTCTGATACATGACCGGACCTGTTTAGGAAAGACGTTTACAGCAGAGGTAGGAGCCAGGTCACTACAGGTCTTTCTTTTGATCGGCGGAGGGATGTTTGCACTATGGTTAATGTTGTCGGTGCGTACAATGGGACCAGGTGTGGCCCTCTAATGAGTAAATTGTCTCACGAGGGCTCGGAGAAGGGAAAATGTACACAGTAAGTGGAGAAAATGTACTTTTTTTTATTTTTGCTGTTAATTGGAAGCTCAGACCACATCACAAACTACAATATTGTAAGACTGAAAGCAGAGAAAGAACTGATGAACTGTACAGGATTAGAAAATCACGGCCGATCGCAGCAGGACCCTGTAATGTCCTAGTATAAAAATGTTTGCTAGATGGGCTCACCCCTTTGTAGACTTATATGCATGACAAGTGGGCATCCACTGCATCTAGGAGATTTCGGTATACCCTTACACATGTCAGTGATTGTCTCATACAAGAAAATTGGTCTGAACCTCATCAGAGTTTGTTCAGAGTTTGGTGATTTTCATAAAAGTTTGATCAGAGTTCGATCAGAGTTTTATCAGATTTTCATCAAATTTTCATCAGAGTTTGGTCAGAGTTTGATTATAGATTGATCAGAGTTTGATCAGAGGTTGGACAGAGTATGATGAGAGTTTGATCAGAGTTTGGTCAAAGTTTGGTTAGAGTTTGATCATAGTTTGGTCAGAGTTTTGGTCAAAGTTTGATTAGAGTTTGATTAGAGTTTGATCAGAGTTTGATCAGAGTTTGATCAGAGTTCAATCAGAGTTTTATCAGATTTTCATCAAATTTTCATCAGAGTTTGATTATAGATTGATCAGAGTTTGATCAAAGTTTGGTTAGCGTTTGATCAGAGTTTGGTCAGAGTTTGGTCAAAGTTTGGTTAGAGTTTGATCAGAGTTTGATCAGAGTTTGATCAGAGTTTGGTCAGAGTTTGGCCAGAGTTTGATCAGAGTTTGATCAGAGTTTGATCAGAGTTTGATTTGAGTTTGATTTGAGTTTGATCAGAGTTTGGTCAGAGTTTGGTCAGAGTTCGGTCAGAGAAAAAAAAGGGGCTTAATAGAGACTATCATGTGAACTGTGTCTTACTTTTCACTCAATAAATGGATCTTATAGTAGCTGGAATTTTTTCTTTTTTTCTAGAGTTCGATCAGAGTTCGGTAGGAGTTTGATCACAGTTTGGTTAAAATTTCATCAGAGTTTGGTTAGAGTTTGATTAGAGTTTAGCGAGAGTTTGATCAGAATTTGGGCTGAGTCTGGTCAGAGTTTCATCAGATTTTATCAGAGTTTGGTCAGAGTTTCACCAAAGTTTGGTTAGAGTTTGATGAGAGTTCGGCCAGAGTTTCATCCGATTTTGATCAGAGTTTGAGCAAGAGTTCGGTCAGAGTGTCATCAGTTTTTTTCTGAAGAAATAAAAAAGTTTCTCCACCTTCCCCAATCTATCAGTCCATGAAGAAAGCACAGCTCTCTGATGGCATCCTAGTGAAATATTTTTTTTTTTTACGGACCCATAGACTTTCATTCCTGAGTTTGATCCGACACTCAGACCAGCATCGGACTTGTCTCCGCGATTTTGCTCGGATGTGTGAACAGCCCCAAGGACTATGATAGGTACAAGTGATTTTTTTTTACATACTTTTTTATCATATTTTCGACTGTAGTTTTTTTTTCTCTTTTTTTGGTGTGTCATCTTTTAAATAAAGCTGCTTTGTTTTTGATACTTCCTGGTATTTTGCTTGGAGAAAACTTTATTGATACATTCATGTGCTGATTACGTGCGTTTTTGATGCACTCATATGCATTTTTTTAACCTGCGGATTTTTTAAGGTGAGTTTTTTTTAGCGCAAACCACTTCAGGAAACGTTCCTTCTTTTGAAGGAATTTTTAGAAGGTCACCTCCAAACGAGGTTGTCTGATACTGGACAATTGGGCCTCATCACAGTATTAAACGAGGATATATGGTGGATAAATCCATCCGTGGCCGGTTTGCCCACCAGATTTATTCATCTTTAGTTTTTGGACATAGGCAGATGAATATTGGTAACTTTCTTGGGGTGGTTGCTTTATCTTTTTCTGGGTCGACACATGGGATAATCAGACGACTTTCAGAGAAGAAATTATTTTTGAGTGCCTGAAAAAAAATCCATACCTACTTATTATGGTAAAGAGTTGGAAAAGTTCTTTCCATACTTTCTTGGGACAAATCAGCATGGAAATTCCTCAGTGGCAGACTCTTGACGCAATAGAGTGGATTTTGTTGCAGATTCCACTGCAGAAATACTGAAATTTGCCAGATCTTCAGGGAAAATTTTTTGGCCACGCGTCAGAGGCTCCATCTGGACCCCTGAAGAATGATATCATGCGAAACCCTTTCACATTAGTGAGCTGGATAGAGTCACTTTGTGGTCTGCTTGCCTCTCTTTTGGTAGTGTCCTCTTTTGTAAGGCGGGCAGAAAAGCGAAGGTGGACACTTCCAAAACAAAGGTCAAACCGAGCCCAAAGTGACTCCATCGGAGGTTTCGCTGAATCGTGTTTTTCAGGGCTTGAGAGCCAGTGATGTGTGTCCAAAACGAAATGGAAAATCCACTAACTATACGACCAGTGCAGATATATACTGAGGGAATGTTCACACATGGCGGATAATCTGCATACTTTCCTTGTAGAATTGTGGGCAGAAAATTAGCCACAAATTTTACCAAATCTCAGAAAAAAAAATTTGTGCAGAAACTGATTTTCAATCCTCAGCGTGTCAATCCTTTCCACTAATCTTGATCGCGGATTTCAGTCCCTCTAAAATCCAGCTGCAAATCTCCCACAAAATTCCCTTGAAAATCCGCAAACAGTACATGCCGATTTTGCTGCGGAACCACAAGAAAATCCGCAACTGATTTTCTTACTTTTTACTTTGCCCTCTACACCCAAATTCTGCACCTCCATTCGTATGAAGTAGCCACCCTGATATATTTTTGGTCTTTCCACCTAAACTTGGAATTTCTAAAATTCTGGAAGTTCGGAAGAATTCCAAGTAGAATCCTAAAAAGTTCCGACTTTGGGTTAATCCTGGCCAATAATTTATGCGTATCTCCAGATTACTTTCCTGTTTATCTTAAGACATACCTTGCTACTTTCAAGGAATGCGGTCTTTCCACCCGTACCAGACCTGTATGGCTTGTGCCGGTTGTTACTCTTCATTCCATCAATGTTGTATAGGAATTAATTCAAGAATGTAACAGAATAAATAAAACATTGTCCCCAAAATATTCTAAACATCTGCAGATGTTTCTTTACGACATTTAGGGTTCCTAATTTAAGCGTATGTATTTTGTATGGGGGACAACTTTCACTGACAGAAGATGTCGGTGGAAAGAAGGATCAGGCTGTTGGATTTCAACATGCCCAATCTTTTTGCTCTCAGGGTAGATAAGCTGCCACCAGAGGCAGTGTCTTAATTCCCTTGAAAGGAATCTATTAGTAGGAGGAACAACCTATCTGGGCATGTGGGTCAGACGAAGCTGAACAAAACGATACCTTGATATCTGTAATCCGATATCTTATTCCAGAGAAATCCACATTTTTCCTAATATGTAAATAAGTTGTTAAGATCTATGGGCGGGGCATAGATCTCCCTGAAAAACTGCTTCCAGGGAGCGTTACCAGTGTGAGACGTGTATATCAGGAGAGCAGACTGACAGTCATTACATGTATCACATTTGTAACTCATGTAAAATAATCTCTTAAGGCAGATTCTCCAGGAGATCTATTTCCCTCCCATAGATCTTAACAGCTCATTTACATATTTGGAAAAAAAATGTGGATTTCTCTGGAATAAGACATCGGATTACGAATATCAAGGTATCATTTTATTCAGCTTCCTATGACCTACACGCCCATGTAAACGATTTAGGAGGGTTGATCCTACTAACAATACTCCTTTATGGGAGGAATAGCTGTCGACAGAATGAGTATTTGACCAATAGCTATCTAAAGAGTAAGGCTAGTTCAAGTCATTTTTGGCCCTGAATTCCACACATGTGGTCTTGAGGGCCAAAAGTGATTTTTTTTGTTGCCATTTTGTAGAAGCTCATGTCAGACTACACAGGTGTTATTTGTAGTCTGTAACTATGGAGGCACATTGGTTTTCATGGGAGCTGTTTACACAAAACGGTAAGATATTTATATTACTCAAGAGACCATTTGCAAACTTGTTATAGATGCACTGCTGGAATGAAAATGGATGCAAAAGTCAACAAACGTAATCATCCACTAGGCAATACATGACTGAGCAAGCCCCAACAAAGCTGCTCTAGATACCTGAAATGACGCATGTCATTAACATGTATAATTAGATCTCAGCTTGTGATGCAGTTGTGCAATTTATTTATTATGTAATGCATGTGTTTATACTCATTACAATCACTCTTTGTCTCAGATAACACCTCCAGTTCCTAGTGGGCTTTGAGGATCCATTTCAATCAGGAAATGCTTGGGATGTTGAGGGGGGAGTAGAGAAGGCAAGGCTTAAAAGTTTTGAGAACTGAATGCGAAAAGTTTCTGCCATGGGGGGGGGGGGGGGGGTCTTCTTACGTGGCAGAGGACCATGGTGCGACTACCATCTCTTTTTTTTTTTTGATGGCCTTCGACTTGATCTCGATCCATGGTGACTTGATAGATGAATGATCTGTAGGAAGATCGATCTTGTGGAGCCTAGATAGGTCCACCAGGGTCTTCTCCACAGGTATCTTGATTGTATGAAGCCATCAGGTTTCTGACCTTCTCCTTGTTCCTTCTATTCCCCCAACCATGATGTCCTTCTCCAGTGATTGTTCTCTTCGTATGATGTGTCCAAAGTAGGCAAGTCATAGCATTGGTGATCCTTTCTTTGAGTGACATGTCTGGCTTGATTTGTTCCAAAATTGGTTTGCTTGTTCTTCTTGCCATCCATGGTATTGATAACGTCCTTCTCCAGCACCACATTTTGAAAGTGTCGATTCTTCTTCTGTCTTGTTTCTTTATAGTCCAGGTTTCGCATCGATATGTTACTACAGACTATGTATGTGCCGTGTCTTCATCACCAGTGAAGTGTTCCTTGATTTGAAGACCTCGTCCAGTGACTTTTTTGTTGATTTGCCCATAGCTATTTTCCTATCGACTTCCGGTGTTGTCGTTACATCTTGAGTGATTGTCGATCCGAATTTGGTTGAAGTCCTTTACAACTTCCAGTTCATCATCGTCCTACTCAAGTGTATCAGTTGTACCGAGCAGTAGTCAATATCTTTGTCTTGTTTCTATTGAGTAGCAGTCTAAGGTTCGAGCTTTCCATCTTGACACTCCGTAATAAGGCCTTCAGTCCAACTACGATTGTTGTTATCAATGCTGTATCGTCTGCGTATTTAAGATGGTTGATGATTCGTCTAGAAATGTTGATTCCATCTTCATTTTCGGCAAGTCCAGCCTTCCTGAAAATAGCTTCTGTATCTAAATTGATGGAAAATGGTGACAGGATGGAGCCTTGTCTGACTCTTCGCTCTACTTCGATCCATACCGTGTCACCGTGTTCTGTTTGGACTGTTGCCTCTTGGTCGATATAACGATTTCTAATGAGGCTGATTAGATGGTTTGGCACACCAATGTCCTTCATGGTATTCCAACGTTTTTGGTTATCAACACAGTCGAAGGCTTTTCTGAAGTCGATGAAGCAAAACTAGATCTCCTTGTTGTATTCTTTGGTCTTTTCCATTATCCATCTAATGTTAGCAATCACATCTCTTGTTCCTCTGCCTTTTCAGAATCCTGCTTGCTCCTCTGGCAGCTCTTTGTCAAAGTAAGGGTGTAGGATCTTTGTAGGATCTCCAGTAGTATTTTTATGGCATAAGGTATGATCTACTCCCCTGCTTCGTTGATGTTCCCCGAAAACCAGTCTTGAGATCTGGATTAGAAAAGCGTGTCTGTTCCTGGCAGCTCGGACAGAAGAATCATGTTTTATGCAGAGAACATTCAGAACAAAGCTGCCATTATGGTGTAAGCTCCAGAAAATCCTGACCTCTCGTGAGCTCGGATGGCTTCATGCTGCATGGAACAGATAGTACAGATGCCAGAAACTGAAAAAGTTGCTTTGTAAGAAATGTTCTGGTCTAAATATTAGGCAACTATCAGATCTTCTTGTTGGTGGCAAAATCTAAGCTAGATGACAACCAATGTGTCATGTGAAAAATGAGGATGAATGAACTCATGGAGATCAACATCCAACACTGCGGAGACACCATCACGTGTTTCTCAATGCAGTGATTCTAGAGCAATGCCCCCATCCCTTATGGGAAATATGTAAAAACATGCAAAACACAAGCCGCGGAGACACCATCACATGTTTCTCAACGCAAGCAATGACTAGTCAGGTCTTTCCCCGGGAAGGAACAACCATTGGAAGGGCAGTCACCAATGAAGGAAACCACCTATGCCAATGTGTCATGACTTGGCTTTTCCCCAAGTCCTCTGTATAGGTCACTAGGTCTATCAATGTGGTCATTTCTATATATCAGGCTGGTTGTCAATCAATATGATGTCTTGCTGAGGTTGTCATCTGCTGGAAAAACTTAGAAGCTCTCCCAGGAGCCCTGAAGGCTCTCGAAACAACCTGAAAAGTATGGCTAGAAAATGGATATCCAGGGGAGCATGTACAAGAAGAGGGGGTATGTCACAAGGATCCAAAACTATTCACTCCTGGATATCAAACCTCAAAAGTGGGAGCAACTACGTTCACCTGCAATTTCCATGGCAGAAGTCTGAGCTGATACTTGGATTTTTGTGGGATTTGCAGCTTATAGACGGTCGTCTGAAGATGGGTGGTGACCATGGCGGCCATTTTGAAGTCAGCCATTTTGGATTGCATCTTTATAAATGGCTTACCCAGTTGTATCCATATAAATGGCCCACCCTGAAGTACAAACACATTGGTGTCTATAAGTATCAGACACGGCTTTAGCCCTCCAGCTGTGGTCAAACTATTACTCTCATCATGTGAGTGCTAGTGATAGGGTCAGCATTCTGGAAAAGTCAGATTTCTGCAGTACCTGGTGCAAAAATTACACATGCCAGTTTACAGATCCAAATTCTGCCCAGACACTGAACAAGCAGGGTGTGCTGGGAAATTTGAGCTCAGCAGCAAATGGGAACACAACCAGGAAAAAAGTAATTTGTCTCTATAGAGGTCTGAAGCTTGTTTTACCGATGCAATAGGCACAGACATAAATTACAAAATTCTGTCTGCCTGCAGCCACCACCAGGGGGAGCTATCTACATACAATACTACAACAGCCATAAACTCCCACACTCCTCTTATGTCCACAGTTGGGGATCTTAAAGGGGTTGTCCTCCACGTTCTAGGACTTTTTTTTAAATAAATACATGTATTTTGAACTAAAAATTATTTTTGCAGTTGAACGTCATTAAATGTTTTGCTCCCTTTGGACTTTACAAGCTCTTTGTTTCCTTGCACACTCAACTTTGATGTGGTCTGTGGTCATAAAACAGCAGAGAGGAGCTCAGAAAAAGGATAAGAGATACAAACTCTTCTGTTAGGCCGTCAGAATGAGTTCACTGACAGATTCTCAGACTGCAGGTTTGTGAAACCGCACAATGCGCACAGTGCACGCTGTCAGGATCCCCAAGCATCGGGAGGTCATGTGACCGCAAGCATGTGATATATAAGTGTATTGTAATGAGGCCGTGCATGTTTTGCCAGAATGTGGATGCAATGTAGCATATGGCATACTTGGGGTCATATGTTTGCCCAGCTCACTGTCGGCACTGGAGAATCCTGACAGCATGCATTGTGCTCGCTGTGAGGATTCACAAATCTACAGTCACATAGATTGACTGAAAACTTTAGACCAAATCCTTTAACTCATTTTGCATCACCAAGGATACAGAAGGAAAATTACGTTAAATTTTTAATGAAACTCAAGCCCAAAAATGATTTTTAGCTCCAAATACTGTCCTTTCACAAAACGCTATTTACCTGCAAATGTCGGGTTAATCTGCAAGGTCAATAGCGTTAAAAGTGCAGCAACTGGGAAAAAAAGAACTTATTTCCTCCCAGGAGCCGCCGGCTTTCAGTCGTAGAGGCGGGCACTGAATGGCTACAGTCACAGCTCACCTCACAGCACTACTCACTATACTGTGACCAACGGCTGTAAGCATGCCTCGACTAACAGCCGGCTCTGTAGCACAGCGATCAATCAAAGTGCCGGAGAGTGTTTACAGTCGCAGCTCATTGTGATGCTGAGCGGTGACTGTAACCACTCTGGACACACCTCTATGACTGAAAGCCGGCGGCTCCTGGGAGGAAATAAGTTCATGTTCTCCTTTAAGCTGCATTTTTAGTGAAGATGAGCCTTGTCTGTCGACTTCTCCTGTCATTGGTGACAGGTTTCCTCCTCCCTGCCATCCTGAGCTCCTCTGGCTCTTACTACGCCCACAGACCATCCTAGTAAGTGCCTACAGCACCCAGGATGCAGGTCGCAGAGGTGAAGACCAGCTGACACGGAGGACCGGGATTGGATGTTGGACCATTGAAAAATTAAATCAATAGATCTCATCTCTCGTCAGCTCTTTTTTTGGTGTGTGGGGAGTCTATTTGCTGTTTGCTGAGACCCTCATGAGTTATTGAAAGGAAGCAGCATCTGTGCTCAGGGGAGGCTGGATGGGCTTATTTAAAGATGGCTCAGACTTTGTATTGGGTCTGTCTTCGGCTTTTGCAATTGACTGAGATTAGAGCGCCACTCTTCTCCAGTGGTTGTGTCTGGTATTGCACTCCTATCAATTTCCTAATTGAAAAGACTAGTTCAGACCTACTAAAGAATTGACTTTGTACAATCTTGTACAATGTTCACCTCCTCCCCCCCATTACTCTCGCCCCACCCCATAAGGTGCTTATCTAAAAAGTTTTTTATTTTTTTTAAAGTCTAAAAAGTCTTTGTTTTGTGTGTAATTGCTGCGGGCCGTCTTATCACCCACTGTACTTGATATTGTTTGTACATAACAACAAAGTTACATTCCAGCTAGGCCATTGTTTACATTTCAACACAAAAATTTCCCAGGGGAGAACTCCACCACTCAGAATGCGGTAAAAAAAACTATTCCTTTAAAAGATCAGTAAATGAGATGCATGAGAAGCTCAGAGGTATCATCCTTTCCTAGTACAGACTTTGTTATATGGTGTCTTTCTGACATGTTACATCGATGATGTTCCAAGAGGAAAAAATGGAACATCCAAAAATTAAAAATTTGACTTTTGTATCTCTATCACCACCCTATGGTCAGAAGTGGATCTGCAGCCATATTTGTAACATTTTGATTTTTCGAAAAATTGGAGATTTTGATTGTGTTCCAGCCATGTGTAAGATTTGTAATATGTTTAGATCCTTCCGGTATAGATAAAGTGTAATTTGCCCATAATCTGCTATGGGCCCATACTGCACCTCCTGTTTCTAGAACAGAATGCAGCGTCTCGTGGCGGTATTATATAGTGACACACTATGTCTGTAATATGGAACTTCAAGGTGTTATCAGTCATTGTACAGGAGGAGGTGAGCTGTGACATCACCTATTGTGAAAGGTGGATCCTGTGTTATCTACTGTATATAGAGGTGTTATCAGTCATTGTACAGGAGGAGGAGGAGAGCTGTGACATCACCTATTGTGAATGGTGGATCCTGTGTTATCTACTGTATATAGAGGTGATATCAGTCATTGTACAGGAGGAGGAGGTGAGCTGTGACATCACCTATTGTGAATGGTGGATCCTGTATTATCTACTGTATATAGAAGTGTTATCAGTCATTGTACAGGAGGAGGTGAGCTGTGACATCACCTATTGTGAAAGGTGGATCCTGTGTTATCTACTGTATATAGAGGTGATATCAGTCATTGTACAGGAGGAGGAGGTGAGCTGTGACATCACCTGTTGTGAATGGTGGATCCTGTGTTATCTACTGTATATAGAGGTGTTATCAGTCATTGTACAGGAGGAGGAGGAGAGCTGTGACATCACCTATTGTGAATGGTGGATCCTGTGTTATCTACTGTATATAGAGGTGATATCAGTCATTGTACAGGAGGAGGAGGTAAGCTGTGACATCACCTATTGTGAATGGTGGATCCTGTGTTATCTACTGTATATAGAGGTGTTATCATTGTACAGGAGGAGGAGGTGAGCTGTGACATCACCTATTGTGAATGGTGGATCCTGTGTTATATACTATATATAGAGATGTTATCAGTCATTGTACAGGAGGAGGAGGTGAGCTGTGATATCACCTATTGTGAATTGTGGATCCTGTGTTATCTACTCTATATAGAAGTGTTATCAGTCATTGTGCAGGAGGAGGAGGAGGTGAGCTGTGACATCACCTATTGTGAATGGTGGATCCTGTGTTATCTACTGTATATAGAGGTGTTATCAGTCATTGTACAGGAGGAGGAGGAGAGCTGTGACATCACCTATTGTGAATGGTGGATCCTGTGTTATCTACTGTATATAGAGGTGTTATCAGTCATTGTACAGGAGGAGGAGGTGAGCTGTGACATCACCTATTGTGAATGGTGGATCCTGTGTTATATACTATATATAGAGATGTTATCAGTCATTGTACAGGAGGAGGAGGTGAGCTGTGATATCACCTATTGTGAATTGTGGATCCTGTGTTATCTACTCTATATAGAAGTGTTATCAGTCATTGTGCAGGAGGAGGAGGAGGTGAGCTGTGACATCACCTATTGTGAATGGTGGATCCTGTGTTATCTACTGTATATAGAGGTGTTATTAGTCATTGTATAGGAAGTGGAGAAGGTGAGCTGTGACATCACATTGTGTGAATGATAGCTCCTGTATTTACTGTATATATAAGTGTTATCGGTCATTATACAGGAGGAGGAGGAAGTGAGATGTGATATCACCTGTTGTGAATTGTGTATCCTGATTTACCTACTATACAGTACATAGAGGTGTCATATTGGAGGAGAGGTGAGCTGTGACATCAACTGTTATGGTATATCCTGTGTTATCTACTGTATATAGAGGTGTTATCAGTCATTGTACAGGAGGAGGAGGTGGTGAGCTGTTACATCACCTATTGTGAATGGTGGATCCTGTGTTATCTACTGTATATAGAGGTGTTATCAGTCATTGTACAGGAGGAGGAGAGCTGTGACATCACCTATTGTGAATGGTGGATCCTGTGTTATCTACTGTATATAGAGGTGTTATCAGTCATTTTACAGGAGGGGGAGGTGAGCTGTGACATCATCTAATGTGAATAGTGGATCCTGTGTTATCTACTGTATATAGAGGTGTTATCAGTCATTGTACAGGAGGAGGAGGAGGTAAGCTGTGACATCACCTGTTGTGAATAGTGGATCCTGTGTTATATACTGTATATAGAGATGTTATCAGTCATTGAACAGGAGGAGGAGGTGAGCTGTGACATCACCTATTGTGAATGGTGGATCCTGTGCTATCTACTGTATATAGAGGTGTTATCAGTCATTGTACAGGAGGAGGAGGTGAGCTGTGATATCACCTATTGTGAATGGTGGATCCTGTGTTATCTACTGTATATAGAGGTGTTATCAGTCATTGCACAGGAGGAGGAGGTTAGCTGTGACATGACCTATTGTGAATGGTGGATCCTGTGTTATCTACTGTATATAGAGGTGTTATCAGTCATTGTACAGGAGGAGGAGGAGAGCTGTGATATCACCTATTGTGAATGGTGGATTCTGTATAATCTACTGTATATATAGGTGTTATCAGTCATTTTACAGGAGGGGGAGGTGAGCTGTGACATCATCTAATGTGAATAGTGGATCCTGTGTTATCTACTCTATATAGAAGTGTTATCAGTCATTGTACAGGAGGGGGAGGTGAGCTGTGACATCACCTATTGTGAATGGTGGATCCTGTGTTATCTACTGTATATAGAGGAGTTATCAGTCATTGTACAGGAGGAGGAGGAGGTAAGCTGTGACATCACCTGTTGTGAATAGTGGATCCTGGGTTATATACTGTATATAGAGGAGTTATCAGTCATTCTACAGGAGGAGGAGGTGAGCTGTGACATGACGTACTGTGAATGGTGGATCCTGTGTTATCTACTGTATATAGAGGTGTTATCAGTCATTGTACAGGAGGAGGAGGTGAGCGTTGACATCTATTGTACAAGCTGAATCCTCTGTTATCTACTGTATATAGAGGTGTTATTAGTCATTGTATAGGAAGTGGAGAAGGTGAGCTGTGACATCACATTGTGTGAATGATAGCTCCTGTATTTACTGTATATATAAGTGTTATCGGTCATTATACAGGAGGAGGAGGAAGTGAGATGTGATATCACCTGTTGTGAATTGTGTATCCTTATTTACCTACTATACAGTACATAGAGGTGTCATATTGGAGGAGAGGTGAGCTGTAACATCAACTTTTGTGGTATATCCTGTGTTATCTACTGTATATAGAGGTGTTATCAGTCATTGTACAGGAGGAGGAGGTGGTGAGCTGTTACATCACCTATTGTGAATAGTGGATCCTTTGTCATCTACTGCATATAGAGGTGTTATCAGTCATTGTATATGAAGAGGAGGAGGTGATCTGTCACATCACTTAGTGTGAATGGTGGATCCTGTGTTATCTACTGTATATAGAGGTGTTATCAGTCATTGTACAGGAGGGGAGGAGGTGAGCTGTGACATCACCTATTGTGAATAGTGGATTCTGTGTTATCTACTGTATATAGAGGTGATATCAGTCATTGTATAGGAGGAGGAGGTGAGCTGTGACATCCCCTATTGTGAATGGTGGATCCTGTTGTGAGTTCATTTTCCCCTTCACCACTGAGGCCCGATGAACTCCCTCTTCTGGTAAAGAAAGGTAGTGAGCCTGATTATCAAGCACCTGAGACTAATGATGATGACTGGCTGAGTGGAGTTACTGACTGGATATAAGGCCGCCAACGCCCTTCTGCCCTGCGGGTGATTTCTCTGAGGGATTTTTGGAGACCAGTCTGAATTCCTGCTCTTCTAAAGCTAAGTTTTCTGCTCTGCTTTTTGCATTTGTGCTTTGACTTTGTTTTGCTTTGTTTTTCTGCAATCTACCCAAACCCTATCAAAGACATAAGCCAACAGGCTGATATGGAAAAAAGACCCTGAAGCAGCTAGGCTTCAAAAACTATATCAGCACTCAGGTATTTTCTGAAGACAGAGCTAAAGGAATTCAGCACACCCCAGCAGGGAATGGCAGAAATCCAGAAAAACAAAGCAAAACAAAGTCAAAGCACAAATGCAAAAAGCAGAGCAGAAAACTTAGCTTAAGAAGAGCAGGAATTCAGACTGGTCTCCAAGAATCCCTCAGAGAAATCACCCGCAGGGCAGAAGGGCGTTGGCGGCCTTATATCCAGTCAGTAACTCCACTCAGCCAGTCATCATCATTAGTCTCAGGTGCTTGATAATCAGGCTCACTACCTTTCTTTACCAGAAGAGGGAGTTCATCGGGCCTCAGTGGTGAAGGGGAAAATGAACTCACAACGGTACCTCCCCCTTGAGGAGGGGTCACCGAACCCTCAACCATGCCACCAGGGCGATCAGGGTGAGCCCGATGAAAGGCACGCACCAATCTTTTGGCATGAATATCAGAGGCAGAGATCCAGGAATTATCCTCCTGACCATAACCCTTCCACTTAACCAAATACTGGAGTCTCCGTCTAGCCAGACGGGAATCCAGTATTTTCTCTACCTCATATTCCATGTTACCTTCAACCAATACAGGGTCCGGAGGTGCCACCCCAGGAACAACAGGTTCAACAAACCTCTTCAACAAGGACTTATGGAACACATTATGGATTTTAAATGTGACAGGAAGAGCCAAATGAAAAGAGACCGGATTAATAATCTCCAAAATCTTGTAAAGTCCAATAAATCTAGGCTTAAACTTAGGAGAAGCCACCTTCAGGCTATGTGCCCACGTAGCGTTTTAAAACGCTCACTAAAAACCGGACTCCTTCCCAGAAATCGCGCGTTTTTTTCTGCGCGATTTCACCGTGATTATGATCGCGATTTTGCCGCGATTTTCGCGTGCGATATTCAAGCACTTTCCAAGCGATTTGAAGCATCGCTTGGAAAGTGATTGACAGGTTGGTCACACTCGTCAAACATAGTGTTTGACAAGTGTGACCAGGTTTTTACTATTGAGGCTGCCTATGCGGCATCAATAGTAAAAGATAGGATGTTAAAATGCTAAAAAAAAATAAAAAAATCGGGGTATATTTACCTTCCGGTGTCCCGCGCTGCATTCCCGGCCACAGCGTTCCCAGTAATGCCTTGCGAGACCTGTGATGACGTAGTCTCGTGTTGCTATAGCGATCTCGCGAGACTACGTCATCACAGGACCTTGCCGCAAGGCATTACTGGGAAAGCTTAGGCCAGGAATGCAGCGCTGGACGTCGGAAGGTAAATATACCCCGATTTTTTATTTTTTATTCTTTTTTTTACAGGGGTATGGTACCCAGGGTCTGGAGGACAGTCTCCTCTCCTCCACACCGTGGGTACCAACCGCACATGAGACGCTTAACTTCCCGCATGGTGGGCATAGCCACATGCGGGAAGTCAGCGGTTCTCATACATTCCTATGGGTGCGGAATCGCGGCAATTCTTTGCGATTCCACACAAAAGAATGAGCATGCTGCGATTTTTTCCACGATGCGATTCCGCCGCGGAAAAAAGCGCAGCATTAGCACAGCATGTGCGGAATGCCATAGGAATGCATGGGGGGCGTTCTGTACACGATTTTTAAACGTTTTCGCAGCGTTTTCGCGCTGAAAATCGCGGCAAAAACGCTTAAAAATTGCTACGTGGGCACACAGCCTCATAGCAATATTTTTTTATGATAACCACACCATATCACCAACCTTAAACTGGGGACCAATGGTCCTATGTCGGTTGGAAAACCACTGGGCCTTTTCCTGGGAGAGAGATAACTTATCCAATGCAGAAAAACAAAGCAAAGCAAAGTCAAAGCACAAATGCAAAAAGCAGAGCAGAAAACTTAGCTTTAGAAGAGCAGGAATTCAGACTGGTCTCCAAGAATCCCTCAGAGAAATCACCCGCAGGGCAGAAGGGCGTTGGCGGCCTTATATCCAGTCAGTAACTCCACTCAGCCAGTCATCATCATTAGTCTCAGGTGCTTGATAATCAGGCTCACTACCTTTCTTTACCAGAAGAGGGAGTTCATCGGGCCTCAGTGGTGAAGGGGAAAATAAACTCACAACAGGATCCTGTGTTATCTACCGTATATAGAGGTGTTATCAGTCATTGTACAGGAGGAGGAGGTGAGCTGTGATATCACCTATTGTGAATGGTGGATCCCGTGTTATCTACTGTATATAGAGGTGTTATCAGTCATTGTACAGGAGGAGGAGGTGAGCTGTGATATCACCTATTGTGAATGGTGGATCCCGTGTTATCTACTGTATATAGAGGTGTTATCAGTCATTGTACAGGAGGAGATCATTCCATAATGCTGCTTGTAGACTAGATGTTGCCCAATCATCCTCATGTACGGCCTGATGGCTGCCTTGGGCAATGTTTCCCCTTTTTTTCCAGTCTTCCTCAGGGATTTTTACACAATTTCCTGATGTTAGGCACCTTTTAAACTAGACATGGAGGTGGATCTGTTTCTTTTTCCCCGCTATTCCTAGTGGTCAGTGTTCACATTACTCCTGTATGACCATGTGCATGGAAAGTTCTCTCTTTTCCCGTGGGGCAGTGTGAGGATTTCCCTTTGTGAGTGCATAGTTTAATGATTGCCAGAGACTCTAAGTGCCAAGTCCTTGGGTATGTTTCCTTTTGAAGGATAATACTTGGCGCGTGCCTATATCGGCGATTGATTCTTTCATTTGACTTCATATCCTCGTCACGTTATCGGGCTATTATTGCCGGCTTAGTTCATGGCTGCGGTCACGCACCGGTGATTGCCGTGTGCAGGAAAGGTGGGGTTTTGGTTTGTGTTTTTCCTTTGCCAAAACTTTTATTTCTCTTGACTCCCTGAAATATGGCACCGTACCCCTCTACTATCAGAAATCATCAACATGCAACATTCCAGCATTTGTTTTCTTTAATTTTGGGTCATTCTCCTGCTTAGCTAAGAAATACCCCAACAAGTCAGAAGATAGTAATTGTATCGGTGGCGGACACTGACAGCTTGGGGCCCCTGTGCAAGCAATGTGTCTGGGCCCCCCTCCTTTTAAAAGCTACACATATATATAAAGCCACACACACATACATGTATATATATTATATAGTCTCCTTTATTATGTATTCTGCCGTCCCTTATTACACAGTGTCCTCTCTTGTTATGTACAGTACCGTCCCTTACATATTGGATTATATAGAACCCTGTTTTTTTATTACATACCATCCTGTCTTGTTAGCTGTATAATGCAATGATGGCTGATGGAGCATGGGAAAGCTTCTTTTCTAATGGAGGAGATAATGGACTGGTCGTCTGGTCACCGGCTCCTCCATCAGCAGTCATTTTATATCTAATAAGAGAGAGGACTATGTAATAAAAGAGGGCGCTGTGAATAACAAAATTAACAAGAATGCACTATGTAAGAGAAAGCACTGTACATAACAGCAGAGGAAGCTATATAATAAGGGACGGCACCATATATAAATAGAGAGGATGGTACGTAATAAGGGACGGTGTTATACATGATAAAAGAGGAAACTATGTAACTAAGGATGGTGTTATACAGCATTAGTGAGTACAATATATACTAAGGGACTGTGTTATACATAATAAGTACGTACACTATACACTAAGGGACTGTGTTAGACATAGCGTGTACACTATATACTAAGAGACTGTGTTAGACATAGCGTGTACACTATATACTAAGGGACTGTGTTAGACATAATAAGTAAGTACACTATATACTAAGGGATTGTGTTAGACATAATAAGCGATAATAATGTCTTCCTCCAACTTCCCCTGTTCCTAAGTCCATTATAAGTCCCCCTTCCTCCCTTCCCAATCCCCCACACCCCTCATTGTCCTCCTCCCCCCGCATCCCATTATTGTCCTCTCCCCCACCCTAACATTGCCCTCTTCACCACCCCCATCATTGCCTTCTCCATCACCCCATCATTGCCTTCTCCCCATCACCCCATCATTGCCTTCTCCCCATCACCCCATCATTGCCTTCTTCCCATCATTGCCTTCTCCATCACCCCATCATTGCCTTCTCCATCATCCCATCATTGCCTTCTCACCATCACCCCTTTCATTGCCTTCTCCCCATCACCCCATCATTGCCTTCTCTCCATCTCCATCACCCCCATCATTGCCTTCTCTCCATCACCCCCATCATTGCCTTCTCCATCATCCCATCATTGCCTTCTCACCATCACCCCTTCCATTGCCTTCTCCCCATCACCCCATCATTGCCTTCTCCCCATCACCCCATCATTGCCTTCTCCATCACCCCATCATTGCCTTCTCTCCATCACCCCATCATTGCCTTCTCACCATCACCCCTATCATTGCCTTCTCCCCGTCACCCCCATAATTGACTTCTCCCCATCATTGCCTTCTCCATCACCCCATCATTGCCTTCTCTCCATCACCCCATCATTGTCTTCTCTCCATCACCCCATCATTGCCTTCTCCCCATCACCCCATCATTGCCTTCTCTCCATCACCCCATCATTGCCTTCTCCCCATCATTTCCTTCTCCCCATCACCCCATCATTGCCTTCTCCCCATCACCCCCATCATTGCTTTCTCACCATCACCCCCATCATTGCCATCTCCCCATCACCCCATCATTGCCTTCTCCCCATCACCCCATCATTGCTTTCTCCCCATCATTGCCTTCTCCCCATCACCCCCATCATTGCCCTCTCCTTGGACTGATCTGTGATGTCAGTTGTGTCTTCCTACATCAACTAAGGAATTTTCTCCTCAGATCATGTGGAGGCATCACAACACAGAACCAGACCTCAATCAGAGGACAATAAAACTTTCACACTCCTTATCTATGAAATATATCAATATTTACTGCCACAACTGTCTATCCCTCTCCCATAATGATAGTTCTGCTTCACGTCACTTGTCTTATCTATTGCATTATTTTTATGTCCTGTTGTGTATAAATATGTGATTCTTCAGATTTTGTATTATTCTGTGCCTGATGAAGAGGCCTGAGGAGTCTCGAAAGCTTTTCAGTTAGCCATTAAAAGGTATCAACCACTGAGAACATTTTTCTAGTTTCTCTTTCTTGGATTCCTGATTCACGTATAAAAATAAGATTGAATGTAAAAATTATACTAAATTTATTATGGCTCCAATTCAAAATATTCACCTTAAAAATATATGAAAGGGTAAATTTTGTATTTGTCTGATCAGAGAACCACTATTACACTATATACTGTACTACAGAGCTGAATTCACAATTCTGTAAGCATCAGAGCTGGAATCTCCCAGCATTCCTCATTGATAGTTCAAGAGCTTGCTCTTCTGATTGAGGTATTATATATTAACATCAGACAAACTGCTTTGTGGTGAGCTGTGGCAGGTGTGTGTGACAACAAGCTTGCTCATTGTTTCCAATAACAACCAGCTGAATTATGATTGCAGCTCAGGAGTGTCATACAGATGTAGGATAAGGATATGATAAGTAATGCCATGTATTTAAAATGTAACTCAGTGTTTTATGCAGTGCTGTAGCTTGAAACTTAGGGACCCCAATGCAAAAGCTCCAACTATCAGGGGTCTTTCCATATGGGCTAAGGTGACTGTAAACCTCCTTCGCCCTGGGGTGTGTAGACTTCAGATTGCTCAGCTATGAGGAAACCCAATTGCCTACGATGGAGCTCAGACTGTCTCCTTTTGCTTTGGTGAGGGAAGGTAATTTTAGCTTGACCCTTGCAGAACCTTTTGACTAAAAGGGTTGGGAAACAGGCGCGCGCCGGGGTGGGGGTTGATTTCTTTTTTTGGAGAAGCTTGCAATTTATTGCATCTTTCTTCACTTTTTTTTGCACTCCACAGCATATTTCTAAGAGTGATTTCATGTAATTTACACTACTGTTCAAAAGTTTATGGTCACTAAGAAATTTCCTTATTCTTGAAAGAAGAGCACAGTTTTTTCCAATGAAGCTAACATTAAATGATTCAGAAATTCACTCTATATGTTGTTAATGTGGTAAATGACCATTCTAGCTGCAAACATCTGGTTTGTAATGCAATATCTTCATAGGTGTATAGAGGCCCATTTCCAACAACCATCACTCCAATGTTCTTATGGTACTTTGTGTTTGCTAACTGTGTAAGAAGGCTAATGGATGGTTAGAATACCCTTGAAAACCCTTGTGCAAGTATGTTAGCACAGCTGAAAACAGTTTGGCTGATTAGAGAAGCTATAAACCTGACCTTTTTTTGAGCTAGTTGAGAATCTGTAGCATTACATTTGTTGGTTCCATTAAACTCTCAAAATGGGCAGAAAAAAAGAACTTTCATGTGAAATTTGACAGTCTATTCCTGTTCTAAGAAATGAAGGCTATTCCATGAAAGAGATTGCCAAGAAACTGAAGATTTCCTACAACGGTGTGTACCACTCCCTTCAGAGGAGAGCACAAACAGGCTCTAACCAGAGTAGAAAGAGAAGTGGGAGGCCCCGCTGCACAACTGAGCAGCAAGACAAGTACATTAGAGTCTGTAGTTTGAGAAATCGACGCCTCACAGGTCCTCAACTGGCAGCTTCATTAAATAGTACACGCAAAATGCCAGAGTCAACGTCTACAGTGAAGAGGCGACTCTGGGATGCTGGCCTTCAGGGCAGAGTGGCAAAGAAAGAGCCATATCTGAGACTGGCTAATATAAGGAAAAGATTAATATGGGCAAAAGAACACAGATATTGGACAGAGGAAGATTGGAAAAAAGTGTTATGGACAGACGAATCCAAGTTTGAGGTGTTTGGATCACACAGAAGAACATTTGTGAGACGCAGAACAACTGAAAAGATGCTGGAAGAGGGACTGACACCATCTGTCAAGCATGGTGGAGGTAATGTGATGGTCTGCGGTTGCTTTGGTGCCGGTAAAGTGGTAGATTTGTACAAGGTAAAAGGGATTTTGAGTAAGGAAGGCTATCACTCCATTTTGCAGCGCCATGCCATACCCTGTGGACAGAGCTTGATTGGAGCCAATTTCATCCTACAACAGGACAATGACCCAAAGCGCACCTCCAAATTATGCAAGAACTATTTAGGGAAGAAGCCGGCAGCTGGCATTCTATCTGTAATAGAGTGGCCAGCAGTTACCAGATCTCAACCCCATTGACCTGTTGTGGGAGCAGCTTGACCGTATGGTGCCCATCAAGCCACACCAACTTGTGGGAGGGGCTTCTGGAAGCATGGGGTGAAATTTCTTCAGATTACCTCAGCAAATTAACTGCTAGAATGCCAAAGGTCCGCAATGCTGGAATTGCTGCAAAGGGAGCATTCTTTGACGAAAGCAAAGTCTGAAGGAGAAAATTATTATTTCAAATAAAAATCTATTTTTCGGATCTTGTCAATGTCTGGACTAGATTATAAATTCATTTGACAACTCATTTGATTAATAAAAGTATGAGTTTTCATGGAAAACACAAAATTGTCTGGGTGACCCCAAACTTTTGAACGGTAGTGTATATAGGCAGGGGATACTTTAGGTTTAGAAATATCAAAAACACTGACCTAGATCGTCAGTTTCCGACAGTGGTGGAAGAACCACAGAGAATTACAATTTCCTGGCATCCACATACTTATCACAACATCTCCCACAATGCACATCTAGCAGAGCTCTCCGCAGCCGCTACAAACCAACAGCGGGTTGCATTTAGATCGGAGGAGCTGCTGACTGAGAGCCAAGAAATAATGTTCTGAATTTTCTTTCGCTGTTTGGAAAAAAAAAAAAAAAAAGAACGTGTTGTAGCTGTAGATCCACTACAAGTAAAGCACCGCAAAAGACGTCTAGCTCCTCATATTGTCATTGTGAAGAATGAAAGCGGATGTGTCACCAGATTTCACGATTAAAACTGGATACGTTATTAAATGGATCTATTAGACCCAATGAGGCCGATGTATCTACTTTGAAAATCTGTATATCAAAATGGCTGTATAGTCTTTAGTGAAAGCTTAAACTCAGTCTCTGCCTACCGAGCCTGATTGACAGCTTCTCAGTGTCTCCCTGCACCCAGCTGCCAGCTCTCCAACCACCTAGGCTGGCTGACAAGTCTCCTCCCTGCTACTGCTAAATCTCCATCCACCTAGCTGAATTAACATCATTGTAGTGTCCCTCCTCTTTGCTTCTGTTGAATCTTGGCCCACTTAGCATTATTGACAGCTCCTCAGTGTCCCTCCTACCTGCTGCTGAATCTCTGCCCACCCTAGCCTGATTGACAGCTCCTCAGTGTCTCTCCTCCAGGAAGACAAATCTTTCACCGGCAGGGACAAGAAGGTCTGACCAACCTATATAGGTAGAAGTAATGACCAGATCAGAAGCAGCTGAAATGGAGCTGCATGTTTCTGACCATGTTTGTTCACCTCTTCACCACCAGACAGTAGCAACTAAATCCATTTAACGTGAGAAAACTCACACCATCTCTAAAGAAGACCTGCAATTCATTATCCGACGTGACCGTCTACCTCCAGGTCTTCCAGGGGGGGGGAGAGGTGACACCGTCGTGACACAATGAATAGGAGTGAATAAAGGAGTGTATCCATTATTCATATTCACACTGTACTTGTTTTGGTAATTAATACCCCGAGCCGTCAGCTGCAGAGAAACCGCAGGCAACCAATTGTCTTCAGCCGGTCAGGTATAGTTTTGTGTTTAGAAAATAATAATAAAAAAAAATCCATAATAACAGTAGAACGAGAATTTCCCAGATCGCTGTTTACATCACAACACACGATCCCCTCGAAGAAAGTTTGTTTGCAAACAAAGTTATCAGGGAATTGCTGACATTGTGGACACAACGTGGGAAGAGCGGTGCCCGCATCACGTTATTTACCGGCACACAGACATATGATGCTCCAAACATTAAGGACTCCAACATTTGTCTCTTAACAGTAGCGACTAGAGCTAGATCTTAATGACTTAGAGGATCATTCACATCTTTCTAAAAGGACGTTGTTGGATAGCGCTTGCAAAAATAAAGCAATTTTGCAGTTTACTACTTATTAAAATTTTCAACCGTTCTCGAGATATAAACACTTTTGTTTACAGCTCATTGCCTGGGAGACCGACCACCACTGAACATGACCAGTACTTACAAGATCTTTTATTTTTAAGCTTGTAAGCAGTATTTTAAGGATGGTTGGCGCTCATAGCAAGTCAGTAATTCAGTTACATAGAGGCGATCGAGTAGTGGCAGCTTCTAGTCTCCCATGGAGGCTATTGAAGCATGGCAAAAGTACAAAAAAAAAAAATGTTTTTAAAAATATTAAAAGAAAAATAAAAGTTCAAATCACCCCCGTTTCGCCCCATTCAAAATAAAACAATGAAAAATAAAATCAAACATACACATATTAGGTATCGCCGCGTTCAGAATCGCCCGATCTATCAATAAAAAAAAGGATTAATCTGATCGCTAACCAACGTAGCGGGAAAAAATCAAAATACCAGAATTACATTTTTTTGGTCGCCGTGATGATCAAAAGATTGTATCATTAAAAACGCCAGCTCGGCACACAAAAAATAAGCCCTCACCCGATCCCAGATCATAAAAATTGGAGACACTACGGGTATCAGAAAATAGCACAATTTTTTTAAACAAAGTTTGGAATTTTTTTTTCACTACTTAGATAAAAAAGAACCTAGGCATGTTTGGTGTCTATGAACTTGTAATGACCTGGAGAATCATAATGGCAGGGCAGTTTTAGCATTCAGTGAACCTAGCAAAACAGCCAAACACAAAAACAACTGTGGGATTGCACTTTTTTTGCAATTTCACCGCACTTGGAATTTTTTTCCCCGTTTTCTATTGCACAACATTGTTAAACCAATGGTGCCATTCAAAAGCACAACTCATTCCGCAAAAAATAAGCCCTCACACGGCCATAGTGATGAGAAAATAAAAAAAGTTATGGCTCTGGAAAGAAGAGGAGTGAAAAACGAAAACGACAAACCGAAAAAAGCAACGGGGGGGGAATAAGGGGTTAAAAGTTGAATAATACCTGAAAAGCAAAACGTTTCTTAGCATGGCGGATTTATCTTATGATCGAAATATTGAGCGCCTTGAAAGGGAAATTTCGGTGTAAACTGACGAGCAATTACACGCTGCTTTGCATTCTTGCCTGCAGTTACTTTTTTTATGCTCTCGACAAACTAGCGCAAACATCAAAGGTAAACATGTGAGTTCATTGTTAACGTTTATAGGTGCAGGTCTGTAATACCTTTCTCCGCCAGAGGTGGCAATGTTGTTCAGACTTTTTCAGATAGTCACCCCCCAAAAATGTAGGAATTGGGTTAAAGAGGGTCATATTAGGCGGGCCATCTGTGTTTTATGGATTATGTTGACCACCATAGATTAAACGGTATCGGCAGTACATATGCCTCGGATTTTACAGGGGAAAACTCTTGAGGATTTCAGATTTCAGACATTGTGGGAGAATGAAGTGGTGAACTTGGGACATTTAGATGAGGAAGAGTATGCCATTTCAAGGCTATAAGGAGTTTTTGCACTGTTGAGATTCCAAATGTTTAGCTATAGCGGAACAAAGCAGTTTTCACTTTCACTGCAGCACCTCCGCTGGAGAAATGAAGCATTACACAGTTCTCATTAGAATCAATGGGCTGTCCTGGGGAATAGAAATCATCCTGGGACCTCCTGAATAAGAGATGCTCTCCACTTCTTTGACGGATTGTAAATTATTGACCCATTAATTAAATTAGATAATATTGTAAATATTTTATTTGTTATCAGTTGAAATTAGTGTTTTTTTTTAACTTGTGACTTCAGATCCTACAAGTCCATGCTGGCAAAAGAAGGAAGAATGTCCTGGAGATAAGATCTTTGTAAACTCTCATCTCAGACGACCTTTCTTTATGTCAGTTGTTAATAGTCTTCGGCTAACAGTGATTTAACTCACAAAATAAAGCAGGTTTTTGATTTATTTGGCTCATTTTACAATTCCTCTAAGCCAGGCCCTTTTTTTAGATTTATATATTTTTTTTTAAGTTCCAAAGTGTCTGTTTGCACATTTAACTCTGCTGTTCTAAGGTTCCTGTATTTTTCTGGTTATCAGCACCCACCACTAGGGGGAGCTAAGGAGCTTAATGCATACTATTTATCTATTTTACTCAATAATAACACCATATGCAGGAAGGTCCTCCTAGTCTAGAAATGAAAAATTAGATAATTATTTAATTGCACCTTAATATGTTTTTTATAGATCCTGTAGAGCCTAAGGAGGGAGATAAACGATACCCTACTATCTCATTCTGAAATATAAGTATACATTCCCAGATCCATGCTTAGAATACTGTTCTTATTTTGAGCTTTGTAGTACAGGATTTGGTAAAAGTAGTTGGGTTGGAGCACTTTAAACCAAAAAATTCTACTTAAACAAATTTATTAAATATATAATCTTTATTAGATCAAAAAAGACACCAACATTAAAAACAAAAAATAAAAAATCCTACAGAGGAGGCAGGTCATCATGCACAGTTAGACAATATATATAATTTTAGATCCCAAAGGGGAAAAAGGAGGGTTTTTAAATATATCATACAATGTTATATTACATATAGTCAATTTATCCCATCACTTTTTATCATACTATCAAAAATCAATTTATTATATGGCCAAATTTATCATTAGTATAAAGAAACATAAAGTGCATAGTGCATTTTAAATGTAAGGTAATTAGGCCATGATGGTGTGGGGTTAACCAAAAATTACCCACCTGAATTCATACTGTGTATGTGACCACCGCCGCCTCACACTCCAACGCGCGTTTCACACGTGGTTTCTTCAGGGAGTGATGAAGTGAGTGGGCTACACGCTGGTTTTTATAACACAATGATCTAGCAGGATACCAATCAAGAGCGCTCTGCGGCGCATCACCAGCTGCCATATTGATGACGATCCCGCCGCAAATCTCGCGGTAACATCACCAAAAAGCGCGATAGCGCCGTCCGTGATGTCACAAGCGAGACTCCCGACTGGGCATGCGCCAACAACGGAAGCAGGCGATGCGCACAGCACTAGTGTGGCCATTATATCTAAGGGCAAGTTTGAGGGCAAGCACCATTCATGTATAAAGCGTGATTAAAAGTGCAATATAAATACACAATATTAGAGTTAATACGTGATACAATAAAGTAACGTCTACAAGAGACAACCATACTATTTACTATGTGTAAATCAATTATCTGTGTGTAAGTCACCGGAAATAGGCGACGCACACAGCACCAATATGGCCATTACATCTAAGAACAAGTATAAGAGCAAACACCATTCATATATAAGGCGTGTTAATAAATGCAAAATTGAAAAATAAAACGTGATACAATAAAGTGACGTCTTCAAAAGACAGAACCACAATATTAACTATGTGTAAGTCAATTAAATACAAGATTTTCCAAAGAGAAAAAAAAAAAAAAAAAAAATATAAATAAAAAAATTTAAATATATAAATATATATAAAAAAATATATAAAAATATATGTGTGAAAACAAAAAAATATGTATACATACATAAAAATAAATCTAAATATGCAAATACCTATACAAAAATTTTTTTTTCAAAGTGAAAAAAGTGAAAGTTTTTTTTATGTTTTTTTATATTATTATAATTTTTCTTCCTCCAACTTGAATGATGAATGTCCTCATGATGGCAAAAAAGGATTTTTTTGAATTATTCCCTTCCCCTTCTTCAAAAACCACATATTCATTCTCTTGTTCTTCACACTACTGATTTCTTCTCTCGCACAACAAAAAATCTTATTGGACAATAGGAACACTGTATGATAGAATAAACATATGTTATAACATTTCATCAAGGATACATTGCTCAATAAAAGAACCTATGTCCACTCGCAGACCCACCACAAAAATTGGATTAATTAAAAAAAAGAAAAGGAAATAAATTAAAAACATATTTAGTATTATAAAGGGACAATTACTACAAACAACATATTCTTTTTTTTTTTTTTTTTTCCCTTGGAAAATCTTGTATTTAATTGACTTACACATAGTTAATATTGTGGTTCTGTCTTTTGAAGACGTCACTTTATTGTATCACGTTTTATTTTTCAATTTTGCATTTATTAACACGCCTTATATATGAATGGTGTTTGCTCTTATACTTGTTCTTAGATGTAATGGCCATATTGGTGCTGTGTGCGTCGCCTATTTCCGGTGACTTACACACAGATAATTGATTTACACATAGTAAATAGTATGGTTGTCTCTTGTAGACGTTACTTTATTGTATCACGTATTAACTCTAATATTGTGTATTTATATTGCACTTTTAATCACGCTTTATACATGAATGGTGCTTGCCCTCAAACTTGCCCTTAGATATAATGGCCACACTAGTGCTGTGCGCATCGCCTGCTTCCGTTGTTGGCGCATGCCCAGTCGGGAGTCTCGCTTGTGACATCACGGACGGCGCTATCGCGCTTTTTGGTGATGTTACCGCGAGATTTGCGGCGGGATCGTCATCAATATGGCAGCTGGTGATGCGCCGCAGAGCGCTCTTGATTGGTATCCTGCTAGATCATTGTGTTATAAAAACCAGCGTGTAGCCCACTCACTTCATCACTCCCTGAAGAAACCACGTGTGAAACGCGCGTTGGAGTGTGAGGCGGCGGTGGTCACATACACAGTATGAATTCAGGTGGGTAGTTTTTGGTTAACCCCACACCATCATGGCCTAATTACCTTACATTTAAAATGCACTTTATGTTTCTTTATACTAATGATAAATTTGGCCATATAATAAATTGATTTTTGATAGTATGATAAAAAGTGATGGGATAAATTGACTATATGTAATATAACATTGTATGATATATTTAAAAACCCTCCTTTTTCCCCTTTGGGATCTAAAATTATATATACTGTCTAACTGTGCATGATGACCTGCCTCCTCTGTAGGATTTTTTATTTTTTATTTTTTGTTTTTAATGTTGGTGTCTTTTTTGATCTAATAAAGATTATATATTTAATAAATTTGTTTAAGTAGAATTTTTTGGTTTTATGTTTATGGTATCTACTTAAAATTTATACAGAAATTTAGGGTTAAAATATTTGTTAAATCTCCTTTATTCGGAATTAGTGGGTTGGAGCACTTTACATGAAGTCTCCTATTACTTAAGTTTTAAATAGCTGTCCTACAGTTGGAGGGTCCGTATTGATATAAAGATAGTGAGAGAAAGCCTTAAATAGCTGAAGAAACTGTACAAATAGTGTATGACAGCACAACCGGAAAATTAGTGTATGAGGGAAAGAGAATAATACAGACTTAATTGCCAGGATGAGAGATAGGAGAGTCACTGTGTCTGTGAGGCAGGAGAATCACTGTGTCTGTGAGGCAGGAGAGTCACTGTGTCTGTGAGGCAGGAGAGTCACTGTGTCTGTGAGGCAGGAGAGTCACTGTGTCTGTGAGGCAGGAGAGACACTGTGTCTGTGAGGCAGGAGAGTCACTGCGTCTGTGAGGCAGGAGAGTCACTGTGTCTGTGAGGTAGGAGAGTCACTGTGTCTGTGAGGCAGGAGAGTCACTGTGTCTGTGAGGCAGGAGAGTCACTGTGTCTGTGAGGCAGGAGAGTCATTGCATCTGTGAGGCAGGAGAGTCACTGCGTCTGTGAGGCAGGAGAGTCACTGCGTCTGTGAGGCAGGAGAGTCACTGTGTCTGTGAGGCAAGAGAGTCATTGCATCTGTGAGGCAGGAGAGACACTGCGTCTGTGAGGCAGGAGAGTCACTGTGTCTGTGAGGCAGGAGAGTCACGGTGTCTGTGAGGCAGAGAGTCACTGCGTCTGTGAGGCAGGAGAGTCACTGTGTCTGTGAGGCAGGAGAGTCATTGCATCTGTGAGGCAGGAGAGACACTGCGTCTGTGATGAAGGCGAGTCACTGTGTCTGTGAGGCAGGAGAGACACTGCGTCTGTGAAGTAGGAGAGTCACTGTGGCTGTGAGGCAGAGAGTCACTGTGTCTGTGAGGTAGGAGAGTCACTTTGACTGTGAGGCAGGAGAGTCACTGTGACTGTGAGGCAGGAGCGTCACTGCATCTGTGAGGCAGGAGAGTCACTGCGTCTGGGAGGCAGGAGAGTCACTGTGACAGTGAGGCAGGAGTGTCACTGTGACTGTGAGGCAGGAGATTCACTGTGTCTGTGAGGCAGGAGAATCACTGAATCTGTGAGGCAGGAGAATCACTGCATCTGTGAGGCAGAAGAGTCACTGCGTCTGGGAGGCAGGAGAGTCACTGTGTCTGTGAGGCAGGAGAGTCACTGTGTCTGTGAGGCAGAAGAGTCACTCTGTCTGTGAGGCAGGAGAGTCACTGCGTCTGTGAGGCAGGAGAGTCACTGTGTCTGTGAGGCAGGAGAGTAACTGTGTCTGTGAGGCAGAAGAGTCACTGTGTCTGTGAGGCAGGAGAGTCACTGGGTCTGTGAGGCAGGAGAGTCACTGTCTGTGAGGAAGTAAAATCACTGTGTCTGTGAGGCAGGACAGTCACTCTGTGAGGCAGGAGAATCACTGTGTCTGTGAGGCAGGAGAATCACTGTGTCTGTGAGGCAGGAGAGTCACTGCGTCTGTGAGGCAGGAGAGTCACTGTGTCTGTGAGGCAGGAGAGACACTGCATCTGTGAGGCAGGAGAGTCACTGTGTCTGAGGCAGGAGAGTCACTGTGTCTGTGAGGCAGAGAGTCACTGCGTCTGTGAGGTAGGAGAGTCACTTTGTGAGGCAGGAGAGTCACTGTGACTGTGAGGCAGGAGCGTCACTGCATCTGTGAGGCAGGAGAGTCACTGCGTCTGGGAGGCAGGAGAGTCACTGCGTCTGGGAGGCAGGAGAGTCACTGTGACAGTGAGGCAGGAGAGTCACTGCGACTGTGAGGCAGGACATTCACTGTGTCTGTGAGGCAGGAGAATCACTGCATCTGTGAGGCAGAAGAGTCACTGTGTCTGTGAGGCAGGAGAGCCACTGCGTCTGGGAGGCAGGAGAGTCACTGTGTCTGTGAGGCAGGAGAGTCACTGTGTCTGGGAGGCAGGAGAATCACTGGGTCTGTGAGGCAGGAGAGTCACTGTGTCTGTGAGGCAGGAGAGTCACTGTGTCTGTGAGGCAGGAGAGTCACTGGGTCTGTGAGGCAGGAGAGTCACTGTCTGTGAGGAAGTAAAATCACTGTGTCTGTGAGGCAGGAGAGTCACTGTGTCTGTGAGGCAGGAGAGTCACTGTGTCTGTGAGGCAGGAGAATTACTGCATCTGTGAGGCAGGAGAGTCACTGTGTCTGTGAGGCAGAAGAGTCACTGTTTCTGTGAGGCAGGAGAGTCACTGCGTCTGTGAGGCAGGAGAGTCACTGTGTCTGTGAGGCAGGAGAGTCACTGTGTCTGTGAGGCAGAAGAGTCACTGTGTCTGTGAGGCAGGAGAATCACTGGGTCTGTGAGGCAGGAGAGTCACTGTCTGTGAGGAAGTAAAATCACTGTGTCTGTGAGGCAGGACAGTCACTCTGTCTGTGAGGCAGGAGAATCACTGTGTCTGTGAGGCAGGAGAATCACTTTGTCTGTGAGGCAGGAGAGTCACTGCGTCTGTGAGGCAGGAGAGTCACTGTGTCTGTGAGGCAGGAGAGACACTGCATCTGTGAGGCAGGAGAGTCACTGTGTCTGAGGCAGGAGAGTCACTGTGTCTGTGAGGCAGAGAGTCACTGCATCTGTGAGGTAGGAGAGTCACTTTGACTGTGAGGCAGGAGAGTCACTGTGACTGTGAGGCAGGAGCGTCACTGTGACTGTGAGGCAGGAGCGTCACTGCATCTGTGAGGCAGGAGAGACACTGCGTCTGGGAGGCAGGAGAGTCACTGCGTCTGAGAGGCAGGAGAGTCACTGTGACAGTGAGGCAGGAGAGTCACTGCGACTGTGAGGCAGGAGATTCACTGTGTCTGTGAGGCAGGAGAATCACTGCGTCTGTGAAGCAGAAGAGTCACTGTGTCTGGGAGGCAGGAGAGTCACTGCGTCTGAGAGGCAGGAGAGTCACTGTGACAGTGAGGCAGGAGAGTCACTGTGTCTGTGAGGCAGGAGAGCCACTGCGTCTGGGAGGCAGGAGAGTCACTGCATCTGTGAGGCAGGAGAGTCACTGTGTCTGTGAGGCAGAAGAGTCACTGTGTCTGTGAGGCAGGAGAGTCACTGCGTCTGTGAGGCAGGAGAGTCACTGTGTCTGTGAGGCAGGAGAATCACTGTCTGTGAGGAAGTAAAATCACTGTGTCTGTGAGGCAGGACAGTCACTCTGTCTGTGAGGCAGGAGAATCACTGTGTCTGTGAGGCAGGAGAATCACTGTGTCTGTGAGACAGGAGAGTCACTGCGTCTGTGAGGCAGGATCACTGTGTCTGTGAGGCAGGAGAGTCACTGTGTCTGTGAGGCAGGAGAGTCACTGCGTCTGTGAGGCAGGAGAGTCACTGCGTCTATGAGGCAGGAGAGTCACTGTGTCTGTGAGGCAGGAGAATCACTGTGTCTGTGAGGCAGGAGAGTCACTGTGTCTGTGAGGCAGGAGAATTACTGCGTCTGTGATGCAGGAGAATCACTGTGTCTGTGAGGCAGGAGAATCACTGCGTCTGTGAGGCAGGAGATTCACTGCGTCTGTGAGGCAGGAGAATCACTGCATCTGTGAGGCAGAAGAGTCACTGTGTCTGTGAGGCAGGAGAGTCACTGTGTCTGTGAGGCAGGAGAATCACTGTCTGTGAGGCAGGAGAATCACTGTGTCTGTGAGGCAGGAGAGTCACTGTGTCTGTGAGGCAGGAGAGTCACTGTCTGTGAGGCAGGAGAGTCACTGTGTCTGTGAGGCAGGAGAGTCACTGCGTCTGGGAGGCAGGAGAGTCACTGTGTCTGTGAGGCAGGAGAATTTCTGTGTCTGTGAGGCAGGAGAATCACTGTGTCTGTGAGGCAGGAGAGTCACTGTGTCTGTGAGGCAGGAGAGTCACTGTGTCTGTGAGGCAGGAGAGTCACTGTGTCTGTGAGGCAGGAGAATTTCTGTGTCTGTGAGGCAGGAGAATCACTGGGTCTGTGAGGCAGGAGAGTCACTGTGTCTGTGAGGCAGGAGAGTCACTGTGTCTGTGAGGCAGGAGAGTCACTGTGTCTGTGAGGCAGGAGAGTCACTGTGTCTGTGAGGCAGGAGAGTCACTGTGTCTGTGAGGCAGGAGAGTCACTGTGTCTGTGAGGCAGGAGAGTCACTGCATCTGTGAGGTAGGAGAGTCACTTTGACTGTGAGGCAGGAGAGTCACTGTGACTGTGAGGCAGGAGCGTCACTGTGACTGTGAGGCAGGAGCGTCACTGCATCTGTGAGGCAGGAGAGTCACTGCGTCTGGGAGGCAGGAGAGTCACTGTGACAGTGAGGCAGGAGAATCACTGCGACTGTGAGGCAGGAGATTCACTGTGTCTGTGAGGCAGGAGAATCACTGCGTCTGTGAAGCAGAAGAGTCACTGCGTCTGGGAGGCAGGAGAGTCACTGCGTCTGGGAGGCAGGAGAGTCACTGTGACAGTGAGGCAGGAGAGTCACTGTGTCTGTGAGGCAGGAGAGCCACTGCGTCTGGGAGGCAGGAGAGTCACTGCGTCTGTGAGGCAGGAGAGTCACTGTGTCTGTGAGGCAGGAGAATCACTGTCTGTGAGGAAGTAAAATCACTGTGTCTGTGAGGCAGGACAGTCACTCTGTCTGTGAGGCAGGAGAATCACTGTGTCTGTGAGGCAGGAGAATCACTGTGTCTGTGAGACAGGAGAGTCACTGCGTCTGTGAGGCAGGATCACTGTGTCTGTGAGGCAGGAGAGTCACTGTGTCTGTGAGGCAGAAGAGTCACTGTGTCTGTGAGGCAGGAGAGTCACTGCGTCTGTGAGGCAGGAGAGTCACTGTGTCTGTGAGGCAGGAGAATCACTGTCTGTGAGGAAGTAAAATCACTGTGTCTGTGAGGCAGGACAGTCACTCTGTCTGTGAGGCAGGAGAATCACTGTGTCTGTGAGGCAGGAGAATCACTGTGTCTGTGAGACAGGAGAGTCACTGCGTCTGTGAGGCAGGATCACTGTGTCTGTGAGGCAGGAGAGTCACTGTGTCTGTGAGGCAGGAGAGTCACTGCGTCTGTGAGGCAGGAGAGTCACTGCGTCTATGAGGCAGGAGAGTCACTGTGTCTGTGAGGCAGGAGAATCACTGTGTCTGTGAGGCAGGAGAGTCACTGTGTCTGTGAGGCAGGAGAATTACTGCGTCTGTGATGCAGGAGAATCACTGTGTCTGTGAGGCAGGAGAATCACTGCGTCTGTGAGGCAGGAGATTCACTGCGTCTGTGAGGCAGAAGAGTCACTGTGTCTGTGAGGCAGGAGAATCACTGCGTCTGTGAGGCAGGAGAATCACTGCATCTGTGAGGCAGAAGAGTCACTGTGTCTGTGAGGCAGGAGAGTCACTGTGTCTGTGAGGCAGGAGAATCACTGTGTCTGTGAGGCAGGAGAGTCACTGTGTCTGTGAGGCAGGAGAGTCACTGTGTCTGTGAGGCAGGAGAGTCACTGTCTGTGAGGCAGGAGAGTCACTGTGTCTGTGAGGCAGGAGAGTCACTGCGTCTGGGAGGCAGTAGAGTCACTGTGTCTGTGAGGCAGGAGAATTTCTGTGTCTGTGAGGCAGGAGAGTCACTGTGTCTGTGAGGCAGGAGAGTCACTGTGTCTGTGAGGCAGGAGAGTCACTGTGTCTGTGACACAGGCTTTTGATTACTTTTAATTTGCGGTGAATTGATTTGCAACAAATCAAATTTTCTGGTAGAAATTGTCCAAACTGGTCAATTTGAATTTTACAAGATTCGTTCATCTCTAAATTTTACTTTCCCCCCTGCAGGACTTACTATTTTCCCTGTTGATTGCAGCCAATGTCCTTTGTATTTGATGAAAACAATACATTTTAACCCCAAAATGGTTTTCTTGTAAATGTCACTTTGTAAAGTAGAGTTAATGGTTTTCTCAGGAGTGGCAGGAATCGCTCTTTAATAGACGAGGCTGATTTTAATAAGTTTCCTCTTAAACACTGAACAATGGTGAGTCTGTTTCTATAAAATCCCTGTGATACGGAGGCCAGGCTTATTTTCCTGTTACTGGCATACTCCCATTCTGGGGAAGTCACCCCTTTAGACATCTGTATGTGGCCTACGGAACCTTTTACTGGCATTACACCAGAAAATCTCCTATGTATACATCATGAAATAATAATATTTTTTTTGTTTAGTTTATACAATTTTTAATAGAAAAATGTTCAATTATGGCAGGGAGTTGTTCTCAAATTTTGTATATTTTTCAAAACTTTTTTTACTATTTTTTGTTGTTGTAAATTTTTGAAGTGTTTTCTGTTATAGTCATTCTTTGTAGGAGATACTTGTTCTCATTGAAAAGCATCAGTGCCTAAAATGCCTAATAAAGTCAGTCAAAATAACGTTTGAAGACTCTTTTCACTTCTTTTGTAAAACCAATTTGCTGATATTATGCTCAGTCTTTTGAGCTTCAATGATTCTTCTGCTTCAGGCCAGTGGCGGATCTTAATAGAGGCGGATGGGGCGGTCGCCCTGGGCCCAAGGTTTTTTGGGGGCCCAGGGGCCAATCCGGAGCCGCTGCCGCGCAATTTTGGCTTACCCCAATAGTCGCGTGTCGCGGCAATTGTCGGCGGCTGCGCTGCGCTGAATGGCTGGCTCAGTCACCTGATGCTCCTCCCCTCTCTCCGCAGCGTCCGCGCTCATTCCGGCCAGCAACTGGCATCACGTGGCTGCATCAGAGTGACGCTGGCCACTCACACTCTGGCAGCGGCTCCTCTGTTCCCTCCCCTTCGTTGGTGTCCATAGATACAGCGGGGCCCAGCAACTGACAGCCCAGCCGACGCCGTGTATCACAGGAGGAAGAAGAACTCTCTGGTGCCTGGTGGACAGTGTTGCAGCAGCAGCACTGTCTGTTCCTCACCTCTCCGAACTTGGGGGTAAGTCGCAGCAGGGTGGGGCGGAGGTATGTCATGACTGACTCATGTGGATGTGGGGAAAAACACTCTTTGTTATACATGTATTTTAGCCCTATGTTGATTGCTCATTAAATATTGTAAACTGAATGTACATTTCCTGCCTATTGATGATTACCCTCTAAGAGTACACTGCATAACATCTGGGCCTCCGTCCTTGATCGCCGACACACGTGTTTTAGCCCTTAGTTGCCTACCACATCTTTCTCTCACCTACTTTATGTGGATGTGGGGGGCATGGGGGGATGGGCAGGAGGGGCCTTGGTCAAGAGGGGTGCCGGGTGCCCAGACTTTAGGAACAGCCTCGGACCAGTGAGCATTATGTAACGTAACCCATTCAGGTCCTCACATCACGTCCCCTATGGCCAGGTTCACGTTGGGCAATTTTGTGCGTATTGGCCGTAGGCCTACAGCTTATGTGCAACGTCTTTTTAGGCCATGTCCACACGTGGCGGAATGGTGGCTGGTTTTCCGTACGGACCCGCAGCAAACCAAGTGCTGCTGTCCATACGGCTGTCAATTCCCGCACGGGGACCGCAGCGCTCAGCTCGCTGTATTTATGCATGATGGTTTCAAACTGCACAGGTGAGAGATCCTTTTCAAAACTTAAACGAATTAAAAATGAGTTGAGGAGTCAAATGGGACAAGACAGACTCAATCATCTCTCTTTAATGAGCATTGAACAAGAGCGTTTGAAGAGTCTAGACCTCTCAGAAATCATCAACGACTTTAGCACCAAAAAATGTCGCCGAAAAAGTCTGTGAGCAGTTTATGATCTTCAGTGTCAAAAAAAATCCGAGTTTCTAGTCCATTAAGAAATTGTTGCCTGTGCTCATTGCACTTTTCCTGTTAGGCTGAGTTCACACGTGGCGTTTTTTTCGCGTTTCCGCAGCGGTTTTAACCGCACGATTTTGCCTCCAAAACGCGAAAAATAAGCATCCCATGCATTCCTATGGGATTCCGCAATGCTGTGCTAATGCTGCGGTTTTACCGCGGCGGAATCGCTTCGCGGTAAAAACCGCAGCATGCTCATTAATTTTGCGGAATCGCGGCGATCCCGCACCCATAGGAATGCATTGTTCCGCTTACTTCCTGCTTGTGGTTGTGCACACCATGCGGAAAGTAAGCAGAACATTTGCGGATGGTACCCACGGTCCGGAGGAGGAGACTGTCCTCCGGGCTTTGGGTACCATATCCCTGTAAAAAATAGAATTAAAATAAAAAATATTGTTATTCTCACCTTCCGGCATCACGCGCAGCCTTCCCGCCTCTCTCCACGCTCTTGTTCCCAGCTCTCATTCGCGCGACGTCATCGCGATCCCGTGAGAACGGACGCCATCGCGGGCATTTTCGCAAAGGATTACTGGGAACGGCTGTGCGGGACGTCGGAAGGTAAGAATAACACCATTTTTTATTTTTTTTTACATTTTATCTTTTACTACTGATGCTGCATAGGCGGCCTCAGTAGTAAAAAGTTGGTCACACTCGTCAAACACTATGTTTGACGAGTGTGACCAACCTGTCAATCAGTTCTCCAAGCCATGCTACAGATCGCTTGGAAAACGCTAGCATTTTGCAAGCTAATTACGCTTGCAAAATGCTAGTTTTTCCGCGGGAAAATCGCGGGAATTTAAAATGCGATTTTCCCGCGGAATGGAATTCCGGAATTCTCGCGGTAATTTCCGCGAGAGTTCCGGTACGTGTGAACTCAGCCTTAGGCTACCACCCACACAGATATACATCTGTATAGATAAATACGGTAATTATGTTGAATTATTGTTTAATATTATGTTTACATGTTCTTATTTGCACTTACATGTGGTACGCTGGATGTAGCCTTATGTTTACCTTGTATGAAGAAATACAGGCCAGTATATACCACATTATATATTTTGACTGTTGATTTTGAGGAATATTTAATATTATTTATATTGTTTGACCATACAATACAATTTCTTGTGAGAAAAAAGTAATTTTTCTTTGTTTTTATGGTCTAATAAATGTTACAATTTGTATACCTAAAAATCAGCATATGCAGTGTTTTTGTGAGAAGAGCCACAAAATTTTGACAGAAAATGTTTTCCTGGGAAGGGGGGTACTGGGGCCCAGGTTTTATGAACAGCCCCGGGCCCATGGTCCACTTAATCTGCCACTGCTTCAGGCAGAACATTCTTGGAAACAAAGAAAGTGCATGTCACTTTTTTGAATCTGCTTCAAACTAGCCAGATAAGGCTACTTTCACATTAGCGTTTTTTAGCTCTGCGCTTCGTGCGCAATAGAATCACATACAAAAAACGCATCATGCATTTTGTATGTGTTTGCTTTTTTTAGGCACATGCGTTTTAACCAGTTTCTAGCCATGTTAACCCTTAAAACGCAGGCATGCGCACGCCTGCGTTCCCATAGACTGTAATGTGATTTTTTTTTGCGCTTTCCATGCGCATGCGTTTTTTTGAGACAGGTCGGACGGACCAAAAAATGCAGCAGGTTGCGTCCGGCATGCCCAGACAAAAAAACGCATGCGCACAAAAACGCATACGAACGCATGCATATGCCAGACCATGCGTCCCCATGGTAAAGATAGGGGCGCCGTACGCATGCGCATGGACGCGCACGAAGCGCAGCACCAAAAAACGCTATTGTGAAACCAGCCTAAATACTGCAAAAAATGCATAAGGGAAAAACGTTTCCAAAACCTTCAAAATCGGTTCAGGAATAGAAAATATCCTCCAAAAACTCCCTATAGAAGGAACATTTCCTGGAGTTCTTCCCACTAGAAAACATTTTGTTTTGACCATCTGTAACCCCGTTACCCCCCAAGCCTGTTTTCACCTTCCTGACCAGGTCAAATTTTACAATTGTGACCGGTATCATTTTATGAAATAATAACTCTGGAACGCTTCAACAGACCCCACTGATTCTGAGAATGTTTTATTCGCGACCTATTGTACTTCATTATAGTTTTAAATTTGTTTGATATGACTTTCGTTTGGAAATTTGACAAAATATTTTTGCTATTTTGAAACTTTTAATTTTTGTGCTCTTAAACCAAAGAGTTATGTCACGCAAAATTGTTAATAACTAACATTTCCCACATGTCTACTTTACATCAGCACAATTTTTTAAACATGTTTTTTTTTTTGTTAGGGAGTTAGAAGGGTTAAAAGTTGACCAACGATTTCTAATTTTTCAAACAAAATTTACAAAACCAGTTTTTAAGGGACCACATCACATTTGAAGTGACTTTGAGGAGCCTATAGCATAGAAAATACCCCAAAGTGACACCACTCTTAAACTGCACCCCTCAAGGTGCTGAAAACCACATTCAAGAAATTTATTATCCCTTCAGGTGCTTCACAGGAATTAATTAAATGAATGTAGAAGGAAAAAATGAACATTTAACTTATTTTCACAAAAACTTTAATTTGGACACAATTTTTTTTATTTTCAGAAGGGTAACAGGAATAAAATGGACCCCAAAATTGTGCTCATGGAGCCTTTTAAGAATGTTTTGGAGCAGGAACCGAGCGGAAACTCTCCAAATACTCCTAAAAAATACAAAACTCCTCAAAAGCTTGGAGGTTCCCCTCAGTTTTTGCTCTAAAAAAAACACTGCATAATGGTTTTGAGTCCTGTTTTCCCCTTTTCCTGGTCTGGCCATGTCAGGAGTTAACCTTTCCCAGCCTCAGTTTGGGTTCAGGTTGGCTATTTATCGCCGCTGCTTCCTACAGGCGATGTCAGTTATAGTTTTTGCCTAGGGCTGCTGTAGCTGACTCTGATTGCTCTAATTTGTCCTGCTGTGTTTGCTGTCTGAACCCGTGTCTCTGTTTTCCCTGATTGCCGTCTTGACTCAGTATTTCCCTTTAGTGTGTTGACTACCTGGTTTTGACTTGGCTTGTATCCTGACCTGCTTCTTTGTCTTTTGGCTTATCCGCTCCTGACCGTTATTGACCTTCTTCGCTAGCTTCTGACCCTGAGCTTGTTCATTCCATTTGGTACTGCGCTACAGTTTGTTGCTTGACTCGGCTTGTGTAACTATTCTGCTGCCACCTGTGGTGGCCTCACTGCTGCACTGCAGGCCAGCTCTGTTTAGGTGCAGTCCTGCTTCCACTCTACTGCCATCTAGTGCAACCTGCACCTACCTGCATTGCAGCAGCGTGATACATAGTGGCCAAATTGAGGACGAGAGCTATCTTTGAGGAAAGCTGTACTAAGAAGCAGGAGAAGAACCTGTAATATTCATTAGTAAGTGCCACAAAATCATGTCCCCAACATTATTTGTTAAAAAAATAAAAAAGGGACATCCCAATGTAAAGACTTTTGATGTTTGGCAGACATGTTATTCTTGTTTTCTGTTATTAGAACACGATGTAATCATCTGGTAAGAAATTTTCTGAAGGAATAGAGGAAACACCGGATGTCACTGCAAGTAGCGAAACAATTAACTTAATTGGACACAGGTAGCAGGAAACAATTGAATCATGGATGTGAAATATGCTAAGTGTAATGGAGCTGTGATTCTGGTAGCCTGGCAGTTCCTAAAAGGTCTTACGTGATCAGGCTTTGCCCAAGCCACTATGTTTAACAAGTCCCAAGGGAACCCTTAGCCTTTACCTTTGTAAGGTGGTAGCTAGGCAGGTTGTGGACCGGAGATATATTAGTGATATAAAGCCTGGCCAAACAGACTAGTGCTGAGAGGGTGTTTTTTAAAGAAGTGGTCCACTACAATGTATTGATTTAAACCTTTTAAATAAGTATTTTTGAAAATCCTTTCTGCTGCCATATGTCCTTGTGCAAAGCGCTATAGCTGCTTCCTCAGTCCTGATCATATGACCCTCGGCTGCAGCCGGCGCTGATCTCACATCAACTTCTGGACTCCCTTGCATCAATGAGATGTGACCCAGTCACAAGCACTACCCCTGATTGATTACCTCTTTAATGCGCCCAGATTTTGGGTCCGGGTTTTAGGAACAACCAAAAGAGCTGGGTGGGGCTAACCGTTCCCATATTTCCTCTTCCAGGGTTTGAAAGGCTTTTTTTGTGTCTGCGAGTGAGAAGTGAAAGACCTCTTGGTGTTGATCTCGAGAGAACTAGACATTGAAAGGTTTTGTTTTTCCTTATCTTGATTTGTACTCTGGAAAAAGACTGTTTGCTTTTCTTTTATGTTGGAGATTTATGGACTGTAATATAATTATCTACCTATTTTGCACCAAGCAACTTTATAACTGTGTCTCATACCCATCCCACACCCGGGAACCTCCACAGATCAGCTATTAGCAGTATATGGAGCTGGAATACCCCAGCTCAGTACACCACGTAGTGACCATTCTTGGGTACTGCAGCTCTGCTTCTATTGAAATGAATGGGAGCCAAGCTAAAATACCTGAGAGTGTCCACAATCAGAAGGATGGACTCCATACATCCAGACTGTGACTCTTCACCACGGCAGCACCGACCAGATGACTATTGAGAGTGACGCGCAGCCATTTTATAATTTTAGCTTTTCTAGCCTGGCAAAAGCAGGGGATGGTGGGTTGCGGAGGAGTTTGCAAACATATTTCAAAGCCCTATTGTAACTCTAATGATCACAACTCTAATGAAAGCTATGAATATGCTGAAGATTTGGAACTTTGCTTTAAGAAAAAAAAATAAGCTTAGACCATTTAAGAGGGTTTGAAGGAACAAATATTGATGGCCTATATTTGAGATATAGCACTTATGTTTTCTCTGCCAAATTTCTATAATGTTGTCTGAAAATTTAGTAAAAAGCCTTACAGACGCTTTCCATTGTACTTATTATTGCGAGAATTGAAAGGTCGGCACTAAATAGAAGTGTGGAATATTTACCTTGCATTTCTGCCAAGTGCGGGGTGCGAGTTGCCTCCTGTACCGAGCCGATGGTGAGGTTCAGGTCCGATGAGAAGTCAATAAAGTAAATGTTAGCTGTGTACACAGAGCATATACAGAGGTGTTATGTAATTGCCTGACTCATCTAGGAGTGATAAGTCGCAACACAATTAAGCTTTTGCATTTCACTCCAGTGGGAAGATTCAGCAAGAAAAGTATCATCAATAAGCAAGTAAACTCATACTTGCCAAATCCCCCTGATTCTGGACTCCCAAAAAAGTCAGAAAATTTCCAGTACTGTTACGGGCTGGCGGAACGCACCAAATAATAAAGATGGAATAATATATGAGGTGCGTTCGCAGCCCGGGGCCCACCATGCAGAGATGACCAACTTCAGCTAAACAATGAGGAGAGAGGCAAGTAGGGGGAAGCCGGACACCGGTGGGCAACCACTAACCCGGTGCTGGCAGGAACGAACTCCGTTACTTCACGTAGTTCGCGCCAGCCGGCGAACAACCGCAACCTATTAATGTCACAGGTCACGGTAATGCGAACCACCGCTTGGTGCGGGTGGAATGTCCGCCCTGACGGACGCCACTAACCAGCCTGTCAACGGTGCTGGAAAGCGCACATATGGCGCATGGCGCTGCTCTGGCGGACGCTGCGGTAGCAGTAGTCCAGAAGGCCTGTACTGGCCGACGCCCAGGGCGTTAGTGGATGATGAGGAGACACACTGCGGTGCTAAGTAGTGTCAGAGCTATGGTGCTGACTCTGGTTCCTAACCCTAACTCATACGTAATATCCAAGGAGGGGGGAATTATAATGCGTCAGTCACCAGGCTCATTCATCCATCATCACACATACACTAAGCACTATAGCCTCAGAGTCTATCATAGCGCATGGCGGGGCGGCCATGCAAACCTTTTATAGCTGTGTCCTTCCGGGACCTTCCTGATCCCCCTGATGGTCCAATCAGAACTGGAGAAGGACCTGAGCAGGTGACTCCCGATCCCCCAATGAGAGATCATCCCATGAGCATGCTCAGTGGAGCGACGGAAGGACTTAGACTCTGGAGTCTTTTGCTGCTGGTCAGGCTGCATTGTCATAACTGGACCAGAGGTGGCAGCAGCAACCGAGCCCACACTGCTGGTGTGAGCAGGCTCCACTGCGGCTGAATAAGAATGGGAGACCGTCGACGGCAAGGCTTAGTATTCCCGCTGTGCAGCACCCGGAACCTGACACCTAACAAGCACCCCATCAAATCTGCCTGAAATCTCTCAAAAGCCAGGTTTCTTCATGCTGGTAGGTGAGAAATAGGGCATGGTGAAGCAGTGAAAGGGCATCTGCCAAGACTCTGTTGTCGGGTGTTCTGGGACCAGGGGCTCCTTCCCTGTCCCTAATGCTAGGGAAGTCCTAACTTGCCCTGCTCCCTGGATTACTTCTGATGGTGAAGATGCCAGGGCCACGTACCTTGCCTAAACTCCTGAATCTGCCCTCAGTCTGACCCCTTCCCTCACCCAGGGAAGAGGTGAGTAGTAGTGTACCATAATACACCAACCAGACTAACAAGGTAATACGATCAGGGATACTGAAAAATTCCAAACATTCAAATATACTCTTACATATAACAGAGGAATGCACCGGGGAGAGGAGGATGGCGTTAAACCAAAAGTAGGAGAAGAAAGGGAATTATCACACCCTCAAAACCTTGCAACAGTCACAGATAAATTCACCAACTGCTTTCTCCAATAACCACCAATAACCAACAATATGCAGCATAAGCTACTCTGACAATGAGTGCTAGCCAGGGTCCAGATTATATAGGAGATGGGAGCAGCTAACAGTGCACAGCTGAGATCCTTAACACAGGAAAGCTTCCAGGAGCTCTCAACTGAGCAGATTAACTAATGCACTGCTAAAAGAAATTTACACTGTAAAATATGAAGGTGAAGTGCTTCTAATCAGTGCAGAAGTAGGAGAAATCAGACGCTGCCATCTTCTGTCTACTCTCTGTCTTGGTAAACCCATAACAGCATCTAGGGACATGGCCCTGCGGATGTTGGAGGGTACAACGTTTGTCAGCTCTGATCTTCCACTGCAATCTTGAATGAAGACCTTTACCAAGCATCATCAGCTTCTATAAAGTTTTTATTTTTTACTAGGCTCTCCTATTATTGGACAATTTCCACTTAACTCAACTACTGTCCATGCAATCCAAGGACACGTTTAGTGATCCAGCGTGAGAGACTCTCTTTGTAATAAATTTGGGTCCTGAACATGGGACTCCATCTCAACCCTAATAGACTATGGCAAATTGAGTTTTCAAAACGACACAGTTCCTTTAAGGGGCATTTTTCTTTCCAAAGACCTGGTTTATGTTCCATTCTGTCTCATTTTATATCTTCTATATGACATCCATTTATTTGTTTTTGAACATCTGTTGTATTGGCTGACGTCCCAGAAGTAATAAAATTGGAAGTCACTTCTGATATCCACAACCGGCCAGAGAGCATCCTCTTATAACCTTGTCATTTTTCATGACCGGTGAATTCTGAATGCAGTAAATAATGGTGACATTTCTGGATGTACTTTTTACTGATCCATGTCACCCCCTGGTTTCCTGGCTTCCTCTTCATGTGCCTCTGTAGCGAATCATTGGCCACTGATCAGCAGCAACGTTCATGTTCTGGCCAAGCCAGAATAAACATTCTATCTACTGGCTTGGATGGAAGGTAAAGACTCAACCAATCAGTTACTGATAATTGGCTGCAGTGTTTTTGTGACATCGCTTGCTGAAAAAACCTGTGGTGGGACACAGATGGCGGAATGGCACTGGCCCACTTAGTGAATGTTTTTTTTTGATCCCCCCCCCCCTGGGCCATTTAAATGTATTGGATAACCCCTTTAAATTCAATGAGAGCTGTGATGAGATGTGATGAGCTCCCTCTTGTGGTGACTGCAACAACCATATTTTTCTTATTCACACACCAGCATCACTACTCTTGCATGTTAGTTACTATAGAAATATACAGGAATATTCTGAATATTTTTCTATAGAAATATAGGAATAGTAAAAGAAAACCCATGAACATTCCAAAATGATATATTGCTTTGAACGTACTGACAGGGTATCCACATATTCATTTCCCTCTGATATGATTATTATCTGATTATGATAATTTCTTCATGCTATAATCTAAAGTATATATAAAAATTCATTCATGAGCAACTTGTCATTCTATGCAGCTCCAGTCCTGGTGTGACTAAATTGGTCTATGATATATTATGGAAACCAGCTGTTTTTTACAACATGTGTTATATTTTCCATGTATATTGATGCTATTTGGTTTTTCTGTTTTTGTTACATGGCATTTAGTCTGAAAAAGGTCCATTGTAGTGACCGAAACATTACTAAAGATTATATACCATGTGGAATACTAAGCTGTGAATAAAACGAAGTTTCTTTTTTCTGCATTTGGTAACTGAAACAACAAGACCAGCATGTGTAACTGTCCTGTGTGACACGACCCGCATGCCGGTAACTCAAACAACAAGACAAGGGGGAAGGGAAAACAGTTACAACGGTGGGCCCTGCAATAGGGAACAGGGACGTGGAGACCTCCTGCACTCCCCTGAGGCAGTGTCCCTAAACACTCTTAATGTTCCCTATACAGGCTCTTCACCTGTCGCCGAGCAGGATACCTCAATCCCTAACTCGCCCTGCACCTATCCCTGTCTAGGGAGCTGGTTGGTGCAGATACTAGTCCCACCGCTGTAGTAATACACACAAAGGAAAAAAGGGGAAAACACCAAAACACTTATCTTGCTCTGCTGCAGTCATCAGGCAACAGAGTGCAGTACCGGATCAACTTTTCAGCAGTGGCTCGACACCTCAGAGCCAGCTGCCACTGTTGTGAGTTCATTTTTCCCTTCACCATTGAGGTCTGATGAACTCCCTTCTCTAGTGAAGGAAGGTAGTGAGACTGATTACCAAACACCTGGGCAGCTAGATGATGACTGGGTGGCTGGAATTGAGGACTGGATAAAAGGCTGCCGACGCCCGTCTTCCTGGCTGGTGATTTTCCTGCTGGATTCTTGGAGACCAGTCTGATTCCTGCATCTCAAAGCTAAGTTTTCCTTCTCTGCTTTGTACTCTTCAGTTTTGTTCTTGTTTTGCCTTGTTTTTTGGGAGTTCTGCCATCCCTGGCCGGGGGTGAGCTGAATTCCATTTTTGTCTCTGATCTGTTGATATTTTGCTCTGTCTTCAGAATATACCTGAGTGCTGATATAGTCTTTTTGAAGCCTAGCGACTTTAGGGTCTGTTTTTCCTATCAGTCGGTTGGCTTATTTTGATAGGGTTTTTGCGGATGGCAGACAGCAGCTTTCCTATCCTGTCCTATGTAGTTAGCTTGGGCCCCATCATTTGCTCAACCTATCTTTCTATCTGTGTTAGTGTTTTCATCTTGCTTCACCGTCATTATATGTTGGGGGCTGCCTATTGCTTTGGGGTCTGCTCTGGGGCAGTTTAGTTTTTCCCCTTTCTGTCTGTAGGCTATATAGTTCTCTGGCTGTGATCGAGGGGTCTAGGGCACCGTAGGAACCCCCCACGGCTACTGCTAGTTGTTGTGGATAGGTTCAGGGGTCTGCAATCCGATAGCTGCCAACCTCTCTGGTTTTTCTGGACTTAGCTGGTATTTTGTTTTTTCCTCCTGCGGTGACTCATCATAACTGAATCACCAGCCATACCGCAGATCCTAGGGTACTCAATAGCAGGAGAGAATTGTAAAAAAAAAAAGTGTCAGAATTTTTTTTTTTGTGCATATTTTTTCCTCTATATCTCTGAGGCCGTAGGGGGAATTTTTCTCTCAATGGAGATGAAGCAATTGTCTGATCGTGTGGAGCAGCTCGCTGCTGAAGTGCGGGGAATTTCCGCCTATCTTGCTCATTCACATGCTGCTGAACCAAAGATTCCTTCTCCTGATGTTTTTTGGGGGATCGGTCTAAATTCTTGAATTTCAAGAATAATTGTAAATTATTTTTTGCCTTGAAGCCTAACTCATCGGGGAACTCCGCGCAGCAGGTTAAAATTGTCATCTCTTTGCTGCGCGACAATCTCCAGGATTGGGCGTTTTCTTTGAAACCTGATGATCCTATTCTGAATAATGTGAACGCATTTTTTCAAGCCTTGGGGATGTTGTATGATGAACCTAATGCTATTGATCAGGCTGAAAAGACCCTGTTGGCATTAAGCCAGGGTCGGGATTCGGCAGAGTTGTACTGTCAAAAATTCCGAAAGTGGGCGGTCCTTACTACCTGGAATGATGGTGCCTTGGCAGCCCTCTTTCGGAAGGGTTTGTCAGAAACTGTAAAAGATACTATGGTGGGATTTCCTGTTCCCTCTGGTCTTGACGATTCTATGTCATTAGCCATTCAGGTGGATCGGCGTTTACGTGAACGCAAAACTACACGAGAGATGTTACCACCTGTTGAACAAATGTCTGAACCTATGAAATGTGATAGAGTTTTGTCTAGGGAGCAACGTCAGGAGTTCAGAAGGCGTAATAAGCTGTGTTTTTTTTGTGGAGATGCCTCGCATATTATTTCTGTCTGCCCTAAATGAGAGAAACGTTGTGCACACACGTTTTCTGTGGGTGGTGTTCAACCTAAGTTTCTTCTGGCAATTACTCTGATCTGCTCCCTGTCCACATTTTCCGCCAAGGCTTTTGTGGATTCAGGAGCAGCTCTGAACCTGATGGACTTGGATTTTGCTAAACGTTGTGGATTTCCTATGACACCTCAGCGGACGCCTATCCCTTTGAGGGGTATTGATGCTTCTCCTTTGGCGAAGAATAAACCTCAGTTTTGGACCCAGGTGGTAATGCGGGTCGCCCTAGACCATCAAGAAAATTGCAGATTTTTGATGTTGCATAATTTGCATGATACCATTATTCTGGGGTTTCCATGGTTGCAAATCCATAATCCAGTTCTGGATTGGAAATCTTTGTCTGTGGTGAGTTGGGGTTGTCGTTGTGCCCTTAGTGATGCTCCTGTTTTCTCCACCTCTCCCCAGTCACATGATGTTCCTGACTATTTGGCTGACTTTTATGATGTATTTAGTGAGAAAGAGTCTGCGTCTTTGCCTCCTCATAGGAGTTATGACTGTGCTATTGAGCTGAACCCGGGGTGTAAATTCCCCAAGGGTCGGCTCTTCAATTTATCTGTACCCGAGCACGAGGCTATGCGATCCTATATTAAGGAGGCATTGGAGAAGGGTCATATTAGACCATCCTCTTCACCCTTGGGTGCTGTTTTTTTTTTCGTGGCTAAAAAGGATGGTTCATTAAGGCCTTGTATTGACTATCGTGCCCTCAACAAAATTACTGTTAAATATCAGTATCCGTTACCCCTGATTTCTGATCTATTCTCCAGAGTTAAAGGTGCTTGCTGGTTTACCAAGCTTGACCTCAGGGGAGCGTATAATCTTATTCGCATTAAGCATGGGGATGAATGGAAGACGGCGTTTAATACTCCGGAGGGACATTTTGAGTACCTGGTGATGCCTTTTGGGCTCACTAATGCCCCTTCTGTCTTCCAGTGCTTCATGAACGATATATTCCGAGACTTTGTGGATAAATTTTTGATTATCTATCTGGATGATATTTTGATCTTCTCCAAGAATTGGGACTCTCATATGGAACATGTTCGGACTGTGTTCCGGATTTTGAGGGAGAATTCCCTGTATGTCAAGGGATCGAAATGCCTTTTTGGGGTACAGAGGATTTCATTTTTGGGATTTATTTTGTCTCCGTCAACTATTGAAATGGACCCGGCCAAGGTACAGGCCATTTATGATTGTGTTCAGCCCACTTCTTTGAAGGCCCTCCAGAAGTTTTTGGGTTTTGCTAATTTTTATCGGAAATTTATAGCTAATTTTTCTGGTATTGCCAAGCCATTGACGGATTTGACTAGGAAGGGTGCTGATGTGCTGAATTGGTCTCCGGAGGCTGTTTCTTCCTTTCAGGAGCTGAAGCGAAGATTCACTTCTGCTCCGGTTTTGCGGCAACCTGATGTCTCACTCCCGTTTCTGGTGGAGGTGGACGCTTCTGAGATTGGTGCAGGAGCGGTGTTGTCCCAAAAAGATCCTGTGACATCTAAAATGAATCCTTGTGCTTTCTTTTCCCGAAAGTTCTCCCCATCCGAACGTAACTATGATGTGGGGAATCGGGAACTGTTGGCCATGAAATGGGCATTTGAGGAGTGGAGACATTGGTTGGAGGGAGCCAAACACCAAGTCGTGGTCCTTACTGACCACAAGAATTTGATTTACCTGGAGTCGGCCAAGCGCTTGAATCCTAGACAGGCTAGGTGGGCCTTGTTTTTCACACGTTTTGATTTTGTGGTCTCTTTTCTTCCGGGCACTAAGAATGTCAAGGCAGACGCCCTCTCTAGGAGTTTCCTTGCTGATTCTCCTGTTGTGACTAAGCCTGCTACCATCTTAGGCGAGGGGGTAGTTCTTTCTTCCATCTCGCCCGATTTGAGACGTGCTCTGGAAGAGTTTCAGGAGGACAAACCTGAGTGTCGTCCCAGTGGAAAGTTGTATGTTCCTGACCAGTGGAGGAAGAGAGTGATGTCTGAAGTTCATTGCTCTGCATTGGCTGGTCATCCAGGTATTTTTGGTACTAGAGATCTGGTGAGTCGATCTTTTTGGTGGCCCGCCTTGTCTCGTGATGTCAGGAATTTTGTGCAGTCCTGTGGGACTTGCTCCCGGTCTAAACCTTGTTCTCGCTCTAGTGGCTTGTTGATGCCTTTGCCGGTGCCCAGGAGGCCATGGACCCATATTTCAATGGATTTTATCTCTGATATGCCTGCCTCTCAGAGAATGACTGTTATTTGGGTGATTTGTGATAGATTCTCTAAGATGGTCCATCTTGTACCACTCCCTAAGTTGCCATCTTCCTCTGAGTTGGTGCCCTTGCTTTTGCAACAGATGGTTCGCTTGCACGGGATTCCTGAGAACATTGTATCTGACAGAGGAGTTCAGTTTGTGTCTAGATTTTGGAGGACTTTCTGTTCCAAGCTGGGAATTCAGTTGTCCTTCTCCTCTGCGTTTCACCCTCAGACCAATGGGCAGACGGAGAGAACAAACCAGACTTTGGAGTCGTATTTGAGATGTTTTATTTCTGCCAATCAGGATGATTGGGTTTCATTTTTGCCCTTGGCCGAATTTGCTTTAAATAATAGAGCTAGTTCTGCCACTTTGATGTCACCTTTTTTTTGTAACTTTGGTTTTCACCCTCGATTTTCTTCAGGGCAGGTGGAGCCTTCTGCCTGCCCAGGCGTTGACACTGTGGTGGAGAGAATGCAACAGATCTGAGACCAAGTAGTGGATAAGTTGTCTCTCTCCCAGGCAAAGGCCCAGCGGTTTTCCAACCGGCGTAGGACCGTTGGTCCCCAGTTTAAGGTGGGTGATATGGTTTGGTTGTCATCAAAAAATATCGCTATGAAGGTGGCTTCTCCTAAGTTTAAGCCTAGATTTATTGGACCTTACAAGATTTTGGAGATTATTAATCCGGTCTCTTTTCGGTTGGCTCTTCCTGTCACATTTAAAATTCATAATGTGTTTCATAAGTCCTTGTTGAAGAGGTTTGTTGAACCAGTAGTTCCTGTGGTGGCACCTCCTGACCCTATATTGGTTGAAGGTAACATGGAATATGAGGTAGAGATGATACTGGATTCCCGTCTGGCTAGACGGAGACTCCAGTATTTGGTTAAGTGGAAGGGTTATGGTCAGGAGGATAATTCCTGGGTCTCTGCCTCTGATATTCATGCCGAAAGATTGGTGCATGCCTTTCATCGGGCTCACCCGGATCGCCCTGGTGGCATGGATGAGGGTTCGGTGACCCCTCCTCAAGGGGGAGGTACTGTTGTGAGTTCATTTTTCCCTTAACCATTGAGGTCTGATGAATTCCCTCCTCTAGTGAAGGAAGGTAGTGAGACTGATTACCAAACACCTGGGCAGCTAGATGATGACTGGGTGGCTGGAATTGAGGACTGGATATAAGGCTGCCGACGCCCGTCTTCCTGGCTGGTGATTTTCCTGCTGGATTCTTGGAGACCAGTCTGATTCCTGCATCTCAAAGCTAAGTTTTTCTGCTCTGCTTTGTACTCTTCAGTTTAGTTCTTGTTTTTCCTTGTTTTTTGGGAGTTCTGCCATCCCCGGTCGGGGGTGAGCTGAATTCCATTTTTGTCTCTGATCTGTTGATATTTTGCTCTGTCTTCAGAATATACCTGAGTGCTGATATAGTCTTTTTGAAGCCTAGCGACTTCAGGGTCTGTTTTTCCTATCAGTCGGTTGGCTCATTTTGATAGGGTTTTTGCGGATGGCAGACAGCAGCTTTCCTATCCTGTCCTATGTAGTTAGCTTGGGCCCCATCATTTGCTCAACCTATCTTTCTATCTGTGTTAGTGTTTTCATCTTGCTTCACCGTCATTATATGTTGGGGGCTGCCTATTGCTTTGGGGTCTGCTCTGGGGCAGTTTAGTTTTTCCCCTTTCTGTCTTTAGGCTATATAGTTCTCCGGCTGTGATCGAGGGGTCTAGGGCACCGTAGGAACCCCCCACGGCTACTGCTAGTTGTTGTGGATAGGTTCAGGGGTCTGCAATCCGTTAGCTGCCAACCTCTCTGGTTTTTCTGGACTTAGCTGGTATTTTGTTTTTTCCTCCTGCGGTGACTCATCATAACATGCCACCTTCACCATCTCACTCTGCTGCAGACACCAGGCAGTTAGAGTTCACACCAGTTTCAGCAGTGGCTCTACACCTCAGAGCCAGCTGCTCCCTCCACCGTGGTTGGAATCCAAAAAGGAAATGTGGTGCAGCAAAGATGGTGTAGCTCCCCACAGGTGGAGCTGTAGTCCCAGGGCAGTGTAGGTGCAATGGATGAGGAGAGGCGCAGAATGGTATAGATGTTGTTACCCAGATGTAGCGGTGCTAGAATAACTGGAGGACACCAGAGTATGCGGTTCCAAAGCTTTACTCACTGTTTGCAGTTCACACAAATGCCTGCCTCCGCACTGTGTTCTTCAGGTCGGGCCCCAGCCAACCTCCAGGCAGGATAGGATTCTCCCCTCCACACTCCGCCAATATGTACCTTACTGAACGACTCCTCCAATGCGCCTTTAGGTGCGAAGCACTCCAGTACTTAGTTACCCTGGAATGCCTCTCTCTAGGTGTTCCTAGTCTTTACTTGTATGACAGACAGCTGTAGCCTGCTTCGGGGACTCCTCTCTGCGTCCCGGCTCTCTATTCTGTTGCTGTTGTGTCCCAAGTCTATGATGGGAGTAAGGCGTTAGCGGCTCACTACTCCTCCGGTGTCTGTTGCCGGACACAAAGATCCAATCAACCTCGGGGACCGGGCCCCGGCCTTTGCGCTCTGGACTGGAAGGGTTCTCTATCTTTCTCAACCTGCTTCCCACTGTCCTTCTATTCTCCTTCGTTCCGATCTGTTCTATCTCTCTTATGGAATCAGTAGTCTCCAGTTTACGTCTCTTTCCTTCTGTTCCTTTCCCGTGCCAGCTGGCTCAGGTCACGTTAGTGGTCAAGGTTAGTCCAGGAAGAAGTTGGGAAGCAGTCTAAGATGGTCCATTTCGGGTAGGTGCTGTATAGAGGCGTCAGCAAAGTATGGAAAGCTGAGGAAGCAAGTAAAGACGAATGTGTAATCTATGATATGCCAACTGTGGATATATTGTGTGAAGTTGTCAGTAAAAAAACCGTTCAAGTTACCATGGACTGTGTCTCAATTACTGGGAGTCGCCTCGGAGAGGGGCTATCGCCGCTTGGGAAGTGCCCAGGGGGACCCAAATCTGGACACACAGGTGCGCCGAACAATGAAATGCTGCTATTACCAACCCATGCTGATAGACCAGCTGACCTCATATAGCAAAGGAGGAGTGGTCACATTAGCAGGGACCAAAAACAGGTAATAACCCCAGTGACCACCGGGGGCAAAAGGTAAAACAAAGAAAGTATCAGTTGTAATGACACTTGTGGCCACCAGGGGCAAAAACTCATATTAAGTCCCCAGAAGCCTGAAAAGGAAAAAAAAAGGTTTACATGAGGGAATCCCATACTCTGACACGGATCCAAGAATTGGACCTTGACAGTAGGTCATTCCACCTAGACCACTATGTAAAATATTCCACCTAGACCACCATGTAGAACATTCCACCTAGGCCACCATGTAGATCATTCCACCTAGACCACTAGACCACCATGTAAAATATTCCACCTAGACCACCATGTAGATTATTCCACCTAGACCACCATGTAGAACATTGCACCTAGACCCCCATTTAGAATATTCACCTAGACCACCATGTAGATCATTCCACCTAGACCACCATGTAGATCATTCAACCTAGACCACCATTTAGAATATTCACCTAGACCACCATGTAGATCATTCCACCTAGACCACCATGTAGATCATTCAACCTAGACCACCATTTAGAATATCCATCTAGGCCACCATGTAGATCATTCCACCTAGACCACCATGTAAAATATTCCACCTAGACCACCATGTAGATTATTCCACCTAGACGACCATGTAGAACATTCCACCTAGACCCCCATTTAGAATATTCACCTAGACCACCATGTAGATCATTCCACCTAGACCACCATGTAGATCTTTCAACCTAGACCACCATTTAGAATATCCATCTATGCCACCACGTAGATCATTCCACCTAGACCACCATGTAAAATATTCCACCTACACCACCATGTAGATTATCCCACCTAGACCACCATATAGAACATTCCACCTAGACCACCATGTAGAACTTTCCACCTAGACCACCATTTAGAATATCCACCTAGACCACCATGTAGATCATTCCACCTAGACCACCATGTAGATCATTCCACCTAGACCACCATGTAGATCATTCAACCTAGACCACCATTTAGAATATCCATCTAGACCACCATGTAGATCATTCCACCTAGACCATCAGGTAAAATATCCCATGTAGACCACCATGTAGATCATTCCACCTAGACCACCATATAAAATGTATATCATACTTGCCAAGCTTTTAAAATAGCTGAGTGGGAGGTTCTGGAGTCAGGAAGTTTTTATTTTTTTTTGCAGTGCCACAAGTCCATTTAGAACACTTTTCCATGACCCTTTCCCACCCTCGGATATTGCCTCTATCTGATGATAAACGATAATGGCATCACACACAACAATCCTTTCTAGGGGTTTTTGGAGGGTTCACCAGCACCCAGGAGATTTGACAACTCTTTTGGGAGACTAGGTGGTCTTCCATTTTTTTCTGGGAGTCTCCTAGATGTTCTAGAGAATAAACAAGAAAGATGTTTACATAATTGGCAATAGTCCTGATTCTACCAGGGTAGTTCCACAAGCAAGATCACAAAAGGAGCAAGGCTTATACAAAAGACACATGCCCAAAAGTCAATACTTTGGGGCCATTCTTGGCCATATTATGGGCATGCCAATGGGTGGGCCAATTTTTAGTTGCCATTTTGTTAAGTATGCTAGACCACCACATATAATAAGAATCCCGAATCATTCTATAATATTGGAAAAATAGTATCACAAAACCCTAAGGGCACCCCAAGCAGAACCCCCTGAATTTTAGTGGGATCCATCAATCTTCTAGCGTGTTGGGGGTCTCCAGAGTCCCTACCAACATATTATATTGTTGGAGGGAAGGAATCGGCCAATTCTTTTTTTCGATGGTGAGATAAGCCTCTCTCAGAAAGAACACAGGAGCGCTCGGCCGAGTCACTCCTTTCGAAACCCCTCACAAGAAATTTTCCATTTGCCACTGTATCATGTAATAATATTATTGGCAAATCCAACAGTAATCCAAAAACCTCACTGCTTTATTAGTGCTGAAATGTCTGTGTCCCACAGAGATAAAAGCCTTTCTTCATCACTTATGTAAGACAATATTTCATAGTAGAAAAGGAACCGATAAAAGTCTATTTGCGATTTTAATTATTAAAAAGCAATAAATAAACTAAAATAAATTCCCTGTAAATCAAATTATACTCCGCCATTATTTGATCTGGATAAACAACAGGACATAATAAAATAGAGGCTGATATGGCTATTATAATAAAAAAAAAAAAACAAAACAAAAAAAAACAGCGCCGCCCTTGTCAATGGTTGCCTTGGGTATTGCAACTCAGTTCCAATCATTTGAATATGAAAGAGAAATACAGATCTTTTTTTCTCATCTCATAATCAAATCACAGAAGTGATGGAAGTGGAGATTTATGGTGCTGTCAGATGAGGTCTGGATGTTCCAGGGAAACCCTGTAATCACTGAGGATTTTCTTTTCTAATGAAATAGTGGACAACCGTTTTAAAAATAAAAATCATTTTGACCATTTGACCATGTAGAGACCATATTTTCATACTCAGATGGTAACTATTCAATTACAAAATATGCAGTTTGCTGTCTGATCCAAATTACAGATTTTCTCCTTGTGGGAGTGTTTCTGCCAGTAATATAGGTTGGGTATGAGCTCACTGTATATCCAGGGTGCCTCTGTCGTGTATACGAGCACATCTTCTATACTGCACTCATTTCCTCTTCATGTACTCTTCTCCTTTTTAATAGCTTTTCTTTTTCTCCGCCCTTTCTATCACCTTAGATACTATATCCCCTCTCCATGCTATGACAATATCTCCCTCCTTCTATCTCTAATACTGAGAGAAGGGAAGATGGGAGTAGAGAGCCATCAGGAGTAGCTCTGTCATAATAGTAACTGTTATGCACCTGTCCTGTATCTGGGCTTTGCTCCCCTCTCCCCGGTCCGCTGAACTCTGGTGTGTTACTTCTCAGGCTTTGCAGATGGCCCGGGCTGACCCCTTGTGATCTTCTTCATGGGCCTATATAAAGGTCACCAAGACATGCACCTGCATCTTGGTAATAATAATAGTTTTATTTTTAACAAAAAAATTTATGTTCAGAAACAAGGTACCACCATGGGTGCTTCCTGTGCACCATCATATGCTAATTTATTTCTTGGTGCATGGGAAAGGGAAAATTTTATTTGTAATCCTGTTTCGGGCATTGAAAACACACATCATTGGATGAGATACATCGATGATGTGTGGTTCATTTGGGAGGGCTCGAAACAGGATTTAGATTCTCTCATGATTGAACTAAATAAAAATGAGTTGAACATTAGATTGACTTATAAGGCAGGTAGGAATGTGGACTTTTTGGATTTACAAATTGATACACTACCAAGTGGCAATGTTATAACAGACGTGTTTAGAAAACCTACTGCAACTAACACGTTACTTCATGCCACATCTGCTCATCCCCCTTCAGTACTTAGGTGAATACCTACTGGGCAGTCTCTCGGGGTAAAGCGTATTTGTTCGGACAAACTAGCTTTTGAACAGCAGTCCAGAGAACTTAGCAGAAGATTCACAAAATCGAAAAGGATATCAAAGAGCAAAGAATACACCAAGAGATGAACTAAGGAAGATAGTTCGGAAAATCAGGTGCGCCTTATAGCTACATATAACAACCAATGGTCACAATTTCATTCAATTATTCAGAAACATTGGCAAGTCCTCCCAACTGATCATGTTTTGAAAAAATGTTTACCGCCCTCTCCCTTAATCACAGCAAGAAGGTCAAAAAATTTAAAGGACATTCTGGTACATAGCCATTATGAGCCAGCAAAGAAGACAAGTGACATATGGCTAGATTTAAAAGGCTTTTTTCCTTGTAGGCATTGTAAGGGTTGTGGCAATATGACCAAAAGCCAAACCTTTACAGATGCATATGGTAATCGTACATATACGATAAAACAATATATTACCTGTTCTACCAAAGGAGTTATATACTGTGCAGAGTGTCCGTGCGGAAAAATATATATAGGACTCACAACTCGAGAATTACGAGTTCGTGCAAGGGAACATGTGCGAGACATTGAAAAAAGAATAAATGTGGAGGATTCTTCCACATTAAAAACTATTCCAAGACTTTTTTTTGACTACCATAGAAGTGATTCTAGTTTATTGAGGATCAAAGGTATTGATGTTATCCACATGGGATCTAGGGGAGGTGATCTTGCCAAAAATTTGGCTAAATTGAAGAGTAAGTGGATATATAGGTTGGGGAGTATAGCCCCATATGGGCTTAATGAGAATTTTGGGTTTAGTGCATTTTTATAAAAAAGAGTTGTATCTATTGTGGGTAGTTTTCATTTTAGGGGTAGAGGGTATTTATTTTTTCATTATTTTCTTTAATATTTTATTATTTTTATTTTATTAATTATAATATGTATTAATGATTTTTTTTTATTTTAGTAAATTTATATTGCCAGTATGGAAGAAATAAAAAAAAAACACCCATCACCCTATACAATCCTCGTGTGAAATTAATTGAATATCCTTCCTTGGAAGAATTAATGAAGAGTAGACTATGAATAATTTATAGATGTTGGAAAATTCTTCTTTGTGGACCATGATTAAATGGTTAATATTACACTATAACACTTATAGTCTAGCTCATAATTATTTATTTTAAAATTAAATTGTTCACTAATTATTTATTTAGCACATTAATGAATTTATGATTGATAATGTAAATTGTTAAAATATGAGATGTATTTAATATTTAAATTATATTAGTTCACCATTGTGTTATTATATGCACTTTATCATTATAATTGATTATGGTAATTTTTGATATGTATAATAGATGTTTAATTGCCCAAACCACTTTTTATTATTATTATTATTATTATGGTTTATATTAATTAAGGAAAAGGATTAATATGCGTTCACACTGGAATCACATTGCTGTATTGCTGGGAGCTGTGCGCGTCATCTTCTCCTTGCTGCAATTTGACTTGTCTCTCCGGCAAAGACATGGACTGGCTGACATTCACAGCGTCTGTTACCATGGCGCCTGAATGCTTGCGATCCATAGACCGGAGTTGACATGTCTGTTTTGACATTGCGGCGGAAGAATATGGCACGCCGCATTATCCTCTGTAGCGATGTCAGCAAGGCAGGTGATAGGTTTTTAATTAGTTGATTGGACATGCATAGATATATAATGTCTGGTGTCCATCTGCCCCGGCACGCCCCCTGAGGAAGTGTGTCGAAACGCGCGTCGGGGTAAGGGAGCATGGCTTGGACATCACACGCTGGGTGAGATACTTTTTGCTACATTGTGTCAGTGAGGCCATTGTATTAGCCGCATGGTTTCGGGATAACAGACGCCAGTTCATTGAGCAGTGTAAAGCGTGACTTTTTACTAGCGCCTTGTATTGGTGCTTAAAATAGAGCTTTCATGCATACTATGAGCATATTGCTTGATATTTCAAGGTGTGTTTAATGATGTCCTTTAGCCACTAGTGTTCCTGTTAATTTAATGAGGCATTATAATAATATTTTTTAATTATTGTTTGTATATTAATAAAATTTCAATTTATTAAAAAAATGTTTTTGGTTCTTGTGTTTTATCTGTTCACTCCTTCTCTTGTTGTAGAGTGTAGAGTGGCAGTAATTGGTTTTAAGAATTTTACATAGCTCAAGCTAATTTTTTGGATCTGTTTTTTGAATTTAAGGTTACTTTATTTAATAAAATTTCAGTCTTCATTCATTCATTTTTTTTTCAGATTACAAAATATGCAGTTTGCTGTCTGATCCAAATTACAGATTTTTTTCTTCTGGGAGAGTTCCTGACAGTTATATAGGTTGGGTATGAGCTCACTGTATATCCAGGGTGCCTCTGTCGTATATACCAGCACATCTTCTATACTGCACTCATTTCCTCTTCATGTACTTTTCTCCTTTTCAATAGCTTTTCTTTTTCTCTGCCCTTTCTATGACCTTAGATACTTTATCTCCTCTCCATGCTATGACAATCTCTCCCTCCTTCTATCTCTAATACTGAGAGAAGGGAAGATGGGCGTAGAGATCCATCAGGAGTAGCTCTGTCATAATAGTAACTTACGCACCTGTCCTGTTTCTGGGCTTTGCTCCCCTCTCCCCGGTCCGCTGAACTCTGGTGTGTTACTTCTCAGGCTTTGCAGATGGTCCAGGCTGACCCCTTGTGATCTTCTTCATATAAAGGTCACCAAGACATACACCTGCATCTTGGTAATAAGACTTTTAAGTGCTCCAAAGTCCTGTGTGCCTAAAGCCTTCAGCACCCCTGCTACCTGTTCTGGTCTCCTGTCCATCTGCAGTTTCCAGGAACCCTGCTGTCTGTCCCCAGTCTCCTGTCCGCCTGCAGTCTCCAGTACCTTTGCTACTTGTTCCCGTTCTCTTGACAACCTGCGGTCTCCAGGACCTCTGCTACCTGTCCCTGGTCTCCTGTCTGGCTGTGGTCTCCAGGACCCCTGCTACAGTCTCCCGTACTTTTGCTACCTATCTTCTGTGTGCCTCACCTGCCACGTGCCCACCCAGATCTTGGACATGGAGCATCCACCTCACCAGGACCTCTGCTACCTGCTCCCAGTTTCCTGTCTGCTTGTGCTTTCCAGGACCTGTGCTATCTGTTCTCAGTCTCCTGTCTGTCTGCGGTCTCCAGGACATCAGCTACTTGTTCCTGGTCTCCTGTCCGACCTGCAGTCTCCTGGTCCTCTGCTACCTTCTACCCCATCTCCTATCCACCTGCAGTCTCCAGGACATCTTCTACCTGTTCCTGGTTTTCTCTCTGCCTGTGGTCTCCAGGACCTCTGCTACCTTCTTCCAGGTCTCCTATCCGCCTAGGGTCTTCCATACCTTTGCTACCTATTTCCTGTGTGCCTCACGTGCCTGCTGCATCAATGGCCATGGCCATGTGCCCACCCAGACCTTGGGCTTGGAGGATCCACCTCACCAAGTGAGCCTAACAGTAACATTTCAGCAAAGCACTCATGTTGATAAAGTATATCAAAAATGGTAGAACATTTTTATTGACTATTTAGAAAGTTGCTCCATGCTACAGTTAGAAAATAAATGAAAAATTGAAAATCTGTGCAATGGTGTACATAGCCTATAAATGAGCATAAAATAGGAGCTACAGGATTGCTGGAGCCACACAAAGAAGGAAGTAAGGAAAGCAAGCAATCAAAAATTAATATGTGATATTGGTGATTATATATAATTTTTTGTAATTGTTTGCTAGCTAAAAAGGATTGCAGGAGTAGAAATTGCTCCATGGACCTGATGCCTGAAGAGTCCCGAATGTACTAAAGGCAAGCTAGTATTTGGCACAGCACATGGTAGGTGGGGGCCTGATCCAACTTCTTCTGCTCTTGAGCATCCACTTCGAAATTTGATGTGCTGCATGTTGCCAAGAGATTGCCGATCTACTGTTGTGAGACACGAGTATGTGTGTTAGTCCTCATACGTATGACTAGATTATGGCTCTTTGGTCATTCTGACCTCTTTCTTTGCCAATTCATTTTCCCCACCAAAACTGATGCTTACCGATTGTTTGCCCAGGGGTGCAGCTATCGGTTGGTGGAATGGTAGTCTGGACCATGTAAGAAGATACCATGGTTGCTGGGGAGCCAATTACAATGACATGTGGTCGGTGGGGGGTTTCTTAAAGTTGTCAGAATGGGTCTAGCAGCTTCACATTGTACTTCTGTCGTACCTAAATATCTCAGGGATCAAAAGTTTCAGAGAGAGTCCGGACACCACCACACGTAAATCGTTGTACAACCTACGGAGGTCTTGACCAGATATTTTGGGATGTAGGGTGAAATAATGGGTTGAGATCTAAAATGTTACTGTTCCTTGGAGGCTTAAGTCCTAACAAGTAATGAAAAATCTCGTTCTGCAAATTCTCGGTTGACGAAAAAAAAAAATTATTTTCCAAATGTTCTCATAGCAGCGTATTAGCCAGAGAGCACTTGTAATATCACGGGCCGTCATCACATGGAGCTAAAAGCTTATCTTCATTACTAATGTAAGACACAATTGGGTGCTAATTACTTTGCATTAGATGGATTGAAAAGACTGAGGCCAGCAGAACATGGTGCAAAATTTTTAGAAGACGAAAGAAAGAATCAATATCATCATCTTCATTTGACTAGAAAGGGATTACAGTCTTGTTTCCATAAATATTAATGTCATCTGGTTTGAGGTCCAATTCATATGTGGAATTAGCATTTGAATAAATTATTTATCTGCTACTGATCCTGACTTATACTTCAGAGCTACATTCAGAATTCTGACGATTTCACAGCTGCAAACCACCATCCCCCAATTCCATGCTGACTTAAAGGAGTTGTCCACTACTCGAACAAGACGTTCTTCAATATTGTATTCCCCAGTGTTAACTAAAAAAACAGAAACTTCCCACATCGGTGCCGCTCCATCAAGCCATTGTTATGCCATATGAAGGCTGTCCGGGGGAATTGGCAGAACTGCAGTCCTTACTTTAGTTCTGAATAATGACACCAGAGTCGTCCCGCTGCCACCACGTGTGACAAACCCACACCTCGCCACCCTGCCTGATGTCACTATTACATCAGTGAGATCACGTGGTATTATCTCCTGATTTACCCCAAAGTGACGTTCTGCACTCCCTGGGGACATGTAAGGTCAGCTTGGTGCAGTTTTACACACACAACCCCTGTCCACAAGGGTCCAGGAAGGCACGGGGAGTGAGAGGATGTGGCCTATGCAGTCATTGACGTGGCACCATACTCGCTTACAACCCTGACAGGTTGAGATGCCCCTTTCACTAACACCAGTGAAACAGAGCGCTGCCAGCCCGGTAGGACTGCCACCATTTCATGGTTAGATAAAAGCCCGGTCCGTTAATGGGATTATATCGGGCCAGAAACCAGCCTCGGTAGGATGGGAAGTTAAACTGAGAACACGGACGTGTAGATAGGTGGATTGAGATAAAAGAGCAGCCTGATGTTAAAGTATATATTTAATCGCCTTAAGGGCACTCTAGACAAAACACTATAAATACAATTGTTGGACATATACAATGGTCAGATATGCAAATACAGTAGTGGTAGGACAAAAGATAAAAGCAAAATATATGTCAATTACTGTGTGATGTTATATCATGGATGCGCTGGGCCACAGGGGGCATGGACTGCCAGCTGTCTCCTTGGTCCCTTCTCAGCACGTTACTCGACAAAGCCCCCATTTCAAAAGTGGACCAGATGCATCACCCAGAGAGAGAGAGACCGCATGGTTTAACACTAGCGTTTGTCCCCTTTGGGTCACTCCCCTCCTACCCTCTGGGCTGAACCTAAATCCCCTTCCCTTGCCTCTGCAGTTAAAGCCCCAAAACCTATGAAAGATCATAACTCCTTTCTGGATGGTCCTAGGGTGGAGGTTCTGGCACCATCGGATCCAACATAAGGACCACACCCATTTTGCTTACAAGACTACACTTACATACAGGGAAGAAGGGGTCATATCTGAGCAACGGTGAGGAGCAGGAACAAAAGAAAAACATTGCCGGATTCAGGAGAACAGCGGCATTTACACCAGGTAAAAAAATGTACATGTTTATGGCAAGTGATAGGTGCACTCTAAGCACTTATTATGATATCCATGATAAAAGTTTAAGAAAGGAGTGTTGCTGATTCTGATGATGATTGTTAAAAAAATTAGAAATTTACTCAAACATTTAAAAATCCATGACATTCAGGCAAAACCAAGGAACAGGAAACAACATGGCGACGTGTTTCGAACTCATCACAGCTTTCTTTCTCGAGGCCTTGAGGAAGAACGCTGTGTTGCATTCGAAATACATCACCATGTTGTTTCCTGCTCTCTGGTTTTGTCTAAATGTAATTTTTTAACAATCATCACCAGAATCTAGAAAACTCTTTTCTTCTACTTTTTCAACTCTGCAAGCTTATATCTGGTAATCAGCTTTTCCAATCTCTGCTCTGAATCCACTCCTGTGTCTCCATTCAATGTCAGCAAGCAGTTAATCCTGAATGCTATCTCTGTGTTTTCAACTCTGCAAGCTTATATCTGGTATATAGTATTTTTCAACTTGCTCTGCTTGTCCCCTTATGTTGTGAGGTCAAGAAACTTTTCAAAGTGCTTTATGATCCATGTAGTGCTGGACATGTGTTTATTTGACCACAACATTTTATTGCGTCCTGGTGTCTCAATTTAGTGTGATTGATTAAAGAGAAGATAGAGCCAACCAAAAAAAAAACCAAAACTTAGCCTTAACCTCCTATATATTCAGACCTAGCTAGGGGGAGCATTTATGCAGGGGGCATTTATGCACATGTAATCTAAGTACATGTATCAAAGTACTATTGGCAGTTATAACATGGCAGTTAGACAGGGCAGGAGACAGGTAAGACATTTATATACATCTACTCCCTGTACATTTGGAGCACAACAAATATATACCATATGCATTTGTGTAATTTTTATTCTGGCCGCTGCATTCACACACATCCACCGCCCTGGCATTAACTCTCTACACTCCATCCATATCAGCCCCTCGCTTCTTTCCTCTCCTATGTATAGCACTCACGCTCTTTTCACGTTGTTAAATTGCACAGATCCAGTCAGTCCCACCATTCAACTTAAGAGACGCTCCCACAAATCACTCAACCATCTGCTCACTCTTTCTATCCTCCTTCTCCTAGTCGTAGGAGACATTGCTCCCAACCCTGGTCCCCCATGTTATAGAAAGTCAAACCCCCCAACTTCTACACTTAGAAACCCCTCTAATCTGATTAATATTCCCTGCATGCCATCTGTCTCTCTTAATTGTGCACTTTGGAATTCTCGCTCAGTGTGTAACAAACTCTCCTTCATCCATGACTTCTTCCTTTCTAATTCTCTTAACCTCCTGGCTCTTACTGAAACCTGGATCCAGCAGTCAGACACGACCGCTGCTGCTGCTCTTTCATACAGGGGACTACACTTCTCTCATACCCCAAGATCAGACAATAGAGCAGGTGGAGGCGTTGGTCTGCTCCTATCACCAAAATGTACCTTTCAGGTTATCCCTCAAGTACCCTCACTTGTCTTCCCTTCTTTTGAGGTCCATGCCGTCAGACTCTACACCCCCTTCTCCATGCGAGTGGCGGTGGTGTATCGTCCTCCCGGCTCCTCCCATCAGTTCCTGGATCATTTTGCTACTTGGTTTCCACATTTTCTCTCCTGTGACATCCCTACCCTCATCATGGGAGATTTCAACATCCCCATTGCTCTTCCCCTCTCCCCATCTGCTACTCACCTTTTATCTCTAACCTCCTCATTTGGCCTTTTGCAGCTTACTAATTCTCCAACGCATGAAGACGGAAACTCCCTCGACTTGGTCTTCTCTCGGCTTTGTGCAGTGGATGATTTTGCAAACTCCCCTCTCCCGCTCTCTGACCACAATCTTCTTTCATTCTCTATAAAGAACTGCCAGGCTGCTCAGGTCTCCCCCACTGTCCAGACTTATAGAAACATACAGGCCATTAACACCCAGAAACTTATGAAGAACTTGCAGTCTTCATTGGCCCCTATCTCCTCCCTCTCATGTCCTGATTCTGCATTGAAGCATTACAATGAAACACTTCAAAGTGCCCTGGATGAATTTGCACCCCCTATAAATAGAACACCACAACACAGACGGCGACAACCCTGGCACACGGTGCAAACACGTTTCCTGCAGTGGTGCTCCAGGTGCGCCGAACGTCTGTGGAGAAAATCCAATCTACACGAAGATTTCATCCATTTTAAGTTTATGCTTAGAACATACAACACTGCCCTTCACCTCTCCAAACAAACCTATTTCAACACCCTCATCACCTCACTGTCAAATAACCCGAAACGTCTCTTTGACACTTTTCATTCTCTACTCAATCCAAGAGTACAGGCCCCAACCACAGAGCTCAGAGCTGACGATCTGGCCAATTACTTCAAAGAAAAAATTGACCAGATTCGACAGGAAATTATCTCCCAATCACCTCATACCACGCACTGTCCTCCCTCCCCCACTGCATCTAGCTCACTCTCTGAGTTTGAACCAGTCACAGAAGAAGTAAGCAGGCTCCTTGCATCTTCTCGCCCAACTACTTGCACCAGTGACCCATTTCCGTCACATCTCCTCCAGTCCCTTTCCCCTGCTGTCACCCCTCACCTAACTAAAATATTTAACCTCTCTCTCTCTTCTGGTATTTTTCCCTCCTCATTTAAGCATGCCATCATACATCCACTACTTAAAAAACCATCCCTCGACCAAAACTGTGCCGCTAACTATAGACCTGTCTCTAATCTTCCCTTCATCTCTAAACTCCTGGAACGCCTGGTCCACTCCCGTCTTATCCGCTATCTCTCAGAAAACTCTGTTCTCGACCCTCTCCAATCCGGTTTCCGCTCTTTACACTCCACTGAAACTGCCCTCACTAAAGTCTCTAATGATCTGCTAACAGCTAAATCTAATGGTCACTACTCCATGCTAATTCTCTTGGATCTCTCTGCAGCATTCGACACTGTGGATCATCAGCTCCTCCTCACTATGCTCCGATCCATTGACCTCAAGGACACCGTTCTCTCCTGGTTCTCCTCCTATCTCTCTGACCGCTCCTTTACTGTATCTTTTGCCGGTTCCTCCTCCTCTCACCTTCCCCTTACTGTTGGGGTCCCCCAAGGATCGGTTTTAGGCCCCCTCCTCTTCTCCTTGTACACTGCCCCTATTGGTCAAACAATCAGTAGATTTGGGTTCCAGTACCATCTCTATGCTGATGACACCCAATTATACGCTTCTTCTCCTGACATCACGCCAGCCTTTCTAGAAAACACCGGCGATTGTCTAAACGCTGTGTCTAATATCATGTCCTCACTATATCTGAAACTGAACCTGTCAAAGACTGAACTCCTTGTGTTTCCTCCTAATGTACCTATACCCAACATTGCTATTTCTGTGGGTGGCTCCACTATTACTCCCCAGCAACAGGCCCGCTGTCTTGGGGTCATACTTGATTCCGAGCTTTCCTTTGCCCCCCACATTCGATCACTGGCTCGCTCTTGTCATCTGCACCTCAAAAACATTTCTAGAATTCGACCTTTTCTTACTTTTGACTCTGCAAAAACTCTTACTGTTTCTCTTATTCATTCTCGTCTCGACTATTGTAACTCTCTTCTAATCGGTCTCCCTCTTACCAAACTCTCCCCTCTCCAATCTGTCTTGAATGCTGCAGCCAGGATCATATTCCTCACCAATCGTTACGCCGATGCCTCTACCTTGTGCCAGTCATTACACTGGCTACCCATCCACTCCAGTATTCAGCATAAACTTATTACCCTCAACCACAAAGCCCTCCATGGCTCAGCACCACCCTACATCTCCTCCCTTGTTTCAGTATACCACCCTACCCGCGCCCTCCGTTCTGCTGATGACCTGAGGTTAGTATCCTCAATAGTCAGAACCTCCCACTCCCGTCTCCAAGACTTTACACGTGCCGCGCCAATTCTTTGGAATGCACTTCCCAGGTCAATACGATTAGTCCCCAATCCCCACAATTTTAAGCGTGCCCTGAAAACACATTTATTCAGACTGGCCTATCGCCTCAACACATCAAACTAATCTATCCCTGTGTGGCACAGCCAAAAGTTTTACCATAACCAGATTTCCCGCATCATGTTCCCACATGCTTTATGCATCCATTAGCCCTCTGTGTCCGTACTGTCACACACCTAACATTATGGCTGGTCCATACAATCAGGGCAACTGTTAACACCCACCTTTCTACCTCTTTCCTCATAGACTGTAAGCTTGCGAGCAGGGCCCTCATTCCTCTTGGTATTTGTTATTATCTACTGTATGTGATTATTGTTATGCTGTAATGTCTATTGTCTGTACAAATCCCCTCTGAAATGTAAAGTGCTGCGGAATATGTCGGCGCTATAAAAATAAAATTTATTATTATTATTATTCTACTTCCCTAAGTTTGTCAGAACATCATTCCTTGAATACTGGGCTACAGAACATGGTGAGCTGGCAATTTTTCTTATCCATCCCATGATTAAAGTTTTCCTTCATTGCCCCCACATGATTCTGTTCAATGAATGCAAGTGGGTCGCCCCTCACACCCAGGGCTGCAGGGTACTCGGTACAGGGCCGGTGTCAGGGGGAATGTGTGTCACAGCAGTGGTGACCCGGTCCGTGGCCCTGGGCGCCCAATATCAATGGCGGTGATGTTAATGGTGTAATAGTTTATTTGGATAGTTCGTGACGCCACCCGTGGTGTTTGGCAAGTAAGATGTTGAGCCAACGCTGCATGCAGATCCACTGGGACTGATGGTGTGGTGCAGCAGAGATGGTGTAGCTCCCCACAGGTGGAGCTGTAGTCCCAGGGCAGTGTAGGTGCAATGGATGAGGAGAGGCGCAGAATGGTATAGGTGCTGGTACCCAGGTGTAGCGGTGCTGGAATAACTGGAGGACACCAGAGTATACGGTTCCAAAGCTTTACTCACTGTTTGCAGTTCACACAAATGCCTGCCTCCGCACTGTGTTCTTCAGGTCAGGACCCCAGCCAACTTCCAGGCAGGATAGGATTCTCCCCTCCACACTCCGCCAATATGTATCTTACTGAAGGACTCCTCCAATGCGCCTTTAGGTGCGAAGCACTCCAGTACTTAGTTACCCTGGAATGCCTCTCTCTAGGTGTTCCTAGTCTCTACTTGTATGACAGACAGCTGTAGCCTGCTTTGGGGACTCCTCTCTGCGTCCCAGCTCTCTATTCAGTTGCTGTTGTGTCCCAAGTCTATGATGGGAGTAAGGCGTTAGCGGCTCACTACTCCTCCGGTGTCTGTTGCCGGACATAAAGATCCAATCAACCTCGGGGACCGGGCCCCGGCCTTTGCGCTCTGGACTGGAAGGGTTCTCTCTCTTTCTCAACCTGCTTCCCACCGTCCTTCTATTCTCCTTCGTTCCGATCTGTTCTATCTCTCTTATGGAATCTGTAGTCTCCAGTCTACGTCTCTTTCCTTCTGTTCCTTTCCCGTGCCAGCTGGCTCAGGTCACTGAGGCAGCTGCAGCACTCCTTCCTCCATCCCTCTTCCAGGGATCCCCACTCCTCCCAAGTGGCTTCCTTCCTCACTGACCTTCTGTCAGACTGATCTACTGACTGACTTGAAATCCTACACCTTCCCTCTCTTTTATATCTAACTCCACCCGCCTCCCCAGCACCTCCCATGTTACGAAGCCAGGGACCACAAAAGGCACCCTATGACCTTTCCAGCATAAAGCATGGATGGGTCCCTGCTGAACTATCCTGTGTGTGGGGTGCAGGTGTTGGAATGCGAAAGGGAGTTCCCACCCTACCTGGTTGGTGGGGCACCACACCTTAGGAGAAGGTGCAGTACCTCTGTGGCGACTGAAGCCTCAGGGGCGCCACATACCCCCCGTTAAACACAGCACGTCCACGAGCTGCAAGACAACAAACGGTACAATACAGGAACACACAAAAATTTTAAATGCTGTTTAACAATACTTATCTAATCTTCCTAATGTAGGAGGCACATTTCTTAAATGTTACAAACAGGCTAACTTCCTATCCTAGTATCAAAAGTTTACTTAAGTGCAATTCTTAATTTCAAGTGCTATACTCAACACATATTCTTTATTACATTTTCTATCAATTATTCTCTTTTTCTTTCTCTCTTTACTGGACGCAAGACACTGACCATCTGTACTTGGCCTGTCACCTGTCACTTTCAATTCTTCATTCTTTATTCAATTCTCACATTCTATCTCAAAACTTTTCTAACTTTCTGTATCAAACATACTATAAAAGACATTTACTTTTCATAAGACACAACATTATCAAATAAGTCATCATAAAACATTCAAAGATTCTTGCAAAGTGCTGAACACTGCTCCCAGCCGGGATTTCTTGCAGTGTCCCTTGAGGTAGACATCATTCTTCGAAAAGTGCCCATTCAAAAACATCATCTTCGCAAAGTGTCTTTGTGTAACCATTATCTTCACAAAAGGGGTCCTATATGTAAAACCAAGAAAGGGCACCTAAAGAGGTGCAAACTATGTACAATAAAGTTTTGGACCAATCAGCATCTATGATCTCTACAGTTCCATTTCAAAAACAACACTGCCAATCAAAAACTGGGCAACATGATGAACAAACAGACAAAGGCACAACTGGTGCAACAAACCCTCCTGGGTAACGAGATTTAGTTTAGGCTACTAGTGCTGTTCCCCTCCAGGGGCTGGTATCCCGGTCCCAGACCAGATCTAGCACGACTTGGCCAGCCGCTGCGACCGTGGTGCACTCCAGGGCCTTCCCAGGTGTCGGGACATTGGACGTACCTGGGGCCTCCTGGTGGTGTGATCTCTGCTCCGGTGCCGGTGGCGATGGAGCAGGTGCGGACTCTGGATCCGCAGGGGTCTCGGTGGGGACCGGCGCAGCCACGTCAGGTCCAAGCGGGAGCTCCGCTTCCACTCCCGGGTCCTCCGATAACTTCTCCGGGCAGGTGGTGCTCAACCGCATGGTCAGGGTAGATGTGTAGGTCAGCGCCGTCCGGGGGCAGTCCGGTGTAGCAGCGACAGGTACCAATGGAGGGGTTACCGCTGGTGTAGGCCCCGCCGGGGCACGCTGCCGTCTCAGCCTCTCCAGCGCTTCTCTTAGCTGCAGACAAGTAGTCAGTTCCGTGATCTCATCCTGTAGCTGCCGGCAACTCATGCCAGTTTCAGGGTTGGAGCCGTCAGCCATGGCGCCGGGGGTTTGCACTTCCCTGCGCTCCGCAGGCCTCCTTCCCTCACTCTCCAAAATGGCATTCTGGCATTCTTCTTCCTGCTCCGCCCTTCTGCTCGCCACTGGCTTCCTCTGCCCCTCCTTCCGGGGGGCGGCATCTTCTTCCAGCGCCTCCATACCAAGCCAGTATACGAAGCCCTCGGGGGGTGGGCCATGCATCTGTCACATAGTAATTCAGGCAGGGAAGGCCCAAGACTCTTCGTGGTCTTTTCTTAGGACCTCCCATCTCTTTACGCCCTTCTCCGCGCCAGTGGCCATTTCTAATGTCCATTTTACAGTCTATTAAATTTGGTCTTTTGCACATTTTCAAAAGTTGTAAATCCAAGGCACACAGAACCCGATGGCATCGGGTCTCGTCATCCTGTTTGTGACGCCAAAATTGGGTCGCCCCTCACACCCAGGGCTGCGGGGTACTCGGTACCGGGCCGGTGTCAGGGGGAATGTGTGTCTCAGCAGCGGTGACCCGGTCCGTGGCCCTGGGCGCCCAATATCAATGGCGGTGATGTTAATGGTGTAATAGTTTATTTGGATAGTTCGTGACGCCACCCGTGGTGTTTGGCAAGTAAGATGTTGAGCCAACGCTGCATGCAGATCCACTGAGACTGGTGGTGTGGTGCAGCAAAGATGGTGTAGCTCCCCACAGGTAGAGCTGTAGTCCCTGGGCAGTGTAGGTGCAATGGATGAGGAGAGGCGCAGAATGGTATAGATGTTGTTACCCAGATGTAGCGGTGCTGGAATAACTGGAGGACACCAGAGTATGCGGTTCCAAAGCTTTACTCACTGTTTGCAGTTCACACAAATGCCTGCCTCCGCACTGTGTTCTTCAGGTCAGGCCCCAGCCAACCTCCAGGCAGGATAGGATTCTCCCCTCCACACTCCGCCAATATGTACCTTACTGAACGACTCCTCCAATGCGCCTTTAGGTGCGAAGCACTCCAGTACTTAGTTACCCTGGAATGCCTCTCTCTAGGTGTTCCTAGTCTCTACTTGTATGTCAGACAGCTGTAGCTTGCTTCGGGGACTCCTCTCTGCGTCCCGGCTCTCTATTCAGTTGCTGTTGTGTCCCAAGTCTATGATGGGAGTAAGGCGTTAGCGGCTCACTACTCCTCCGGTGTCTGTTGCCGGACACAAAGATCCAATCAACCTCGGGGACCGGGCCCCGGCCTTTGCGCTCTGGACTGGAAGGGTTCTCTCTCTTTCTCAACCTGCTTCCCACCGTCCTTCTATTCTCCTTCGTTCCGATCTGTTCTATCTCTCTTATGGAATCTGTAGTCTCCAGTTTACGTCTCTTTCCTTCTGTTCCTTTCCCGTGCCAGCTGGCTCAGGTCACGTTAGTGGTCAAGGATAGTCCAGGAAGAAGTTGGGAAGCAGTCTAAGATGGTCCATTTTGGGTAGGTGCTGTATAGAGGCGTCAGCAAAGTATGGAAAGCTGAGGAAGCAAGTAAAGACGAATGTGTAATCTATGATATGCCAACTGTGGATATATTGTGTGAAGTTGTCAGTAAAAAAACCGTTCAAGTTACCATGGACTATGTCTCAATTACTGGGAGTCGCCTCGGAGAGGGGCTATCGCCGCTTGGGAAGTGCCTATGGGGACCCAAATCTGGACACACAGGTGCGCCGAACAATGAATTGCATTTTTCTGTGAGGGAAGGCCTGGACACTGATGCTTTAGTGTCTCTGGCCAACCCTTACAAGACCATATGGCATGCTCCCAATACTATTTGGATAATCCAAATGCTCTTTAGGAAGCTTCAGATGGGCTCGGACATGTACTGGCTTAAGCAGGGGGACATGTCTAGCACTGCAGGATCTGAGTCCCTGGTGGTGTAGTGTGTTACTGATGGTAGCCTTTGTTACGGTGGTCCCAGCTCTATGCAGGCCATTCAGTAGGTCTTCCGTGTGGGTCTGGAATTTTTGCTCATCATTCTTGTGATCATTTTGACCCCACAAGGTGAGATCTTGCGTGGAGCCCCAGATCGAGGGAGATTTTCAATGGTCTTGTATGTCTTCCATTTTCTTATTATTGCTCCCACAGTTCATTTCATCACACCAAGCTGCTTGCCTATTGCAGATTCAGTCTTCCCAGCCTGGTGCAGGGCTGCAATTTTGTTTCTGGTGTCCTTCGACAGCTCTTTGGTCTTCACCACAGTGGAGTTTGGACTGTGACTGTTTGAGGTTGTGGACAGGTGTCTTCTATACTGATAACAAGTTCAAACAGGTGCCATTACTACAGGTAATGAGTGGAGGACAGAGGAGTCTCTTAAAGAAGAAGTTACAGGTCTGTGAGAGCCAGAAATCTTGCATGTTTTTAGGTGACCAAATACTTATTTTTCCACCATAATTTGCAAAATAAATCTTACCAAATCAGACAAGGTGATTTTCTGGATTTGTTTTCTCATTTTGATTCTCATAGTTGTGGTCTACCTATGATGTCAATTACAGGCCTCTCTCATCTTTGTAAGTGGGAGAACTTGCACAATTGGTGGCTGACTAAATACTTTTTTCCCCTCTGTATATGGGGAGATGTTTATGCTAGATGTTTTTTGCTTTAAATCTATATGTGAGGATTTGGAATCCTTAATGAAATTTGCTAAATTGTCAGAGTCAATCTGTGCCGGCTACACGGTGAACAAAGCACAAGTCATTGTCGTGGATGTTGACTGGTTACACGGAATAAGAGTGAGTCATTGACACTTCCTCTATAATGGGACATATTTCCTGAGAGATCTCTTCAAAAGAAAAGTACAAAGTCAAGATGGAGGCTGCTGGGAATTTGTGTCTCCGTGTAAACGATCTTTCATCTACTGTTTTTCAGAACCATAAAGAAGCCCAATCTAAAGAGCCAAGGCTACATCTTAAGCGTCTGCAGGAAGCATGGCGCTAACGTGTCCCTTGCTGAAATGTGACAAAAAAAACAAGAGATGATGGCAGAGTCCTCGAAATTGTCGTGAAGAGAGATGTCTATCTGATGCTTTTCATGGAAAATCCTTCTGAGGCAATCATGGAAGAAACTGCACAAATTCTTGTTCTGGATTTTTTTTTTAACCATATCTTATTGTTATCGGAATTTATGAATAACTTTGAATAACTTTTTGTGGATCAGAAATTGCACCAAAATTAATTTCAAAGGAGCTGGATTGCAACACTAAACACAACCCATGAACAATTGTGGTGCTCTTCCTGGAAAAAAAGAAGTCACCTTTTTCTAAACATGGACAAACCTTTTAACAAGTGAGCTGATCGAGAAGAAGTCTTTCCTTTTCCTGAGAATATCAATCTTGTCCATAGGTTGAGTCTGGTACTGTACCTCAGCCCAATTCACATAAATTGGATGGGCTACAACACCAGACCCGACCCATTGACTGAAAATAAACCACATCTTATATTTTCCAATACTAACAAATGCTTGATGACAAATGAACCCTTGAGAAGTAAAAATGAACTGACAAAAAAATTAACTTGAGAACAGACAATAGATATGTGTGTTAAAAAACGTTATGGAAAAATAAGGCAGAAATTTTGAACTGCGCCATCTCACAATAAGAATCCAGCATTATGTTAACCATGAGGACTCTAGAGAGGAAGTAGATGAAGGAGAAAAAGTAAGGGAAGTCAAGTAAAGGAAAGGCAATCAGGTTTAGTCTGGGATAATCTTCAAACTAGACATCAGATGTGACAACCTCTACTGGTTCCTCGAGATAAGAACTTGGCCCAACATTTTCCACTGACCCAACACTATATCTTTCACAGACCTAAGTGAACCCATGTGCATCAACAGATTATGAGCCATTCACAGTCTAGTAGCACATGATAATGCACCCCTTTATGTGTCCTTGACAGAAGCTGCTTGCAACTTGGGAGATGGTTGTGGCCCCCTTATCTCTTGGGCCCCGGTGCAGCTGCACAGGTTGCACCAATAGTATGTCCACTTTTTGTCTTTCCATCTCATTTAGATATCATAGATACTCAAAATACTCAAAAGAGACTTAGTCCCATTGCAAAGGTCACTTCGGCCCATAGTATGACACAGGACAAAACTCCACTCCCTTTCCATTAAATTAATTCCCTGTAAACTTGTTGACTTATTCCCCTGGATGTCCTGAACAGGGTCTTTCCACCAATTCATCAGTGGACCAGCGAGTATACGTACATTAGATAGCCGGCCAAACCCATCGATAAAGGGACCAAAGAAAACTGGGCTCTGTCTCACCAAGGATCCCATAGCAAGGATCCCACACAAGGCATTGGTAGCCACCTATGATGAATTATAGTCTTGCTATAGGTAAAAGTTTACATATACTCCTGTAAACATTAGATTTTTTTTCAGGGTGAGGGTTTGAGGGGTTTAAACCCAAGGAGAGTTTTGTAGAAATTCTGGTGTATTAGTTAATTTGCTAACACCAATCAATCGCTAAATATACTATAGGTACATATACAATAAAAGTAGGGATTCCCTCATTACGAAGCTCAATCAACTAGCCTGTGAGGAGAGCGCCATCTCTCTGGAGGACCTGGTATTTCCATATATTACATGGGTACACAAGTAGCTTACTGAGTTCTGTGGACACCTTGTAATACTCCATTTTTCCTGTGGGGGTGCTGCAGGGGAATTAAACACTTGCTAACACACACCTGCTCCTCCATTGAGGAACCATAAAAACCCTCAAACTGTTTGCCTGCCTCTATATATACATGGCACAATATTCTCAGTATATTATGGCGGAATTTTTTTTAGCTTTCAAGAGAAGAAATCTCTTATTTAAAAAAAAAATGTATCTGATACCTGGATTATTTTCAGCTCCTTTATCTGAGATAAACACACTATACAAAGTTGACTGGAGGCCAGATATGCATTAAATCCTCCTCCTAGGGAAATTGGATTTGGGCTGTATCTTCTGGAACACTTTCTTCCTAATAATTAAATCTCTCCGAATCGTAAGATCTTGGTTGTTGTGCTCTTTAGTAGTAAATGGACAAGGAAAGCGAGTAATAGACTCAGCAATGTCTGTGATCTAAGATCTAAGATGTCTGATGAATTATGGATGACTGTATGAAAAGTATGATATACTGGGGATCGGAAAGTACTTGTATAACAACCCACTCTCCCCAAAAAATTAAGTTAATTTCTAATTTCCTCTACCGATATAGCTATCTATACTTCCATATTTTTTCACTTTCTCAATTCTGGAGTGCTGCCATTTTTGCTTCCAGTTTTCGTACAGTCTCCTAGAAGTTGGATGTGCAATGGGCAGAAGAGACCTTTTCGGAGATTTGCTAACTCTTTCAGAACTCACCCTCATTTGGTGACCACTCATCTCCTCTTTCACAAGGCTTATACATATGTCAATGAGCATGTATCTATCACTCTACCATTGCGGTAAATTAGCCATTTTCTCCAAAATTTTATTTTTAAAAATTTCTTGGTGGAAAACCAAGGCCAAAGAGCAACAAATAAATAAAGTCTAAAATAAACGATTTATATGAATATACAATCATGGTCAAAAGAGTTTTCACCATTGAAATAGTTACAGAAAATGAAATATTTCTCCCAGAAAATTATTGCAATTACACCCATTTTGTTATACACCTGTTTATTTCCTTTGTGTGTATTGGAACAAGACAAAAAAGCAAATTGGACATAATTTCACACTACCTACCATTCTTTGTAGGTGGGGATACTTGCAAAATAATATAAAATCCTAGGGGGCACTACTGAAGGGTGATAGAATAGTATTATTTATTTAGCAAAACACACACATATATATATATATATATATATATATATTTAAATGAAAAACTGACCTGCGCCACCAAACAGGAAAAAGCAAGTGTGAACAGGTACAAGTTGCTATGGCTGCATACTATACAAGCAAAAGCATACACAGGCTCTGTAATTACTAAGATATAAGCAAACATTGAATATATGACATGTGAACACATTACTGCTATACAGAATATACCTATAGCATGTAGAAGGTATAAATGATCTAGATAAGGGAACTGAAGGTAAACTAACCAAATTCGCAAATGATGCAAAGCTAGGAGGGCTAGCTAACACTAGAGAAGACAGAGAAAGGATTCAGAATGATCTAGATTAGCTTAAACAGTGACTAATATAATGGTATTTAATAGGGAGAAATGCAAGATTCTACATCTGGGCAAGAAAAATGAAAATTACATCTATAGAATGGGAGGAATAGAACTAAGCAACAGCACGTGTGAAAAAGACTTGGGCATAATAATAGATCACAGGCTGCACATGAGTCAACAGTGTGATGCAGCAGCGAAAAAGGCAATCACAGTTTTAGAATGTATTAAAAGAAGAACAGAGTCTATATCACGTGAAGTAATTATCCACTACTCCTCCTTGGGCAGGCCTGGAATACTGTGTCCAGTTCTGGGCACCACATTGTAAAAAAATACATTGAAGAACTGGAGCAAGTTCAGAGAACAGCGACCAGGATAGTGAGTGGACTGCAAAGTATGTCTTACGAGGAACGGTTAAAGGATCTGGGAAGGTTTAGCTTACCAAAAAGAAGGCTAAGAAGAAGCTTAATAGCTGTCTACAAATATCTGAAGGGATGTCACAGTGTAGAGAGATCATCCTTATTCTTATTTGCACATGGAAACATGAGAAGCAATGCTGATTGGGAGAAGATACAGATTAGATATTAGAAAAAACTTTTTGACAGTAAGATTAATGAGTGGAACAGACTGCCACGAGAGGTGATGAGTTCTCCTTCAATGGAAATCTTCAAACAGAGGCTAACCAGACATCTGTCTGAGATGGTTTAGTGAATCCTGCATTGGGCAGTGGGTTGGACACGATTACCCTTGAGGTCCCTCCCATTGCTAGCATTCTATGATTCTATGACAAAGCAAAATTTCTTGCAAGATTGCTAGAGAGGCAAATCAGAACCCCCACTTGACTGCAAAAGACCTTCAGAATGATTTATCAGACTCTGGAGTTGTGGTACATTGTTCTACTATTCAGAGACGCCTGCACAAATATGGCCTTCATGTCATCAGAAGAAAACCTCTCCTGCATCCTCACCATAAATTTCAGCATTATACGTATGCAAAAGAGCATCAAAACAAGCCTGATGCAATTTGGAAACAAGTCCCATGGACGTATGAGGTTAAAAAAGAACTCTTTGGCCACAATGATCAAAGGTGCTGTGAAGAGAAAAAGGCACAGAATTTCTGGAAAAGAACATCTCGCCAACCATTAAGCATGGGAGTGGTTCAATCATGCTTTGGAATTGTGTCAGTGGCACTTGGAACATTTCACGGGTAGAGGGAAGAATGGATTTAATGAAATTTCAACAAATTCTTGATAGAAACATAACACCATCTGATGATTCATGAATGATCAAAATCCACAATAGGCTAACTCAAAGGCGCAAGGTGAAGGTTTTACAATGGCCCTCACAGTTCCCTGATCTGAACATCATTGAAAATCTGTGGCTGGTCCTCAAAATAGCAGAGGATGCAAGACAACCTAGGAATCTCACAGAACTGGAAACATTTTCCAAGGAAGAATGGATGAAAATGCCTCAATTAATAATTGAAAGACTCTTGTGCGGCTACAAAAAAGCATTTACAAGCTGTTCCTGTGTATATCAGAGTCAGCAGAGATGGCTGTTGGCCAGATGATTGACCTAAGCATCGTTCGGACGAAACCATCTAATATATGGTTCAACACAGCAACCTAATGTAATTACAGTCTGGCTCCTTTTCTCTCTGTTCAAAAAAAACACACATCCTCTTGGGTGAAAAAGAGCTTGACTGTCTATGTAGAAACAGATCTTGAAAGCAAAGTTAGTAAAATAATATATCCAACTATTTAACATAAGAATCAATATTTTTCTCTAAAACATTTCTTTAAATAATGTTTATTTTTGTTATATTTCTTAGAAACATATAACAGTAGTAAAAATACCTACTTTGGCTTAAAAATTTGGCAAGACAGAAGAAGAATTGACACCTTTGAAATGTGGTGCTGGAGAAAGATGTCATCGATACCATGGATGGCAAGAAGAACAAAGCAATCAATTTTAGATAAAATCAAGCCAGACATGTCACTTGAAGCAAGGGCCACCAAGCTATGGCTTGTCTACTTTGGACATATCATACGGAAGAGAGAAATCACTGGAGAAGAAAGAATGGAAGATTCAAGGAAGAGGAAGACCAGCGTCCTGATGGCTTATACTATCAAGATGCTGGCAGAAAAGACCCTGGTGGACCTATCTAGGCTTGCACAAGATGGATCTTCCTACAGATTGTTGATCCATCAAGTCCCCATGGTTTAGGATCTAGCCAAAGCTGTTAACAAAAAAACATACAGTTGAAACCAGAAGTTTCCATACACTATATAAAAAGACACTTTTGCATGTTTTTCTCAATATCTGACATGAAATCAAAATAAACCTTTCCCGTTTTAGGTCAAATAGGATTACCATAATTATTATTATTTGCCAAATGCCAAAATAATGAGAAAGAGAGAGAATGTTTTAAGGCATTTTTATTACTTACTGCACAGTAAAAAATTTACATTCATTTCATTAATATTTGGTACCATTGCCCTTACACTGAATGATTTGGGTTAGACGTTTGGGATCTCCTTCCACAAGCTTCTCACAATAGTTGGTTGGAATTTGGGCCCATTCCTTCTGACAAAACTGGTGTAACTGATCCAGGTTTGTAGGTCGCCTTGCTCGCACCTGACTTTTGAGCTATGCCATAACTTTTCAATAGGATTGAGATCAGGGCTTTGTGATGGCCACTCCAAAACATTGACTTTGTTTTCCTTAAACTACTTTGTTTCCATTTTGGCAGTATGCTTCTGGTCATTGTCAATTTGGAAGACCTATTTCCGACCAAGCTTTAACTTCCTGGCTGATGTCTTGAGATGTTGCTTCAGTATTGCCACATAATCTTCTTTCCTCAAGATGCCATATATTTTATGAAGTGCATCAGTCCCTCCTGCTGCAAACAACCCCACAACATGATGCTGCCACCCCCATGCTTCACAGTTGGGATGGTGTTCTTAGGCTTCCAAGCTTCTCCCTTTTTCCTCCAAAAGTAACGATGATCATTATGCCCAAAAAGTTATCTTTTAGTTTCATCAGACCACAGGACATGTCTCCAAAAATTAAGGTCTTTGCTGTTGTGTGCATTCGCAAACATTAATCTGGCTTTTTCACATTTCTTTTGGACTAATGGCTTCTTCCTGGCAGAGTGGCCTTTCATCCCATGTTGATACAGTACTCGTTTCACTGTGGATATTGACACAATCTTACCAGCTTCCGCCATTATCGTCACAAGGTCTTTTGCTTTTGTCCTTGGGTTGATATGCACATGTTGGACCAAAGCATGTTCATCTCTGGGACACAGAACCCATCTCCTTCCTGAGCGGTATGATGTCTGGGCATTCAAGTCTTGTTTGTATTTGGGTATAATTTTTTGTACAGATGAACGAGGCACCTTCAGGTATCTTGAAATTGTACCCAAGGATGAGCTAGACTTGTGCAAGTCCACAATTCTCTTCCTGATATCTTGGCTGCTTTCTTTAGGCTTTCCCATGATGCTACACAAAGAAGCAGTGTGTTTCAGGTGTACATTAAAATACATCCACAGGCATGTCTCTACTTAACTCAGATGTTGCCAAAAAACCTATCAATATTTTCCAAACACATGATATATATGGGCAGTCCAGAATTGTTTAAAGGCATTGTAATCTTAGTGTATGCAAACTTTTGACTTTCCAGTAAGTAATAAAAATGTCTTAAAACATTCTCTCTCTCTCATTATTCTGGCATTTGGCAAATATTAATAATTATGGTAATCCTAATTGACCTAAAACGGGAAAGGTTTATTCTGATTTCATGTCAGATATTGAGAAGAAACATGTATGGAAACTTCTAGCTTCAACTGCATATGTGCTTTCTAATTCCAAAACATGAGTCATTCACACTTAGGTATTTTTTTTTTATTTATGTTGGATTTTTTATATCATTTTAACACATTCAGAACATTCTCTTGTCTCGGCCCTTATGTAATTCTACTTTTTTTGTTTGCTCATCAGTATTACTAGTGAATTCTCCCATAAAACCTTTCAACTTCTAATCAGTCATGAACCATTTTCGTATTTTTTTTTCTAAAGTTGTTTCCTCTCATTGTTCTCGTCTGGTAATTAAAGCCAACTGATTTTTTCTGATAGGAGTTTTACACCATTGTGTCTACATTCAGACGGATGTAGCACTCACGGTTTATCTTTCCTTTTTAACGAGCAAAAGTTCCTGCCTTAAGTATACATAAGATGTCAAACTTCTAGATCGGTCCAGATGTGAAGGTGTCCCGGAGCAATGGGCTGCTAAACATCGGATCCTCCAAGTTTTTGGGGATTTTTATCATCTCAAACACTTCAAGGTAAGTGAAATTTTCAGGTGTGCATTTATCCTTTTATCTTTTGTGTAAAATTCCCAAAGTGTTTATTTGTTCATAGTGTTTATAGCACATTCCCTCAAATTTTAGACTTTTATTTATAATTGCCTTATATCCAGGGATTTTCTCAACTTTCTGTTTTGTTTTTTTTATAATGTAAAGCCTAAACTTACTTAAAATCTAATTGATCTTCAGATCTAAGAACCGAATGCAGATATTTTATCTCATAAACCGTTAGCCCTCCAATAAAATATTTTTGAAAAAAATTATTTTTTTTAATTTTTTTTATGGCCCCTTTATGTATTAGCTTATAAGAATACAGATCAGTGAATGTAAAAAAAAAAAAGGTTCACATTTTCTTCCTATATTTCCTATAGCCTCCTCGTAACGCTGCGAAGAGGTGCACAAAAATGTACATTAAATGCTAAAAATACTTTAGAAATAGCTACAGGACACCTTCATTGAAGACATTGAAAAACATTCAAGATAGAAGATTATTGTTCAGTTCACACAAGTTTTTATTATTTAATTTTTTACTCTTTTTTTAAATAACCTATTATTATTATTATCAGTACAAAAAACAGCAATTTTGGGGCAGAAACAGAAAAAAATACTTTTATGTAGGTTTTGTCTACTTTTTTTTACTATTTTAAATACCATTTTGGACTTTTTTCTACATGCTGTTTCTTGCACAATCCAGTTTGAAGCATTTTAACTATTATTTCTTACTTTTCTAAGTGTTTGCATATTTAGTGCACATTTTCAGATATTTTTTAACACCATGAAATATATTGAGACCATATATATAAAAAATAAAACAATAATGTTATTATTATTATTGGCAAGTAGACAATTCTGTTATTTATGACCTTCAGTTTATTTTATGCTTTTCTTTTTTGCATTGTGTTCACTTTTAATACATGTTTTGAACAGATGCATTCCCTGCCATTCACAGTCTTGTTGTTGACCCACGTGATTTCTCTAGGTAGGTTCAGTATATTACTATATTATTTATATTATTAATGTTATTTTTGTCCATTATTATCAGCATTATTGTTATTTATTATTATATTACAATTAAATATTAGTATTATTATTGTTATTTATTAGTTTCACTATTCCTTTTTGTATTATTTCAATGAATTAGCATTACTATTATTTTTATTATTATTGTTCATCATTATTATTGTTCATTATTATGTATTATTATTATTTATTTACAAGCTGAAGAGCCCAGCACTGCTGCTCGGGCATAGTAACTATCTACGGTTAGTTATAACAAATTATAATGACTATATCTACATATAAAGCTGAGTGTAGAGCCCCGCCCACTCCACATAGCCACATTCACTATAATATCCCACATCATCCTGTCAGCCAGAGCCACCGGACTACTACCCCTAATATCCCACATCATCCCGTCACAGCCGCCGGACTACTACCCGTAATATCCCACATCATCCCGTCAGCCAGAGCCACCGGACTACTACCCCTAATATCCCACCTCATCCCATCAGCCAGAACCACCGGACAATTACCACTAATATCCCACATCATCCCGTCAGCCATAGCTACCGGACAACTACCACTGATATCCCACATCATCCCCTCAGCCAGAGCCACAGGACTACTACCCCTAATATCCCACATCATCCCATCAGCCAAAGCTACCGGACTACTACCCCTAATATCCCACATCATCCCGTCAGCCAGAGCCACCGGACTACTACCACTAATATCCCACATCATCCCGTCAGCCAGAGCCACCATACAACTACCCCTAATATCCCACATCATCCCATCAGCCAGAGCCACCATACAACTACCCCTAATATCCCACATCATCCCATCAGCCAAAGCTACCGGACTACTACCCGTAATATCCCACATCATCCCGTCAGCCAGAGCCACCGGACTACTACCCCTAATATCCCACCTTATCCCATCAGCCAGAACCACCGGACAATTACCACTAATATCCCACATCATCCCGTCAGCCAGAGCCACAGGACTACTACCTCTAATATCCCACATCATCCCATCAGCCAAAGCTACCGGACTACTACCCCTAATATCCCACATCATCCCGTCAGCCAGAGCCATCGGACTACTTCCACTAATATCCCACATCATCCCGTCAGCCAGAGCCACCATACAACTACCCCTAATATCCCACATCATCCCATCAGCCAGAGCCACCATACAACTACCCCTAATATTCCACATCATCCCATCAGCCAAAGCTACCGGACTACTACCCCTAATATCCCACATCATCCCGTCAGCCAGAGCCACCGGACTACTACCACTAATATCCTACATCATCCCGTCAGCCAGAGCCACCGGACTACTACCCCTTATATCCCACATCTTCCCGTCAACCATAGCCACCGGACAACTACCACTAATATCCCACATCATCCCATCAGCCAGAGCCACCGGACTACTACCCCTTATATCCCACATCTTCCCGTCAACCATAGCCACCGGACTACTACCACTAATATTCCACATCATCCCATCAGCCAGAGCCACCATACAACTACCACTAATATCCCACATCATCCCGTCAGCCAGAGCCACCATACAACTACCACTAATATCCCACATCATCCTGTCAGCCAGAGCCACCGGACTACTACCACTAATATCCCACATCATCCCGTCAGCCAGAGCCACCATAAAACTACCCCTAATATCCCACATCATCCCGTCAGCCAGAGCCACCGGACTACTACCCCTAATATCCCACATCATCCCGTCAGCCAGAGCCACCGGACTACTACCACTAATATCCCACATCATCCCGTCAGCCAGAGCCACCATACAACTACCCCTAATATCCCACATCATCCCGTCAGCCAGAGCCACCATACAACTACCCCTAATATCCCACATCATCCCATCAGCCAAAGCTACCGGACTACTACCCCTAATATCCCACATCATCCCATCAGCCAGAGCCACCGGACTACTACCACTAATATCCCACATCATCCCGTCAGCCAGAGCCACCGGACTACTACCCCTTATATCCCACATCTTCCCGTCAACCATAGTCACCGGACTACTACCACTAATATTCCACATCATCCCGTCAGCCAGAGCCACCATACAACTACCCCATATACCCCGCATCATCCCGTCAGCCAGAGCCACCGGACAACTACCACTAATATCCCACATCATCCCGTCAGCCAGAGCCACCGGACTACTACCCCTAATATCCCACATCTTCCCAACAGCCACAGCCACCGGACAACTACCCCTAATATCCCACTTCATCCCATCAGCCAGAGCCACCGGACTACTACCACTAATATCCCACATCATCCCGTCAGCCAGAGCCACCGGACTACTACCCCTAATATCCCACATCATCCCGTCAGCCATAGCTACCGGACAACTACCACTGATATCCCACATCATCCCCTCAGCCAGAGCCACAAAACTACTACCCCTAATATCCCACATCATCTCGTCAGCCATAGCTACCGGACAACTACCACTGATATCCCACATCATCCCATCAGCCAGAGCCACCATACAACTACTGCTAATATCCCACATCATCCCGTCAGCCAGAGCCACCGGACAACTACCACTAATATCCCACATCATCCCGTCAGCCAGAGCCACCGGACTACTACCCCTAATATCCCACATCATCCCGTCAACCATAGCCACCGGACAACTACCCCTAATATCCCACATCATCCCGTCAGCCAGAGCCACCGGACTACTACCCCTAATATCCCACATCATCCCGTCAACCATAGCCACCGGACTACTACCCCTAATATCTCACATCATCCCGTCAGCCAGAGCCACCGGACTACTACCACTAATATCCCACATCATCCCATCAGCCAGAGCCACCGGACTACTACCCCTAATATCCCACATCATCCCGTCAACCATAGTCACCGGACAACTACCCCTAATATCATTCCCAAATCATCCCATCAGCCAGAGCCACAGGACTACTACCACTAATATCTCACATCATCCCGTCAGAGCCATAGGACTACTACCCCTAATATCCCACATCATCCCGTCAGCCAGAGCCATCGGACTACTACACCTAATATCCCACATCATCCAATCAGCCAGAGCCACTGGACTACTACCCCTAATATCCCACATCATCCCATCAGCCAGAGCCACTGGACTACTACCCCTAATATCCCACATCATCACGTCAGCCAGAGCCACCGGACTACTACCACTAATATCCCACATCACCCCATCAGCCAGAGCCATCGGACTACTACCCCTAATATCCCACATCATCCCGTCAGCCAGAGCCACCGGACTACTACCCCTAATATCCCACATCATCCCATCAGCCAGAACCACCAGAATACTACCCCTAATATCCCACATCTTCCCATCAGCCTGGGGTCAGAACCAGAGCGCTGAGTGGAATGGCCCTAACTTCCATACTGGAGATCCCTTTAAGAGGGAAGATGTGCCTATGGGATGGAGGATGTGTGATGTGTATATGGGCAGGGAGGGGGGATTCATTTCTGTCATATGCTCTGTGCTCCTTTCTGGGGGGCAGACAATGGCTGGAGCTTATGTTCCCAGGGATGCTAGATTTCTCCCACCATGTCAGTGTCTGCTGAAGTGTTGTGGAGTGGGAAAACTGTTGCTCATAGCAACCAATCACAGCTCAGCTTCTTTTAAACAGCTCTGGTGAAATGAAAGATGCTTCGTGATTGGTTGGGGATACACACATTCATTTTTATATAGAGAGATATTTTACTATTGTCTACTAATATTAATTATTACTACTATTATTTTTTATTGTTATTATTTATTATTATTATTATTATTATTATTATTATTATTGTTCATTATTATTAGAAACATCACTGTTTATCATAATGATCATGATCATCATTATTATTAGTATTTATTATTTGTTATTTTTTAAATTTATTACTAGTGTTCATTATTATTTATTATTATTATTGTTCATTATTATTAGTATATTTACTGTTCATCAATCACATTACTATTATTATTGTTACTCATTGTAATAAAAATGTGTTTTATATTTAAAGGCTAGAATTTTTTTTTCCTTTTTTTAATGTAAAGTACATTTTCAGAGTAAATTTTTTGAAGAAAAGTTAACAGTGAAATCATGCATTATGGTCTAAAAATAAAACAACATCATAGATTGCAATCTTCAAAATAATCTGTAAAATACTCATCAGAAATATGGTCTAAACTGTAAAAAAAAAGTTGCTCTAAAATATACCTATGAATATTAGTTAAAAAATGTATTGCTCTAAAAGGATTATTGGTGACAATTGTTTTTTTTTTTTAAAGGAAACTCTTTGGATGTGTTTGGTAAACCGGACCGGTCCTCGCTGTCGCGGTGCAGCCTTTTTGGAAAAAATCACATCCAAACATTTGATGGAACATTCTATGATTTTATGGGAGACTGTAGTTACATGTTAGCTGGGGACTGTCACAAGCGTTCATTCTCACTACTAGGTGAGTATATGTGTATATACTCATTTGTGTTATTACTAAGGTTTTCTGTATGGGTGGCAGCAGGACTGGATTTGAGGAAGGGCAAAAGTGGTGACCCCAGAGGTGCTTTTTTTGCAATTTTAATACTTGGGGTTGACACTTCTATTTTCATAATATTGAAACATGCAGTATTTGGTACAAATATTTCTGGTTTCAAAGTCCATAGCACAGCACGTTCTGATGTCGCTGTTCTCTGCCCTGAGCTATTCATTTCTTCTCTGGCATCTCTGGCCCCTGGGATACTCAGTCCGGCTCTGCAGCTTCCATGAGTCCTGTCCAAACTCCCTTATATGAATCCCTGTCCGACTTCCTCTCTTAGGAAGATATTGAGGCATGCTTCTCGGTGCCTCAGCTGGACCGTAGGCCCTGAATGTTCCAGGAATGTCCACTCCAAATTTATGGGTGACGATCTCTTGCTGCTGCACAGCCCGTGTTCCTCGTGCCCTCAGACCTCCAACTACTGCTTTCTCTCCATCTTACTCTCCCTCCACTAACTAGATGTTCCTGTTGTTAACTGTCCCTGCCCCTCCCACAATGGGGCCATTCCTGAGCACATTAACTGTTTCTATCCTAAACCTGTCTTCTCCCTGACCTTATTGTGCCCACCACTGCAATATGCTCAATCCTATCTTATAGCTAAATCTTAACCTATGTCCTAGATACTAATCTTATCATTTCCCTATATCTAATACATTTATCAGAACACATTGAGTCATCCACATATAGTAATACATTAACCGTGTGCCTTGGTGCTTATAAGGTTCTATGCAACATAAAACACTTTTTCGTATACACAGGTTATAACCGTTGTTTTAATCAAGGCAGAAGGACATGACCGTCCCGGTCACCCTCTTACAATGGTCTGTCTGTATACTGTATACATTATATATTGTAGCAGAGCCTGGTAGGGTCGGGTCACATCCTAGCACGGCAGGTCTTGATTAGATGAACCGGACTAGTTTTAACTAATCTGTATGCAAATAATAAGTACACCCGTACAATGATGTATTATTATCTTCTCAGTGGACTACAGACATGGTAAAAAGAACAGCGTATCCCTGTACCTGGGAGAATATTATGACCTTCATATGTTTTTGGATGGAACAGCGACTGAAGGAGAAAAAACGTAAGTATAAGCATGAAACGACAGTGAATGCCAAGCTTTAGATGAGCTTTTGGCCCCTTATATTTACTGTTGGTGCTGCTGGTGACTCCAATGATGAGACAGGAGTAGGACGTTCTGTGTCTGTGCTCAGGTACTGTGATTTGTTACGATGGAGTCCGGTCTCCTGCTTTTCCCCAGCATCACTCTGCCATACGCCACAAATGGGATTTACCTGGAGAACGAGGCCGGATACTACAAGCTCTCCAGTGAGGAGCATGGAGTAATTCTGAAGATCGACGCCAGTGGGAACCTGCAGCTCATACTGTCTAATCAGCACTTTAACCGGACATGCGGACTGTGCGGGAACTTCAACCAGTTGGCAGAAGACGATTTTATGACTCAAGAAGGTAAAATAAAAATACAAAACTGATATTGTCTCCACATCCGCCTAAAATAATTTAGTATTTCTTTAGTTCTTTCGTGTGATCTTCCAGATGTGTTCTATAAGAAACATATAGAGTGATGTCGTTCTTATCATTTTTGGAATAATATCTATTATCTATCCATCTATCTATTATCTATCTATCTATCCCACAAAATGAAGGCACTTAGCTCACAATTTGGTCAATTCATGACAGCCCCTCAGCCAAGACAAGGTGACCTTTCTTTGATGGGACACTCAGCCTAATATTAATCAGACATGCCTCTCCCGAGCTAAAATCTACAAATGTATAGGGCAGATAGAATCCAACACGAATTAAAAACAGAATTAGCACTTATAGAGGTTGTTCTTTTGTTTGCAACCTGTACATGCTTGCTTTATTCTGTTCAAAGGTGCTGGTCAGTCTTTTGCTTTTTTGTACTAGACTGATGGAGCATATCGAACCAAAAGAAAACCTGAAATTGTGGTCAAGATAGGAATAATAATAAAATAAATAAAAGATTAAAACCATAAATGAGATTAAAATACCTTTATTAAACAATAGTGGTACATATACAGTTGTGGCCAAAAGTATTGACGCCCCTGCAATTCTGTCAGATAATACTCAGTTTCTTCCTGAAAATGATTGCAATCACAAATTCTTTGGTATTATTATCTTCATTTAATTTGTCTTAAATGAAAAAACACAAAAAGAATTGTCTTAAAGCCAAATTGGATATAATTCCACACCAAACATAAAAAAGGGGGTGGACAAAAGTATTGGCACTGTTCAAAAAATCATGTGATGCTTCTCTAATTTGTGTAATTAACAGCACCTGTAACTTACCTGTGGCACCTAACAGGTGTTGGCAATAACTAAATCACACTTGCAGCCAGTTGACATGGATTAAAGTTGACTCAACCTCTGTCCTGTGTCCTTGTGTGTACCACATTGAGCATGGAGAAAAGAAAGAAGACCAAAGAACTGTCTGAGGACTTGAGAAACCAAATTGTGAGGAAGCATGAGCAATCTCAAGGCTACAAGTCCATCTCCAAAGACCAGAATGTTCCTCTGTCTACCATGCGCAGTGTCATCAAGAAGTGTAAAGCCCATGGCACTGTGGCTAACCTCCCTAGATGTGGACGGAAAAGAAAAATTGACAAGAGATTTCAACGCAAGATTGTGCGGATGTTGGATAAAGAACCTCGACTAACATCCAAACAAGTTCAAGCTGCCCTGCAGTCCGAGGGTACAACAGTGTCAACCCGTACTATCCGTCGGCATCTGAATGAAATGGGACTGTATGGTGGGAGACCCAGGAAGACCCCACTTCTTACCCCGAGACGTAAAAAAGCCAGGCTGGAGTTTGCTAAAACTTACCTGAAAAAGCCTAAAACGTTTTGGAAGAATGTTCTCTGGTCAGATGAGACAAAAGTAGAGCTTTTTGGGCAAAGGCATCAACATAGAGTTTACAGGAGAAAAAAAGAGGCATTCAAAGAAAAGAACACGGTCCCTACAGTCAAACATGGCGGAGGTTCCCTGATGTTTTGGGGTTGCTTTGCTGCCTCCGGCACTGGACTGCTTGACCGTGTGCATGGCATTATGAAGTCTGAAGACTACCAACAAATTTTGCAGCATAATGTAGGGCCCAGTGTGAGAAAGCTGGGTCTCCCTCAGAGGTCATGGGTCTTCCAGCAGGACAATGACCCAAAACACACTTCTAAAAGCACTAGAAAATGGTTTGAGAGAAAGCACTGGAGACTTCTAAGGTGGCCAGCAATGAGTCCAGCCCTGAATCCCTTAGAACACCTGTGGAGAGATCTAAAAATGGCAGTTTGGAGAAGGCACCCTTCAAATATCAGGGACCTGGAGCAGTTTGCCAAAGAAGAATGGTCTAAAATTCCAGCAGAGCATTGTAAGAAACTCATTGATGGTTACCGGAAGCGGTTGGTCGCAGTTATTTTGGCTAAAGGTTGTGCAACTAAGTATTAGGCTGAGGGTGCCAATACTTTTGTCTGGCCCATTTTTGGAGTTTTGTGTGAAATGATCAATGTTTTGCTTTTTGCTTCATTCTCTTTTGTGTTTTTTCATTTAAGACAAATTAAATGAAGATAATAATACCAAAGAATTTGTGTTTGCAATCATTTTCAGGAAGAAAATGAGTATTATCTAACAGAATTGCAGGGGTGTCAATACTTTTGGCCACAACTGTACATATAGAAAAGCATTGTGTGCAAAAATTATTTAAAATGTATACCTATATAGGTTTAATAAAAACCCAACGGTTATTATTATTATTATTTATTGTTATAGCGCCATTTATTCCATGGCGCTTTACACGTTCTCATGTATCTAACATGTAATAACACCCTCTATATATTCGCCCTCTAAGGAAGTGACATGAGGTATAAAGAGCCAAATCTACTGTATCTAGGCTCAAAAAAAGTGTCTGTGCACTAAAAACAAAATATATAAGGGTGTAATTTAAATTAACAACAATAAAGTTTCATCCAATTTTATAAAGTGCAAGGTGCTGAGTGCAAAATAGCAAAAGAGGTGAAAGAGGACAATTGAGGGTGTATACCTTTAAGGAACGCTGGTAAATGAGCAACACAGCCCCGACGCGCGTTTCGGAGTAAATCCTTCGTCAGGGGGTGATGGACTGATGGCGGTGGTGACGACCTACATATTTGGCTGAACTCCTTCAATCAGCCAAAAGCTGTTTTCATTTACTGGTGGATCCTAAGTGGCCTTCAAATCTGTAACTTTTTACCCGGGCGAGGTGTCTTTGATAAATCTTAGGTTTAGGATCCCAACAAATATGGGTACTCCTTGTTGTGGCTGGTGGGCTCTCATAAATTGCTCAATTATTTATAAGTATCTATCTTCATCCATTATCTATCTACCTACCTATCTCCTAGTCTGTCCCATCATATGATTTTTTTTCTCTGGGATGACAAGGACGATTAATTACAATGACATACAGGAAAGACAGAGCAGACAGAGGAAGTTCAGCGATGTGGAAAGATTAGCAAGCTCTAGAGGATTAATTCCTGCAAGATTTTACTTTCTAACCGGGTTCGTTGACTGTAAAATGAGTGTCACACAGGGATCTTAGACCTTGTCTTGAGGCACAGCTAAAGCAGGTGCAGAGGAAGCAGTCACACACATGTCATGGTGTCTCTGCCCCATCAGAAGACACCAGGGCAATAAAGACAACACACAGATGCTTCCTCTAGACCAGTGTTCCCCAACTCTGGTCCTCAAGAGTCACCAACAGATCATGTTTTTTGGGTTTCCTAAGTATTGCTCAGTCAGGTGATTACCTGAGCAACATCAAGGAAACCTTGAAAACGTGATCTGTTGGAGGCTCTTGAAGACCAGAGTTGGGGAACACTGGTCTAGTGCCGCTTTGGTCACAAGGTTCATAGCTTTTATGATCTGTTGTGAACAATCCTGACAGTTCGGTTTATACGGCACAATGATGGTAGTGATGGTTTTTGTTTTTAGATTTTTTTTGGGGAAAAAAACCCACAGGAAAATTCATATTGCAGTTCATGTGAGGTGCTTGGGTTGCGAGCACATGATGACTTTTTCAGGTGGATTTTGCCAAGAATTCACCTGAAGAAGCACAGCTAAACCTCTGCAAAAAATGAACATAATGCACAGCAATGTCAAAACGACTTTGCTGCCCCCATGTTTCTCCTTATGTTTTGTCTTTTAACTACTTTTGGGTTTGGAAACCCTGAAGCAGTTAAAAAAGTGGAAAGCTCAATCATTGGTGGCTTTTTTTTTTTTGGAAGCTGCCCTCTCTATAGTATAGACTTCAAATGACTGCTGGCGTTTTCCTGAATTGTTTCCACCTTGGAAAAAAAACTCAGCGGTTCCACAAGTGTCTTCAACATGACGCGTACACCTAGCCTTAGAGTGTTTTATTTTTTTCTGACAAGGTTTTGAATAATGCCTGGTGGGCAAAAAAGTAAGTGCTCCCAATGGATTCTGCTCCAAACACTCCAGAAAAGAATCCATCGAAAAACGCCTCCCTCCAAAAAAAGAGCTTTTACCGAAGCGATTTTGACTTAAAAAATATGTAATTTTTGAATATCTCCAAAAATTCTGTGTGAATATAGCCTTACGATCCCATACGGAAATTGTCAAGTAATATATTCAAATCTGCCACATCTGTGTACAAACTGTAATTTTTGATGTTTTTCACGCAGGTATTTTGGCTGAAAAAAGTTACGAATTTGCCAATTCCTGGGCCCTGCACGGTGGGGATAAGAGATGTAAAAGAATTTATCCTCCCAGTAACACCTGCAATATTTCATCGGATGCTGCGGAGAAGGTATGCCACCGTTACCTTATAATGATGTTACATATACCTAAGCAGAGGTGTAACTATAGGGGGTGCATAGGTCCCAATTAGATCAGGAGCCTGTAGGGGCAAATAGATAGCCAACCTTTACTTGAGTATGAAGTGCGACTGTTTTTTTGTGACTTTTTAAAAAGTCATGATTCACAAGTCTAGTCTAGATATTTGTGATGCCTTCGAGGGCCTCAAAAAGTCGCACATTTTTGTGCAAAAATTACATATGACCAAAGTAATGATTATTCATTATGTATCAATTCTTCCAGTAGGTCTATCTACATAGCTATGTTTTTACAACAGTTTCCGAAAAGTAAACTCTCCGTTTTTAGACTCTTTGTCCTCCAATTGCCATTGGATCCTTCCCGCTGTAGTTCCAGTGCTCTTGGTTGATTATGCGCAGGGAAGTCTGTCTCAGCTGGGTTCCTGTACAGTAGTCTGTCAGTACGATTTAATCTAACAACATCAACATAGCTGCATGTGTGATTTTACATCATTGATCTGTTAGCTGGTTTCCAGCAGAGACCAACTGTCCTGCAGTTTGCACAGTGGAGTATTACACATCTGACACCTGCAGGGTTGAGCTGAATTTGATGCCTGCTGCTGACCTATCAATGATGCATAACTTCAAATGCCCCTTTGTTGATGCGTATGGCAAAGGATTATCTTCTGTCATATGCATCAATAGAGCGGCATTGGCTGTTTTGCATTATTTATTGATAAGAAGCAGGCATCAGTCATCTGAGCCCTGCTTGACACTGCAGAGCTGACACAAGCAAGGCTTTGATGATTACACAGTGACATTGTTAGCAAGGACGAAAAAAACCTTTTGTCCATCCAATTCAGCCTATATTCCGTCAGAACAAATCCCCAGATCTACGTCCTTCTAAAGAACCTAATAACTGTAAGATACAATATTGTTACGCTCCAGGAAGACATCCAGGCCTCTCTTGAACCCCTCGACTGAGTTCGCCATCACCACTTCCTCAGGCAGGGAATTCCAGAATCTCACTGCCCTAACAGTAAAGAATCCTCTTCTATGTTGGTGGGAAAACCTTTTCTCTTCCAGATGCAGAGAATACCCCCTTGTGACCGTCACATTCCTTGGTATAAACAGATCCTCAGAGAGATATTTGTATTGTATACTTATTAGATCGCCCCTTAGTCATCTTTTTTCTAGACTAAATAATCCTAATTTTGCTAATCTCTCTGGGTATTGTAGTTCCCCCATCCGCTGTATTAATTTTGTTTCCCTCCTTTGTACTCCCTCTAGTTCCATTATATCCTTCCTGAGCACCAGTGCCCAAAACTGTACACAGTACTCCAATACTTGATGTCTGCTCCTCATTGATAAATAATGCAAAACAGCTATGTTGATGCATTTGGCAGAAGATAATCCTCTGCCATGTGCATCAACAAAGGGACATTTGCAGATATGCATCATTTATCTGACAGCAGCAGGCATCATTTGCATCTCAGCCATGCTTGTGTCAACTGTGCAATGCTCCATTATGCAAACTGCAGGACTGATGATCTCTGCTGTAAACCAGCCAACAGACCAATGATGCAAGAACACACATTCAGCTATGTCGATATATATGGAGAAGATAAAATGGGTCGGACAGGGGTTTAAACAGGACCATACGTTATACAGAATATTTTGTAGTCTAAACATAGATTAGCTTCATGTTATGCCATGTAGGAGGAGGATGTGATGCTTGGAGGGGAATAGAGCTGGAGTGACAGAGCTCTTCAGCCTCATTTGCTTATCAAGTCAATCACTGATTTCTCAGTAATGGAAGATCAGACTGGCCATGTAAAGGCATTGCTGGACTTGACTTTGAAAGAGCTACAAGAACATATAAATAGTTTGGGTAGTGAAAACCTATTGACAGATTCCCTTTAATATATGGTTGACATGGAAAAATAGGTAAGGATTATGTTGCTTCTCTAAAAGAGGGGGGGCAAAAAAAAATTCTGCACCCTCTTACTTTGGGATGGTAGACTCAACCAGTACTAGGTATACGTTGCTATGCTATCTTTTTCTTCTAGGCACCATTGACTAATCTCTATGCCATCCCCATATATATTCATTACCGTAATGAATGCATTAACTATTTAATTACTTTTCATGGTTGGTTACGTTTGAAGTCCATGCTTTATGGCAGGCTGTAAAGTCACACTCTTCCTATTATTCTTCTATATGGGAAAGGAAACGATACACCTTATTTTGTTTTTCTTTTAGGCTCTGCGCCCTCTTTTTTATTACATTAATGTAATATTTATTGTTATTTGGCTATGAAGGGCATGCTTTATGGCAGGCTGCACACTCTGAAGGGCATGCTTTATGGCAGGCTGCAAAGTCAAACTTTTTCTATTACTTTGGTCTATGAGAAAATGCGACAAACATGGCTCTAAGTCGGAATTTTGGATAATTACCTCCTGGTACTGTAACTTGCCCTACATTTCAATGTTGGTGAGAATTTACGGTTTCTTGCTTCGTAAGTCTATTTTTGCCCTTGATTTAGACAAGTGGTCAGATTTTCAACTCATAAATACGTTTCTGTGTTATGAATGCACTGTGCCCGAAGTCATCTCCGTTTCACAAAACTTGGAATAAAATATCTCGATTCACTTTCTGTAAATAAAATTCTTTGTTTCTTAGCATCACTTCCAGGAATGCAGATTCCTCCGCCCGCCCCGTCGCCCCCTTAACACTTAGCCTTTCTGCTGCCGACGAATACGAACAATAAGGATGGTTGATTTTATTTATTTTTCTTTTTAGCGGTTTTGTTTTGCTTTTCGACCCACTCAGAAGGAATAGTTCTTGCATAGTGTTATGAATCTATTTCGGGATTGGCGCAGACAGGATGTGCCGATGATGTCCTGATGTATGCTTCCCCACCCAGACCACAATCTATTGAAAACAATCTCTATATGTTTGTCGAAATTGATGCATATAGGGGCTTAGAAACACCAGATCCTTCCAATAAAATTAATAAATCATCAGCCACTCATTTTATTGATCATTGCGTAATACTACTTTCCTCCTGTAGTGGCCACTGTAGGGAAAATGTACAGTTTACTTGACCCAAGTCGATCGCCAAGGGTTTCTGTAATCGGATTAAAGGAGTTGTTCAGTATAGAAAAAAACCTTTATGGCTGTCAAATTCTAAATAAAAAAGTTGTCAAGGACTGATGTATTAATGCACAATCCACAGAATAAGTAATCAATATAAGATTGGTGAAAATCCAACATCCAGCTCCTCCACTGATCAGCTGTAATGGATGGATGTAACCAGTGTAAAGAGCTGGAACAGCACAGCTCCATACACTGCGTAGTGGCCGTTCGCAAGTACTGCAGCTAAGTTCCTATTGAAGTGAATGGGAGCTGATCTGCAGTTCCGGGGAATGACCACTACGGAGTTGTGATGTTCTAGTTCCATACACCATTAACATTAACAGCTGATCGGTACCAGTGCTGTGTGTTGGATCTCCACTGATCTGATATTGATGACATATCCTAAGGCTAGATGATCAATATATAAGTATTGGAAAACACCAAAGAGATGGCACTTTTGCGTTCAGAATCCTTGTCTGTTGACGACAGCAGGGAGCCGGTTCAAAGAGTGTCGCTAGGTCTGAAGGACCAGTCTTATCCTCCATATTGAAGAAAGGTTGCAACATTGGATAGTCCGGATGGTGGATAAGCAGCCCCAATCAAGTTCAAAAGAAATTGAAGCTGTCCTGCAGGCTCAGGGAGCATCAGTGTCAGCGCAAACTATCCATAGACATTTGAATTAATTGAAACACTATGGCAGGAGACCCAGGAGGATGTCTGTTATGATTGAGTCACCGTAGGAGGCAAAAACAGAAATGCTAGCTAAGTCCAGAAAACCAGAGAAGTTGGCAACTATCAGATTGCAGACCCCTGAACCTATCAACACAACTAGCAGTAGCCGTGGGGGGTTCCTATGATGACCTAGACCCCTCGATCACAGCCGGAGAGATACATAGGCCTAAAGAAGGAAAGGGGAAATCTAACTGCCCCAGAGCAGACCCCAAAGCAATAGGCAGCCCCCCACATATAATGACGGTGAAGCAAGATGAAAACACTTACACAGACAGAAAGACAGGCTGAGCAAAGACGGGGCCCAAAAACTACCTAGATAGGAACGGATAGGAAGGCTGCTTTCTGCAATCTGCCAAAACCCTATCAGAGACAAAAGCCAACAAGCTGATATAAAAATGGCCCTGAAGCAACTAAGCTTCAAAAACTAAATCAGCACTCGGGTACTTTCAGAAGACAGAGCTAACGGAACACTGCACACTCCAGCAGGGAGTGGCAGAATCCAAAAAGCAAGAAAAACAAAAACAAATCTTAAATGCAAAAAAGGCAAAACAGAAAACTTAGCTTTAGGAGAGCAGGAATCAGACTGGTGTCCAAGAGTCCACAGAGAAATCACCCGCAGGGCAGAAAGGGCGTAGGCTGCCTTAAATCCAGTCAGTGACTCCACTCAGACAATCGTCCTCATCAGTCCCAGGTGCCTGATAATCAGGCTCACTACCTTCCTTCACTAGAATAGGGAGTTCACCAGGCCTCAGTGACGGAGGGGAAAATGAACTCACAACAGTACCCCCCCCCTTGAGGAGGGGTCACCGAACCCTCAACAACGCTACCAGGGCGATCAGGGTGAGCCCGATGAAAGGCACGCACCAATCTTTTGGCATGAATATCAGAGGCAGAGACCCAGGAATTATCCTCCTGACCATAACCCTTCCACTTAACCAAATACTGGAGTCTCCGTCTAGCCAGACGGGAATCCAGAATTTTCTCTACCTCATATTCCAAGTTACCTTCAACCAATACAGGGTCCGGGGGTGCCACCTCAGGCACAACTGGCTCAACAAACCTCTTCAACAAGGACTTATGGAACACATTATGGATCTTAAATGTGACAGGAAGAGCCAAACGAAAAGAGACCGGATTAATAATCTCCAAAATCTTGTAAGGTCCAATAAATCTAGGCTTAAACTTAGGAGAAGCCACCTTCATAGCAATATTTTTTGATGATAACCACACCATATCACCAATCTTAAACTGGGGACCAATGGTCCTATGTCGATTGGAAAACCGCTGGGCCTTTTCCTGGGAGAGAGATAACTTATCCACCACTTGGTCCCAGATCTGGTGCATTCTCTCCACCACAGTGTCAACACCTGGGCAGGCAGAGGGCTCCACCTGCCCTGAAGAAAATCGAGGATGAAACCCAAAGTTACAAAAAAAAGGTGACATCAAAGTGGCAGAACTAGCTCTATTATTTAAAGCAAATTCGGCCAAGGGCAAAAATGAAATCCAATCATCCTGATCAGCGGAAATAAAACATCTCAAATACGACTCCAAGGTCTGGTTTGTTCTCTCTGTCTGCCCATTAGTCTGAGGGTGAAAAGCAGAGGAGAAGGACAACTGAATTCCCAACTTGGAACAGAACGTCCTCCAAAATTTAGACACAAATTGAACTCCTCTGTCAGATACAATGTTCTCAGGAATCCCGTGCAAGCGAACCACCTGTTGCAAAAACAGGGGCACCAACTCAGAGGAAGATGGCAACTTAGGGAGTGGTACAAGATGAACCATCTTAGAGAACCTATCACAAATCACCCAAATAACAGTCATTCTTTGAGAGACCGGCATATCAGAGATGAAATCCATTGAAATATGGGTCCATGGCCTCCTGGGGACCGGCAAAGGCATCAACAACCCACTAGAGCGAGAACAAGATTTAGACCTGGAGCAAGTCCCACAGGACTCCACAAAATTCCTGACATCATGAGACAAGGTGGGGCACCAAAAAGAGCGACTCACCAGATCTCTAGTACCAAAAATACCCGGATGACCAGCCAATGCAGAGCAATGAACTTCAGACATCACTCTCTTCTTCCACTGGTCAGGAACATACAACTTTCCACTGGGGCAATGCTCAGGTTTGTCCTCCTGGAACTCTTGCAGAGCAAGTCTCAAATCGGGCGAGATGGCAGAAAGAACTACCCCTTCGCCTAAGATGGTAGCAGGCTTGGTCACCACAGGAGAATCAGCAAAGAAACTCCTAGAGAGGGCGACTGCCTTGACATTCTTAGTTCCAGGAAGGAAAGAGACCACAAAATCAAAACGTGTAAAAAACAAGGCCCACCTAGCCTGTCTAGGGTTCAAGCGTTTAGCCGACTCTAGGTAAATCAAATTTTTGTGGTCAGTGAGGACCACAACTTGATGTTTGTGTCATGTCGGACACTGTTCACACCAGGGTGTCCGGCAGACAGCGGTAATACCCTGTTGGGTATTCTGTTCCAGTCGGGATAGGGTTAACCAGGTTGTCATGCTGGCTGAGGGCTGGGCCACGCCCTTGGTCTTTAAATAGTTCGTCCTGACTATGGGCGTCGCCGACTATAGCTTTAGCCTAGTGCTAGCAATACCGGTCAGCAGTGGTGGTGTTGGAGCGTTTGATATCTGGTGCAGTATATCCCTCAGTGGTTCTTTCTCCAATCTGTTATATATATATTTGGTTGCCCTTGCACATTATTGTATTCCCTTGTGTATTAACTGTGTGGTGTTTCTTTTACCCCTGTCCATACGTATTTGTGGGGTCTGGTGTCTGGTCCCCTCACTGGGTGGAGGGTGGTGGGTTCAGCTTAGGGCTGGACAGGAGACAGGGACAGGGTGGAGGCTCAGGCAGGCACACCTTCAGTGTAAACCCTGGGTAGAGGGACAGACAGGGTTCCCCTAGTCTGAGGGACATCACAGGGGTCCCGGGGTTTTTGCCTAGAGTAACCTAGGCATACCATGACATTATAGTCGGCCCAAATAATAAAGTGAGAAAAAAAAAAAAAAAAAAAGGTATAGATAGGGAATATAGGGGTTACTTACTATGGATCCTATACTTTCCCTAACCAAGCAGCTGGAGGCTCTATCCATACAGGTCACTGAACTCAGGGGGGCGGTCCAGCAACAAGGCCTGTCAGCTCCTGCAGTACCTGCTGAGGCTGCAGCCAGGGCAGCTGAGCCCAAGTTTCCCCTTCCTGAACGATTTGCTGGTGATCGTGGTAAGTTCACGGTGTTTCGTGAATCATGCAAATTGTATTTCCGTATGCGTCCACATTCCTCAGGTAATGAGGCTCAACGCGTGGGCTTGGTGATTTCTTTGCTGAGTGGTGACCCACAGGCCTGGGCCTTTTCACTCCCTTCAGACTCACAGGCATTTGAATCTGTAGATTTTTTTTTCTCTGCTCTGGGTTTGATCTATGACGATCCGGATAGATTAAACTTAGCAGAGTCTAAGATACGCTCACTGCTACAGGGTGATCGACCAGCTGAGCATTACTGCACGGAATTCCGGCGCTGGGCGGTGGACACGCAGTGGAATGACCCTGCGCTTAGAAGTCAATTTTTGCATGGGGTTTCTGGAAGGGTTAAACAGACTCTCCTAAGGTACGAGACGCCCGCCTCTCTGGAGGCTGCGATGGCACTTATAGTACGCATAGACCGACGTCTCCTTCAGGGGGCGCTGGTTTCGTTGCCTCCGGGAGGTGGGGGAGTGGTCGGTGAGGTTGCCGTGGGTGAATCCGTGGAACCCATGCAGATCGCTGGTATAGCACAGTCACAGAGTAACAAGCCTAAACGTCCTTGGCACAGAAGGCAGGGGCTCTGTTTTTTTTGTGGCAAAGGAGGACATTTTATTAACGCTTGCCCCCTGGTACCTAAGAAGGGCGCGCCGGCGGAAAACTGATAGGCTCAGAGGGTTTGGAGGAGTCTAGTCTGAGCCTTTGTGTATCCTCCGTCATGGTTTCCCAGTGTATGCTCCCTGCTAGGGTGGTACTTGGGGGGCAAATGCTCTCTATTACAGTATTTATTGATAGTGGCTCAGCTGCCAATCTCATTGATGAGAGGTTCGCGCATACAGCGGGATTTCCGGTGGAGAAATTGCCGAACCCCATCCGGGTGGTTACCATCAATGCTTCCCCGTTGTCTCAAGGGGAGATCACAGAGTGTGTGTTGGATATACAACTCCACATCGGAGTATTACACTCAGAGCGGGTAACTTGTAAGGTGCTTAGTAACTTACCGGCTCAGATGGTTCTGGGCTTTCCATGGTTGTCAATGCATAATCCTGTTATTGATTGGAAGACCCAGGACATAATTCAGTGGAGCAGGGAGTGTCAGGAGAGGTGCCTGGCTACATGTATTTCCGCTTTGACCCCCAGTATCCCGGAGCCGTTGCTGGATTATGCGGATGTATTTTCTGAGAAGGGTTGTTCGGAACTACCACCGCATCGCCCATATGACTGTGCTATTAGGTTGAAACCAGGGGCCAAGTTACCTAAAGCTAGAATGTTTAATATCTCAGGTCCCGAGAGGCTAGCTCTCAAGGAATACATTGCGGATAGCCTGAGCAAGGGTCATATTAGACCTTCCTCTTCTCCTCTGGCTGCTGGCTTCTTCTTTGTTAAAAAGAAGGATGGCGGTTTACGCCCGTGTCTGGATTTCAGAGAACTCAACCAGATTACGGTCCGTGATCCTTACCCTATGCCACTTATACCCGATTTATTCAACCAAGTGGTTGGTGCCAGGTGGTTCTCCAAACTGGACCTCAGGGGGGCGTACAATCTTATAAGAGTCCGTCAGGGGGATGAGTGGAAGACAGCTTTCAATACCCCTGAGGGTCACTTTGAGAGTTTGGTAATGCCGTTTGGGTTGACTATGGCACCGGCGGTCTTTCAACACTTCATTAATGATGTCTTCTCTCAGTTGTTGGGGAGGTTTGTTATAATTTATCTTGACGACATCCTCATTTTCTCTCGCGACCATGATACACATATAGAGCATGTTAGACAGGTTCTGCAGTTGCTCAGAGAGAACAGGCTCTATGTCAAGCTTGAAAAATGTGTGTTTTTCGTACAGGAGCTACCGTTCTTGGGTTATATAATCTCCGCCTCAGGTTTTAAGATGGACACCGCAAAGGTGCAGGCGGTACTACATTGGGATCGGCCTGATAATCTTAAGGCGCTTCAGCGATTTCTTGGCTTCTCCAATTACTATAGGAAATTTATTAAGAACTTCTCTATGATTGCCAAACCACTGACTGACATGACTAAGAAGGGTACCGACTTTTCTGACTGGTCTGAGCCTGCGGTACAGGCGTTTGAATTCCTCAAGAATAGTTTTGCCTCAGCGCCCATTCTGGTGCAGCCCGATGTCTCCTTACCGTTTGTCGTGGAGGTGGATGCGTCGGAGGTTGGAGTGGGGGCTGTACTGTCTCAGGGCCCTTCTTGGGCCAAGTTGCATCCATGTGCCTTCTTCTCCAAAAGGGTGTGGTGGTATCTGCCATCGCGACAGAGATTGAGGCAGAGATTGCGGAGGCTCAGGAGGTGGTACCGCCGGGGTTGCCTGCTAATAAATCTTTTGTGCCGCTACATCTACGCTCTAGAGTGTTGGGCGAACATCACGACACGGTACTGGCAGGTCATCCAGGGGTTAAGAGCACTCTGGAACTGGTATCGCGTCGTTTTTGGTGGCCTAAAATCCGGCAGGATGTGGCCTCATATGTGGCTGCCTGTACCACGTGCGCACGGGCCAAGACTCCTCGTTCCCGTCCCGCTGGTAGGTTGCAGCCTCTCGGGGTGCCCAGTAAGCCATGGACTGAGATTTCCATGGATTTTATTACTGACTTGCCCGCCTCGGCAGGGAACTCGGTCATTTTGGTAATTGTTGATAGGTTCTCCAAAATGTCACATTTCGTTGCTTTACCGTCTTTGCCCAATGCTAAGACTCTTGCTCAGATATTTATTCGCGAGGTGGTCAGACTTCATGGTGTCCCGTCTGACATTGTGTCTGATCGAGGTACGCAGTTTGTGGCAAAGTTTTGGAGAGCTTTTTGTTCTCGCCTTGGAATCAAATTATCTCATTCATCGGCTTTCCACCCTCAGTCGAATGAACAGACTGAGCGGATGAACCAAAACCTGGAGCAATACTTGCGCTGCTTTATTTCCGACAATCAGGAAGAGTGGTCAGCGTTTCTTCCTCTGGCAGAATTCGCAATAAACAACCATTGCCAGGAATCGTCTGGGGAATCTCCTTTTTTTTGTGTGTATGGTCAACATCCTCAATTTTGCACCTTGCGTCAGGGGTGCTCAGTTGGCGTCCCTGAAGAGGACCAGTTGGGAGCTCAATTGTCGTCTGTTTGGAGGAGAGTCAAGCAGCGCTTGTTGAAGGTGGGTTCCAGGTACAAACGGGTGGCTGACTGCAGACGTGTGCCAGGTCCGGACCTGTGTGTGGGAGATTGGGTGTGGTTATCTACTAGGAACATTAAGCTCAAGATACCGTCACTTAAGTTGGGTCCCAGGTTCATTGGCCCATTTAGAATCTCCGCAGTGATCAACCCAGTGGCATTTCGTTTGGAGTTGCCGGCTGTGTATAAGATTCATAATGTATTTCACAAAGCATTGCTAAAGAAGGTCGTGGGTTTGGTGGATGGTTCCCCCGGGCCACCACCTCCCGTCTTGGTGGATGGCGCGTTGGAATTTGAGGTGTCCAAAGTGGTGGACTCTAGGGTTGTGCGTCGCACTCTACAGTACCTGGTCCACTGGCGTGGCTATGGTCCTGAGGAGAGGACATGGGTGCCGGCCTCTGACATTCATGCTGATCGACTGGTTACTATGTTCCATCGTCGCCATCCGGACAAGCCAGGTCCTCGACATGGTGAGGTTCCGGAGGTCCCTCGTAGAAGGCGGGGTACTGTCATGTCGGACACTGTTCACACCAGGGTGTCCGGCAGACAGCGGTAATACCCTGTTGGGTATTCTGTTCCAGTCGGGATAGGGTTAACCAGGTTGTCATGCTGGCTGAGGGCTGGGCCACGCCCTTGGTCTTTAAATAGTTCGTCCTGACTATGGGCGTTGCCGACTATAGCTTTAGCCTAGTGCTAGCAATACCGGTCAGCAGTGGTGGTGTTGGAGCGTCTGATATCTGGTGCAGTATATCCCTCAGTGGTTCTTTCTCCAATCTGTTATATATATATTTGGTTGCCCTTGCACATTATTGTATTCCCTTGTGTATTAACTGTGTGGTGTTTCTTTTACCCCTGTCCATACGTATTTGTGGGGTCTGGTGTCTGGTCCCCTCACTGGGTGGAGGGTGGTGGGTTCAGCTTAGGGCTGGACAGGAGACAGGGACAGGGTGGAGGCTCAGGCAGGCACACCTTCAGTGTAAACCCTGGGTAGAGGGACAGACAGGGTTCCCCTAGTCTGAGGGACATCGCAGGGGTCCCGGGGTTTTTGCCTGGAGTAACCTAGGCATACCATGACAGTTTGGCTCCCTCCAACCAATGTCTCCACTCCTCAAATGCCCATTTCATGGCCAACAGTTCCCGATTCCCCACATCATAGTTACGTTCAGATGAAGAGAACTTTCGGGAAAAGAAAGCACAGGGATTCATTTTAGATGTTACCGGATCCTTTTGGGACAACACTGCTCCTGCACCAATCTCAGAAGCATCCACCTCTACCTGAAACGGGAGTGAGACATCAGGTTGCCGCAGAACCGGGGCGGAGGTAAATCTACGCTTCAGCTCCTGAAAGGAAGCAACCGCCTCCGGAGACCAATTCAACACATCCGCACCCTTCCTGGTCAGGTCAGTCAATGGTTTGGCAATACTAGAAAATTTTGCTATAAATTTCCGATAAAAATTAGCAAAACCCAAAAACTTCTGGAGGGCCTTCAAAGAAGTGGGCTGAACCCAATCATAAATGGCCTGTACCTTGGCCGGGTCCATTTCAATAGTTGACGGAGACAAAATAAATCCCAAAAAAGAAATCCTCTGTACTCCAAAAAGGCATTTTGATCCTTTGACATACAGAGAATTCTCTCTCAAGATCCGGAACACAGTCCGAATATGTTCCACATGAGCATCCCAATCCTTGGAGAAGATCAAAATATCATCCAGATAGATAATCAAAAATTTATCGACAAAGTCTCGGAAAATATCGTTCATGAAGCACTGGAAGACAGAAGGGGCATTAGTGAGCCCAAAAGGCATCACCAGGTACTCAAAATGTCCCTCCGGAGTATTAAACGCCGTCTTCCATTCATCCCCCTGCTTAATGCGGATAAGATTATACGCCCCCCTGAGGTCAAGCTTGGTAAACCAGCAAGCACCTTTGACTCTAGAGAATAGATCCGAAATCAGGGGTAACGGATACTGATATTTAATAGTAATTTTATTGAGGGCACGATAATCAATACAAGGCCTTAAAGAACCATCCTTCTTGGCCACAAAAAAAAAAAACGGCGCCTAAGGGTGAAGAGGATGGTCTAATATGACCCTTCTCCAACGCCTCCTTAATATAGGACCGCATAGCCTCGTGCTCGGGTACAGATAAATTGAAGAGCCGACCCTTAGGAAATTTACACCCCGGGCTTAGTTCAATTGCACAGTCATAACTCCTATGAGGAGGCAAGGACGCAGACTCATTCTCACTAAATACATCATAGAAGTCCGCCAAATAGTCAGGAACCTCATGCGACTGAGGAGAGGTGGAAAAAACCGGAGCCTCACTAAAGGTACACCGGCAACCCCAACTCACCACAGACACAGACTTCCAATCCAAAACTGGATTATGAATCTGCAACCAGGGAAACCCCAGAACAACGGCATCATGCAGACCATGCAACACCAAAAATCTGCAATTTTCTTGGTGGTCTGGGGCGACCCGCATGACCAACTGGGTCCAAAACTGAGGTTTATTTTTAGCCAGAGGGGTAGCATCAATCCCCCTCAAAGGGATAGGCGTCTGCAGAGGTGTCAACGGAAATCCACAACGTTTAGCAAAATCCAAGTCCATTAGGTTTAGCGCTGCTCCCGAATCCACAAAAGCCTTGGCGGAAAATGTGGACAGGGAACAGATCAGAGTAATCGCCAAAAGAAACTTAGGCTGAACCCCACCAACAGAAAACGTGTGTGCAAAGCGTTTCTCACGTTTAGGACAAACAGAAATAATATGTGAGGCATCTCCACAGAAAAAACACAGCTTATTGCGCCTTCCGAATCCCTGACGTTGCGCCTTAGACAAAACTCTATCACATTGCATAGGTTCAGACGTCTGTTCAACCGGTGGCAACACCTCTCGTGTAATCCTGCGTTCACGTAAACGCCGATCAACCTGAATGGCTAAAGACATAGAATCGTCCTGACCAGAGGGAACAGGAAATCCCACCATAGTATCTTTTACGGCTTCTGACAAACCCTTCCGAAAGAGAGCAGCCAAGGCACTATCATTCCAGGTAGTAAGGACCGCCCACTTTCGGAACTTTTGACAGTACAACTCTGCAGATTCTCGACCCTGGTTCAATGCTAACAGGGTCTTTTCAGCCTGATCAATAGCATTAGGTTCGTCGTACAGCAACCCCAAGGCTTGAAAAAATGCGTTCAAATTAGTCAGAATAGGGTCATCTGGTTTCAAAGAAAACGCCCAATCCTGGGGATCGCCGCGCAGCAAAGAGATGACAATTTTAACCTGCTGCGCGGGGCTCCCTGACGATTTAGGCTTCAAAGCAAAAAATAATTTACAATTATTTTTGAAACTCAAAAATTTAGATCGATCCCCAAAAAATACATCAGGTGTGGGGATCTTTGGTTCAACAGCATGTGAACGAGCAAGATAGGCGGAAATTCCTCGCACTTCAGCAGCGAGCTGCTCCACACGATCAGACACTTGCTTTATCTCCATTGAGAGAAAAAAAAATTCCCCCTACGGCCTCAGAGATATAGAGGAAAGAATATACACACTCCTCTTTTTTTTTTTTGTTTTTTTTTAAACACAATTCTTTCCTGCTATTGAGTACCCAAGGATCTGCGGTTTGGCGGGTGATTCTGTTATGATTGAGTCACCGTAGGAGGCAAAAACAGAAATGCTAGCTAAGTCCAGAAAACCAGAGAAGTTGGCAACTATCAGATTGCAGACCCCTGAACCTATCAACACAACTAGCAGTAGCCGTGGGGGGTTCCTACGATGACCTAGACCCCTCGATCACAGCCGGAGAGATACATAGGCCTAAAGAAGGAAAGGGGAAATCTAACTGCCCCAGAGCAGACCCCAAAGCAATAGGCAGCCCCCCACATATAATGACGGTGAAGCAAGATGAAAACACTTACACAGACAGAAAGACAGGCTGAGCAAAGACGGGGCCCAAAAACTACCTAGATAGGAACGGATAGGAAGGCTGCTGTCTGCAATCTGCCAAAACCCTATCAGAGACAAAAGCCAACAAGCTGATATAAAAATGGCCCTGAAGCAACTAAGCTTCAAAAACTAAACCAGCACTCAGGTACTTTCAGAAGACAGAGCTAACGGAACACTGCACACTCCAGCAGGGAGTGGCAGAATCCAAAAAGCAAGAAAAACAAAAACAAATCTTAAATGCAAAAAAGGCAAAACAGAAAACTTAGCTTTAGGAGAGCAGGAATCAGACTGGTGTCCAAGAGTCCACAGAGAAATCACCCGCAGGGCAGAAAGGGCGTAGGCTGCCTTAAATCCAGTCAGTGACTCCACTCAGCCAATCGTCCTCATCAGTCCCAGGTGCCTGATAATCAGGCTCACTACCTTCCTTCACTAGAATAGGGAGTTCACCAGGCCTCAGTGACGGAGGGGAAAATGAACTCACAACAGATGTCACTTCTGACACAGACATGAAAAAGCTAGACTGCAGTTTGCCAAAATGTATGTGAGTAACACAAAATCCCTTTTGGAAAGCGTCTTGTGGACAGAAGAGATCAAGATACAGCTTTTTGGTATAGCACATCATTCTATTGTTTACAGAAAATGAAAAGAGGCCTACAAAAGAAAGAACACAGTGCCTACAGTCAAATATGGTGGAGGTGTAAAGATGCTTTGGGGTTGTTTTGCTGTCTATGATTAAAGTTGGTTTGAGTGTGTGCAAGGCATCATGAAATCTGTAGATTACCAAAGGATTTTGGAATGCAATGTAGTGCCCAGAGTCAGAAAGCTGGGTTTGTGTCTTAGGTCATGGATCTTCCAGCAGGACAATGACCCCAAACATACTTCAAGAAGAACTCAAAATTGGATGGAAACAAAGCGCTGGAGAGTTCTGAAGTGGCCATTAATGGGTCCAGATGTAAATCCCACTGAACACCTGTGGAGCGATCTTAGATTTGCTGTTGGGAGAAGGCGCCTTCAAATATGACAGACCTGGAGCAGTTTGTAAAAGAAGAGTCTCCCAAAATTCCAGTTGATTGGTGTAATAAGCTTGTTGATAGTTAACAAATGAAATAAACATGTTTATAATAAAACGTGTAATTTCAATAATTTGGTGGGACAATTTCAAGGGTGCCAACACTTTCGTCCATGACTGTAACTAAATATTAGTTTATCGCATCTTCGGAAGGATTGGTTTTCATGTGCCCTATTCTCTAGGTTGGTGGGGTGCACTATCTAATGAACATGTCCTACTTATGGGGTATTAACATCCCCTCTGAACACTAGTATGGGATAATGAAATGATGTAGCTATGGGGGGGGTCCAGATACAATCTGGAGCCTGGTGCCTTTGGTGCATAAAGCATAGGCAAAACATAGGTGGGGGCCCTATTATAGATTTTTCAGTGGGGTCAAAAAGGTTACATCCATCTGGTATCCCAGCATTGTTTTACTACATTTTATTTTCTTTAACTTTGGCCACAAAGGTAAATCTTGGCAAAAGAAACTGGAAAGGATGATTCAGAAGGGATGTTTTCGGAAAATGATCAGTCAAACTAATGATAATATTGTCGTTTCCTAAATTCTTGATCTTTCTGGCATGAAAAGATTGTAGAATTTATCAACAAAGATCACGTTTATTTTTCTTTATATTAATTTTACTATTGCATATGACAAATGTAAAAGCTCCTCCACACATTAGAGTGTAGTTGGCAGAACCTGTCAACACTGGTAGGACCAGATGACAATCTAATGTATATGGAGGTCTCCTGACTCTCCCATGACAGATGATGGTCAGATTAAGATATGGATTTCAACACCGACATGTTTGTTTTTTGATTATGAGCCCTTGGAATGTTGAGCTCGGAATGTTGATCCCTTGGAATGTTGAGCTCGGCTGTTGAGCCCTCGGAATGTTGAGCCCTTGGAATGTTGAGCCCTCGGAATGTTGAGCTCGGATGTCGAGCCCTTGGAATGTTGACCTCAGAATGTTAAGCCCTTGGAATGTTGAGCGTGAAATGTTAAGCCCTTGGAATGTTGAGCTCGGAATTTTGAGCCATTGGAATGTTGAGCTCGGAATGTTGATTCCTTGGAATGGTAAGCTCAGAATGTTGAGCCCTCAGAATGTTGAGCTCGGATGTTGAGCCCTTGGAATGTTGACCTCGAAACGATGAGCCCTCGGAATATTGAGCGCTTGGAATGTTGAACCCTTGGAATGTTGAACTCAGATGTTAAGCCCTTGGAATGTTGACCTCAAAATGTTGAGCCCTTGTAATATTGAGCTTGGAATTTTGAGCCATTGGAATGTTGAACTCGGAATATTCAGCCCTCTGAATGTTGACCTTGGAATGGTGAGCTCAGAATGTTGAGCCCTTGGGATACTGAGCCCTCGGAATATTGAGCTCTCGGAATGCTGAACTCAGATGTTGAGCCCTTGGAATGTTGCGCTCGGAATGTTAAGCCCTTGGAATGTTGAGTGGGAAATGTTGAGCCCTTGGAATGTTGAGCTTGGAATTTTGAGCCATTGGAATGTTGACTCCTTGGAATGGTGAGCTCGGAATGTTGAGCCCTTGGAATGTTGACTCCTTGGAATGGTGAGATCGGAAAGTTGAGCCCTAGGAATGTTGAGCTTGGACTGTTGAGCCATTAGAATGTTGAGCTCAAAATGCTGAGCTTTGTATAACCCCCCGCCCACACAACTTCCTGTGTACACTATATACAAAGCAGCTAATCTGTGCTTGGACTAGGAAGCATGAGACACCTAGTCCTATAGTGATAATCTTCTGTTGATAAGACACTGATTTTTTTTAAACAAAAGTACATATTCTAGCAAGTGACACATCGCTGGAATCAGTCTCGAGTCAGTCCCTACATCATGGTGCACTCAGATTACATAGCAAAAACCTTCTGACAGACTCAATTTAAGAAAAGATCCTGTATAAAGGAAACAGTTTTTATAGAACACCCTTTCGGCAATCCAGCTCCTTTCCCACAATTGCAGATTGAAAATAATAAACTGGCCATGGGTGCCGGGAAACCTTGATGTTTTTTTTTCACTGGACAGCATTCATGCCGAAAATATGGTCTTGTAAACAAGCCCTCACATTAATTTTTTAAAAAAATGTTTTGCCTTTTTTTATATCATGATCTTAATTTAAAAAAAAAGTATTCTTGCAGTTTTCACACTGGCCACTGAAGCTTCTTTAGACCCATTCTTTCAAGAAGATTTTTCAGCAGCCTCCTTATCAGCAGAGGCAGGTTTATAATAAAAAGCAACAACTCTATACACAGCTGATTACACAGGATCCAGCATCCATAATGGCTGATATCACTGCTCCCCTTCCCTCTGTAATGACTTTGCACACGCTCATTAGATGCTTCCATACAAAATCAGAGTCTGTTTATTGCTGCTAATGTACATGTAGATTTCCTAAAGCATCGGGAAGTTAGAAAAAAAAGCCCCAGTGGCTAGTGTAAAAACTGCAAGATTTATATAAAAAAAAAATTGTAATAAAAATTGTGAAAATGGGAGAAAAATAAATTGCCAAAAATAAAAAAAAATACATTTAACCACAAAATTTGATTAAGACAAAAGTCATTTTTCTGTTAACACATTCCCTTTAAGATAACCATACAGTATGATTTGTCATCCAAACTGTTTTTATTGTGCGCGTATTCTTCAAATGTCCGGTATTGGTGTGTTCCCATACTATACCACGGATCTGTTTCCTATACTAACAGCTATTGTCCCTTATTGCAGGACTTCATGCAGAGATGTCAGTATCTGAAATCGTCCCCGGTATTCATGATGTGTCATCACGCCGTCAACCCTGACCCTTTCATTTCCATCTGTGAGAATGACATGTGTGATTGCGCAGAGGACGTGCACTGCCCCTGTCACACCTTCCTGGAATATGCAAGAACCTGCGCCCAGCAAGGCGTTATTGTTGGCAGGTGGCCGATAGAAACTACCTGCAGTAAGTTACAAAAACATTACCGGGTCTTGTTTATTATTGTATTTGCACCTTTTTTTTTGTTGGGGTGGATGGTTTATCCATCCGTTAAATCATATATATCCCTATGGATGGTTTTTCCATTCATTTTTGGTAATGATGTCCTTTTTTCATTTTTTCCCTATCTCATATATTGTAGAGTGGTTTCAGATTAATTCTAGGGTGCTGGCAGATGGGTATGTGTGCCTACAGCACTAGAGATCTTACAAGTAGCAGACCGCTTGAGGCTGGGGAGAAAAATCCCGCAAGAGTAGGCTTACTTTCCCTAGAAGGTGGGAGGCGACTACACACTTGGCAGAAAAATCCCGCAAGAGTAGGCTTACTTTCCCTAGAAGGTAGGAGGCGACTACACACTTGGCAGAAAAATCCCGCAAGAGTAGGCTTACTTTCCCTAGAAGGTAGGAGGTGACTACACACTTGGCAGAAAAATCCCGCAAGAGAAGGCTTACTTTCCCTAGAAGGTAGGAGGTGACTACACACTTGGCAGAAAAATCCCACAAGAGTAGGCTTACTTTCCCTAGAAGGCAGGAGGCGACTACACACTTGGCAGAAAAATCCCGCAAGAGTAGGCTTACTTTCCCTAGAAGGTAGGAGGTGACTACACACTTGGCAGAAAAAACGCACAAGAGTAGGCTTACTTTCTCTGGGAGGTAGGAGGTACCTACATACTTGGAAGAAAAAACCCACAATATTAGGTTTACTTTCCCTGGGAGGTAGTAAGTGCCTGCACACTTGGGAACAAAAACCTTGCAAAGAAGGCTTACATTCCCTGGGAGGTAGGAAGTGCCTACACATTTGGCAGAAAAAAACCCTGCAAGGAAAGGCTTACTTTGCCAGGAAGGTAGGAGGTGCTCATATACATGGCAGGAAAACTCTACAAGAGGAGATTTACTTTCCTTTGGTGGTAGGAGGTGTCTAAACACTTGGCAGAAAAACCCTGCAAGAGGAGTCTTACTTTCCCTGGGAGGTAGGAGGTGCCTACTTACTTGGCATAAAAAAATCCTCAATAGGAGGCTTATTACCCCTGAGAGGTATGAGGTGTCTACACACTTCACATGAAATCCCCACTAGAGAAGGCTTACTGCCCCTGGGAGATAGAAGGTGTCTAAACATTTGGCAAAAAAACCCTACAAGAGTAGGCTTACTTCCCCTGAGAAGTATTAGATGCCTACACAAGTGACAGAAAAACCTCACAAGAGGAGGCTTACTTCTCCTGGAAGATAGAAGATGTCTACACAAATGGCAGAAAATCCCCTCTAGAGGAGGCTTACTTCCTCAGGGAGGTAGGAGGTGCCTACGCACTAAGCAAAAATCCTACAAGAGTAGGCTTACTTTCTCTGGGAAGTAGGAAAAACCTACACACGTGGCAGAAAAAAGGGGAGGCTTACTTCCCATGGAAGATAGAAGGTGTCTACACACTTGCCAGACAAGTCCTGTAAGAGTAGGCTTACTTTCTCTGGGAGGAAGGACTATACACTTGGCAAAAAAAAGCCTGCTAGAGGAGGTTTTCTTCCTCTGGTAGGTAGGAGGTGTTTATACAATTGGCAGAAAATCCCAGCTAGAGGATGCTTACTTCCCCTGGGAGGTAGTAGCTGCCTACACATGTAGGAGAAAAATCCAACATGAGTAGGCTTACTTTCCTTGAATATGGGAGGTATAGGGGGCCTACACACTTTGGGTAGGAAAAATCTTGATTCGAAATGTTACCTATGAAGATTTCAGACAAGGGTATATGAATTTCTGTTACAACACCTGTTCAAGTCACGTAATTGCGGCTGGATCGGAGGACACAAGTCCATCCCTCTCGTGAAGAACTTTACAAAGGGTCGTATGGAAGGGAGCCTGACTGGAGAGTCAGACTACCGATGGCTCGCTTGTAGTCTGTTACCATGGAGACATACAGGTTCACATAGGATCTTTTGATGTAAAATTGTGAAAATTACTTGTAAAGTTCCTTTTTTTTCAGGTGCATAGGGAAAATTGTAAACTTTTGGTTATGAATCTCTATTGAGACTGTCAATCTTGTATTTCTGCAGAGCCCCAATGTCCACACGGAATGGTGTACAATGAATGTGTGTCGCCTTGTGTTAAATCCTGCCAAAGTCTCGATATTAATGAAGTGTGCCAAGAACAGTGCACTGATGGATGCAGTTGCCCTGGTACGTATAGTTATCATATATGTCTCAGTTTTGAAAATAAAGCTGATCCAGTGATCAACTGATCACCGCAAAGCTTCAAAATCATCAAGAAAAATTTCCTACAGTGGCCACTACAGGCGAAATTTAGCATTACATGTTGGCCATTGAAATGAATGGCTGGGCCAGGACATCCCTTTCTTCTTCCTTCGTTATCAGCTTTCTGCTTTGGGTAATGGAGGAGTTTCCAAGTGGAGGACGCCATGTTTTTATGTCCTAAATTAAATCCTCTAATCTCATGATGACTACATGCCTTCATGATCTTAATGAGACAATGTGCTTCTTATAACTGTTAGGTAGATGTAGTCTTACAAAGGAATTGTCCACCTTTGAGGAAAAATTATTATTTTTTTCATTTCTTAAATTGGGCGTAATAATTTTTGCAATCGGGTTTCATTACAAATTTTCCATTGTTTGAATTTTGCAATGTCTTTGTTTCACTGCATGTTCAATTACGATGTGGTCAGGGGCCATAAATCAGCTGAAAGGAGCTCAGAAAAAGACAGATAAGGGAGTTACAACTCTCCTATCTTTCAGTCTGAATGAGCTCACTGATAGTTTCTCAGTCAACTCATTCTACAGCCCGCAATACAAAGTGCAACACAGGGGCTATAGAAGGTAAGGGCTACCAAATTTTTTAATGAAGCTCTTAAAAATTATTTTCAGCCCATTTAAGAATGAAAAAAATTGTCATCAAAAGGTAGAAAACCCCTTTAAGCTTTTTTTTCCCCACATATAGAAGGAAAAGTACTTGATGGATCCCGTTGTGTGGCACATGAGGAGTGTCCCTGTATTCATTCTGGCACCCGATATCCTGTAGGATCCACACTCAAAAGAGACTGTAACACTTGGTAGGTGATGAAGCATCTTATTATTATACTGTTGTTACGTATATATTATTATACTCCTATATTCCTTCCTTCATGACACTCAAGCTAAATAGGCCGCAAAACTATGATCAGTGGAAGGAACGACTCCCATCTTATCCGCCATTGGGTCTGCAACCTATCGGAATAGATGATCCTGAGTTACATCCTGTATTTTACTCAAGAGCTGCACTCACTATTCTGCTGGTGCAGTCACTGTGTACATACATTACATTACTGATCCTGAGTTACATCTTGTATTATACTCCAGAGCTGCACTCACTATTCTGCTGGTGCAGTCACTGTGTACATATATTACTGATCCTGAGTTATATCCTGTATTATATTCCAGAGCTACACTCACTATTCTGCTGGTGGAGTCACTGTGTACATACATTACTGATCCTGAGTTACATCCTGTATTATACTCCAGAGCTGCACTCACTATTCTGCTGGTGCAGTCACTGTGTACATACATTACATTACTGATCCTGAGTTACATCCTGTACTATACCCCAGAGCTGCACTCATTATTCTGCTGGTGCAGTCACTGTGTACATATATTACTGATCCTGAGTTACATCCTGTATTATACCCCAGAGCTGCACTCACTATTCTGCTGGCGGAGTCACTGTGTACATCCATTACATTACTGATCCTGAGCTACATCCTGTATTATACTCCAGAGCTGCACTCACTATTCTGCTGGTGCAGTCACTGTGTACATACATTACATTACTGATCCTGAGCTACATCCTGTATTATCCTCCGGAGCTGCACTCACTATGTACATACATTACATTAGTGATCCTGTACTGGAGGACAGTTAATTTTTCCTTCATCAGATTGTTGTACAGTGCTTTGCAGTAACTGAACCAACCAGGAATGTTGAGAGAGTTCAGCTCTGAAGCTTGCAGATTTGTGATTGCAGCTCTTGAGTAAAATACAGACATTTTCGTGAAATGCCTTCTAAAATGTTACATTTTGATTGACTAAGCCTCTAGAGTGAAGGAAGAGGCATTATGTGTGTGGTGAGGGGTGGTCATAATAATGAATTTATGTCTCTATTTTGACAGATCCCATGGGCTACAAATAGATTTTCATTTACATCCGATTTTCTTTTTTAGCTCCTGCAAAAGTGGGCTCTGGGAGTGCAGTAACGAAGATTGTCCAGGTATTTCCCTTGAAATAGTCCTTACATTAAAAATGCTGCATTCAAAAGGAGATATTCAATTTTTATATAATTAAAGGGGTTTACCACAAGAAAGACATTAATGGCCTACTCTTAGCAGAGATTCAGATTGGCCAAGGATCTGGCATCTGACAGTTCCATTGATCAGCTGTTACATGTCCCATGGTCGCCTGAAAAAATATACATATATTTGGGGCTAAAAAACATGAACAGGTAATTACAATAAAGGATCTCTGAGAACCAGCCACCAAGTCTAAGACTCGTATACTCAAAGGTGGAGAAGTACAGGGGCTTCCTGTATTTAAAAAATTAACTCAGACACTCTGGAGCCCGTTGTCAGGGATGAATATTGGGGTTTGCATTGATGCAATATTTATGGGAGATATGTTTTCATTGTCGTAGCAAATGGACGAGCCTAACACATTCACTCACATCACTGTAAGGCCAGCCCAACACCTCCAACTTAATTTTGGTCAGATGGATGATGCTGTCCATGCCATGTTTCCTCTCTATAAAAAGGTAAAATTGTGATTGGAAGCATGGCAACAATATCTCCCGTCTGGGACCTCCAGGGTCAAAGATATCCTGAAAGTTGAGGATCTCATAAACTTCTAAAAGACCTAGCACATCCCACGACTAGTCCCCATATGAGGTCACTAAAGGGAAGTATGTGGGTGTAACCTTGATCTATTGAAAATCAGAGATGGGTTTCTGTAATTGTCAGTTCTGGAAGACACAGTGCTCTGTGGCTCTGTTGCTCTAAGAAGTGTTTTTCTCCGCTAAGCTTTGCGCCATTTCCTTGACACAGGTTTAGCACTATTTCTTTTGCTATCCTTTTTATAACATGTAACTATATACAGTATACCGCATTGTTTTTCCCATGTAACATCTTTGTATATTTTTTTTAATAAACACTGCCTACCTTTCCAGATTAAATATATCACATTTAGCAGCTCTCTTCCTTTTGTTCTGTAAACCGCACGCCTAAATCCATACGTTACCCATAATGGGTGTCCAGTTGGCCTGTATAAATGATTGGTGGCAGCTAGAAGTTCCTTTTTTTTTACTGTGGAGCTGGCAGTGATCATTTCGGAATATAAATATATATATTTGATGAGTTGGAATCATAGGTGTATATACCATACTGTTATGAGCTTCTTTTCTCCTTCACTTTTGATGTCCGATGAACTCCCTCTGCTGGTGAAAGGAGGTAGTGAAATTGATTTCGATGGGAAAAACCTGTCATCTGAACAGGTGGAGTGTGATTGGACATCCGGAATCTCTGAGTGGATATAAGACCGCTGACGCCCTGCTGGGTTGCTGGTGATCCTCTCTGCTCTGAGCTCTGGCCTCCAGTTTAGTCCTGTCTACTAAAGCTAAGTTTTTGCTCTAGTATTGTTCCATGAGATTTTGTCTGGTTTACTTAGCGTTTGTGTTCAACCAGCCCTGGTTGGGACTGGCTGAACTCCATTTTTTGTCTCTGATCAGTTGATCTCTTTGCTCTGTTTTCAGAATATACCTGAGTGCTGATATAGTGATTTTGAAGTCTAGTAACTTCATGGCCTTTTCTATCAGACGTGTTGGACATTATTTTTGGCAGGGTTTTTGCGTAATTGCAGACAGTTGTTTTTCTTTCCTGTCCTATCTAGCTAGTGAGGGCCCCATCATTTGCTCAGCCTGTCTTTCTGTCTGTGTTTGTGTTTTCATCTGTTTTCACCGTCAATACATGTTGGGGGCTGTCTATTGCTTTGGGGTCTGCTCTGGGGCAGTTTGATTTCCCCTTTCTTTCTTTAGGTTTATTTAGTACTTCGGCTGTGAATGAGGTGTCTAGGACCACCGTAGGAACACCTCACGGCTACTGTTAGTTGTTGTGAATAGGATCAGGGGTCTGCAATCCGCTAGCTACCAACCTCTCCGGTTTTCTGGACTTAGCTTGTATTTTTGTTTTTTCCTCCTCCAGTGACTAATTCATAACAGAATCACCAGCCATACAACAGATTCTAGGGTACTCAATAGCAGGAAAGAATTGTAAAAAAAAAAAAAAAAAAAAGCGTCAGAATTTTTTTTTTATATGTATATTTTTTCCTCTTTTTCTCTGGGGCCGTAGGAGGATTTTTTTTAATGGAGATTAAGCAATTGTCTGATCGTGTGGAGCAGCTCGCTGCTGAAGTGCGGGGAATTTCCGCCTATCTTGCTCATTCACATGCTGCTGAACCAAAGATTCCTACTCCTGATGTGTTTTTTGGGGATCGGTCTAAATTTTTGAATTTTAAGAATAATTGTAAATTATTTCTTGCCTTGAAGCCTAGCTTATTGGGGAGCTCTGCGCAGCAGGTTAAAATTGTCATCTCTTTGCTGCGCGGCGATCCCCAGGATTAGGCGTTTTCTTTGACACCTGATGATCCTAGTCTAACTAATGTGGACGCATTTTTTCAAGCCTTGGGGTTGTTGTATGATGAACCTAATGCTATTGATCAAGCTGAGAAAGCCCTGTTGGCATTGAGCCAGGGTCAGGATTCTGCAGAGATATACTGTCAAAAATTCCGAAAGTGGGCGGTCCTTATTACCTGGAATGATGGTGCCTTGGCAGCTCTCTTTTGGAAGGGTTTGTCAGAAACTGTAAAAGATACTATGGTGGGATTTCCTGTTCCCTCTGGTCTTGACGATTCTATGTCATTAGCCATTCAGGTTGATCGGCGTTTACGTGAACGTAAAAGTACACGAGAAATGTTGCCACCTGTTGAACAAATGTCTGAACCTATGCAATGTGATAGAGTTTTCTCTAGGGCGCAACGTCAGGAGTTCAGAAGGCGTAATAAGCTGTGTTTTTTCTGTGGAGATGCCTCTCATATGATTTCTGTCTGCCCTAAACGAGAGAAACTTTTTGCACACACATTTGCTGTGGGTGGTGTTCAACCTAAGTTTCTTCTGGCAATTACTCTGATCTGCTCCCTGTCCACATTTTCCGCTAAGGCTTTTGTGGATTCGAGAGCGGCTCTGAACCTAATGGACTTGGATTTTGCTAAACGTTGTGGGTTTCCTATGACACCTCTGCGGACGCCTATCCCTTTGAGGGGTATTGATGCTACTCCTTTGGCGAAGAGTAAACCTCAGTTTTGGACCCAGGTGGTAATGCGAGTCGCCCCAGACCATCAAGAAAATTGCAGATTTTTGGTGTTGCATAATTTGCATGATACCATTGTTCTGGGATTTCCCTGGTTGCAAATCCATAATCCAGTATTGGATTGGAAATCTGTATCTGTGGTGAGTTGGGGTTGTCGGTGTGCTCTTGGTGACACTCCTGTTTTCTCCACCTCTCCCCAGTAGCATGATGTTCCTGACTATTTAGCTGATTTTTATGATGTATATAGTGAGAATAAGTCTGCGTCTTTGCCTCCTCATAGGAGTTATGACTGTGCAATTGAGTTGAGCCCTGGGTGTAATTTTCCCAAGGGTCAACTTTTCAATTTATCTATACCCGAACACGAGGCTATGCGATCTTATATTAAGGAGTCGTTGGAGAAGGGTCATATTAGACCATTCTCTTCACCCTTGGGCGCTGGTTTTTTTTTCGTGGCCAAGAAAGATGGTTCATTAAGGCCTTGTATTGACTATCGTTCCCTCAACAAAATTACTGTTAAATATCAGTATCCGTTACCCCTGATCTCTGATCTATTCTCCAGAGTTAAAGGTGCTTGCTGGTTTACCAAGCTTGACTTCAGGGGGGCGTATAATCTTATTCGCATTAAGCATGGGGATGAATGGAAGACGGCGTTTAATACTCCGGAGGGACATTTTGAGTACCTGGTGATGCCTTTTGGGCTCACTAATGCCCCTTCTGTCTTCCAGTGCTTCATGAATGATATTTTCCGGGACTTTGTGGATAAATTTTTGATCATCTATCTGGATGATATTTTGATCTTTTCCAGGGATTGGGACTCTCATGTGGAACATGTTCGGACTGTGTTCCGGATTTTGAGGGAGAATTCCCTGTATGTTAAGGGATCGAAATGCCTTTTTGGTGTACAGAGGATTTCATTTTTGGGATTTATTCTGTGTCCGTCAACTATTGAAATGGACCCGGCCAAGGTACAGGCCATTTATGATTGGGTTCAGCCCACTTCTTTGAAGGCCCTCCAGAAGTTTTTGGGTTTTGCTAATTTTTATCGTAAATTTATAGCTAATTTTTCTGGTATTGCCAAACCTTTGACTGATTTGACTAAGAAGGGTGCTGATGTGCTGAATTTGTCTCCAGAGGCTGTTTCTTCCTTTCAGGAGCTGAAGCGGAGGTTCACTTCTGCTCCGGTTCTGCGGCAACCTGATGTCTCACTCCTGTTTCAGGTAGAGGTGGACGCTTCTGAGATTGGTGCAGGAGCTGTTTTGTCCCAAAAAGATCCGGTAACATCTAAAATGAATCCCTGTGCTTTCTTTTCCCGAAAGTTCTCCCCATCCGAACGCAACTATGATGTGGGGAATCGGGAACTGTTAGCCATGAAATGGGCAATTGAGGAGTGGAGACATTGGTTGGAGGGAGCTAAACATCAAGTCATGGTCCTTACTGACCACAAGAATTTGATTTACCTGGAGTCGGCCAAACACTTGAATCCTAGACAGGCTAGGTGGGCCTTGTTTTTCACACGTTTTGATTTTGTGGTCTCTTTTCTTCCGGGCACTAAGAATGTCAAGACAGACGCCCTCTCTAGGAGTTTCTTTGCTGATTCTCCTATTGTGACCAAGCCTGCTACCATCTTAGGTGAGGGGATAGTTCTTTCTGCCATCTCGCCCGATTTGAGACGTGCTCTGGAAGAGTTTCAGGAGGACAAACCTGAGCGTTGTCCCATTGGAAAATTGTATGTTCCTGACCAGTGGAGGAAGACAGTAATGTCTGAAGTTCATTTCTCCGCATTGGCTGGTCATCCAGGTATTTTTGGTACTAGAGATTTGGTGAGTCGGTCTTTTTGGTGGCCCGCCTTGTCTCGTGAAGTCAGGAATTTTGTGCAGTCCTGTGGGACTTGCTCCCTGTCTAAACCTTGTTCTCGCTCTAGTGGGTTGTTGATGCCTTTGCCGGTGCCCAGGAGGCCATGGACCCATATTTCAATGGATTTTATTTCTGATATGCCGGTCTCTCAGAGAATCACTGTTATTTGGGTGATTTGTGATAGATTCTCTAAGATGGTCCATCTTGTACCACTCCCTAAGTTGCCATCTTCCTCAGAGTTGGTGCCATTGTTTTTGCAACAGGTGGTTCGCTTGCATGGGATTCCTGAGAACATTGTGTCTGACAGAGGAGTTCAGTTTGTTTCTAGATTTTGGAGGACTTTTTGTTCCAAGCTGGGAATTCAGTTGTCCTTCTCCTCTGCGTTTCACCCTCAGAGCAATGGGCAGACGGAGAGAGCAAACCAGACTTTGGAGTCTTATTTGAGATGTTTTATTTCTGCTGATCAGGATGATTGGGTTTCATTTCTGCCCTTGGCCGAATTTGCTTTAAATAATAGAGCTAGTTCTGCCACTTTGATGTCACCTTTTTTTTGTAACTTTGGGTTTCATCCTCGATTCTCTTCAGGGCAGGTGGAGTCTTCTGCCTGCCCAGGTGTTGACACTGTGGTGGAGAGAATGCACCAGATCTGGGTCCAAGTGGTGGATAAGTTGTCTCTCTCCCAGGAAAAGCACCAGCGGTTTTCCAACCGGCATAGGACCATTGGTCCCCAGTTTAAGGTGGGTGATATGGTTTGGTTGTCATCAAAGAATATCTCTATGAAGGTGGCTTCTCCAAAGTTTAAACCTAGATTTATTGGACCTTACAAGATTTTGGAGATTCTTAATCCGGTCTCTTTTCGATTGGCTCTTCCTGTTACATTCAAGATCCATAATGTGTTTCATAAGTCTCTGTTAAAGAGGTTTGTTGAGCCAGTAGTTCCTGTGGTGGCACCTCCTGACCCTGTATTGGTTGAAGGTAATGTGGAATATGAGGTTGAGAAGATACTGGATTCTCGTCTGGCTAGATGGAGACTCCAGTATTTGGTTAAGTGGAAGGGTTATGGTCAGGAGGATAATTCCTGGGTCTCTGCCTCTGATATTCATTCCGAAAGATTGGTTCGTGCTTTTCATCGGGCCCATCCTCATCGCCCTGGTGGCGTGGATAAGGGTTCGGTGACCCCTCCTCAAGGGGGAGGTACTGTTATGAGCTCATTTTCTCCTTCACCTTTGATGTCCGATGAACTCCCTCTGCTGGTGAAAGGAGGTAGTGAAATTGATTTGGATGGGAAAAACCTGTCATCTGAACAGGTGGAGTGTGATTGGACATCCGGAATCTCTGAGTGGATATAAGGCCGCCGATGCCCTGCTGGGTTGCTGGTGATCCTCTCTGCTCAGAGCTCTGGCCTCCAGTTTAGTCCTGTCTACTAAAGCTAAGTTTTTGCTCTGCTATTGTTCCATGAGATTTTGTCTGGTTTACTTAGTGTTTGTGTTCAACCAGCCCTGGTTGGGACTGGCTGAACTCCATTTTTTGTCTCTGATCAGTTGATCTCTTTGCTCTGTTTTCAGAATATACCTGAGTGCTGATATAGTGATTTTGAAGTCTAGTGACTTCAGGGCCTTTTCTATCAGACATGTTGGACATTATTTTTGGCAGGGTTTTTGCGTAATTGCAGACAGTTGCTTTTCTTTCCTGTCCTATCTAGTTAGTGAGGGCCCCATCGTTTGCTCAGCCTGTCTTTCTGTCTGTGTTTGTGTTTTCATCTGTTTTCACCGTCAATACATGTTGGGGGCTGTCTATTGCTTTGGGGTCTGCTCTGGGGCAGTTTCGATTTTCCCTTTCTTTCTTTAGGTTTATTTAGTTCTCCGGCTGTGAACGAGATGTCTAGGACCACCGTAGGAACACCTCACGGCTACTGTTAGTTGTTGTGAATAGGATCAGGGGTCTGCAATCCGCTAGCTACCAACCTCTCCGGTTTTCTGGACTTAGCTTGTATTTTTGTTTTTTCCTCCTCTGGTGACTCATTCATAACACCATACACTCATTGTGAATTCCTCAAGTACCGGCCTAGTAGTGGAAACAGCCTTGGATGTCTTTATAGGATTTAGAACACTACAAGGGCTGATACATCTGACTAACATGGAAGTGGGGGCCCAGGTCCAAATTTTGCACCTGTGCCCATCGGACTCTAATTACATCACTGTGGACAAACCCTTTAGTACAGGACACCATCCACATAAAAGGTGACTGAGCTGCAGTCCCTAAGAATGGCCACTACATATTGTGCGGAGCTGTGGTGTTTTTCCGTCACTGTGGAATTCCAGCACTCATGGGATCTGGAAATAGTTTTTTGTGGTGGTACTCTTTTGTTTTTTTTTAACCATTTGTCTGCCTATCTACCTGGTTGGTGATTCAAGTAAATAGCCAGCATGCAATACCTCACTTTGAACACTAGAGGGTGCTGTTACGTTTAGAGCTTCCTGAAGCTGATCTACGTCAATCAGTTGATCGCCAGTCTGGAATCAATGGTAAAAAAAGATTGTTTTTATGAGTTGTGTCTCCTTTAAAGTATCCTAATAGGGCGATTTAAAGTGCTGTGTATATCCAACTATTATAATAATTATTATAATCCCCATTATCACAATCTACTGGAGCATTATATGATTATAGATCAGAGCAGGACAAGTTCCGGCCTATTCTGGAATAATTATATTCCGGCTCGAGGTAATCGTCCTTCTATTAGTAAATCAGTAATGTCTGGACGAATTTCCATTCAGATTTCTCCTCGGTGTAACAGGAGTGACTTGTGTGATCATTAACTTTTTATGAGCGGTACATTTTTCCACTATTTCAAAGCAAAACTTTCCACATCCCCTGAAGGTGCGAACATCAGACATTTCTACAAAGTTTCAAGTTCACGCGCAAATGGGGGGGGGGGGGGGGGATTCATGGATCAGTCTAAAAACTAAGACGGTCTGGCAGCCAATCAGAGCGCAGCTTACATTTCATTTTCTGCTCTTGAAAAATTAAAGCTGAGCTGTGATTGGTTGCTATGAACAACAAAGACAGTTTTTCTTTCAGGCCGAATTCAAACGTCCGTTAAACACTGCATTGCGATCCATACTAAGACCGAATTTAATGGATGCCTGGATTAACCCTTAGGCAGATTTTGTGAATCTGACCCATAAAATCTGGTATAATTGAGTAAGACTAGAAATAACAGGCCTCATTTATCAAAACTGTCTTTGTTGCCCATAGCAACCAATCAGTCTACAGCATTCATTTCTTAAACTGCTCTTGAGAAATGAAAGCTGCGTCGTTATTGGTTGGTTCATGAATTCCCCAAACTCATGTGTGTGTGCATGAACAAGAAAGTTTGTTGAAATGTCTGATATTGATACCTGTAGGGAATTTTGAGGGATCAGATTGTAGATGGCCAATAACATCTAAGAAGGAGTTAGATGGGGTGATGAATAGGAATAAAGAGGAAAGTTAGGCACAGTTATGTACAGGATGATTGTACTGCAGCTTTGTAGTTAGTGTTTTATCTCATCACAGAGCTGGATTCACATCAATGCTGCTCAGTACTGCAGAATAATGTGCTGCTTCTTAACATGTACGACATAAAGATAGGGGAGCAGGACTCCCTCATGTCTGTGTGTGCTATGTATGGGAGACATCATAGCACTCAGTGTTAGCTCAGAGACCACTGATTAATTAGAGGGGTACATTGGTGACAAATGCAGTATATGTCATATAATGGCCATAAATAGTGTTATTCCTCATGCACACACAAGATAGGTGACAAATATGCTTTAAAGAGTAACCATCATCATAAAAATATGACACTTTGTCAGATATCTTATCTGAGAAATCTGCTTCTTTTTCATCCTGGACTGATCTTTCTTTCTGAAAATGTTAAACTTAGGGGTAAAATTCTTATTTAGAGAAAAAGTCTGATTTTCCCGTTACTAAGCTAGGAGATGACAGTTGGTGCTCATAAAGTTCTATGGAGATTATAACTGTCATTTCAGGAGAACTTGCAGCGGAATGTCTACGTCTGCCCTAGTTCCTGTCTCCATAGAATTTTAAAATCACCAACTGTCATTTCCTATCTCAGTAATGGGGAAATATGTCTTCACTGAATATGGATTTTACAGCTTTTACTCATGAACTGAGAGTGAAGGATCCGTCCAGGAGAAGAAAGAAGTGGATTTCTGTGAGAAATCTTACAAAGTTGATTATTTTCACCTGTACTATTGATTTATGAAATAAAAATTAAAAGTGTGTAACTCGATTTCTGCAAATATCTTCTTTAAACTCTTCCTAATTATGTATGTTTTCCATTGTTTTTGCTCAGGAGAATGCTACGTCACTGGACAATCACACTTCAAGAGCTTTGACAACAAGCATTTTACCTTCAGCGGGATCTGCCATTACTTACTTGCAAAAGACATGGTGGACGGAGCTTTCTCTGTGGCCATAGAGACTGTGCAGGTATCACACTGGATCAAAGTGGAAGGCTCATAGCTCATAAAGTGACAACCATGGGACATTGGTTATGTTGGGCTGCTATATGGTTTCTTAAAGGGGTTGTCCAGTTAAAACAAGTTGTCATCTGTTTGATTGGTGGTGATCTGACCACTGGGTTCAGCATTGATTGGGAGAACGGGGGACTTTTATCTTGGCAAGTATAGAGCGGCAGTGCGTGCCGCTTCATTCATCTGGCTCTGCAACTTCCATCAATCACGTCCCATCTTCCTTATGTGATTCCTTGTCCGACTTCCTCTCCTAGGAAGATATTGAGGCACGCTTCTCAGTGCCTTAGTTGGACTGTAGGCCTAAAACATTCCAGGATTGTCGACTCCAAGTTTTTGGCTGACATTGATCCTTGTGCCCTCAGACCTCCAACTTCTGCTCTCTCTCCATCTAATCTCTTATTCTCCCTCCACTAACCAGGTGTTTCTCTTGTTGACTGTCCCTGCCCCTCCCACACTGGGGCTGTTCCTGAACACATTAACTGTTTCTATCCTAAACCTGTCTACTTCCTGACTTTATTGTGCTCAGCACTGCACTATACCCAATCCTATCTTATAGCTAAATCTTAACCTATGTCCTATGTACTAATCTTATCCTTTCCCTATATCTAATAAATTTATCAGAACACACTGAGTCAACCACATATCATAGCAATACATTAACCATGCACCTTGGTGCCTATAAGGTTCTATGCAATATAAAACACTTTTTAGTATACACATATTATAACCAAGGGAGAAGCACATGACCGTCCTGGTCACCCTCTTACATACAAGGGATGCCTTTTTTTAGCGAGATCCTTTGAAGAGGTTTTTTTGCTAGACTACATGATCAAACATGGCAAAAAATTCTATGTTGAGTCCAGATTCTGACAAAATGAGGCCCAGTCAGAACATAAACGACGAGGTACAACAGGGAATGAAAGTTGATCACTGAGTGCTATGATGTCTCCCAAACACAGCACACACAGACAAGGGGGATTCCTGCTCCCCTGTCATTATATTGTAAATGTTAAGATGCTACACATTATTCTGCAGTATTGAGCAGCTTTTCTGTGAATCCAGCTCTGGGTTGAGATAAAACACTTACTAGAAATCTCCTGATCAGTTCTACTCCTGCCTATGGTGAGACCTGCTGCTTCAAAACACACACAAAAAATTGGTTTCCATGTTACTATACTGAAAGATTCCTATTTCCTATTTTTTCTTTCAAGGGCAGTTTCACACATCAGTGTCTCCGGTACGTGTAGTGACAGTTTTCTCACGTACCGGAGACACTGACACACGTAGACACATTCTAATGAATGTGTCTATGCAGATGTCAGCGTGTTTTCACGCTGACATGTCCGTTTTTGTGCAACAGCACGGATCACACGGACCCATACAAGTCAATGGGTCCGTGTAAACACGGACCGCACACGGATGCTGTCCGCGTGCGATCCGTGTGCGTTTTTAAAAGTCAAAGGGTTAACATTGAAACTAATTTTTTCACTACATGGACACACAGACAGCACACGGACAGTATACGGATCACACACGGATGGTACACACGGACACACGGATAGCACACGGATCACACACGGATGGCCTACGTATCCACACGGACACAGATATCTCCGGTACCGGTTTGTCCGGTACCGGGATTATCTGGACGTGTGAAACCGCCCTAAGAGAACTTTAATCAATAAGACCAGTAGAGGATCCTCCTCCTCGATGTTAGGCCTCGTTCAGACATCAGTGATTTTTCATGTACAGTATGCAAAAAAAAAAATGGTCCGGTTGTCATCAATGTTTGATCAGTTTTTACCATCAGTGTTTCATGAAAAAAAAAAACCTTCTCGTATCTACTACAATGTTAATGTGGGGCAGCACATGGACAGCACTCGGATGCCATCTATGTGCGTGATATCAATGGACCCATAGACTTCTACGGGTTAGTATAGGATTTTTTTATTTTATTTGGGTCAAACATTTAGATCAAGAAGGGGTTGTCCTAGTAGTGAACAACCAATTTACTAGTGTACAGTAGTTGGGATGTATTTATTTTTTCACAAGTGAAAAACACTGATGATACCCTGACCAAGCACTGATGACACACTGACCAAACATTGATGACACACTGACCAAATACTGATGACACACTGATGACACACTGACCAAATACTGATGACACACTGGGCAAACAGTGATGAAACACTGATGACACACTGACCAAACATTGATGACACACTGACCAAACATTGATGACACACTGATGACACACTGACCAAATACTGATGACACACTGGGCAAACAGTGATGAAACACTGATGACACACTGGTCAAACACTGATGACACACTGGGCAAACACTGATGAAACACTGATGACACACTGACCAAATACTGATGACACACTGGGCAAACACTGATGAAACACTGATGACACACTGATGAAACACTGATGAAACACTGGTCAAATACTGATGAAACACTGATGACACACTGATGAAACACCGACCAAACACTGATGAAACCCTGATGACACACTGAACAAACACTGATGAAACATTCATGACACACTGGTTAAACACCAACCAAACACTGATGACACACTGACCAAATACTGATGACATACTGATGATACACTAACCAAACACTGATGAAACACTCATGACACACTGACCAAATACTGATGACACATGTACCAGTGACAAAACGCCGATCCAAAACACTGATGATACTAGCACCAAATTTTTTTGCGTACGTGATAAAGACACGGATGTCAGAGACAATCACTTATTTGAAAGCTTGCTTTGTAATACTATCTTTTGTCAGCAGGGGGCGCTGGCTCTAATGAGAAAATCCCTTTAATTGTGAATTGGTGTTCCCGTAAATACTGACATAGTTTTCTCCACTCTTCACTCTCTCACTTTCTGATGAACATCCTGGGAATTATATAGAAGACTGATGCCAACACAGATGGAAATATGGAGAGAGATCAAGAAAGGCATCCAAGACTTACTAATAACCAATCTGCCCGGTGTACAGCGCCCCCATGTGCCTCTCAGTGGACTAGCAAAATGCCGTTAATGTAAACTTATCACACAGGAATTTGGCCAGTATAGTGGACCACCGATCGGGCTTTTAGCCGTAAATCATGGATGTGAAAGAGCTGCTTTAGTGACCGCCCCCGAGGAGTTTAGAGGAGGCTAACATCCTTCATAAGTCGGGGGTCATCAGCAGGATTGGACATCTAGTTGGACATGCCCAATCACATATTCAACATCAAGGCCAGCGCCAGAGCAGCAGAGCTAGAGTTGGTCAAACTTAGTGGGGTCTGCCAAAATACATTGCTTAAAATTTGGGGTTATGCACCTGTTTAGTCGATGATGATGGTCCCATCTTTATCTTTGCTCTGGGGCCCTATTAAGGGCATTCCTATAATATAAGAAGAGGTTGCCCCCTGCCAATGGAAACGTTGCTATTTAGAAGGACACCATTCCTATGAACGGGACAGGATCATTAGAGACCCCATTATATATTTTATATCTGGAATTATGCTTCTTCTGGCAGTTAAAATCTGCTGAGATAAAGTGTTTTTTTCCCATCTTCATAAATAGCTATTTTCAGATAGTTCCAGTAAAAACAAGCAATTTTGCAATTTACGGCATAGTAAAATTTTCAGCCGTTTTTGAGATATTAGCACTTTTTCTTTTGTTTACAATTCGTTGCCTAGGAGACCGACCACTTCCTTTGTCTAGCTTGTCAGCACCGCTGTGGTCTAGCTTGTGCTGAAGCTGGCCCAAGACTTGGAAGTAACAGACAGCTTCAAAATACTTGTTACAAGCTCAATAGAAAAGTGCTTGCGAGCACTGAGCATATTCTACTGTCTATCAGCGGTGGTCGGTGTCCAAGGCAACGATTGGTAATTAAAAGAAAAGTGCTCATATCTCAAAAACGGATGAAAATTTAAATAAGATCTAAATTGCAAAATTGCTTTAATTTACAAGCACTATCTGGAAATACCCATTTACGAAGATGGGAATAACCCCTTTAAGTCCCTTTTGCTCTCTGCTTCTAGTGTGCAGATGACCCCGATGCTGTGTGCACCCGATCCGCCACCGTGCGTCTCCTGGACATGCATAATATCACATTGAAATTCAAACACGGAGGAGGCGTCTCTGTAAACGGACAGGACATCATGCTTCCGTTGCTACAAGGTAATAATGCGCCATACAGCTATACTAAATATGTAGATCTCATTTATTTCATACTATGCAAACACCCCCTTAAGAGGCTACTATTGAAAGAGTTGTCCAAAATTAGAAAAACTTGCTATTTTTCCAAAAACAGCGCCACTCCTATCTGTAAGTCATATTTGACACTGCAGCTCTGACACATTCATGTCAATGGTGCTAAACTGCAGTACCAGACACGACCTGTAAATACGAGTGGTGCTGTTTTAGAAAAAAAAAAGCAATGTATGTTGTTTTTAAAGGAATCTAATCCTTCTTCTTGACAGTTTTCGGGTAGTAACGTTAAAGGTTTTTTTTAATCTCTCTTTTATATAATCTCACATTAGTCAAATGCGGGATTAATTTTAATATCAAAGTCAATCTTGAGAAGAGAGACTGAACATAATGATGTAGAAGAGCTCACCTTATATGATATGTTTATATGCAGTCCATAAAACACTCCACAAACAGCGCCACCATTATCAATGGGCAGTGTCTGGTATTGCAACTCATCTGCTTTCAAATAAATGGCAATATTACAGTCAGCCTGTGGACTAGGGTGTTGCTGTTTCCAGAGGAAAAAAGTAGACTCCTTTCATCCTGGAAAACCTTTTGAAGAAAATGATGTCTTCTAACAAAGCACTAGACCCAGATGAGGCGTCTTCACCCCCCATAGCTGTACCCTTGAGTGAGAAATTACGACTTAGCTAATGAGACCATGGCAGCCTTATATCATTAGTCAGTGTTCAGTTATACAATTTCAGCGGACGAGCAGCCTGTATATAAATGCATTACGTCTCGTTAACTGTCTTGTCTCAGAAGATGCTGGATGGAAAATGTGAAACCTAAATTGATGTAATTGGATTTCTTAACAGGATACCTTCGTATCCAGACTACAGCTTTGTCCTCCGTGCGGCTCTCGTATCGGGAGGATCTACAGATCGATTGGAACGGTCATGGAAAACTCATAATTAAGGTGAGGAACACCATGGCTTGGTCCTTGAAGACTTTTCGGGAGAACTAGAGGTCCACTTGTACATTAGAACCGACTGATTTTTGTGGGATTGGCTGACATTCTAAAATTGGGGTCTCTCGCCTCTTTCTTAACAGATGATGTCTGTGGAAAGAAGGTTCCAACCTTGTAGATTTCTCATGTCTGATCCTTTTATCAATGGAGTCTTTAGGACACAGATTAATCTGCCAAAAGAAAAATCAGAAGTCTTGCCACTAAGCCCAATACTAGACTCATGTTTCCTTCTATACATGGACATTGACTCATTGAGTTATACAGGAGAGCTCTTCTAGGCATGCTCTAATCTGGGCCAAGGTCACTGTGAAGAGAAGGGGAGGAGATGAGCTGTGACCATCGCCTGTTGAAAATGGTGCACCACAAGAATCATGAGTCTAGTTTTTGGCTTAGTAGTCAGAGATAAAATTGCAATATTTCAGCTTTTTTTTTTTATAGATCATTATGTGGAGAATTAAAAAAAAAAACATTACAAAAATGTTTAAAAAAAATACATTTTAACATACAAACATGATCATTCTTTAAATGACACATTGTTTAAAGGGGTTTTTCACCTTGGACAGTTCCTACAAGGTCATTTAACAATAAGTTGATTGCAAAGTGCCCTCATGCTGGGATCTTTAGCGATCTGTGTAGAAAGCTGACCGTTTCGCCACAGCGCCACCTCAGGGGAAACTAATCTTGATGTTCCATTACAGCTTTCTCCAGTTTTTGCTGAATCCACTAGCGGCCTTTGTGGGAACTACAATGGAAATCAAGGGGATGACTTCCTTACGCCCTCAGGACTTGTCGAGACAAGTGTGGAAGACTTTGGAAATTCTTGGAAACTGAACGGTGACTGTGCCGATCTGGTTAAACAAGACACCGATCCCTGTAGTCTGAACCCAAGACGAGGTAAGGGTTTATACGAAAGGAAAGAGAACTGTGGCAATCACTGATTATAGGGGAGGGCACTGTGGCTATAACTGTTTATAGAGAGGGGCACTGCATCTGTCACTTTTTATGCAAGTGTTTACTGTGGCCCTCAGCAAAATGTAGGGGAGGTAAGTGCGTCTGTCACTGACTATACAGTAGGAAAGGGTACTGTGGCTGTCACTTAATAAAGGGAGGGTCCAGAGGCTTTCACTAATTGTGGGGAGGGTACTGTGGCTTTCACTGTTTATATTAAAGGTTAAAGTTAATATTGCTGTTTATAGGAGAGGTCGCTGTCACCAATTTCAGGGGAGCGTACGATTTGTCATTGATTAATAGGAGGGCACTGTGGCTGTTGTTTTTTTTATAGGACAGAAATTGTGGCTGTTACTGATTATATGGAGGGCATTGTTGTCATTGTTTGTGAAGAAGGGTTCTGTTTACTTTTACAGTTTATAGGGGAGGGCATTGTAGTTAAAAACTTCCTGTAGGGGAAGACACTGTAGCTGTTGCTGATTATATGGGGCACTGTGGCTGTCACAGTTTATAAAGAAAGACATTGTGTCTGCCACTGATTACAGGACAATGCGTTGCATTTGTAGAGATGGCTCAATGGCTGTCACAATTTTTTTGGTGAGTTACAGGGGCAGGCTCTGAGGGGGGCAGTCACGGTGACTGTCACTGGATATGGAGAGTGTTGTAGGTGTCACTGTTTATAAGAAAGTGCAGAAAAAGTTGACAACTAATGTAAGATCTCTTGCAAAACACAACCATCAACCATCAACCATGAAGCAAACATGGAGAACATGATGCCAACAGACTGTTTTTTGAATATGTTGACATGGAGCTTTTTCTTATTCTCTAGAGTTCCTTGCCTGGCCAGGCCCATAGGAGCTTCTGCCAACACTTGTCTACACTCCCAAAATATATGTTGTAACCATGCCTTTTCTAATTCTTCTTAGCCCGATATGCAGAGGAAGTCTGCTCCACCCTCATGGAGTACACATTCCAGCCCTGTCACAGTGAGGTCAATCCCCTTCCATATCTGAAGAATTGCCGCTATGACGTCTGCTCTTGTTCCAATGGGAAGGAATGTATGTGCTCTGCTATTTCCACCTATGCCATGGCCTGCTCCGGGAAAGGCGTTTTCATCGAGTGGAGGTCACCAGAATTTTGCTGTAAGTAAAGTATAATGGTTGTGAGTCTTGTTAATCAAGGGTTTAATATGATACAACTGTACCATCGTGCCAGGTGGCATGTAGCCCGGCTGAGGTAGGTAAGAAAGCCAAATCAGACATAACATACTTCAATACTGGATATGCAAGGACAGAGTGGCCGATAGATGACAGCTGTTCCATTTCGATTTGTATATAACAGCATTTCTATTCCTTCCCTGTTGCATCAATACAGCGAGAAAAAGGATAGCAGGACAAGAAAGCGTGCAAAACATAGCCTATGTGAGCACCCCTTCTGATTCGTAGGTTTATTTGGCCACAACCATTGCTTGCAGGTGTGGAAACTTACATTCCGGCCTAGAAGATACTGGTTCCATTTTGCCAGGCAGATGACAGCTGTTCCATTTGACTGGTAGATGACAGCTGTTCCATTTTTGCAGAGCGATGACAGCTGTTCCATTTTGCCTGGTTGGTGACAGCTGTTCCATTTTGGCTGGTAGATGACAGCTGTTCTGGGTCGCCCTCCCAGGGCTGCGGGGTTACTCGGGACCGGGCCGGTCTCAGCGGGTGGTGTGTCACAGCAGCGGTGACCCGGTCCGTGGCCCTGGGCGCCCAAGTAATGGCGGGAAAATGCTTATGGTGGAATGTAGTTGATGGAATAGTTTGTGACGCCACCTGTGGTGTTCGGCAAGTGAAATGTTAGGCCGACGCTGCAGACAGATCCTCCGGGACAGATGGTGTGGTGCAGCAGTGATGTTATAGCCCTCCACAGGCAGGGCTGTTGTCCCAGGGCAGAATAGGTGACGTGACACTTGGATGGTGTAGTGTCCGGCGCAGGGGATGCAGCAGTGCCAAGCAGGCGGACGCAGGAAGGAATGGAGGACACCAGGGCATGTAGTTCCAAAGCTTTACTCACAGTCTGTAGTGCCCGCTTCCGTGCCATGTCCTCTGGGTCAGGGACTCAGTCAACCTCCAGGCAAGATGGAATGCGCCCTTCCAACACTCCGCCAACATGTACCTTTCTGAACGTCTCCTCTATAGCGCCTTTAAGTGTGAAGATCTCCTAGTACTGAGTTACACTGGAGTTCCTCCTATCAGATGATCCCAAGAACTCTACTTGTACGGCAGACAGCTGTAGCCTGCTTCGGGGACTCCTTACTCCTGAGTCCCGGCTCTCTATCCGTGTTGCTGTTGTGCCCCCAAGTCTTAGATGGGAGTAGTGCATTTACAGCCCACTACTCCACCGGTGTCTGCTGCAGAACCATTAGTGTCCATACAACCTCGGGGACCGGGCCTCGGCCTTGCACTTAGAACTTCTAGGCAGGGTTCTCTCCTAACCCACGTCCCCTGTGTTCCCTCTTCTCCTACGTTCCGTACTTGTCTTTCTTTCCTATGGAAGCTCAGGCTTCAGTTCAATGCCTTTCTCTTTCTTTCCTTTGCCATGCCAGCAGACCTGGGTCACTCAGGCCTGCTGCAGCACTCCTTCCTCCATCCCTCTTCCAGGGATCCCCACTCCTCTCCGAGTGGCTTCCTCCCTCAGACTCTCCCGTCTGACTGCCTGACTGACCTAAACCTTCCCACTCTTTTATGTATTCTCAACTCCACCCACCTCCCAGCACGTTTAGTGTTCCAAGCAGGGAGCCACCAAAGGTGCTCTGCTTCTCTCTAAGCAAGGAGCCGCAATGTGGTTTTGCTGAACTACTCTATTGTGTGGGGTGCGAGTGTTGGTCAGGAGCCCCCAACTTACCTGGATGGTGGGGCACCACACCTTAGGAGAAGGTGCAGTACCTCTGTGGTGACTGAGCCTCAGGGGTGCCACAGTTCCATTTTGACAGGCTGATAACAGCTGTTCATTTTTTAGCTGGTAGATGACAGCTATTCTATTTTGCCTGGTAGATGACAGCTGTTCCATTTTGGCTGGTAGATGACAGCTGTTCCATTTTGACAGGCTGATGACAGCTGTTCATTTTTTAGCTGGTAGATGACAGCTGATCCATTTTGGCTGGTAGATGACAGCTGTTCCATTTTGCCTGGTAGATGACAGCTGTTCCATTTTGGCTGGTAGATGACAGCTGTTCCATTTTGGCTGGCAGATGACAGCTGTTCCATTTTGCCTGGTAGATGACAGCTGTTCCATTTTGGCTGGTAGATGACAGATGTTCCATTTTGGCTGGTAGATGACAGCTGTTCCATTTTGGCTGGTAGATGACAGCTGTTCCATTTTGCCTGGTAGATGACAGCTGTTCCATTTTGGCTGGTAGATGACAGCTGTTCCATTTTGGCTGGTAGATAACAGCTGTTTCATTTTGCCTGGTTGGTGACAGCTGTTCCATTTTGCCTGGTAGATGACAGATGTTCCATTTTGGCTGGCAGATGACAGCTGTTTCATTTTGGCTGGTAGGTGACAGCTGTTCCATTTTGGCTGGTAGATGACAGCTGTTCCATTTTGGCTGGTAGATGACAGCTGTTTCTTTTTGGCTGGTAGATAACTTTTCCATTTTGGCTGGTAGATGACAGCTGTTCCTTTTTGGCTGGTAGATGACAGCTGTTTCATTTTGGCTGGCAGATGACAGCTGTTCCATTTTGGCTGGTAGATGACAGCTGTTCCATTTTGGCTGGTAGATGACAGCTGTTCCATTTTGGCTGGTAGATGATAGCTGTTCCATTTTGGCTGGTAGATGACAGCTGTTCCATTTTGGCTGGTAGGTGACAGCCGTTCCATTTTGGCTGGTAGATGACAGCTGTTACTTTTTGGCTGGTAGATGACAGCTGTTCCATTTTGCCTGGTTGGTGACAGCTGTTCCATTTTGCCTGGTAGATGACAGCTGTTCCATTTTGCCTGGTAGATGACAGCTGTTCCATTTTGCCTGGTAGATGACAGCTGTTCCATTTTGCCTGGTAGATGACAGCTGTTCCATTTTGGCTGGTAGATGACAGCTGTTCCATTTTGGCTGGTAGATGACAGCTGTTCCATTTTGGCTAGTAGATGACAGCTGTTCCATTTTGCCTGGTAGATGACAGCTGTTCCATTTTGGCTGGTAGATGACAGCTGTTTCATTTTGCCTGGTAGATGACAGCTGTTCCATTTTGCCTGGTTGGTGACAGCTGTTCCATTTTGCCTGGTAGATGACAGCCGTTCCATTTTGGCTGGTAGATGACAGCTGTTCCATTTTGCCTGGTAGATGACAGCTGTTCCATTTTGGCTGGTAGGTGACAGCCGTTCCTGTTATGATTGAGTCACCGTAGGAGGCAAAAATAGAAATGCTAGCTAAGTCCAGAAAACCAGAGAAGTTGGCAGCTATCGGATTGCAGACCCCTGAACCTATCAACACAACTAGCAGTAGCCGTGGGGGACTCCTACGATGCCCTAGGCCCCTCGATCACAGCCGGAGGACTACATAGCCTAAAGACAGAAAGGGAAATCTAAACTGCCCCAGAGCAGACCCCAAAGCAAAAGGCAGCCCCCCACATATAATGACGGTGAAGCAAGAAGAAAGAACAAACACAGACAGAAAGATAGACTGAGCAAAGATGGGGCCCACGCTAGCTTAGATAGGAAAGGACAGGAAGGCTGCTGTCTGCAATCCGTGAAAAACCCTATGAAAATAAGAGCCAACAAAAGTAAAAAAGGCCCTGAAGACGCTAGGCTTCAAAAAAGCTATGTCAGTACTCAGGAATATTCTGAAGACAGAGCAACAGGCAAAAGGAGATTCAGCTCACCCCAGCAGGGAATGGCAGAATCCAGAAAAGCAAGGAAAACAAAACACTAATGCAAAAAGGAAAAGCAGAAATCTTAGCTTATAGATGAGCAGGAATCAGACTGGTTTCCTAGAAGTCCACAGAGAAATCACCCGCAGGCCAGAAGGGCGTCGGCAGCCTTATATCCAGTCATTAACTCCACTCAGCCAGTCATCATCATCAGCCCCAGGTGTTTGACAATCAGGCTCACTACCTTTCTTCACCAGAAGAGGGAGTTCCTCGGGCCTCAGTAGTGAAGGGGAAAATGAACTCACAACACTACCTCCCCCTTGAGGAGGGGTCACCGAACCCTCAACCACGCCACCAGGGCGATCAGGGTGAGCCCGATGAAAGGCACACACCAATCTTTTGGCATGAATATCAGAGGCAGAGACCCAGGAATTATCCTCCTGACCATAACCCTTCCACTTAACCAAATACTGGAGTCTCCGTCTAGCCAGACGGGAATCCAGTACTTTCTCTACCTCATATTCCATGTTACCTTCAACCAATACAGGGTCTGGAGGTGCAACCCCCGGAACAACAGGTTCAACAAACCTCTTCAACAAAGATTTATGGAACACATTATGGATTTTAAATGTGACAGGAAGAGCCAAACGAAAGGAGACCGGATTAATAATCTCCAAAATCTTGTAAGGTCCAATAAATCTAGGCTTAAACTTAGGAGAAGCCACCTTCATAGCAATATTTTTTGATGATAACCACACCATATCACCAACCTTAAATTGGGGACCAATGGTCCTATGTCGGTTGGAAAACCGCTGGGCCTTTTCCTGGGAGAGAGATAACTTATCCACCACTTGATCCCAGATCTGGTGCATTCTCTCCACCACAGTGTCAACCCCTGGGCAGGCAGAGGGCTCCACCTGCCCTGAAGAAAATCGAGGATGAAACCCAAAGTTACAAAAAAAAGGAGACATCAAAGTGGCAGAACTAGCTCTATTATTTAAAGCAAATTCGGCCAAAGGCAAAAATGAAACCCAATCATCCTGATCAGCAGAAATAAAACATCTCAAATATGACTCCAAGGTCTGGTTTGTTCCCTCTGTCTGCCCATTGGTCTGAGGGTGAAAAGCAGAGGAGAAGGACAACTGAATTCCCAGCTTGGAACAGAAAGTTCTCCAAAATCTAGACACAAACTGGACTCCTCTGTCAGATACAATGTTCTCAGGAATCCCGTGCAAGCGAACCACCTGTTGTAAAAACAGGGGCACAAATTCAGAGGAAGACGGCAACTTCGGGAGTGGTACAAGATGAACCATCTTAGAGAACCTATCACAAATCACCCAAATAACAGTCATCCTTTGAGAGACAGGCATATCAGAGATGAAATCCATTGAAATATGGGTCCATGGCCTCTTGGGGACAGGCAAAGGCATCAACAACCCACTAGAGCGAGAACACGATTTAGACCGGGAGCACGTCCCACAGGACTGCACAAAATTCCTGACATCACGAGACAAGGAGGGCCACCAAAAAGACCGACTCACCAGATCTCTAGTACCAAAAATACCTGGATGACCAGCCAAAGCAGAGCAATGAACTTCAGACATCACTCTCTTCTTCCACTGGTCAGGAACATACAACTTTCCACTGGGACAACGCTCAGGTTTGTCCTCCTGGAACTCTTCCAGAGCACGTCTCAAATCGGGCGAGATGGCAGAAAGAACTACCCCTTCGCCTAAGATGGTAGCAGGCTTGGTCACCACAGGAGAATCAGCAAAGAAGCTCCTAGAGAGGGTGTCAGCCTTGACATTCTTAGTTCCAGGAAGAAAAGAAACCACAAAATCAAAACGTGTAAAAAACAAGGCCCACCTAGCCTGTCTAGGGTTCAAGCGCTTCGCCGACTCTAGGTAAATCAAATTCTTGTGGTCAGTGAGGACCACGACATGATGCTTAGCTCCCTCCAACCAATGTATCCACTCCTCAAATGCCCATTTCATGGCTAACAGTTCCCGATTCCCCACATCATAGTTACGTTCAGATGGAGAGAACTTTCGGGAAAAGAAAGCACAGGGATTCATTTTAGATGTTACAGGATCCTTTTGGGACAAAACAGCTCCTGCACCAATCTCAGAAGCATCCACCTCTACCTGGAACGGAAGTGAGACATCAGGTTGCCGCAAAACCGGAGCAGAAGTGAATCTTCGCTTCAGCTCCTGAAAGGAAGAAACAGCCTCCGGAGACCAATTTAACACATCAGCACCCTTCTTAGTCAAATCAGTCAATGGCTTGGCAATACTAGAAAATTTTGCTATAACTTTCCGATAAAAATTAGCAAAACCCAAAAACTTCTGGAGGGCCTTCAAAGAAGTGGGCTGAACCCAATCGTAAATGGCCTGTACCTTGGCCGGGTCCATTTCAATAGTTGATGGACAAAATAAATCCCAAAAAAGAAATCCTCTGTACTCCAAAAAGGCATTTAGATCCTTTCACATACAGGGAATTCTCCCTCAAGATCCGGAACACAGTCCGAATATGTTCCACATGAGAATCCCAATCCTTGGAGAAGATCAAAATATCATCCAGATAGATAATCAAAAATTTATCGACAAAATCTCGGAAGATATCATTCATGAAGCACTGGAAGACAGAAGGGGCATTAGTGAGTCCAAAAGGCATCACCAGGTACTCAAAATGTCCCTCCGGAGTATTAAACGCCGTCTTCCATTCATCCCCATGCTTAATGCGAATAAGATTATACGCCCCCCTGAGGTCAAGCTTGGTAAACCAGCAAGCACCTTTAACTCTGGAGAATAGATCAGAAATCAGGGGTAACGGATACTGATATTTAACAGTAATTTTGTTGAGAGCACGATAATCAATACAAGGTCTTAATGATCCATCCTTTTTGGCTACAAAAAAAAAAACGGCACCTAAGGGTGACGAGGATGGTCTAATATGACCCTTCTCCAACGCCTCCTTAATATAGGATCGCATAGCCTCGTGCTCGGGTACAGATAAATTGAAGAGCCGACCCTTGGGAAATTTACACCCCGGGCTCAGTTCAATAGCACAGTCATAACTCCTATGAGGAGGCAGAGACGCAGACTCATTCTCACAAAATACATCATAAAAGTCCGCCAAATAATCAGGAACATCATGTGACTGAGGAGAGGTGGAAAACACCGGAGCCTCACTAAAGGCACACCGACAACCCCAACTCACCACAGACACAGATTTCCAATCCAAAACTGGATTATGAATTTGTAACCAGGGAAACCCCAGAACAATAGTATCATGCATATTATGTAACACCAAAAACCTGCAATTTTCTTGATGGTCTGGGGCGACCCGCATTACCACCTGGGTCCAAAACTGAGGTTCATTTTTAGCCAAAGGAGTAGCATCAATCCCCCTCAAAGGGATAGGCGTCTGCAGAGGTGTCATCAGAAATCCACAACGTTTAGCAAAATCCAAGTCCATTAGGTTTAGAGCTGCTCCCGAATCCACAAAAGCCTTGGCGGAAAATGTGGACAGGGAGCAGATCAGAGTAATAGCCTGAAGAAACTTAGGTTGAACACCACCAACAGAAAACGTGTGTGCAAAGCGTTTCTCGCGTTTAGGACAGACAGAAATAATATGCGAGGCATCTCCACAGAAAAAACACAACTTATTACGCCTTCTGAACTCCTGACGCTGCTCTCTGGAAAAAACTCTATCACATTGCATAGGTTCAGACATCTGTTCAACAGGTGGCAACACCTCTCGTGCAGCTCTGCGTTCGCGTAAACGCCGATCAACCTGAATGGCTAAAGACATAGAATCGTCAAGACCAGAGGGAACAGGAAATCCCACCATAGTATCTTTTATGGCTTCTGACAACCCCTTCCGAAAGAGAGCAGCCAAGGCATTATCATTCCAGGTAGTAAGTACTGCCCACTTTCGGAATTTTTGACAGTACAATTCTGCAGAATCACGACCCTGGTTCAATGCCAGCAGGGTCTTTTCAGCCTGATCAATGGCATTAGGTTCGTCATACAACAACCCCAAGGCCTGAAAAAATGCGTTCACATTAGTCAGAATAGGATCATCTGGTTTCAAAGAAAACGCCCAATCCTGGGGATCGCCACGCAGCAAAGAGATGACAATTTTAACCTGCTGCGCGGAGCTCCCTGTCGAGTTAGGCTTCAAGGCAAAAAATAATTTACAATTATTTTTGAAATTCAAAAATTTAGACCGATCCCCAAAAAATACATCAGGTGTAGGAATCTTTGGTTCAGCAGCATGTGAATGAGCAAGGTAGGCGGAAATTCCCCGCACTTCCGCAGCGAGCTGCTCCACACGATCAGACAATTGCTTTATCTCCATTGAGAGAAAAAAAAATTCCCCCCTACGGCCTCAGAGATATAGAGGAAAAAATATACACACTTTTTTTTTTTTTTTTTTTTTATACAATTCTTTCCTGCTATTGAGTACCCTAGGATCTGCGGTATGGCGGGTGATTCTGTTATGATTGAGTCACCATAGGAGGCAAAAATAGAAATGCTAGCTAAGTCCAGAAAACCAGAGAAGTTGGCAGCTATCGGATTGCAGACCCCTGAACATATCAACACAACTAGCAGTAGCCGTGGGGGGCTCCTACGATGCCCTAGGCCCCTCGATCACAGCCGGAGGACTACATAGCCTAAAGACAGAAAGGGAAATCTAAACTGCCCCAGAGCAGACCCCAAAGCAAAAGGCAGTACCCCACATATAATGACGGTGAAGCAAGAAGAAAGAACAAAACACAGACAGAAAGATAGACTGAGCAAAGATGGGGCCCACGCTAGCTTAGATAGGAAAGGACAGGAAGGCTGCTGTCTGCAATCCGTGAAAAACCCTATGAAAATAAGAGCCAACAAACTGACAGTAAAAAAGGCCCTGAAGACGCTAGGCTTCAAAAAAGCTATGTCAGTACTCAGGAATATTCTGAAGACAGAGCAACAGGCAAAAGGAGATTCAGCTCACCCCAGCAGGGAATGGCAGAATCCAGAAAAGCAAGGAAAACAAAACACTAATGCAAAAAGGAAAAGCAGAAATCTTAGCTTTAGATGAGCAGGAATCAGACTGGTTTCCTAGAAGTCCACAGAGAAATCACCCGCAGGCGTCGACAGCCTTATATCCAGTCATTAACTCCACTCAGCCAGTCATCATCATCAGCCCCAGGTGTTTGACAATCAGGCTCACTACCTTTCTTCACCAGAAGAGGGAGTTCCTTGGGCCTCAGTAGTGAAGGGGAAAATGAACTCACAACACGTTCCATTTTGGCTGGTAGATGACAGCTGTTACTTTTTGGCTGGTAGATGACAGCTGTTGCATTTTGCCTGGTTGGTGACAGCTGTTCCATTTTGCCTGGTAGATGACAGCTGTTCCATTTTGGCTGGTAGATGACAGCTGTTCCATTTTCCCTGGTAGATGACAGCTCTTCCATGTTGGCTGGTAGATGACAGCTGTTCCATTTTGGCTGGTAGATGACAGCTGTTCCATTTTGCCTGGTAGATGACAGCTGTTCCTTTTTGGCTGGTAGATAACTTTTCCATTTTGCCTGGTAGATGACAGCTGTTCCATTTTGGCTGGTAGATGACAGCTGTTCCATTTTGGCTGGTAGATGACAGCTGTTCCATTTTGCCTGGTAGATAACTTTTCCATTTTGCCTGGTAGATGACAGCTGTTCCATTTTGGCTGGTAGATGACAGCTGTTCCATTTTGGCTGGTAGATGACAGCTGTTCCATTTTGTCTGGTAGATGACAGCTGTTCCTTTTTGGCAGGTAGATGACAGCTGTTCCTTTTTGGCAGGTAGGTGACAGCTGTTCCTTTTTGGCTGGTAGATAACTTTTCCTTTTTGGCTGGTAGGTGACAGCTGCATCATTCCTTTCCAACCACATCATTACAGTTGAAATAGAGAAAAGAGAATAACAAAGCGCACAATACATGTCCAATATTATGTGAACGCCCCTTCTAAGTGGAGGTCTTCAACATATTGGCCACAGCCATTGCTAACAAGTGTGGAAACTCTCAGTCCAGCCTCGAAGCAGCAACCTGCACAAGGGGAATGCTGCACGCTAGGAGAACGTATTTTGCCCCCAATGTTTAGTTAAGTTCGATAATGGAAGACTTAATATTCTTGGCCACTTACTGGAGGCCATTAGAGATCTTGTCTGGGTCCCAGAATGGCCTAGTTCATACAAGTCAGATGCACAAGAATGAGACATGGAAGCCCCCAGTCTTATGGCAAGAGTTTAGGAAAAGGTCCATAAAAAATAGAAGAGCTTGACTGCTCTGCACAGAACCCAGGTCCTAAACCCTCTCACCTCCTTCCTAATAAAATGCATTGTTGATTGAAACCCAAATCCCATTGCCCAACACATCAACCCCAGAAATCTCAGCTGTGTCACCTCACTGTGCCTTTCCAATGTTGTATTTCCCCAGCGATCAGATGCTCTGAAGGGAAGATGTATCAGCAGTGCGGGAGTCCCTGTAACCAAACCTGCAGGTCCTTGTCTCACCCTGACACCAGCTGCAGAGAGCTCTGTATGGAAGGATGCTACTGCCCCCATGGACTGTACACTAATGAGTACGGAGAATGTGTCCCCAAATCCGAGTGCTCATGCTATTATGATGGAGAATTATTCCAGCCAGATGATGTGTTCTCTGACCACCATTCCATGTGGTATGTGCTAATGTAAATGTGGTAATTTACTGATCCTGAGATACCTCCTGTATTATACCCCAGAGCTGCACTCACTATTCTGCTGGTGCAGTCACTGTGCACATACATTATATTACTGATCCTGAGTTATATCCTGTATTATACCCTAGAGCTGCACTCACTATTCTGCCGGTGCAGTCACTGTGTATATACATTACTGATCCTGAGTTACATCCTGTATTATACTCCAGAGCTGCACTCACTATTCTGCTGGTGCAGTCACTGTGTACATACATTACATTACTGATCCTGAGTTACATCCTGTATTATACCCCAGAGCTGCACTCACTATTGTACTGGTGGTGTCACTGTGTACATACATTACATTACTGATCCTGAGTTACATCTTGCATTATACTCCAGAGCTGCACTCACTATTCTGCTGGGGCAGTCACTGTGTACATTGTTATGAATGGGTCGCCGAGGAAAAAAAACAACACAAGCTAAGTCTCAGAAAACCAGAGAGGTTGGTAACTATGCAGACTGCAGATCTCTGATTCTAACTACGCAACTAGCAGCAGTCGTGGAGCGTTCCTACGTTGGTCCTAGACGCCTCGTCAAACCGGAGAGGTAAATAAGCCTAAAGCAGGAAAAGAGGAAAACTAACTGCCCCAGAGCAGACCCCAAAGGAAAGACAGCCCCCCACATGTATTGACAGTGAAACAAGATGAAAACACATACAATGGCAGGAAAATAGGCTGAGCAAATGATGGGGCCAAACTAACTAGAAAGGACAGGAAAGGAAAGACACTGTCTGCAATCTGCCAAAAACCCTACCAAAAATAATGTCCAACACATTTGATAGCAAAATTAACCCTGAAGTCACTAGACTTCTCCCACTATTTCAGCACTCTGAAATATTCTGAGACAGAGCAAAAAGAGGCCAATCTAATAAGGGACAAAAAAAGCAAATTGGCAAATACAGATAAATAAGAGTGGAAATTCAGCACAGCCCCAGCCGGGGCTGGCTGACCACACAAAAAACTGAATTGACCAACAAGAGCAAGTGGGAACATTAGCAAAAACAAACTTAACTTGAGAAGACTGGAACAGAGCTGAGTCCAAGACCTGAGAAGCAGACTGAATCACCAGCACCAGGATAGGGTGTTGGCTGTCTTATATCCAGTCTGATACTCCAGAGATCCAATCGTTATCCTCCTCACCAGGTGGCAGATCACTACCAATTAAACCAACCTCACTACCTCCTGTCACCACCAGAGGGAGAACGGAAGGAGAACTCTCAACTGGTGGAGCAGAAAATGAGCTCATCACAGTACATACATTACAGTACAGTTCCTGAGTTACATCCTGTATTATACCCCAGAACTGCACTCACTATTCTGCTGGTGCAGTCACTATGTACATACATTGATAATGTGTGCAAAACTGTAAAGTGTTGTGTATTATGTTAGCGCTATATAAAAATAAAGATTATTATTATTATTATTACATTACATTACTGATCCTGAGTTACATCCTGTATTATACTCCGGAGCTGCACTCACTATTCTGCTGGTGTAGTCACTATGTACATACATTACATTACTGATCCTAAGTTACATCCTGTATTATACTCCAGAGCTGCACTCACTATTCTGCTGGTGCAGTCACTCTGTACATACATTACATTACTGATCCTGAGTTACATCCTGTATTATACTCCAGAGCTGCACTCACTATTCTGCTGGTGTAGTCACTATGTACATACATTACATTACTGATCCTGAGTTACATCCTGTATTATACTCCAGAGCTGCACTCACTATTCTGCTGGTGCAGTCACTGTGTAATGAATAAAGCACTAGACAGTTTCCAAAACAAACTGACATAAGTCTCACCAAAAAATATTGTAATATAAAGCAATAGGTGAAATATAAAATATAACCTTTAATCAGTCAATTAAAAGTACTAATCATGTATCACTAATCAAGGGACATCGCCTTAGGGAAAGTGCAGGGCATGTGTTAGGGTCAGCTGTGGACTGCCCTTGTCAGGGCAGGAGTCTGGGGTTTAGCCAATATCACTGTAACAGGTGTTAGGGATGTGACAGGGTATTGTCTCCCCCTATTGCATCCTCCAGTTGGATTGAACAGAGGATCCTCCTGGACTCCTGACCCATTCATCTATTTGGTCAGATTGTTCCTTTTTTATTATTATTCTCACCTGACTGTCAATTTTTGGTCCTTGGTGACCTTTTTGGCTAAAATTGCATGATTCCTATATATATATATGCAAATGGGTTATGGCATTTATGGGAAAAGTGATCTCAATTGCTGTACCCTATAGATGTTTTTGTTCACCCATATAGAAATTTCTGGGTGACTATCTACAGTATATTCTTATATTCAGGTTTGGCTTTTTCTCTTTTTCAAGTGAAGGCCTAATATGCTTGATAAGCAGCTTTATGCTGCCTTTTATTTTCACAGGGTGACACATGATTAGTACTTTTAATTGACTGATTAAAGGTTATATTTTATATTTCACCTATTGCTTTATATTGCAGTCACTGTGTACAAAAATTACATTTCTGATCCTGAGTTACATCCTGTATTATACCCCAGAGCTGCACTCACTATTCTGCTGGTGCAGTCACTGTGTACATACATTACATTACTGATCCTGAGTTACATCCAGTATTATACCCCAGAGCTGCACTCACTATTCTGCTGGTGCAGTCACTGTGTACATACATTACATTACTGATCCTGAGTTACATCCTGTATTACACCCCAGAGCTTCACTCACTATTCTGCTGGTGCAGTCACTGTGTACATACATTACATTACTGATCCTGAGTTACATCCTGTATTATACTCCAGAGCTGCACTCACTGTTCTTCTGGTGCAGTCACTGTGTACATACATTACATTACTGATCCTGAGTTACATCCTGTATTATACCCCAGTGCTGCACTCACTATTCTGCTGGTGCAGTCACTGTGTACATACATTACATTACTGATCCTGAGTTACATCCTGTATTATACCCCAGAGCTGCACTCACTATTCTGCTGGTGCAGTCACTGTATACATACATTACATCACTGATCCTGAGTTACATCCTGTATTATACCCCAGAGCTGCACTCACTATTCTGCTGGTGCAGTCACTGTGTGCATTCATTACTTTACTGATCCTGAGTTACATCCTGTATTATACCCCAGAGCTGCACTCACTATTCTGCTGGTGCAGTCATTGTGTACATACATTACATTACTGATCCTGAGTTACATCCTGTATTATACCCCAGAGCTGCACTCACTATTCTGCTGGTTCAGTCACTGTGTACATACATTACATTACTGATCCTGAGTTACATCCTGTATTATACCCCAGAGCTGCACTCACTATTCTGCTGGTGCAGTCACTGTGTACATACATTACATTACTGATCCTGAGTTACATCCGGTATTATTCCCCAGAGCTGCACTCACTATTCTGCTGTTGCAGTCACTGTGTACATACATTACATTACTGATCCTGAGTTACGTTCTGTATTATACCCCAGAGCTGCACTCACTATTCTGCTGGTGCAGTCACTGTGTACATACATTACATTACTGATCCTGAGTTACATCCTGTATTATACCCCAGAGCTGCACTCACTATTCTGCTGGTGCAGTCACTGTGTACATACATTACATTACTGATCCTGAGTTACATCCTGTATTATACCCCAGAGCTGCACTCACTATTCTGCTGGTGCAGTCACTGTGTACATACATTACATTACTGATCCTGAGTTACCTCCTGTATTATACTCCAGAGCTGCACTCACAATTCTATAAATAATCTCTGTTGCGCTCGTTCCTCATTCTTGTTACAGAATTCTGTCTTTGGAAGTAATAAATGTCACAAAGTTGCCGCCGTCTGTTCCCTACTTTGCTTAACAGGAAACAGTAAAATTTCGGCATCATCAGGAGCCTCCAAATATGTCTGCTGTGTCTATTAATATGTGATGGCATCCAGATGATTCATGACTGAGCCCATGTAGAGACTGCTGTACTACAGCGCCATCTAGTGATCATAGCTAATGCTTACATATAATAACCATTCTCAAAAACAGGAGTTCCCATTTTCAGACACAAATTTTCTAGGATTAGGTAGGAAATATCAGGACGGTCCTTGAAAATTCAGGGCTGTAGGCAACTGCGGAGTATAAAAATTCAGCAGCAGATCTTGCGGTGGATCTGATGTGAAAATATTGTGTGGATTTCTGGTGCAGAATCTGAGAAGTTCTGGAGCGTCTGAAGCCCAATTAGTACAATGATATAATATAGCGTAATCTCTGCTCATTTCCAGCTACTGTGAGAATGGGCTGATGCATTGCACCATGAATGATGTACCTGGCAACTATTATGCCGAAGCCTTTTTCAGCCATTCAGCCAGAGGTGAGTGACTGCACTATCTGCCATAATCTATTCTCTCCCTGTTCTTGGAATTAACTAACACTTAAAGGGATAGATCAGGAGAATTTTCCTATTGAAACCATTGTTACAGCTGTAAAGATCCTAGTACAAGAATAAAAATGACACCTGTCTCGTCTTTATCCGATTTGCCAGTGCTGAGAAATTAAGCTTTGAAATCACATGCAAATTCACTGACACACCCACAATGTATTTCCAGGCTAATTTGCATGTGGATTCAAAGTCCGATTTCTCGACACTGGCACATCCGATTACTACAAGACAGGTATCATTTTTATTGTTGTACTACCACCCATACAACCGTAAGACTAGTTTTGGTAGCAAAATCAATCAGTTAGTATCCCTTTAATTTGCCTCCAGCAACACAAATATTACTGATATATTGGCTCCAGCATTTCAATGGGGGTTACAACAGATTGGAAAAAAAGAGGATTTTTCTTTTTTGTGTCGAAGCAGCACCTCTTATCTTCACTGACCATTTCTGGTATTACAGCTCAGCTTTGTTCAAACAAATGGGACAAAGCTACAATACCAGACATGGCCACGGACATGAATGGGGGCGCTGTTTATTGGAATCAGTAACTTTTTTTTTTTTTTTTAACATTTTCTATTACGATGCTTTAGCATGCTGCTTTTTTAATGACTTTTGTACATTTCAATGACTTCCGAACCTATTTGAAAAAAAAGGTAATTTTTTTTATTGTATGCAATGTGTGTTTTCAATATATGGTAATCACTGCCACTGTACTGGAAATCAACCTGGCATGTTTTTAATAAATTAAAAAAATATAATATTATGTATATATATATATATATATAAATAATATATATATAAAACCAGAGAAAATATATTTTTTAATTTTGATAAATAATAAATGATAAATATAAAATAAAGAAATAATAACAAAATTAAATATATATATATATATACTTTATATATATTTGTATTTTTTAAATGATCATTTTTTGTATTTTTAGTCATGTTTTGCTTTTAGGATTTATATTTTTTAGCTTTTAAAGAAATAAATAAAAATAAATAAATATTTAAGCATAAAAATGTTAAATAATAATAATAATAATAATAATAATAATAATAAAAAAAGCCTGAGTAATATATAGAAAAATAAAATAAAAAAATTATATGTAATAATATAGGGAAAAATGGTTACATTAGCCATCATATCTTGGCATAATCCTAACTTGCAAGCTCAACCTCATTTTTTTTTGCTTTTAAGAGACGGATCAAATGGAAATAAACAATCAAATAAGTAAATAGATAAAAAAACCATAAAAAAGTAAAATAAAAAAAAATGGGCCAAAAAAATCGATGCCAATATGAACACGTAAAAACAATTAATGAAATGAAAATTAAAATAAAGCAAAAAATAAATGAAAAATAATCTATAACACATCTAAATATATAAACATGAATAAAATATAAATAATAATGAAAAGTGTAGGTATAAGTATACATATACAGTATATATTGGATATATATTACTTACGGTATTTAAAATACAGATAGAAAAGAATATGTTGGCCAGCATATTCTTTTCTATCTGTATTTTAAATACCGTAAGTAATATATATCCAATATTCTGATTATAATATCCGATAGATCAAATTAAAATAAACAATCAAATCAGTAGGGAAAAATATGAATAAGTCTAAAAATAAAAATAAAAAAAAGCAAATATAAACACTTAAAAAAATATAAAAGTAAATGAGAAAATCCAAGTATAAATTAAGGAAAATAATTGAGAATAAATCTATAAAATATCTTATCCCTTGGATTTGGGTTTATATATTTTTTTTTTACCTTTAATGAAAACTGTTGGTGACAACCAATTTTGCTCCATTGATAATTTTTCCAGGGTCCTGAACGCCAAATTTACCTTCTTATTCTTTCATTAATCTCTGACCTTAAACCAATTAATTCTTCTACCCTTTGAATTCCCAGTAAAGAGAAGCGCGGATTGTCGTCCCCCCATGAAAAAAGTCGTATGTTCTCCGGATGATCCAACGGTTAAAGGGATAGCGTGCACCAAAACCTGCGAAAATTATGACTCTGAGTGCGTGAGCGACAAATGTATCTCTGGATGTATGTGCCCGGATGGGATGGTAAGAAGTCTTCTTACCCTCTTACATTCCTCCAGCCTGTTTTCCACTGATGGGCGCCCATTTTTATATATTTTTTTTTTACTTCCTGTAAGTTGTTTTCAAAGATTTTTTTTGTCCCATAAAGTTATCAATATTGCTGTAAGTCAACAAAAAATATTTAACGAGAAGAGTTTCATAACGAGATCTCTTTGTTAACCTTCCTTCCTTTAAACTTTGGCTTGAGCATAATCCATTGAAAAAAAAAAAATAATTCCCTGTAATACTACTCCTGGCCACAAGGAGCGCACTCATAATTTATCACTGTGACGAATATCAAATCTGAAAGCACCGGGAAGTTTATGCTGTGAGCAGAAATTTATAGTCAGCCCTTTCCAAATCTAGAATGGCTGATTACAAAAAATAAACCACAGGCAAAAGAGCAGAGTTTTCAGGAGAAGACAAGTACTTATTCATGGTCAATGTCACCTTAAATTAAGGATTTTCTTCATTGACCTCCATTGATCGCCGTTGGTTGTCGACCATTTTAAAAACAGACAGACACTGGTGTTTTTTTTATTTTTTTAGTGGAGGAGGGAGGTTTTAAAATGAATATTCATGTCATGCTACTTCAGTGCAGTATAGTGCAACCTCCACCAGGGGGCATTGGTGAGGGAAGAGAGGTTGCACACACAGCGTAGCAACACTGAGCAGCAGCACAAGCGCCACCAGGTGGCGAAAGAGTGGTCAGACAAGCCGAGTCAACAACAGTCAGGAGCAGAAGTAGCAGAGGTCACAGGAGAACACGTGGTCAGAAACAAGCCAGTAGGTCAGCAACGGTCGGAAGCGGATAAGACAAAGACAACAGACAGAAGCAGGTCCGAATGCAAGCCGAGTCCAAACCAGGGAGTCAACAAACTGACAGGGAAACACTGAGTCAGGACAGGTGGAGGGAATAAACAGACACAGGACAAGTCAGGGATCACAGCAGGACAAATCAGGATATACCAGAGTCAGATACACACGCCGAAGGCAGAACTATAGCTGACATCGCCTGCAGGATGCAGCGGAGCTAAATAGCAAACCTGAGACCAGACTGAGGCTGAGAAAAGTTAACCCCTGAAATTACCAGACCGTGAGCATGGAAAGACAGGACTCAAAACCCGGTCTGGATCATGACAATCCACATTTGAAGACAAAGTTTTCTTTTTTCAAAATTTTGCAGATTAATTTCATAATATATCTTCATAGGAATAGGAGATCCGTTTTTCTCTAAATCCTTTTGTACAGCCGTAGAAGAAAATAATAATTTCCTGCCTATCTTCAGCCACCACTAGGGGGAGCTCACTGGAGACAGATTTATATAGCTCTCCATAGAACCAATAATGAATCTGTCTTCAGTCAACTCCCCCTAGTGGCAGCAGTGAGTAGCGAGAACCATTGTATTAATTTGCCAGTGCATTTAGAGCTCCGAATCAGTAAATTGGCACTCTAAAGGTTCTAAAGATATATTTTGAAATTGCTTGCTCCAAATTATTGATCATAAATAGACAAACCTTTAAAGAGTAAAGGCTTCAATAGTATGGCCTACTAATTTATTTTTTCCCATATTGCTCAGGTTACAGGGGGCGCTCTACGCCTTTCACCCATAAGTTCTAATATAACTGTTCTTTCTACAGAAAATCCAGGATAATTAAAGTATTTCCCTCCTTATTGACAGATGGAATGAATCCAACAAACACACAGAGCAAGTGACAAGTGATTTATGCTCCAGAGAAGGTTTAGCTCACAGACACATCTGGTTTTGTGTGCGGTCCCCACACCAGTTCACCAGAATTACAGATGCGTCCTGTGAAGTACGCAGAGGTCACAAGACTTGTTATAGTCGCGGAGTGCACGTACAGACCCTCGGGCCTCCGCCTTAACGGGATCTTTCTTTTCAAACATTGGTCCTCATTGCCAGACCCTTCCGTCCTGTCACACCTAGATCCTTTCTAGACGTGATATGCATTGTAGACTTGTCATCAGGTTTTAACATTACTCATAGTTAGAGACGAGGGAACCTGAACTGCTAAGTTCGGGGTTCATACCGGACACCTAGGGTGGGTAGATTGGTTTCAATCACAGCAGGATACTACCTACCCATGTAAATGTATCAGCCCAGGAAAGGAAACACATTAGGATAGGTTCCCAGCAAAGAAGGTCACCTTGTCGTGGCTGATGGGCGCGCATGAATTGGCCAAATTATGCTCTAAGCATCTTCCTTTTTACTTATTTTCTAAAGTATTAATGCAATTCCAATTTCATATATAAACTAGCTTGGCCCGTGTGCCCGGGGGCGCAGGCAATTTTAGAAAAAGCAAGCTGGCCAAATGTAAATGTATTTCATGAGCTGATGAACACAGACAGGTATTTATATATGTAGATTGATAATACAATAAATTGCTTTGATAAGTAGAGGCCAAAAAATGTTTTCCGGTTGAGGTGCCACCTGCAGGTCATTGTGTCTTTCTGCAGGTTTATGAAAATTAATGTTTAAACTGTATTTAGTGATAAAATCATGAATGTGTGGTTTGTTTGGCTGTTTTCTTGCTGAAGGGAGCAAGGTTACCTTTCAAATGGTGTATCATTTAAGTGTGGGTCGAAGTAACCAGCGAAAAAGCAGTGCATGTTTACAAATGTGTTTGTATAAGTGGCTCATCATTTGTGTGTGTGGGTTGAAGCAATCACAGAAAAAGCTGTGCATGTTTACAAATGTGTTTGTATATGTGACTCATCATTTGTGTGTGTGGGGCGAAGTAATCACCGAAAGAGCAGATGTGTGTTTGTATATGTGACTCACCTGCAGTGAATCTTCCAATGTGCCTGAAATAGGCTGGGCAAGCACTTGAGCAAGGTGGAAAGACCCCAAGACAAATGTTTGGATTTGTTTGTGATGTCTGTAAGCAGCTTTGTGGTAGTGTGCTTTGGGGTAGTGTGCTGCCACCTGCAGGAAATTTGACCTTTCAAATGGTGTCTCATTTGTTTGTGTGGGTGGAGTACGAATGGAGCAAGTGTGCAATTCAATAGGCAGTGCATGTTTACAAATGTGCTTGCATTTGTGCCTCACCTGCAGTGAAGTGTGCAATCCTCCAATTTGGCTAAAATAAGCTGTGCAAGCAGTTCAGCAAGGTGGAAAGCCCCCAAGGCAAATTTTTGAATTTGTTCATGATGTCTGTAAGCAGCTTTGTGGTAGTGTGCTTTGGGGTACTGTGGTGCCACCTACAGGTCATTTTTCCTTACTGCAGGTTTATGAAACTTAATGTTTAAACTGTATTTTGTGATCAAATCATGGATGTGTGGCTTGTTTGGCTATTTTCTTGCTAAAGGAAGCAAGTTTACCTTTCAAATGGTGTATCATTTGTGTGTGTGGGTGCAGTATGAACGGGGATACAAAAGAATCACTGAAAAACAGTGTTTAGAAATAACAGAATAGATGTATCAGCCCAGGAAAGGAAACACATTAGGATAGGTTCCCAGCAAAGAAGGTCGCCTTGTCATGGCTGATGGGCACACATGAATTGGCCAAATTGTGCACTATCTTCCTTTTTACCTATTTTCTAGAGCATTAATGCAATTGAAATTTCATATATTTCATGTTTGCATGCTATAGCATTACAAAATGCCACTTTATTTGTTAGTTGCATGTGGAGATGGCTACTCTTGGTAAGCCCGTGTTCACACTTGTTCTGTTTGGAAGTGACGTTCAGCCTTTTGATATTTATGTGCATATTAAATATTAACAGAAAAATATATTTGATCAAAATAGTTTCCTAATTGGACCTCTTTACTAACTTTTCTGAAGCTTTACCACCCTAAAAGCATTTCCTTAAAAATAAAATTTTTCCCTGTTGTACCATTCCTGACCACTTGGTGCGCACTCACAATTTGAAGCTGTTATGAATTTCAACTTTATATCACTGGAAAAATTTTTTGGGCTAAAGACAGACACTCCTTTATTTTTAAGAATTTGCTTTTTAAAAGATTTGCTTCACTATTTTGAAAAGTGGGGAGAAAAGTAGGTAAGAATAAGAAGGAAGTGTCGCCTATTCACCATTTGCGCTTTTTTTTTAAAGTCACTTCTCTTTTTTGTCTTGTGGTGTTTGTTGCTGTTTTTATCCAAATACTTAAAAATGGTACATTTGGTTCACAATTTTGCAGTAAAAAATGGTCTTTATCCTTGTCTTTAATGGGTTATTCCCATATCTTAGATCCTATCCCAATATGTAGAAGGTGTATAAATAAAAATATTAACAAATACAGCCAATTAGAAATGTAGCATAGTTCTTCTGATTAGCCAAGTTGCTTATCCCTTATTTGGTGCATTGCAGGAGCTTAGGTAACCACGGTTAAGATCACTACAACTAACTAACTGTCACTATATGCATGCTTGTAACTATGGATACCTAAGCTACTGCTATACCCTACACATGGGGTAAGTGACATAGCTAATCAGAAGAACTATACTACATTTTTAACTGGAGGTAGAGTAGGCAATACCCGTCCTGACTATAGAATAGTGGTGCTGAGATAGCAGTTGTACCCAGTCGTCGATGCCTGATATTTCGGGCTGCACTGATGAAGCCCCTGCACCCAGTGATGGGGGTCTCAGCTGTTACCGCTCTGCATGTGGGAACCGGAGGCAGCGATTTATTAAGTGCTAAGTCTCCTAATAATCTGGTAGCCAAAGCCACATAAAGCTTAATTGTTCCTCGCCTGCCTACTATTATAGTAGTAAAAAAATGCACAAAACACAAGAACAGAGTTAAATTCAACCTAACAACCAAAAAATGTCATTTTTCCTCACCTCTGACACCCGAAAATTGGGTCTGAAAAAAATATGTGTCTATTAATTCGTTCGGTTGTCAACTTTAGCAAAATATTATTTTATATGTTTAAAAAAATAAACCTAAAAGATAAAAATTAAAGGGTATTCACTTTTTTTTTAAGTCTATTTTTTTTTCACCTGCTTTGGACTCTGTTCTCCACTAGGTGTCAGAAAACAGCAGGAAAAGAAAAGCCACTGAAAAATGTTAGAAGTTCACCAGCGCTTTGGGTGATCTATGGGGGTGACTTTCTATAATGTGCACTTGAACTTTTCCCTGCATTTAACCTATTAACTTTCCACTATGGAAAACAACTGTATAAATGAAAAAAAAAAAAAGCTTTGAAAAAAAGAATGAAGTAATAATAATACTAAAAATAATAATAATAATAATAATAATAATAATAAAAAATAATATTAATATATATAGATATATATGTGTGCGTAAACATAAATCTATATATACACATACAATCACAATTAGCTATATTGTTTTTATTACTCTGATAATTTTATTATATATAAATTATCTAAATAAAATAATTATTAGATCATATTTATTATTATTTTATTTATATATCTTATATATGATAAAATTATCAGAGTAATAAGAACAATATAGCTAATTGTGATTGTATGTGTATATATAGATTTATATTTACGCACACATATATATCTATATATATTAATATTATTTTTTATTATTATTATTATTATTTTTTTAGTATTATTACTACTTCATTCTTTTTTTCAAAGCTTTTTTTTTCATTTATATATGTTGTATGCATATAATGTATATATCAATTGAACAGATAAATATTATTACAATTATTATTATTATTATTTTATACCACATATAAATATCAGAGGTGAACAAGCTAATAGTATGACTATTAGTATTATTTTTATTATTATTAGCAGTAATTATTTTTATTTTATTTTGTTTATTTTTATTTAGTATTTTATTGCTACTTATTTGTTATATATTTTGAATTATTCTATTATTATTTCTCATTGTATTGCTATTATTTTCATTATTATCTTTTAGTGTATTATTAGTCATTGTAGACTATAAATAATTTCGCAATAGCAAACGCATAAGGATGAACATGATGGACTATTTTTTTTTTTTTCAACCCATATAACCATATAAAAATTACATCCATAACAATTATCAATAATATTTTATTAGCAATATTTGTTTGTGCTCGTATAAATACTATTATTATTTTTATTGATCATTACTGTAATTACCATTATTATTAGTATTATTATTATTTCTTTTTATTTAATTATTATTAATTCAATTTTTTTAAACAATTTCATTATTAATGATATATTTAATTATTATAATTTTCTGCCTCCTTTTTGTTTGTCGCTGCTATTTTTCCAGGTTGATAAGATTCTCACCTTTCTTGTTCTTCTCCATGTTTAGGTCCGCCATAATAACAGGTGTATATTTCCCGACAAGTGTTCTTGCAGACATGCTGGGAAGGATTATGCTCCGGGGGAGACAGTGAACCAGGATTGTAACACATGGTAAATATATGGAGCTGATTAGATGCCGCTAACACTAAACATTGGGAGACAATTATTAAAACTGTCTTTGTGGGCCATGGAAACCAATCACGGCACAGTTTTCATATTACTAGAGCGGTTTAAGAAATGAAAGCTGCACTGTGATTGGTTGTTATGAGCAACCAAGACAGTTTTGACAGTCAGTCCTATCCTCCTTTCCAATTTCACGAGAAGACCCCTTGCTCTCAACATACAATTGAGAGTCTGGGCTGGTCTCAGGACCATAATAAGGCTGTTGGTACCCCTGAGGTCATGCTCTAGTGTTCCAAGTGAATGGCATAAGAAAGGGCCAACAAGGATATGATCTATCACAACCCTCACATAGAGGAGAGAAGGGTTCCCAACAAATGTTTCCACCAGAACGTCACAGACGGGAATGTGGATAGGTGACATTCCCTCCCCGAAGCCTGGGTAGAGCCCGGCTTTGGGTAGGTCTTGCTCCTAGCAGCCACCTGTGAGACTAAGAACTCGATCTTGAACGTTCCATCCTGAAGGAGAACAAGGAGTTGTGGAAACCTGATGACCACACATTTCGGCTCAAGATCCCAAACTCTACCTGATCTCCTAATCACAGCCACCTAATGAAAAGCTGGCCATGTCTGTGGAAAGTGATTTTTGACAAAGTCTATGGGGAGTCTAAGGCCCATCTTACATAATCTGTTTGTTCTCAAGATCAAGTAGAGTCTCGTCTGGTCTCAGGACCTTATTAAGCTTGTTGGTTGGTTGTTTTAACGCATGGACACATTTTTTTCCTAAGAGTTCGAGATTGTGACCTTATACTGAAGAGTTCTCCAGGTGTGTGGATGGTCCTTTTTGCTGACATCTATGTAAAATGTATGTTATTTGGCCATGTGAGTGGATGGACCTTACTTTTAAAGCCTACATGAGTTGGCCATGTTTGTGTTTGGACCTTTTTCCTGATATCTATGGGAAGGCTATGTGAGTTGGCCATGTGTGCTGATGGACCTTTTTTCATGATATCTATGGGAAGTCTATGTGAGTGAGTCATTTGTGAGGATGGACCTTTCTTTTGAAGCCTATGTGAGTTGGCCATGTGTGCTGATGGACCTTTCTTTTGAAGTCTATGTGAGTTTGCCAAGTGCGTGGATGGTCCCTTCTTTTGAGGTCTATGTGAGTTGGCCATGTGTGTGGAACAACCTTTTTGCTGAAGTCTATTCAAGTTGGCCATGTATATGGATGGACTTTTTTTTGCTAAAGTCTATTCGAAGTCTATGTGAGTTGGCCGTGTGTGCGAATGGACTTTTCTCTTGAACTCTATGTGAGTTGTTTATGGGTGTGGATGGATCTTTTTTTTCATGATATCTACAAGAAGTCTATGTGAGTTGGTCATTTATGAGGATGAACCTTTCTTTTGAAGTCTATGTGAGCTGGCCATGTGTGTGGAACAACCTTTTTTCTGAAGTCTACTAGACGTCTATGTGAGTAGGCCGTGTGTGTGGATGGACTGTTCTGTTGAAAATTCCATTTGGAACTATGGAGATAGAGGAACCAAAGACCATAGACTTCAAAAGAGAGTAATTCGCATAGTTGGCCATCTCATCACAGCTGGAAAAGGCCATCAATCAGTGATCAGAAAAGCCCTGTCTTCTCTACCATGTTTGGACTGTTAGCGGACATGGCCACGAAGACTGAAAACGACTCCTTCTGTACATTACACCTTATCTTGTAATTCGTGAACTAACATCTTTTCAAGGTCAAAATAAAGGTGACCATTCATATAAGGATATAGGAGGTCCAAATTGATGTAAGCCAAAACATCTGATTCCCAGGTTAAGCAACGTCATCAACTTTATCAACATTTTTTTCTCTATGGTCGTGAGTCTGCGAACGATCTTTACATGAAGGAATGTTCACAGAAAATTACGAGGGAGATCTTTTGGTCCTTCGTTCTGATTTTTGTTGTGGACTTTGTTGTCCCACTCGCTGTAATAGATGGAAAACATATTTCCATTCTGATCCCTTTAACACTAAATCAAGCATTAATTTGGAAATGTGTCAGGGTATAATGGCCTAAAAATTACTCAGAGACAGTCATATGGTGTTTCTGAATCATCCTAAATTGGTCACATGGGATTAATAATGCATTTTACTATGTGTACCCCATAAATTGCAGCATTATGACCTGCGTGTCCTACGGGCTAGTTGTTAAAGGAATTGTTTTACATGAACGTCACCAAAACAGCTGTTGTTTTTCTATGTTCTGGATCTCTGTAAACCAATGCATATATAATGTCTATCTATCTATTATCTATCTATCTATCTATCTATCTATTATCTATCTATTATCTATCTATTTATCTATCTACTGTATCTATCTATCTATCTATCTATCTATCTATTATCTAACTATTATCTATCTATTTATCTATTATCTATCTATCTATTTATCTATCTATCTATTATCTATCTATCTATTATCTATCCATCTATTTATATATCTATCTATTATCTATCTATCTAGTTATCTATCTATTATCTATCTATCTATTATCTATCTATATCTATCTATTATCTATCGATCTATCTATATCTATCTATTTACTGTATCTATCTATTATGTATCTATCTATCTATCTATCTATCTATTATCTATCTATCTATCTATCTATCTATTATCTATCTATTTATCTATCTATCTATCTATGTATTATCTATCTATTTATCTATCTATCTATTATCTATCTATCTATTATCTATCTATTTATCCATCCATCTATTTATATATCTATCTATTATCTATCTATCTAGTTATCTATCTATTATGTATCTATCTATTTATCTATCTATCTATTATCTATCTATCTATCTATCTATCTATCTATCTATTATCTATCTATTTATCTATCTATCTATCTATCTATTATCTATCTATCTATTTATCTATTATATATCTATCTATTATCTATCTATCTATTTATCTATCTATTTATCTATTATATATCTCTCTAATTATCTATTATCTATCTATCTATCTGTTATCTATCTATTATTATTATTATGCATTTATATAGCGCCATTTATTCCATGGCGCTTTAGATGTGAAAAGGGGAAATATAGACAAGTACAATAAACATGTGTAAGACAAGGGACACACAAGTACATAAGGAGAGAGGACCCTGCCCGCGAGGGCTCACAGTCTACAGAGATGGGTGAGGATACAGTAGGAGAGGGTATCTCTCTACCTGTTATCTATCTATTTATCCATCTATCTGTCTTTCTATTATCTATCTATCTATGTACAGTATCTATCTATCTATTATCTATCTGTCATCTATCTATCTATTATCTATCTATCTATCTATTATCTATCTATCTATCTATCTATCTATCTATCTATCTATCTATCTATTATCTATTTATCAGGGCTTGAGGTTTATGTTTTGCCTTAAAATTGTCTCTTGCTTAACAATCCACTTTTCTATCCTAATGCACCAAAATAAATACGGCCAATTTAATATAAATTCTTTTTTTCAGTGAATGTCGTGGTAGAACATGGGAATGTACGAAAAATATTTGTGATGGCACCTGCTCCGCCATTGGAGTGTCACACTTCTTCACATTTGATGGGATGGTTTACAACTTCCCTGGAGACTGCCAGTATGTATTAGTTCAGGTAAGACTTGTTCAGGCAAAGTGTAGCTGTTTTTTCAATAGAACATGTAGCAGAATGTCTGTGTCTGACTCTAGTTCCTCACACTACCTTCTCCATCGAATTTTATAAGCACCAACTGTCATATCCTATCTCAGTAATGTGAAAATATGCTTTTACTAAATGTAGAATTTATCCATGTATTGAGAATGAACATTCAGGCCTAAAGAAGAAAAAGACACAGAAAGAACACACAGTATGACAAACGTGCATGAATACTCTGTTGTAAAATATATGTAACAGTAAGCAGCAAGTACTAGTAAAAGATGTTAATAAAACCAGGGTATTTAGTTGATACGTTTTTTGCAAAAAATGTATACTAAGCCACTCCACCACGTCACGGTAACCCTTTTCGGAGCAGTCCTATCTAATATATTTAAAACCTGATCATGTGATCAATACCTTCATGAGCAGGGTTCAGAAAGGTGCTGCCCGGTATGGGCACAATGGGCAAAATGGCTTTTTATGTGCGTGTCCCAAAGGAGAGAGGCGGGGATCTTCCAAAGCTTGCATAAGCAAGAAATCAACAGATTCAGAACACATGAGACACGCACAAAAATGAACCAGTCAGTAAGAAGAAACTAGATTTCTCTAATAAGATATATTTCTAAGCTCCTTATTTTCATGTGTTCTATTGACTTATGAAATATAAAATAAATTGACGGTTACACTTTAAAGGGAATCTATCACCAGTTTTTTTCACCTAATCTGAGAAAAGCATAATGTAAAGACAGAGACCCTGATTCCAGCGATGTGTTACTTACTGGGCTGCTTCCTGTAGTTTTGATAACATCACTGTTTTATTAGTAGTAAGTCTTATATATCCTAGTGTGGAGTGGAGGAGTCGGTTGTTGGTAGAGATGTTTGGAGTGTTGATCTGTGACTGTTGCTTGGAGTTTTTGTTGTTTGCAATCCTTCATTCTCTCCTTTTGTGTTTACCTACCTGTTCTCCCCAGTGTTCCCATCTGTTGTCTGTGAGCGCATATTTGTATGATTGGTATTTTCCTTTATCCCTGTACATCTTCCCTTGTTTCCCTGATTTGTGTATATTCATACACTATTTCTCCGCACTTGACTGGGTGGAGGAAGGGGGCAGATATAGGGCTGATTCAGGAGTTCTGCAAGGTATGTGGCCCCGGTGTCTTCACCATCAGAAGTAATCCGGAGAGCAGGGATAGCTAGGGCATCCCTAGTGTTAAGGACAGGGAAGGAGCCCCTGGCCCTGGGTAATCTGATAACAGAATTGTGATAAGAACATTATCAGTAGAGGACTAGTTTATCTGCTGCTATCTAGTCGTCCATATTCTTGAGCTCTGCATAACCCCACCAATGATTGACAGCTTTCTGCCTATGCACAGTATACACAAAAAGCTGCCAATCAGTGGTGTGGGCAGGGTTACTAGCAGCCCAGTAAGTGATGTATCACTGGAATTTCTGCTCTCAGATTAGGAAGCAAAAACCTGGAGGCAAATTTCCGTTAAGACATAGCATTACACCAATGTGTTAAGAATGCCTCATTACACTCTTATTTAATAAAAGGTTCTCTTATAGGATTTCTGTGGTGGTGAACCAGGAAGTTTCCGTATCCTTGCAGGTAATGTTGGTTGTGGATTCACTGGAGACAGATGTTCCAAGAAGATCACAATTCTCTTTAGAAATGGAGAAATTGAGCTAGAAAATGAGCAGGTTTGTACAAAGGAGTAGGCTGAAATCACAGATTCACAGAAATGACTCAAAATTAGCCTCTCTCAATACAAAAATGTTAATGTCTTATATAATATCATAAAACAATAAAAAATAATAAAAGTGCAGCGTGCCTATAACAGCGCACCATGTGGTTAGGTATGGTATTGCAAGTAATAATTTATAAGGAACAGTACCTGCTAAAGGACCAGAATAAGACCTCTTATTATGTTGTCGTATCAATCCTCTCACATGCTGATGCCTCAATACTATCCTTAAAAAGGGTTGTCCAGTGTAAGTAACACTTTTTTATAACAGGTTCCCTACTAAGCGATGTAGTCATGTCTGCATTATTCCCAGAACCCCGATCAAGTGTTATCCACAGCCCCCTCATAATTTTCAACTTCAGCTTACCTATAGTGTTAGCCCCAGTTCCCCACTAAAAGTGTCAGTCCCAGTGCCCCTCTAAGTATGATCACCTTTGCCACACTAAATGTTGGCCCCATTTTCATCGAAATGTCAGCCCTAGTGACCCCCTAAATTTCAACCCCAGTGCTTCCCAAAAGCGTCATTCTCAGTTCCACCCTAAATGTCAGCCCCAGTTCCCCATAAAGTTTGAGGTCCAGTACCCCTTCTAGTGTAAGCCACAATGACCCCTCTAGTGTAAGCCATGGTGCCCCTCTAGTACAAGCCCCAGTGAACTTTCTAGTGTAAGCCACAGTGCCCCCTCTAGTTCAAGTTCAAGTCCACTCTAGTGTAAGTCACAATGTCCCTCGCTATCAGTGTGCCCCAGTGTTGTCTCTAGTGTAAACCACTCCACTGTGTCCTCTAATATAAGACATGATGTCCTCCATAGTTGTCAGTCCTAATAACTTCTCTAATATAAGCCATGGTGTCCCCCTTAGTTGTCAGTCCTTATAACTCCTCTAGTATAAGTCATGGTGTCCTCCCTAGTTGTCAGTCCTAATAACTCCTCTAGTATAAAGTAAGTCATGGTGTCCCCCCTAGATGTCAGTCCTAATAACTCCTCCAGTATAAGACAAGGTGTCCCCCCTAGTTGTCAGTCCTAATAACTTCTCTAGTATAAGCCATGATGTCCCCCCTAGTTGTCAGTCCTAATAACTCCTTTAATATAAGCCATGGTGTCCCCCTTAGTTGTCAGTCCTTATAACTCCTCTAGTATAAGTCATGGTGTCCTCCCTAGTTGTCAGTCCTAATAACTCCTCTAGTATAAAGTAAGTCATGGTGTCCCCCCTAGAGGTCAGTCCTAATAACTCCTCCAGTATAAGACAAGGTGTCCCCCCTAGTTGTCAGTCCTAATAACTTCTCTACTATAAGCCATGGTGTCCCCCAAGTTGTCAGTCCTAATAACTCCTCTAGTATAAAGTAAGTCATGGTGTCCTCCCTAGTTGTCAGTCCTAATAACTTCTCTAGTATAAGCCATGGTGTCCCCCAAGTTGTCAGTCCTAATAACTCCTCTAGTATAATCCATGATGTCCCCCCAAGTTGTCAGTCCTAATAACTCCTGTAGTATAAGCCATGGTGTCCTCCCTAGTTGTCAGTCCTAATAACTTCTCTAGTATAAGCCATGATGTCCTCCCTAGTTGTCAGTCCTAATAACTCCTCTAGTATAATCCATGATGTCCCCCCAAGTTGTCAGTCCTAATAACTCCTGTAGTATAAGCCATGGTGTCCTCCCTAGTTGTCAGTCCTAATAATTTCTCTAGTATAAGCCATGGTGTCCTCCCTAGTTGTCAGTCCTAATAACTTCTCTAGTATAAGCCATGGTGTCCCCCAAGTTGTCAGTCCTAATAACTCCTCTAGTATAATCCACGATGTCCCCCCAAGTTGTCAGTCCTAATAACTCCTCTAGTATAAGCCATGGTGTCCTCCCTAGTTGTCAGTCCTAATAACTCATCTAGTATAAGCCATGGTTTCCCCCTAGGTGTCAGTCCTAATAACTTCTCTAGTATAAGCCATGGTGTCCTCCCTAGTTGTCAGTCCTAATAACTCCTCTAGTATAAGCCATGGTGTCCTCCCTAGTTGTCAGTCCTAATAACTCCTCTAGTATAAGCCATGGTTTCCCCCTAGGTGTCAGTCCTAATAACTTCTCTAGTATAAGTCACAGTGTACCACCTAGATGTCAGCCCCAATGCCCCTCTAGTGCTAGACCCAGTGCCCTTTCCTACTTGTTCCCCTCGGGTGTTAACCTCAGTTAACAGCCTGACTCCTCTCCTCCCATGCACTTTCTCCTCCGTAATGCATCCCTTACCCCTCCACCATACAATTACAGTCTTGTTCTTCCACACCATGTCCACCCACCTCCATCAGGAGTCAGGAGTGGATTTCTCTCTTTATTTCCTGAAACTTTGTACTGCCACTTGATGATTGACTGTGATGGGAAGGGACTCAATGGAAGGGCAAGCATGGATCCCTTAAATATTATGTTAACGTCAATTTTGGTAGTACCACCTCTGCCAGCATATTGTGAGTCTCACAGTCCTTCGAGTTTGGTCACAAGAAGTGTCTCTTTGCCTGGAGGACCTTTTCGTGTCCTACATTACATGGACAATCAGTGATTTTAATAGACATTGTGTCATGCTTCATTTCTTCTTTGGAGGGGCTCCAGGGCGTTAAAACATTTATTGCCCTATTTCCCCATAGATTACATCGGATGTGCTGTACTCACGTGGACCAGTTTTGGTGCGCCCACCCACCGAAATTGTGAATTTGGCTCCTATACACATTAATAACAAAACTTACTGCTTGATTCAGATAAATGACCTCATGAAGATCAGTTATCGGAAGGTGTCGAATGACAATTTTGGTGCTCATAGGACCCATACAGTTAGTATGAGAATGAGCATGTGTCCTGGCTGATATGGGTCCTGTTCACACCTGTCAAGGACTTTGATACGATGCACAGGTGTGCATGAAATGGCCATTGACCCCAACACCTGCTTATTCTCCATACTCAAATTTTTGGCATTTAGAAGTTAATAAACCATTGGATCCAATACTGAGTGTTGGATGTTTTCCTGTTATTTGTGACTTACGCTGTAGTTTATGAACTTTGTTTATAATCCCTCGAGCGCCTCTCGTTAGGATTTCTTAGCTTGCTCCATTTTTCGAGAAATGACTTCAACAATTATTTTTCGGAGTGTGTAGATATCGAGACATTTTTGTACATGTTCTTTGTAGGTGACATGGCTGTAGATCTGAGGTTCCTCACAAGATGCCTTAACCATATCTGGTGGCACCACCTTTACCACCCACTTAGTTCAGACTCTTCTGTATTCTGTGTACGGATATGTTCATCCCGACCTTTCCACTTTAGCTTGAGATATGCCAAGATCAGTGGCCTAAGTTGATCAACTTGTGAATAAAAGGGATTTTGAGATAGATACTCTGACAGGAGATGTTTATATTATATGTGTAGGCCATCAAGTGGTTGTGATAAATATTTCTGCCTACCAAGAACTTTTTCAGCATGTCAAGTTATGAGGAACCTGCAGCAGGTTTTTCTACCCCAAACTAATGACATGTAAGCAAAGTAGAATTTTTCTGGTAATGACCTTCAAGAACAGAGGCATTGGTGCTGCTCTTCTTGCTTTCCTGCCTCCCTCTTTCTTTCTCTGCCCTACCGCCGCCCTCTGATCAGTGACTGACAGATCACTCTTGTTTGAGTCATGTGCTTCTCCTGCCCAAAAATTCATGCACACTCCATCATACCCTGGGATGGCACATATGTAGATCAACAGTCTGGCTCTCAAAGTCATCAGGACCTTACTCGTGCATGAGTCGCCCCAGGGAATGACGTTGCGAGCGTGAGATCTCAGGCAAAGGATTCAAGTTACTTAGACAAGAGTGACCTATCAGTCAATATCCGGAGGCCATCGACAGGGCAGAGATAGAATGAGAGAGGCAGGAGCGCTGTAAGTGCAGTTCTAGACCCTCTGCATTAGCGTTAAGATTGTACAAGGGATTTCTAAAAATTGGATAATCACTTTTCCAACAGCAAAAGTATGAATTCAATAAGAAAAACCTGTTGACAGGTTTCCTTTGATTAATTCAATTTTGTATGCGGAGTTGTTAAAATTCTTTACAAAATTTGTGGTCTCTAGAGTTGAGTGAGTTGGTCCGAGATAAACTGAATTCACCTCGATTTTACAAAAAATTTGGATTCACTGGAATCTAAATTTTTTCATGATTAGTTACTGGCAAAATTAACAAAATGGCAACGACTAGAGTTGAGCGACTTTAGTCGGATCGGGCTTCATGAAACAAAATTTGTTTCAGATGAAACTGGTCCGACTAGGGCAAAAAAAGTTGGAGTTTCGTCCGAAACCCGACCCCAATGCAAGTCAATGGGGAATAAAAGTCGGCATTGAGTGGATGAATGTTATCCGCTCAATGCCGACTTTTATTCCCCATTGACTTGCATTGGGGTCGGGTTTCGGACGAAACTCCGACTTTTTTTTGCCCTAGTCGGACCAGTTTCATCTGAAACAAAATTTCTTTCATGAAACCCGATCCGACTAAAGTGGCTCAACTCTAGCGACGACCCCAATTCGGTCAAATCATTTTCTATGGTCCAGTCCAGCCTTTTTCAGTTCAGTGAGGTCTCTTCTTTAGCAGCTGGCATCTTCAGTACAGCAAATCGATATGACTAGGCGTTCCGTCACATCATATCGTGTCTCATCCGGCGACGTCATGATCCTGAAGGGGCTAGTCTGTGCCAGAGGATCTAAAGGAAGAGGCGATATCGGTCAAAAGACGATGACTGGACCAACAACAACGACGTTGCACCTGATTGCTACTATTCCATTCCCTCAAGGGGCTTGGGACCACCCTTGTCCTCATGGTTTGGTTTCTAGCAGTTGGATCATACGTTAATGGTGCACTGGTGATGAATGTTGTTTATGGGACAGTCCCTTTAAATTCAAGATCTGGTAAGGAATTTCCCAAAATTTCCCCCCTCCATATATGAGTTTGAGATAATGTGGAAGAGATGTAATTCATGTTGGGTGGCAGGAGCCAATGTCTGAAGAGCCGTACATTAATTTCACCATATTTCATCTTCTTCAGGTCTATATCCGGAAACCTCTGAAGAGTCATATTGGTTTCAACATACAAGAGTCTGGTAACTACTTTATTTTGACACTTGGAAGTGAAATATCCATTACATGGGACAAAGGGAAGAGAGTCTACGTCACTTTGAAGGGAACCTTGAGGGTAATTTGCTTTTAATTATTATTTTTTTCTATTATATTACTTTTTTCTTTAAAAAAAAAAGTGTAGGAAACACCATTGACTTAAATAAAAGCAACCTGTTATCAATTGTGTATAGTGGTGTATGTGTTTTTAAATTATTTATTAAATAAATGGTTCTCTTTCTGGCCACAGCTTCCCTTTAAGTCGAATATAAAATATCTTTTTTCAACATTTCTTAATTTTAATCAGATTTTTGTTTTCTCTTTTTGAGATCCCATCTTGGCTCGTTGTGTTTGGCTGCATAAGATCATTTAAAGTGTGATCGGTGTGTGATATAGGTGTTCTGTCCTGTTGGATTTTGCCTTTCTCCTTCGGCGTGCTCTCGTCTTTGTTAAGGTGTTAAACCTCCGGTGTCAGCCAATGTGCTACAGTGATTGACAGGTGACCTCTGCAATATATCTGCACCAGACGTGACCCGCGAAACACACACTATAGCCGTCATTTCTGACTAAGCTCTTATTTATTACTCTTGACTTCTCTCCTTTTTTTCTCACTTGAAACATTTGACTTTAGAACATTATTGTTACGTCTGTTTTCAATTTGACATCATCCTAAGCGCAGCGGTGTACCCTCATCACCCCCTCGTCGTTAATGTCCCTGATATATTTGCCCACTGGACTGAATATAGTGTATTTGTGTAAATTTAGGTGAAATATGGGATTTTTTTTTCACTTTTCAAAGTCAGCCTAAATCAGGAATCCCCAACCAGTGGCTCATGACGTGTGGCTTGCGAGACCGTGATGTATGGCTCGCGAATGTATGCTCAGACCAGTGTTACTCTCATCTGTATTGGCGCCCACACGGGGCAATTATTAATTGTTAGGAGGCACTTAGGACACTAAAGATAATATTACTTGATGCAGTGTAACGTGGCACTGGGCAGTAGCTGTGGGCGAGGCACGTATCTTTCATGCCCCAGCTGTCATGCACAGTGTGGGAAGACTAAGTGCAACACGAAGGGTTGAGGGGAAGGAAGCCCAAATGCTAGGGAAAAGGGGAATGAAGACCCCTAGGCAGATCTAATAGCACCCTGTCTACCCTACCGTCCCTATATTGGTTCCACACCAATCGCCGAGCAGGAAACCTAAGCCCTGTGTATCCCTAGAGCTAGGCCCTGAGTAGCAAAGGGGCGGGATGAGCACTGGTCAGTTCCCACAGTACACTAAAGACAAGAAGGGAGACAAACAAGGGGGAGAAACTTAACTTGAGCAAACTCTAGAGAGGTAACACCAAACGTCCTCCAAGAGCACCAGAGAGGAAGTTAGCCGACTGCTATAGCTCCAAGCCTTCACAAGGGAAAATGTGAGTATCACCGGCGACTCTCTGAAGCAGACTGGGAGTCTATAAACACCCAGGTCCAGGTGTGTCAATTAGAGCCGGAGGGAGGTTGTCACTGGGTCTAAAAGTCAGAAGGATTAAGAAGGCATCTGCAATACCTAACACAAAGACCTTCTGGAGCCAGATGCAGAGTGACTATTGCATCTGACATACCCGTGATACAGCACTCTACATGAAGACTGAGGTCCTGTCTTAGTGTGTGGGCTTCATCTATGAGCGCGTTACGCCCTTGCGGGCCGCATGTTGCTGATGACTTTTCTTGGCCAGGACCACATTTTGAAGACTTCAATGAGAGAGGCCACTTGTCAAAAATAAACTTTTTGCTGTATGATAATTTGGTGTGGTTTAGGTACAAAACAAAAGATAGCGGGTACACGACTTAATGAAGGTTTCCTTCCACACACGGAAGATTTTCACAGTCTCAGTTCCTTTCTGTTAAGTCACTTGGTTTCTTTCTCCACTAGTTCACCTTCCTTCACCACAACCCTTGCACAGTACTACAGTCCAGTAAGAGAGAGACCTACTCTCAATCCGCGGTCCCGCATCCCCTTACCTCCTAAGGGAACTCGTTTGCCAATATGGCCGGTACTTAGTTTCTTAGCTTGGAACTCCAGCTCAGGGCATTCTCTTAGTGTCACGTTCCCTGTTCCATTCGGGCCCATTACCTCTGAGTTATAACCTTTGGGCCATAAGCTAAGCGTGCTGTCCCAGGAACCATTTCCGGTGCACCACTTCTGTATTTCTGCTCTTTCTGCTCAGTATCGCGCTATCCACTGCCTCCGTCTCCACTCACGTCCGGGAAAAAATAGTTTTAAAAAACATGAAAAATTTTTTAAAAAATCCTAAAAGTTCAAATCACCCTTCTTGCCCCCACTGAAAATAAAAATATATAAAAATTAAAAAAATGCACACATGTGGGGTATCACTGCGTTTAGACAAGTCCAATCTATCAAAATTTAAAAACAGTTAGCCTGATCGGTAAACGCCATAAACGGAAAAAAAATTAAAAATTGACAAAATTACCTTCTTTGTTGTCACCTAATTTCCAGGAAAAATGCTGTAACAAGCGATCAAAAACTCATATGTATCCCAAATTTCACCCCAATTGGAATTTTTTTTCCAATTTTCGAGTACACTCGATATGGTGTCAAAGTACAACTCGTCCTACAAAAAACAAGCCCTTATATCTTTATGTGGACACAAAAAGAAAAGAGTTACGGCTCTGGGAAAAAGAGGAGGAAAAACACAAAAGCGGAAATTGGCCGTGTTGTGAAGGGGGTAAGAATTGTAAAATTTTGGAAGAAAATATTAGTAGCAAAAATTTTACCAAAATTTTATATCATATTTATTTTCCATTTTTTAACTCATTTTTCTTTAAAAAATTGTAAATTCATAAATGTTAAATAAAGAAAAAAGAAAATAACATAATCTCAGTGTCAAGTTTGTGATAGGATGAGGAAGCGTGCCGGTTCTCAATAATCGTAAAAACAAAACACTCAATCCAATAGATCTATATATTATGATGGTTTAACTAATTTTTGAAAAATATGTATTTTTCTCCTATTTTTTTTTCCTCCCAGAACAAAGTCTGTGGTTTATGTGGAAACTTTGATGGAATTCAAAACAACGATTTGATGAGTAGTAATAATCAGGTGGAAAATAACCCGAGTAACTTTGGAAATTCTTGGAAAGTGAAGCCTTTTTGTGCTGACGTTGCAGTGGTGAGTAGAAGGAACGCATTATAACAATTTCAAAAGCAGTTCATCAAAGCTTTAAGATCTGGTTTAATTTTTTTTGTTGTTAAATTTCTGAAAAATATACTTATTATTTTCGATTTTTACGGTATAATATTTTACATTACTTTTACATTTTTAAATAAAAAAATACAAATGCATTATTTTAAATGAATGAATTCGATTAACATTAATTTGTAAATAGGTATAATACATTTTTGCATAATTGATTTTGGACATATTTTACTGTTCCGTTACTGAAGATTTTTTTTTTAAATCTTTTTTTGTGCATCATTTCTTTTAGAACATATTTAATATATTCAAGAATTACAAAGAATGAAGCAAGTGAATGATATATTTAATCTCTTAAAGGCAATATGTCAACAGGTTTTTGTATCTCCTGCTGAGAGCAGCTGTAAGGGAAGAGACCCTGATTCCAGTGATGTGTCGCTTAATTTACTGCTTGCTGTAGTTTTAATAAAAATCTCTGTTTTCTCTTCTGCAGATCTTACAGTTCTCTGAATGCTGAGACCTGCATATCCCCACCTACACTACCAATTGGCAGCTTTCTCTGTATAACCCCGCCCTCCACCACAGATCGGTAGATTTCTCTGTATAACCCCGCCCTCCTCCACTGATTGGTAGATTTCTCTGTATGACCCCAACCTCCACCACTGATTGGCAGCTTTCTGCCTATGCATAGAAAGATGCCAATCAGTGCTGGGGGTGTGTTTGGATTACATTGCAGCAGGTTTACTAGTCCTGTAGCGATAATCTCCTGCTGATAAAACAGTGATTGTATCAAAACTACAGCAAGCAGCCCAGTAAGTGACACATCGCTGGAACTGGGTCCTCTGCTTTCACAAAAACCTGGTGACAGATTCCCTTTAATGCAGATTAAATCAGTGATGGAGAACCTCGAAGTGTGTGGAGCAGGCTCAGGAACTGGGCCTGCTCCATACAGGGCAAATGCTGGCTGCATTACACAGCTGACATCTTACCAACAAGTTTTTAACCTTTTTCATTTTTTTTTTAGATCACGGCCATTACGAACATGCCGCTGTGTCAAGGCAATGCCCTGAAACAAGCTGCGGTGGAAAATGCCTGCGATATTTTATGGGATGACATCTTTAAAGATTGCCATAAACTGGTAAAGTGTTTTTTTTTTGTTACTTGTTGGAGATATCTATTTTTCTTCGATAAATTGTTGATTCTACTGGGAAAATTGTAACGCATGCTCAAGTGCCATTTAGATTTTGGGTCCTGTGTTCTTACACGGCCCAGATGCTTCACATCATATTTTTCCCCAACAGGTGGATCCAATACACTACCATGATGTCTGCACTTATGACACGTGTATCTGTGAGTCCATCGGGGACTGTGCGTGCTTCTGTGACTCCATCGCAGCGTATGCTCATGCTTGCGCTCAGGAAGGAGTTCACGTGCAGTGGAGGTCATCTCGCTTTTGTCGTAAGTAGAAGTAAAAAAAATCTCATATATTATCAACTCCTGGTATCAAAGGTTTACATATACACTTTATGGAAAAAAGTATGTGCCCCCCTACACATTCCACCCGCAGGAGTTTTTCTGGCCTTTCAAACTACATCCATACACATTAATATGGAGTCGGTCCTTCTGCAGATATAACGGCTCCTGCTCTTTCTGGGAAGTGTTTCGACAAGATTTTGGAGGCGTCTGTAGGAATTTCGTACCCCATCATCCTGAAGAGCATTTGTGATGTCAGACACTGATGGTGGGGAGAAGCCTGGTTCATAATCTACATTATAGATGTTGGCTAGGGCTGATGACCTGGCTCTGTGCCACCGGTCATGTTCTTCCTTCCAAACACCCCGACTGTGGACCGTATGGACCTTGTGCACTGGGTAAAGTCATGGGGATCAGGAAAGGGTCTTCTTCAAATTGTTCCCACAAAGCTGAAGCTACCACTGTCCACAATGTCTTGTGCTGAAGCATTAAGATTTACCATCATTAGAACTAAGGGCCCAATGCCGACCCCTGATAACAGCCCATAGCATTATCCTCCGACACCAAACTGTACAGTGGGCACAATGCAGTCAGGGGGTAACGTTCTCCTGGAATCACCAAACCCAGATAGAGAAGTGCGATCCATCACTGTAAAGAACACATCTCTTCCAGAGTCCAGTGGTGGCAGCTTTACACTACCCCATCCGACTCTCAGCATTGTGCTTGGTGATGTAAGGCTGCACACGGCTACTCTACCATGAAGCTGCTGTCGGGGACGCAGTGTTTGTGCTGATGTTATTACCAGAGAAGGTCTGGACTCAGCAGTTATGTCCAAATACTTATGTTAATTCGCTATATATGTGATGCCTCTTATTGCTAACATTTGGTTGTGTTTCCTGAATATAGCACAGAGTTGTGAAGAGAAGAATGTGAAGGAGCTGGACTATGTGTGTGAATGGAGATATAACAGTTGTGCACCAGCTTGTCCAGTGACCTGCCAACACCCCGAACACACAAATTGCCCCCTTAAATGTGTGGAAGGCTGCCATGCCCACTGCCCTCCTGGTAAGTTCTCCGTTGATAGATGCCTTTAAAATATTACAAGAACACTTTGGTGAAGGATGAAGGAGGAACCTCGTGGGCAGGACAATGTGCATTAGTTGAACTGAGGACCTCTAGTGGCTAGTAGGTGTGTATGAATGTACGGCTATTTAGTTCCTCACATGGGGGTGTTGATATGGCCCAGGTTCTGCATGATATAAATCAACTACTATTTAAAGGGTAGATATTCCTTTGCCACCACATTGTAGTTTGGCTTGGACAAGTCCTTTAAGCTTAACATTTATTACAATTGTATTTTTGTGTTTTTTACGGGATAGTAGACGTTTGGTGTAAATTAGAAATGTGGACACCTAAGACTCCTTATTCATCATTGTTGTTTCTCCAGTTTTCTAGAGTAATTGCCTTTTTTTTATTAGCGACTTCATGATTTGTACTTTACTCTCTATACATTTTGCCCCACTTTTTAAGTTACCTTTCTTTTTTAATTTTTTATCTTTTTTTATTTTTGCTTATCCAGATGTTTCGGACAGATTCAGGACATTTTTTTTTTCATCAGATTATTTTTATGGAGTTTTTCAAAATGATAACTTTTACCAAATTTTTCATTTTTTTTTTAACTCTCCACTTCCATCCCTGCCTCAATTTTTTTGTCCGGAAGAGTATACGACTTCATTTTTAGACTTTTTTTTTAAAGGATTTGCCATCCTTTAAACATTTGCACATTTCTGTCTGCCTGGAGATAAAAGGGTTGTCCCAAAATCACAAACTATCCCCTATCCACAGGATAGCAGATAAGGTTCTGATCTATAATAGGGCAGCACGGTGGCTCAGTGGTTAGCGCTGCAGCCTTGCAGTGCTGGCGTCCTGGGTTTGAATCCCACCAATGACAACATCTGCAAGGAGTTTGTGGGTTTCCTCCCACACTCCAAAAACATACTGAAGAAAAGATGTTCCAAAATTGTGAATGCAGCACAAATAATCCATAAGTACAGATTCTTCGTTCATTTTCTAAATCCTTGGACCTACTGAACACACAGATGGAAGAAAAGAAATGGAAACAGCCAAGTGCAGCATTTAGTTATCAGCTAACTCGTTTAGTCCTTTAGAGAGTATATAGAGCAGCAGCGCGCATGCACAACCTGTGCTCCTTTCACACAGTGGGCCAGGGACCCCAGTCCTGATGATTGCTGGGGCCTATAGTGGCTTTGCCAGTACTGAATCATCTACCTTGTGAATAAGTGGTAATGATAAGTTTTTATTTTGGTGCACCCCTTTTAATGTTGAGAACATAGACGAGCATCTAAAGTGCCAGAAATTGGAAAATAATAAATGAAGTGTTAAAAGGCTATGTTATTCATGCTGTTCCAATAGTAAAACTGTATAGCTCTCCTTGTAGATGTGTTGAAGGGGTTTTCTGAGGATATAATAAAATGGCCCCTGTCACATAATTCAAACGGCATCCCATCCTGGTTATATATCAGGATGTGCGGCAATCTGAAGAAACACAGCTCCTGGGAGCTATGCCTCAATGACAGAGGAGCTGTGTAGTCAGCACACACTAGTGAGGTGCTGGCAAACAGCTGTGATGACAGAAGAAATAAATATTCTCAGCTGACTGAGCACAAAGGATTTTCTTCTCCACCCATTCATGTGCAGCCATCTGAGAAGATTTATTCTGCTGTAACAGGCCTTTTTCGACACCTCACCACAGTGCATACTTACCATACAGCTCTTCTATCAGTGGAGACACGCAGGTCTGGGGAGCTGTGTATCTTCAGAGTGCAGCCCATCCTGGCGTGTGACTATGATGGGCTGCTGTTTGAATTATAGTATGTAACAGGGGCTATTTTATTGCATTCTTGGACATCCCCTTTAAAAATTTAAAGATTATTAATAAGTTTATTTTTTTTATTTCATTGAAAAGAAACAACTTTGTAATATCTTATTAGAGAAAACTGCTTCTTTCCCCTCCTAGCCCGATCTTTCACTCTCAATTCAAAGGTAAATTCTGTTTTCATTGAAGACAGATTTTTCCAATACTGAGATAGGAGATGACAGTTGGTGTTTTTAAAATTCTATGGAGGGGGAGGAGCTATAGACAGAAATAGACATTCTGCTGCAAGTTCTCCTGAGATGACAGTGACAGTTCTTCATTGAACTTATAAGCACCAACTGTCATCACAGACATTCTGCTGCAAGTGCTCTTGAAATGACGGTGACAGTTCTCCATAGAACTTTATAAGCACCAACTGTCATTTATAGTAAATGTTACATTTTAATATTGATGATTGTTATTGTGTCACTTAGGTAAAATCCTGAATGAGGTGACTGGATCATGTATTGATGTGCAAGACTGCCCTGTGTGTGTGGTTGAAGGACGCCGCATCCCGCATGGAAAACACAGTTTATTGAATCAAGATGATCCGGCACTCTGCCAGCAATGGTATTATCATGATTATCATGTAGCTTATTGTAGTTACCATCATTCAACATTTATTTAAAAAAAATTACTTTAGATTATTTTTTTGGCCAGTCGTTGCCAGACCCCATTGCGCTCCACTCCTTCTCAGCTCTGCCTACTTTAGTAGAGTTGGCTGAAAATGGCGTGAAAATGGCTAAAGTCGGAAATTCTTATACTGTACTGTACAATCACAATCCTTTGATTTACAACTTAGCCATGTAAAAGATTTTGCTCATGGATTCAAATACATGCAACTTGCCTCTTGAACGCTAGCGTCATCTATTGGAATTAGCAATCCTAAAAGTCAATATCAACCCTTTAAAGAGCCTTGTCACATGACTTAGGATAAAAGCCAAACCAGAAACTCAGTTTGCAGACACGTGTTTCGAGGATCTTGCCCTTCATCAGTGCCAAGCATGAGATCTGATTTGGCTGCATGAGAAACCTATGAATGGAGTCTTAGGGGTAACATTTGTCCTTGTGCAGAGGGACAGGATACAGTGAGTGGTATTAAAATGTGTCTCTTCCAATCGGATACTTTCCATACTATGAATGTATTGCTTGTAGGCTACATCATGAAGATATATTATGGCAACACAGAGAGCCACAGCCTTGTATAAATCTAAAGCACATGAGATAAATGTCAACTGAATGTTTACACGGTATATTTGGGAGGATCGATTCTCAAGACTCTGGTCCATCAGCCAGGTCAGTAGTCTCTGACCACCGGACAGAAGGCTCATGAATCCCTTACTTCTGGCTTTTGATTAGCCAGGCTGGTGCGAAGTCATCATTGTGGCGTTACGCAGAGATGACGTCATGCCAACCTGGGTTATCAAAAGCCTCTCCGATGATCCCGTTAGGTAAAAAAATTCATGAGTCTCCCATCCAGCTGTCAAAGACTACTGATCTGGTCAATGGACCAGAGTCCCGCAAATCGATTCGCCCAACTTTAGCAGGCAGCTATCTCTTGTGTTCATGAGTTTTCAACGGAGTGAGAAGAAAGTCATTACTAGACTCCTCTGTCATTGGCTTGTCTCTTATAAATGAAAAATGATCAGCTGTTTCAACAGCCTATTCCTTTTCTTCCCCAAATCATGTGTTGGGACAGCTGGAAAGTCTCCTTGTTCTGTGCATTAGATGGTTCTTTGTAGAAGGGTCAACTGACGATAAGTTGTTGGTGGGATGTCCTAGACTCATCAGTTTTGGGACCCCTGAAGCAAGCAATCAATTTTCCTGCACTGCCACCATAGTGAAAATAAAGATTTCCACAGTCCTTGATGAAATTTTTGGGCCCTTTGTAGAATGTAAGGACATGTTGGGTAAAACCTACTGAGTACAATGTTTTATGGGTTTCTTTTCTCTTTCAAGCCATTGCGAAGAACAAAGTTTACAGTGCAGTCCTTGTGCGCTACATACAACTCCACCACCAACAAGTTCACCAGAACTTCCTCCAGGAGAACCAACCCCAGAACCCACACCATTCGTGGAATTCGAGGGCACAGTTGCACCCGGGACATATAATTGTGAGAAAGCCATGGATTTGGTCTTCCTGGTCGACGGTTCCTCAAAACTTCCAAAAACCGGTTTTGAAACCGTCAAAGATTTTATTGTCAGTATTATGGAAAAAATACGTATCTCACAAAAAAGAATCAGAATTTGCGTGGTCCAGTACAATTCTACGCACACGCCTAAATTATTCAGCCTCAATGAGAGACGAAAACTCTCAGACCTGGTTGCCAAAGTGAAAAATATGAAATACATGGGAAGTCCAACATCTTCTGCAGCTGAGGCCATTAAATTTACAAATTCGTACGTGTTTGATCTGGCCAATAGGGACAATGCCCCAAGAATGATCTTATTACTGACAGCCTCCAAAAGTTCGAAGAGCTTGTCGAGTATAAAAATTGGAATAAAAAAGCGTAAAATCACTCTCATTCCAGTCGGTATAGGTCCGTATGTTGACATGGGTGACATCGAATTTATTAAAAAGCAATCAGCAATGAACAAGCCATTCATTGTGCCCAACGTGGAGGATTTGATCGCTCGCAAGGATGAAATAATTGACTATTTATGTGGATTAGTACCGGAACCAACAAGTGGTGTGATAATACCTTCTAAAACTCCAACAGAGCCATCAAGAGAGATTACCACTACCACAGCAGAGCCTTCAATACAGACCCCGATGACGACACCAGCTCACGACCCCGTAATACCTGATAGAGAACTTACAATTGCGTTTGAAAGTTCTATGGACATTGAGAAGATTAAGATCTTCCTTGAAGATTTGATACAGAGAATGGATATCGGAGAAGAAACCATACATATCACCATCATTCAGTATTCTTACACTGTAACTGTCGAATACACCTTCACGGGAAAATTACGGAAACAGGAAATTATTAAACAGATCAGACAGATTGAGCACAGAGGTGGAAATGCCACCAACACTGGAGAAGCTCTTCGATATATCAGTCAACACACGTCGAAGAAAGACATTCCAAGTAGTCACCCAAGTCCTCACTTAGTGTATATGATACAGGAAAATCCACCTACTGATGTCATAAGAAAAGAGGAAAACATAAATGTAGTTCCTATATCAGTTGGCCCAAATGCCCCCATAAAAGAGCTGGATATTTTTGGGCATCAAAGAGTTTTTGAAGGTTATGACCAATTGTCAATTATAACAGAAGATATTCTCACAGGCTGCTGTTCTCGAATTGATCAGCCGACACACATCCCCATAGGTAGGCATACGTTATATGTTTTTGTTGTTTTTTGTTGTTGTTTCGGTGCATTATTATATGGTATGGCGCATGTCTTATGAAGATATCTCTTGTCTTAATGTCTTAATTTGGCATATTAATGTCATAGACAAGGGGGGTTCACTGCTTGAGATTCCCCTGGAGACACCAACTAAAAGTAACTCTCACTTTGGTGGACCTGGTCCGCCTATGTTTTACATGGTTGGAAATTTAACTCCCACTTTGGTGGACTTGGCCCGCCTATGTTTTACATGGTTGGAAATTTAACTCCCACTTTGGTGGACTTGGCCCGCCTATGTTTTACATGGTTGGAAATTTAACTCCCACTTTGGTGGACTTGGCCCGCCTATGTTTTACATGGTTGGAAATTTAACTCCCACTTTGGTGGACTTGGCCCGCCTATGTTTTACATGGTTGGAAATTTAACGCCCACTTTGGTGGACCTGGCCCGCCTATGTTTTACATGGTTGGAAATTTAACTCCCACTTTGGTGGACTTGGCCCGTCTATATTTTACATGGTTGGAAATTTAACTCTCACTTTGGTGGACCTGGCCCGCCTATGTTTTACATGGTTGGAAATTTAACTCCCACTTTTGTGGACTTGACCCGCCTATGTTTTACATGGTTGGAAATTTAACTCTCACTTTGGTGGACCTGACCCGCCTATGTTTTACATGGTTGGAAATTTAACTCTCACTTTGGTGGACCTGGCCCGCCTATGTTTTACATGGTTGGAAATTTAACTCTCACTTTGGTGGACTTGGCCCGCCTATGTTTTACATGGTTGGAAATTTAACTCCCACTTTGGTGGACCTGGCCCGCCTATGTTTTACATGGTTGGAAATTTTATTTGAGTGATTATTCTTTATTGTATTGCTTCTTCACGATAAAAAGATTGGTTCAAATTCTTTAGGGTTAGTAATAATTAGACTATTCCATATTAATAATTAGTTTACACTTTATAAATGTTGACTTTTTTTGTCTTGCTGTTTTTCTTTCCCTTACAAGTACCCTGCATAAGAGAGATGGACGTCATATTCATACTGGACAGTGGATCAAATGTGAAATACTCAGAATTTGAGAATATGAAAACATTTGTGAAAAATTTTATTAAAAAGGCTCACATTGGTAAGAATGCAAATTTATATACTGTATTGCTATATATCTGTTATCTATCTATCAATTATCTATTGTCTATTATCTATTTATTTATCTGTTATTTATTATATATCTATTAGCTATCTATCTGTTAACCATCTATATATTATCTATCTATTTATCTATCTATTATCTATCTATCTATTAACTATTATCTATTGTCTAACTATTTATTATCCATTTATTATCTATCTATCATCTATATATCTATTATCTATCATCTATTATCTATTATTTATCTATTATCTATCTATCTGTCTATCTATTATCTATCATCTATTATCTATCATCTATTATCTATCTATCTATCTATCTATTATCTGTCTATCATCTATCTATCTATCTATCTATCATCTATCTGTTTCTTATTCAAATAGAGCAGTCTACTCTCTCTTTTATTTAAAGGACATGATGCAACTCAAGTGGCTGTCCTTCAGTATGGATGGATGCCTAACTTGGAAGTTACATGGACAATGCCCCAAGATAAGAGAAATCTTATTGAAGCAGTCGACGGCATACAAAAACTTGGAGAAGGGTTGGGCAGAATAGGTAAGTTGTAAACAGTTTATAATTTTCTGAGATGCTTTGCATATGTTCACATATATGCACACACATATCAGGAATTCCCCACTGGATCAGGCTTAGTAGGCATATCAGTAGGTACCCATTGCGGTACCTACACATTTTAAACTTTTTTTTGTCTTATAGACATATTCAGTGGAAAATTAAGTTATATTTTTAACATGTTTAATATGTATAATCTCGGCCTGAAAAACAGCTAAATCAATGGTGGGGTAGTGGTGAAGTTGTACCCTACTAACCATATTCACATTAGTTATTGAGTCACCGTTACCCATGCAGTTTACTGAAATTAACTTTAAATGGAACTACAGTATAAAAAATTAGACGCTGTCATGTTTAGTTCTTGCTTTGCTTACACACTAGCCCACATGGGCTATGGAAAGCAAAATGTCTACCCCATCCTTGCCACGTATGCAAAAGTCTTAGTACTCCCATTTTTATCTGTTCACATGTGATTTGTTACGGCAATCAATTCTAAACAGAACATTATATATATTATTGACAATTTTTCTTTTTATTACAGGAGATGCATTACATTTTGCCGTTCGAACCACAGTGTCAGAAGTACATGGAGCAAGACCGCTTGCTTCTAAGATTGCAGTCATCCTTGTAGCAGACAAGTCTTCAGATCAAGTGGATTACGCAGCCACCTTTGCAACAGCAAACTGTAATATTACCTTGATTATGTTATTTGAGGTTTTAAGGGATTGTCCGGCTGGACGGAGATCATTTTAATATAAAGGAATCGGTTATTTACTTAATATTTCTTATGCTTAAGAGCGCACTGTGAGCACCATATGCATATATGCCGCATTTATGACTTACGAATTGAACTTTGTATTTCCAAGGGGTCTGAAAGTAGGAGTCATGGCAAGTAGTTTCTTTTAAGGAACAAGTTATCCCGACTCCTCAGGGGTGGGACTTTATTATGATTAGCCAATAGCTTTAAAGGGTTCACAAGTAAGTGTGCCTCAGCCTTGTTATATATGTTTTTACTAAAATTTGATTATACACATTACATATTAATTCATGCATCTTATGCTTTTGGCTATTGACTTGTGAGGTGCACACACCGTTACGTGTTGTACATATGTTGTTATAACACGCTTGTCTTTCTTATTTCAGCGGTATCAGTTTTTCCAATCGGTGTTGGTTCCAGGTATGATGATGATGAACTGGTAAAACTTGCTGGGCCATCTGGTGACCACAAGATCACAAAAGTGCAACTTTTTGATGATTTGCCAACTCTGCTGTTGTTACGGGACGACTTCATCAACAAACTCTGCATTGGTGAATAGTGAAAGCTTACTCATTATCAATAAATGTGTAAATATTAAAGGGAATGTGTAATCAGAAAATGACCTGTCAAATCAAGATTTAATGTTAAATGTATTTTTTTCATCTATCATCTATCTATTATCTATCATCTATCTATTATCTATCTATCTGTATATAGAAAGAGGAAAATTAAAAATCTTGACATTTTTACTCTGGCCACCAGGACTAATTTAAGATCCCCACCTCCATGTTGGGCACATGGACATGAGCAGCAATAGATGGACTCCGACCCTATGTTTTGTATAGAAACCTTCCAAGCTTCTAGTATGAGCATGCTCAGAGGTCGCTATACAGAAGGGGGAAGATGTGAGCTGTAACATTGTCTGTTGTGAATGATGAACTCTTTATTATGTACTATTTATAGAGGTGTTATCAGTCATTGTACAGGAGGAGGTGAGCTGTGACATCACCTAGTGTGAATGGTGGATCCTGTGTTATCTACTGTATATAGAGGTGTTATCAGTCATTGTACAGGAGGAGGTGAGCTGTGACATCACCTATTGTGAATGGTGGATCCTGTGTTATCTACTGTATATAGAGGTGTTATCAGTCACTGCACAGGAGGAGGAGGAGGTGAGTTGTGATATCACCTATTGTGAATGGTGGATCCTGTGTTATCTTCTGTATGTAGAAGTGTTATCAGTCGTTGTACAGGAGGAGGAGGTGAGCTGTGACATCACCTATTGTGAATGGTGGATCCTGTGTTATCTACTGTATATAGAGGTGTTATCAGTCACTGCACAGGAGGAGGAGGAGGTGAGTTGTGATATCACCTATTGTGAATGGTGGATCCTGTGTTATCTTCTGTATGTAGAAGTGTTATCAGTCGTTGTACAGGAGGAGGAGGTGAGCTGTGATATCACCTATTGTGAATGGTTGATCCTGTGTTATCTACTGTATATAGAGGGGTTATCAGTCATTGTACAGGAAGAGGAGGTGAGCTGTGATATCACCTATTGTGAATGGTGGATCCTGTATTATCTCCTGTATTTAGAGTTGTTATCAGTCATTGTACAGGAGGAGGAGGTGAGCTGTGACATCACCTACTGTGAATGGTGGATCCTGTATTATCTCCTGCATATAAAGGTGTTATCAGTCATTGTACAGGAGGAGGTGAGCTGTGACATCACCTATTGTGAATTGTGAATCCTGTGTTATCTACTGTATATAGAGGTGTTATCAGTCATTGCAATCTTGTATGTAATGAAAATGAGACTAATGAGAAGTCTTCTATAAAGAACAGGAAGGGTGAGTCTAACATGAGGCCCAGTGTGAAAATTGAAGGATTTCAGTTTTTTTTGCGTAGATAGGTAATTTTCTGAGGACATGTTCCCTTTAAACCATGTAAGCAATTGTCTGACTGGTATAATGTCGTAAGAAAAGAGTAAAACAAACATATTTCCTTTGCTAGTTGGTTTTAATACTATAGTGTATCCAGGCTATTGTCCAGTTTTGGGCCTCCCATTAAATATATGTATATATTTTGTTATTTTGATTGTCATTTTCCAGATTATTTAGAAAGTTGATCAATGATTTACATTTCCTTGTTAATTCTTTCTTTTAGAACATATTAAAGTTTGCATCGATGAGGATGGAAATCCAAGAAAGGTATTTATGGTTGTCGCGGCTGCTGGGTACACATGAATTGGCCAATTTATGCGCTAAATATTCTCATTTATTTCCTATTTTCTAGAGCAGTAATGCAATTAAAATTTCAGACACTTCATGTTTTCATGCTATAGCACTACAGAGTGCAACTTTATTTGTTAGCTAAAAATTTTACCTAACCTGAACTAGTTTTGGTTGGATGATATTTGCACTCTTCAAATGGAATCTGTCAGCAGTTTTTTTTGTTATGTAATATGACAGCAGCATGACTTCGGGGCAGAGAACCTGATTCCAGTGATGTATCACTTAGTTTACTGGGTGCAGCAGTTGTGATAGAATCACAGTTTTTTCTGCTGCAGATCCAACAGAGCTCAAATGCTGAGCTGTGTATAACCCCGCCCACACCACTGATTGGCCACTGTATGGCCAATCAGTGCTGGATGTGTGGTTGGACTAGGAGGCACCAGACATCTAGTCCTGTAGTGATAATCTCCTGCTGATAAAACACTGATTGTATTGCAGCAGAAAAATACAGCAGACTAAGTGATTTGTCTCTGGAATCAGGGTCTCAGTCCCTACACCATGCTGCTCTCAGTTTACATAAAAAAGACCTGCTCTAACAGATTCCCTTTAAGGAGACCAGTTGAGCATGGAGTCTTAGCGGCTGTGCTCCATGCTCCTCTATCTATGGCTAAGGCTAAAGGGTCAAAATGTATTTATATGGTAGTTACTTCCTACAGATGGCACCAATGGGTTTTCTTTCCTCTGGGAGAGAGCTAATTTGCATGTATTTTTTTTCCATAGCGCCTTGGCAGTAAAACCATACTCAATTGGTCTCCAATGAAAGCCAGTGATCACCCAAAACTAGTGGAGGTTAACTTCACATTTTAGGGTGGGCACCTCCAGTAGGTGTCATGATATGTAAGGCGACAGGTGAAGAAGTAGGCGCTCAATGTGGAGATGCATGGCGCTCCTTGTACTGCCGGTATAAGTGGGTATGAAATCGCTGGGCTCAACCTTGACTTACAAATCTCTAGGCAGCGTCTAAAAGGATCTATTGGAATGAAATATTTTAGACTAGATTAGAGAGGTGAATATTCTATTCAGACATGTCTTAGATACCAAACAAAGATAAACTATTTACTTCTCACACTCCCACTGATGATTCATAGGTATGGGGTCACCATTGTAACTTTTTCCAAATTTCTAGCAAAGTCCAGCAGGGGTTGCACTTAACCTGGCCGACTCCACCATAAGGCACCGAAACAAAGGGAAATAGTAACTGGACATTTGTGCTGAAAAACTACAAGTCCATATATATATATATATAAATATATATATAAAATGATTAATAATTAGGGGCTCAGTGGCTCCTGTGTATATAAAGAGATTCCGAGAATTTTACAAAATGTACACTGAACGTTCAGACAACTTGATCCCATTTCCTAGATATTGTGGTAAATAGATAACCTGCAAATCATTTGATCCAAAAAATATTTTGTTTTACCCCCAGAAAATTACTCAAGAGTGATGACCAATTGGTGTCTCCGTCTGTTTTCTGCCAAGTATAATCTGCAGAGTCATCTAGAGAGATTACTGGAAGTGTAGGGAGGACCTTTGTCTTTCTACAGGAAGTAGAAGGGTGGGTCTTTGTCTCTACAGGAAGTGGAAGTGGGTCTTTGTCTTTCTACAGGAAGTAGAGGGGTGGGTCTTTGTCTCTACAGGAAGTGGAAGTGGGTCTTTGTCTTTCTACAGGAAGTAGTGGGGTGGGTCTTTGTCTATACAGGAAGTGGGGGTCTTTGTCTTTCTACAGGAAGTGGAGATGGGTCTTTGTCTATACAGGAAGTGGGGGGTCTTTGTCTTTCTACAGGAAGTAGAGGGGCGGGTCTTGGTCTCTACAGGAAGTGGGAGCGGGTCTTTGTCTTTCTACAGGAAGTAGGGGCTGATATTTGCCTCTCTACAGTGAGTGGGAGTGGGCCTTTGTCTCCACAGGAAGTGTAGGACAGGTCTTTGCTTCTCTACAGTGAGTGGGCGTGGGTCTTTTTCTCTACAGGAAGTGTAGGGCAGGTCTTTGCCTCTCTACAGTGAGTGGGAGTGGGTCTTTGTCCCTACAGGAAGTGTAGGGCAGGTCTTTGCCTCTCTACAGTGAGTGGGGGTGGGTCTTTGTCTTTACAGGAAGTGGGAGTGGCCTTTCTACAGGAAGTAAGGGCAGGTCATTACCTCTCTACAGCCAATGGGGGGTGTCTTTGTCTCTACAGGAAGTGTAGGGCAGGTCTTTGTCTTTCTACAGGAAGTGGCAGCGGTTCGGTGTTTGTCTGCTCCTGCTCTCCTATCTCACAAACTGCATGCATGTATAATTGAGAGAAGGACGTTCAGTTCAGGGCAGGCTAGCCATTGGTCAACAGCATGGTCAATGCATGCTGGGAAGTGAGAGAAAGGAAGTTCCGGCTCCTATGATGCTGACAGAAGACTGATGAAGAGAATCCATTCATTCAGTAGAAAGGAGGTTAAAGGGCGGGAGATTCGGTGCAGCTCTTGAATATATATTAGTATGTGCACCAAGGGCAGCTTTTACTGGTTGCAAGAGGTGTAGTAAGGCCATGTTTTTCTACAGCTTTTGTGTTAATGGACAGATACATTTTAAGATCAAATAAGGCTTTTCAAAGGATCATATAGGACTCAAACATGTAGCCTTGGAGTGCAGCGGATATTGACTTTCTGCCTTTTTAATTTTTGTGCCAACCATTTGTAAATTCTTGGATAAATTGTCCATAAGTATTAAAAAAATGTGAAAAAAAATTGGCAACTGTAGGGTACAGTACTGTAGGGTACAGTAAGGGCACCAAGAGGTTAGACTGAGCCATATTAAGGTTCCAGTATTTACTCTCATTGGCCAGTCGTCACTTAGATCTGCTTGAATTTTTCCTGCTTTTGTCATGTAGACCGGAGATATGTGGACGCTACAAGACTCATGTCACAAAGTCACATGTCTGGATGGAGGCATAACCAAACTAAGTAACACTGGAGTAGACTGTACGAGGATACCACAACCGATGTGTGACAGCGATCTACCCGCCATAAAGATGAAGGAGAGGTGCGGGTGTCGATGGGTGTGCCCGTGTAAGTGCAGCATCTCCATTTTTCAGTCTTTACAGATGGCGTAAGCCATTACTCTTTTTCAACCCAAAAGTTTTCAAATGTTCATTTTGCAAAGAAATTACCTTTTTTTTAGCAACTTGTTGATTTGCTAATTGAAAAAGTGTCAACCAAAATGGCGACACATTCTGTAGTGTTCAGAAAAATAGGACAGAAAAATGGCAGCAAAGTGTTACCTCATTTCATCCCTTGACTTAACCTAAAAATGGTAGGACGAGGTCAGAAAATGTAGAGTAACGCATGACTCGAGTGTCACACAACGCCCAGGATTTGCCTGTAATCTGTAGCCATGGAGGCGCTTAGGTCTACATTAGAGCTTTATGAAGAAAACGGGAAGAGATTTGCAGCGAAGATTATTTACCCGTTTTATTTTCGTTGCATGAGAGCGATGCGAAAAATTGCTGAGAAAATGGATATACTCTTTAAAAGTGAACTTGTCATGTCCAAAACAATGCAGATATAGGGTTAATCTGGTGGTAAATAGCATCCTGGCTACCTTACTGGAGCAGCGGCCATAGGGAAAAAATGAACTTCTTTCTTCCCTGAAGTCGCTGACTTCTAGTCCTCAGAGTGTGCACAGATCGGTTACACTCACCGCTCACTATAGCTGTAGTCATTTTCTTGCAACTTGATTGACAGCTAGCTCTGCACACAGATGCATGCGCGCACGCACACACACACTGCAGAACTGGTGGTCAATCAGTGTAGTGTTTGGTGACTGTAATCGCTCCATGAATAACTGGAAGTGAGCGGCAGCAAGGAGGATATAAGTTTGTTTTCTTCCTGTAGCTGCTGGTCCAGTAGGCCAGCTAACCAGAGTTCAAATGCAATTTACCTGCAGATTAAGCCCATAGCTGCCGGATCTTGGAGATAACAGGTTCTTTTTAAAGAGTTAATCCACAGGAGGGGTGACCACTATTACTCAGGCCATCAAACTTGAGAACATGGTTTCAAAACAACCCGTTAGAATAGAGCAGTTCATTGTCAGTAGGTCTACCGGAGATTCCATTCAGTCCCGTAGATATTGAATGGAGGTACTCGATTTTATCTGGGTATTTCAAAGCTTCATTCTCGGGATCGGTGATCATCTTACTTTGAAGGAGATCATTTTGCCTTATGGGCTGATCTCGAGGTGACAATGCCATGCTGGATGAATTTCTTAAAACAGAGTGACCCAAGATATTGTACATGTGATGCAATCGTATCTTCTCGTTCCCTCCTCAGGTATTTGTAAGGGAAGTTCCAGCCGACACATTGTCACCTTTGATGGACTTAATTTCAAACTTCTCAGTAATTGCTCCTATGTGTTGTTTAATGACCCAAAAAACAATCTGGAGGTCATCCTGCAGAATGGTAAATGTGGGTCATCGAGTGGTCAGACCTGCATGGATTCAGTGAGTGTGAAGTACAATGGAGACACTGCGAAGCTCTCATACAATATGCAGGTAACCGAGCGCTCCTTCTGTCTTCTTAATTGTTTCTTGCCTTTGTATAAAAATCCAGAAATTTTTAAAGACAATGCAGTGCAAGTTTACTGAATTATTACAAGGTGGGAGGGATAGTCTGAACCTTCAAAAATTTACAGCAGAAGCGACAAAAATTACTATCTCTCTCCAGAGGACCAGATACATCCGTGTAATACAGAGACAACCCATTGATTTGTGTGGAAAACATGTAATTTCTAGTTTCACCTCTGGGGGTGCTGCAGGAAAATTGAACACTTATTCATCACAGATCACAGCAGATCACTGGGATTTCGAGTAGGGGGAAACTTTGTGATAAGCTTATTAGGGATTGTCCAAAATAGAATTATGTTCCAAGAAAGAAGAAAAATTGCAAAATGTAAAGTCTTTTAGTACTGTAAAAGAATGAAGTTTGAAGCTGAGATTTTCAGAATGGATATATGAATATGAATGGTAGAGTTGAGCGACTTTTGGTTTTTTAGGGTCGCGTTTCGTTTCGTGAAACCCGACTTTTCCAAAAGTCGGGTCGAGCAAGATCGTCCGATTATAGGGAAAAGTCGGGGTCGTCCCGAAACACGAAACCCAATGTAAGTCAATGGGGAATAAAAGTCGGCAGTGAGAGGAGGACAGGAAACACACCTACAGTGCCCATTTGAATGCCAAAAGCATCAATTCTTCTTACTTAAGCTTGTCAACCTTAATTAACTTCATAATATAAGTTACGCACTGAAAAATGGGTGTTATTTGGCTAAAGTTGTGGGGGGGGGGAGGGCTGGCTGCAGGTTTTCATGTGCCCTGGGCGAAAGAGCGCCCCTTTAACACATACCACAACTCATCATGCTCCGATACGGCAGATAAGTAGCGGTATAGTACAATGAAAAATACCTCACTTTTTACATCTCATGACGAGGCCCATCTATTTCTCCATACAGAATCATTGGTCCCATATAATGTTTGAAACAGTATATGATGAGCTCCACATAATGCTACAGTATATGTTGGTCCCCATGGATGAAGCTCCACTGTCTTATGGGCCCAAATAATGCTCCAAACATAATGGGCCCCATTTCTAATGCTCTAGTGTATAATGGGCCCTGTAAATGCTGCTCCAGTGTCTGATGTCCACCTTTGGAATGTTCCAGTGTATGGTGGGCCCCATCTATCATTCTCCAGAGTATAGTGCTCCCCAAAAATTGCTGTCCCAACATTGAAAACAATCAAATAAGTCTCCTCGCTAGGGAATCCCTGTACTTGTCTGGACAGGTGCTGTAGCTTGCTTAACAGCTCGCCAGCCGTTCTCACGCCCAGTATGGATTGCACGTGATTGCACAAAGGTTAGAAAGGGTACCGTATCCCTGGATAACATGTATGGATAGCGTACACATTCAAAATATATGTCTCAGGAGGCAGGCTCAGACGGTGTTAGGCCCAGTATGGATTGCACGTGATTGCACAAAGGTTAGAAAGGGTACCGTATCCCCGGATAACATGTATGGATAGCGTACACATTCAAAATATATGTCTCAGGAGGCAGGCTCAGACGGTGTCAGGCACAGTATGGATTTGACGGCCCAGATTACACAGCGGAGGAGCAGGGAGAGGTAAAGATTGCAAATGCTGGGGCCCTGCCCAAGCAAGGGGGGCCCACTCGTGGGCGTCGGTACTGGCACTGGGCCCCTCATAGTACAGCGGTGTGTCTGACGGCGGGTGTGCACCACCACCGTCAGAGACACTTGATTGCACTATGAGGGACCCTGTGCCAGTGCCCGCGCCCAAGAGTCGGCCTACCCACCTGTCCAGGGCAACGGCACTCGCACGGTGTCGTGCGCTAGGTGGTGACCCCGGCCATGGGGGGGAGGCAGCACAGTTAGGGAGTTTTAGAAAGTGGCATATGTTGATGTTGGACATTCAGCTGATGCAAAAGGCGAAATAGGTGAAGTACCAGGAAGAGGTGGACCAAAGCAAGCCATTTTTCTGTCACCCTATGTGTCATCAGGGGAAGGTGGGACAAAATCCTTGGAAACCCATGCATGGTTCATTTTAATGAAGGTTAGATCATCCACATTTTGGGTTGACAGACGGGTCCTTTTTTCTGTCAGGACTGATCCAGCTGCACTGAAGACTCTTTCCGATAGCACACTTGCAGCTGGGCAAGCGAGCTCCTGTAAGGCATATTGGGCCAATTCAGGCCAGGTGTCCAGTTTAGCGGCCCAATAGTCAAAGGGGAATGACCTGTGTGGGAGAACATCGATATGGGAGGAAAAGTAGTTTGTAACCATAGTTGACAACTGCTGTCTCCTGTCACTTTCCATCGATGCAGTATTACCAGTTGTGTGAGCGGTATTTGAAAAATCAGTCCACAACATTGTCATGAAACCCCTGTCTCCAACGCCACTTCTGCTGTGTGCACCACGAACACCTCTGCCAAGCTGCCCCCGGCCCGTACGGCTCGTGTGAGAACCATCACCGCTGCTGTGTGCTGGGAATGCCTCAAGCACCCGATTTACCAGAGTTGCTTGTTTATTAGCCAATATTAGGTCAAGGTTCTCCTGTGGCATGATGTTTTGTAATTTGCCTTTATAGCGTGGATCCAGGATGCTGGCCAACCAGTAGTCGTCATCGTTCATCATTTTGGCAATGCGGGGGTCCCTTTTTAGGATCCGCAAGGCATAATCTGACATGTGGGCCAATGTTCCCGGTGTCAATGATGCACTGCGAGTGCTGGGTGGAGGAGCACTTTCTGGCAAATCCACATCCCTCCAGTCACGCACAAACCCTGTACCAGACCTTGCCACGCCAACATTTTCACTTGCCCCACGAGATGCATCCTCCTCCCCTAAGTAATTATCCCCATCATCCTCCTCCTCCTCCTCTTCTTCCTCCACCTCGTCCAGGAGAGGTCCCTGAGCAGACAATGGCTGAATGTCATCAAGGATTCCCTCCTCCTCTTCCTCCTCATCAACATTGGCTGCAGACGCCTGCTCCTTAAGGTGCGTCAAAGTTTGCATGAGCAGACGCATAAGTGGGATGCTCATGCTTAGGATGGCGTCGTCTGCGCTTAACAGCCGTGTGCATTCCTCAAAACACTGAAGGACTTTACAAAGGTCTATCAGCTTCGACCACTGCACGCCTGTCAACTCCATGTCTGCTCTCAAAGTGCCTGGCCGTGTATCCTCCCACAAATGCATTATGGCCTGCCTCTGCTCGCACAGCCGCTCCACCATGTGCAGGGTGGAGTTCCACCTTGTTGCAATGTCGATAATGAGGCAGTGGTTGGGAAGGTGGAGCAATCGCTGCAGCTTCTGCATACGAACGGAGTGTACAGGCGACCGGCGGATGTGCGCGCACAGTCTTCGCACCTTCTGGAGCAGGGCTGTTAACTCCGGATAATTTTTGAGGAAGCACTGCACCACCAGGTTCAAGGTGTGAGCCAAGCAAGGTATGTGGCTGAGTTTTGAAAGGGCTATGGCTGCCACAAAATTATGCCCGTTATCACTAACTACCTTGCCTGCCTCAAGATGTACACTGCCCAGCCATGACTCAGTTTGTCGCTTCAAGTACTCGGCCAGCACCTCGGCGGTGTGTCTGTCGCCCAAACACATCATCTGCAACACAGCCTGCTGACGCTTTCCACTAGCTGCTCGATAGGGGGACACATCGTGTGCAACAGTGGCAGCTGCAGATGGAGTGCTCGTACGACTGCGCTCTGTGGACGAGCTTTCGCTTCTGGAGGAGGAGGAGGAGGAGGGTCGAACGCCTACAGCCAACTGTTTCCTATACCGTGGGCTAGGCAGCACTGTCCCACCACCGCTGTCCCCTGTGGACCCTGCATCCACCACATTAACCCAGTGCGCAGTGATGGACACGTAACGGCCCTGGCCATGCCGACTGGACCATGCATCAGTTGTGAGGTGCACCTTTCCGCTCACTGACTGCTTGAGTGCATGGACAATGCGGTCTTTCACATGATGGTGGAGGGCTGGGATGGCTTTGCGAGAGAAGAAGTGGCGACTGGGTAGGTCATAGCGTGGTACTGCATAGGCCATGAGTTCGCGGAAAGCTGTGCTTTCCACCAACCGAAAGGGCATCATCTCAAACGAGATTAGTTTGGCAATGTGGGCGTTCAAACCCAGTGTACGCGGATGAGAGACTGAGTACTTTCTTGACCTACTCATAGTGTCTGGGAGGGTGAGCTGGACTTGAGAGCTGCATATGGTGGAAGTAGCGGTGGACAGGGCGGACTGAGAGAGGGTTGATGATGGTGATGGAGTTGGTGTTCTTTCTGATGGCCTAGAATCAGTCTTTCGTTGATATAACAGTGGGATTCCCTGACTGCTGTGGCCTTGCAACGACACCTCAACATTTGCTGCTGTGCTAACCGGTGGGCTTACAGTGGGGGAAACAATGTAGCGTTGCTGACTACCTTCGTTGTGATCAGTTGCACATGTGGCACTTGAGGTTTGGTGTTGTGTCCACGCTTGCAAGTGCATGCTGGTTAAATGTCTAAGCATGCAACTGGTATTCAAATTTTTCAGATTTTTCCCTCGGCTAAAGGTCTTTGCGCACTTCTTACAGATAACCTTGGCCTGATCATGAGGATTTTGTTCAAAAAAGTGCCACACTGCACTCTTCCTACTTTGGCAGACATTTTGCGGCCTAGCACGCTGTGATCTTTTGACCCTCTGGACAAGCTGTCCAGCAACTCTTTTGATGTTTGGAACCTGTCTTTGGAGTGCTCCGGGCCTGCCAGATAACAGCTGTTGCGATGTCGATGTCTGCTGTGGATGCTCCTCATCTGAGCTATTGGAAGCAGCACCCTCTTCCCCCAATGGATGCCAATCTGGGTCAACAACTGGGTCATCCATCACCTCCTCTTCTATGTCATGTGCACCTTTCTCTGTGTCACCGTGTATGGTGGTATAGTGTGCGGGAAGGGGCACCTGAGTCTCAGCAGGGTCAAAATCTGGCTCTGTACACTGCGAGGACAATGTAGTGCTCTGAGTGAATGTACCAGCAGAATCATCCATCAGCGGCTGTGCATCAGTGCACTCCATGTCAGATTCATCTTGGCCTGGGTAATTCACCATTTGACTTGATAATCCAGGCATGGTATGTGAAAACAGCTCCATGGAGTAATCAGTAGTATGGCCTGCGTCATCCTTCAATCTTGGTTGGGGTGAAGGACACAAGGAAAGGTGTGGTTCATGAACATGAGCCTCCAATGACGACTCAGTGCTTTTACTTTTTACAACTGAAGAAGAGGAGGCGATAGAGCTGGAGGCTGAGTCAGCAATGTAAGACAAAACTTTTTCCTGATGCTCTGCCTTTAAAAGCGGTTTGTCAACTCCTAGAAAACTAAGCGTTCGAGGCCTTATGTAGACAGACGATGACGCAGGGTCAGCACCTCCTGCATTCGGTCCTATTTTGCTCTTGCCACTACCATCAGATCCCCCACCAACACCATCATTACCAGCTGCCAACCCCCGCCCAATTCCACGGCCTCTTCCACCAGCCTTCCTCATTTTTGGTAGAAATGTAGACAAAATCCAACAAACTATATAGTAATGTAAAACAAGGTACAAGGTGTCTATAGGACAGGGGAGATTTAGAATTTCTGCACACACTTGTGGACAGTGGACACTTTTGGATTGTGTGAGGCCCACTGATATCTGAGCGCTATGTGACACGCTCGATGGCACAGCTGCCTGTGACCAAAGTGACGAGAGGATAATGGAGATTTTGTATCTCTGCGCACACTTTTGGACACTGGACACTTGTGGATTGTGTGAGGCCCACTGATATCTGAGCGCTATGTGACACGCTCGATGGCACAGCTGCCTGTGACCAAAGTGACGAGAGGATAATGGAGATTTTGAATCTCTGCGCACACTTTTGGACACTGGACACTTGTGGATTGTGTGAGGCCCACTGATATCTGAGCGCTATGTGACACGCTCGATGGCACAGCTGCCTGTGACCAAAGTGACGAGAGGATAATGGAGATTTTGAATCTCTGCGCACACTTTTGGACACTGGACACTTGTGGATTGTGTGAGGCCCACTGATATCTGAGCGCTATGTGACACGCTCGATGGCACAGCTGCCTGTGACCAAAGTGACGAGAGGATAATGGAAATTTTGAATCTCTGCGCACACTTTTGGACACTGGACACTTGTGGATTGTGTGAGGCCCACTGATATCTGAGCGCTATGTGACACGCTCGATGGCACAGCTGTGACAAAAGTGACTAGAGGATAAGGGAGATTGGATTGCTTTTAAAAAAGCAGTTTGCGGAGCAGTGGGTAAACAGCAATGCCAGCGTGTCAGGAAGCCTTAAAAGGCAGCCCAACAACCAACACCACTGATACACCACTATATAGCCTCCCCTTGCACTGCACACACAGTGACTTGTGTGTTGTGCAGGCCAAATCGCTAGCAGCAGAAGCAGTTTTTTTGTCTTCTTCCCTGCCTAACGCTCTCCCTACAGAATCAGCAGCAACCTCTCCCTATACTAAGATCGGCAGAAGTAAGATGGCGGTCGGCGTGCACGCCCTTTTATACCCCCTGTGACGCCCACCAAAGCAAGCCAATCACTTGCATGCCCTTCTGAAAGATGGTGGTGACCCGTGCCTAGGTCATCACGTTGCCCACAGTGTCCGTGGATCCTGATTGGCTGAAAAAGAGCGCAAAACAAACTTTTGAAACGCGACTTTGGCGCGTAAGTCGCCGACCTCGTGGCCGACCTCATCCTAGGGTCGGGTTTCGTTTCATGAAACCCGACTTTGCCAAAAGTCGGCGACTTTTGAATTTTTTCGACCCGTTTCGCTCAACTCTAATGAATGGTGATTATGGGGGGACTTTTTTTTAAGATAAGACTGTAAATAGCATAAATACGATAATTTTGGGATAGACACCTCCACTAATTCCTGTTGCTCTCTTTCTGACAACTCCTACGAGGTCCCCGCTGGCCTCTGTGTTATGATGAGTCACCGAAGGAGGAAAAAACAAAATACCAGCTAAGTCCAGAAAAACCAGAGAGGTTGGCAGCTATCGGATTGCAGACCCCTGAACCTATCCACAACAACTAGCAGTAGCCGTGGGGGGTTCCTACGGTGCCCTAGACCCCTCGATCACAGCCGGAGAACTATATAGCCTAAAGACAGAAAGGGGAAAAACTAAACTGCCCCAGAGCAGACCCCAAAGCAATAGGCAGCCCCCAACATATAATGACGGTGAAGTAAGATGAAAACACTAACACATATAGAAAGATAGGTTGAGCAAATGATGGAGCCCAAGCTAACTACATAGGACAGGATAGGAAAGCTGCTGTCTGCCATCCGCAAAACCCCTATCAAAATGAGCCAACCGACTGATAGGAAAAACAGGCCCTGAAGACGCTAGGCTTCAAAAGACTATATCAGCACTCAGGTATATTCTGAAGACAGAGCAAAAGATCAACAGCTCAGAGACAAAAATGGAATTCAGCTCACCCCCCGGCCGGGGATGGCAGAACTCCCAAACAACAAGGCAAAACAAAAACAAACCTGAAGTGTACAAAGCAGAGCAGAAAAACTTAGCTTTGAGATGCAGGAATCAGACTAGTCTCCAAGAATCCAGCAAGAAAATCACCAGCCAGGAAGAAGGGCGTCGGCAGCCTTATATCCAGTCCTCAATTCCAGCCACCCAGTCATCCTCTAGCTGCCCATGTGTTTGGTAATCAGCCTCACACTACCTTCCTTCACCAGAGGAGGGAGTTCATCAGACCTCAACGGTGAAGGGAAAAATGAACTCACAACACCTCTGTTTCCTGATTCTGTCTCAACACACAGGATAAAGGACCCCTTTGCCAATCAGTCATCTCAGGAGTGACGCACCTCAGTCAGTGACTGGTTGAGCGCCATTTCCTGACTGTTGAGATGGACCAGCATTTGAGACTGGTGGGGGACCTGGGGAAACTCATTACAGGGGCAGTGAGGGATGTGGGAAGATAAGTATTCACGTTTCTATTTTTTTTTTCAACTCACTCAGAGCCTTTTAAAAAGGTGTGATGAGCTGGGTGCACCGTACACCCCTTCAATTTGCATCTTGGTGGACTGCCCTAGCTTGTGACGGATAGTGTTCGTTCCTAGACACTGAATTCGGTGGCTGGGCACTTTCTCCATCTTGGGTCCTTTCTGCTGATGCTGCTCATACACCTGGTAGTGACATCCGTGGAGATCCAGGTAGGACAATGCACCCAGCCACTGTGACCTTCACACCCAGTATCGGTGGGCATATTCACACACATGGGGCAGCGTGTGCTCTAGGAGCGAGCGCTGTTCATCACAAGTTGAACCCAAAGTCAACATTGAGGAGGCATATTGGTGGACCTAACTCAAGGTCACGCCATGGGTGCTCCGAACATCCCTCGTTTGCTTATGGATTCAAAGTTAGATTCACGGGCACTGTACCATTAACCGGTAAAGTGTTAGTATCACTTTTATAGGTGTGAATTCACTTCTATCATTGTATAGTTAGTCTAAAAAGCATTTTGGGGGTGATAGATTCCCGTTAAATCAGCATCAAGGTATGGAGTGGGCTCAGCAATTTTAAGCCTTCTCCGTAGAACTCCTCTAGAGATCTGCCATACCTATACGGTAGTCGGTAGATATTTTGAAAAGTGGAGGACACCAGGCAGCGAGCTGCAACGATCTTCTCTTGGCCTCTCCAAGTCACAGACCTACAGTATAGCAGCTGATACAGAATTGTTGACCTTGAAATAACATTGATTAATAACTTTACGTTTAGCGTCCAATTCATAAATATCACTCACCTTATTATGATATTTTCTCGTTAAATTCGAATTCTCCTTAGAGGTTCGGTAGTCACAGCACCCAATATAAAATCCTGCTTGCTGACTTCTCCCCGACCTCTGGCAGGATGACTGCAGTGTGTGAGTAATCTCCAGTGAACAATGATGCACAGTGAAAAACATCCCAAACAGCTAGAACATAACTGCTAAGGAAAACATTGCTTTACAACGCCGGCCGAGATTAAATGGATTATTGCCAGTTTCTACAAGCGCTCGTAGGCTTCCTACGTTCTCTATGACTTACTTTAGAAATATGTTTGGCTTCAACTTTTGGTTAATTAATTATTTTTAGAGTTTTAGTACAAAATGGACTTTTTCACTTTTAATGAAAAAAAACCCCCAACAATTACAATGACCAGAATACCTTGACTATAGCATGGTATTAGTAGAAGTATTAGGTCGTAGTCATACTAAACGCATGAAAAATCGGTCCAAGCCTCCCTGCTGAGAGTTGCAGGAGTGTCATGAGAGAACCATCCGATTTTTCACACCTAACATCCAATTTACATCCGACCGTAGCGCGATTGCTATCCGATTGTAATGCGATTTTAACATGAGCTTTTGCATAGAACAATTCTCTAAGCCATTTACACAATTTTCCCATGGCGCTCACGCTGGCGTAAGAAAGGGGAAGTGAGTTCATTGGCTTTGAACTAGCAGGAGCTTTCTGACGGCACCGCGAGCAGGAGAAATTTCTCACGCTTGTGGTGCCGTCAGACAGGGAATAGGAGTTCACAGGGAGACACTGAGCACAAGCTGCTCAGTGTCTCTGCTGGATGACAGGCTGTATGGTCGCATCATGCAACCATGCAGCCTGCCATCTAGATGTAGCAGAGCTAGACCCGTTGTGGTACAAAGGAATTATCATCATCGCTGCGGAAAGGTGAGGAATATTATTGTTTGTTTTTTTTAACTCTTTTGCATAAGACAACAGCATCCGAATAGGCGAGGTTGTAAGTATGGTTTAATTAAGATTTATTAAAGGAGTCTGTGTAATTCTTTCAATTAGAGGACTTTTTTCTGGGTGTGTGTTTTTATACGATATGATTATGGGGTTAGTAATTCTTATTGATGCCTCTCCATTACTAACCTCGGGGTTTGATGTCACCTGACAATACAAAGCAGACATCATCCCCCCAACTATCACCACACTTGCCATCACTACAGGGCGAAGAGCAAGGCTAAGTGCCAAAATTGGGACATCTTAGAGATGCGCCTTTTCTGGGGCGGGGCTGAGAGCTGATGTTTTTAATCTGGTGGGGGGGCAGTGTCCATGGCCCATTCCTAGGCTATTAATATCAGCTCGTTGCTGTCTGCATAGCCTTTGCAGGTTATTAATTATAGGAGGACCCTACATCATTTTTTTTAGGGTCCCCCATTTTAATAGCCAGTAAAGTATACAGCTGTGAGCTGATATTAATAGCTTGAGAACCTATAGGGGTATTACCCCCTTCCCAGGCTATAAGCATCGTCCTCCAGCTGTCGGCTTTCCTTCTGCTGGTAACAAAAATTACATGGGATCCCACGCCATTTTTTTTTTTTTAAAGAAAAATAATATTTCATTAATTAAATACATGTACAGTAAGCTGCACACACAGTACTAATCGCATTTGTCACAGACATCTATATATCTATTCTATGTGTATTTACTTTATGCAATCCATCTCTTCTATGCTGTCTGTTCCTGCAGTGATTTCACACTACAGATGAATTGCTGTCTTTTCTTCTTTCTATCTACCTAGAGTAGGCAATATATATATATATATATATGTATATATATATATATCACTGACATCTATGTATTCCATGTGCATATATCTATTCTCTCTATTCTAACCTGTCAGTGTGATTTTACTGTATGCGGCACAGGAATTAGCGGCTTTTCAAAGGACATCGGTGCGTAAAAATCAGACAGCACTCGCATGGTCCGAGTGCTGTGCGATTTTTTTTCGCACCCATAGGCTTGCATTGGCGAGTCTCGGCCGAGTCTCAGTGACAATCACAGCATGCTGCGATTTTAAACGCGCGCCGAATACGCCTGATAAAATAGACGCTGATGTGAGCTGCTGCATAGATTAACACTGGGCCGAGTGCTATGCGTTGCTTTCTGTCATAGTACTCGGCCATATTCTACGTTAGTGTGACTCCGACCTTAGAAGAACTATAGATTAGAAACCATGCCATGGAGACTCTCCATTGTTTGTGGATGCTCCGAGCATATTGTTGGTGGTATCTGTGCAGCAGCTATGAGTTGGAGACAAGTATTGCAAAGACACATAATTTCTGGTAGGTTGTCGTCACACGGTGGGTAGAGTTGAAATTTGCATGACCCTGGTGCCACGGCTACATCAAGACCGTGGCTGTTGGAACAGAGCCCTGCGACCCTCCTCCTACCTAACGGTATCTCTTCCAATTAGAGAAGGTGCTATAGATGTCAACAAATAGGAGGAGGTTTCATCCATCGGGCTCTAGTTCGAAAGCTTCGAGCTACTGACATGACACCTTGGACTAGGATACTGCAGATCTTTTTGCTCCGCTCTAATGCTGGAACTTGTAATTCTGCATCATCTGCAGATGCACACTTATACTTCCCAAATTAGAGTTGGTAGCATAGTGATGTTTGAATTCCGCCCACTTGGCTGTAAACACCACCAATCCATTGAGAATTCCCACTTTAGGGCTACTTTTCCTTTTTAGAATTCCTGCTCCTTTTCCAGCCTGGAAGGGTCCTGAATTCTCTGGGATTTTATAAAAAAGAAATTAGGACTATACCATGAAATTTGGGACTGTTGGAAAAATATGCATAACTAGGAGACCTCCATCATAGACAGATGTACGGGGGAACTTAGCATGGCCTGTGTGGGCCTAAGATAACATTTGGGTAAATTCAAATGTTTACGCAATGTTTTGCTTCATCCTAGTCACTCCTTAGAAGTTGACAAGGCTAATCGTGAAGAGCTGGAGAGGTAGGGTCTGGGACCACCATGAGAAGCTGGGTAGAGAGGAACAGGGACCCCCATGAGGAGTTGAGAAGGGAGATGCTGGGCCCATGAAGAGGAGCTGGGCAGAGAGGAGCTGGGCCCACCTGGAGGATCTGGGCTCACCAAGGCCTAAAATATTTACTGTAATTTGGCATAAATTATAGTGGAAATCTATGCCAGGTCATAGGACAAAGGGCATGTTGTTAGGGGATGCTGGGAGTTGTAGTTTTCAACTGCCATAAAGGCAAACGTAGGAGACTAATGTCATAGAGGAACATCACTTTGTGTAGGTTGACAGACAGGCCAGCAGTATGTCAGGAACTGAGGAACTACTGGGTAAGGACTATGGTCATAGAGACACGCAATTTTCTGTAGGCTGTCATTACTGTAACCCATTAAAGCATGCTGGGAATTGTAATGTTGCCACAGCTGGGGAATTACGGGTGGCAAAACAGATATTCCATCTTGAGAAAACTCATTTATACTTGAATAGGGTACAGGTATAATAAAAATCCCCCTAAAAGTAGGCTGTACGATGCCTTATAGTAAGGTCTACACTCGGCATCTGGCCTTGGAGGATCTCAGTGATTTATATTCCTCTTCACTTTGGTGTGGAGGAAGAGAAATGACAACCACTTTAAGCGCCACATCAGAATCCACTCCTTTGCTCTTATCCATGAGTCTAAAGGTAAAGAAGAGCAATGGGGTCTTCAGTGGTAAAAATATAAAATAGGCATCACCGGCTTACTATATGTTCTTCTTCAAAACTCTTAGGTCTCTGTGAATGGAGAGCTGGTCCAAGTGCCATACAATAACACCTTCGAGGTGGCCGTTTTTGGAGCCATCATGCATAATATTAAAATTCCTGAGCTGGGATTTGCTTTTACATTTACACCAATAAACAATGAATTCATACTTGAGTTTATACCTCATGGCTTCTCGACAAAGACTTCAGGACTTTGTGGTAAGTTATCCAAGAGTGTGTCTCTCTCTCTACTAAACATGTGCCCAGATCTTCCATACCTTTCCTTCTGGATCAAGAAATACTGATATGCCAGCTGGCGTTACCGACCGGCGTTGCTCAGTACCATTAGATGTTGAGTAACACAACATTGTTATTTTCTCAAAGCTAGTTATCTTGTGCCATCTGTCATCTCAGGATATCTCGAGCCAGGAGGAACGGTAAAGGAGAAGTGCTAATTACAAGGTCAAAAGAAGTAAACCCAACCTAAATCCTATGAAAAAACAGGTCACTTTTTGGTTTAAGGAGTCAGGATTGCAGCCAAATTCATCCATTCATCTCTTGAATAGAGTACAGATAGTAGAAAAGCATAATGGCAAACACTTAGGATCAAGAGTGACACCCCTTCATTGAGTACAGGAAACAGCATAGAGAAAAAGATAGGCTTTCTCCTTCTTTTTCATTTCCTCCTGTGGTCTCCAACAAGAGACAGACTGTTTGAAATTTTAATCCCACCCATCCACTTAGGACTATTCTACCCAATTGTTATACAGATATAATAAGGTATTGAGACCATTATTTTTTAAACAGGTTTCTATTAAATAGTAGCTGCTCTACACCATTTAGGGCCTAAAATTTTTTCTTGATCTACTGGTAAGAGATATTGAGCAATACTGTAGATTTTGATGTTGGACCACATGAATTTTTTTCCTCCTGTATTTCATGAAGTAGTAGAAAAATTGCCCCCTGTAGCTTTCTATGGGAGCAGAAGGGTCATGTCTGTGTAGGATCGTATGTCGACCGGGGGGTGATCCCTTCAGCACACACTTCGTACTTCCGATACAGCCCCTGGTACCTTCCCGTGGGGCGAAAAGACTGGAGTCAGAAGCACGTAGAAGTTCAATCAGGTCCTCTTTAATAGGTGTCTTCTCCGACACCCACAGCAAATGACAGCTCCTGCACACTGGCCTGGGTACCCGTCACCACGTCTCCTCCTTCTCCACGATGTGACGGCCCTCTAGGTTCCTTCACTGCGCCTGTCTAAGTCACCGGCCACAGCGCTTCCCCTGGTTGGGCCCGTCCACCTGCTGTGACACCTACTGCCTCTTTGGTGTCCAGCTCTCCCGCAGTCCAGTACCCCAGGCATCTTCTGTCTCCAGGTGTCCTATCAAGGCCACCCCCCCACTGACTGACCCTGACCCTGGGACTTTCCCTCCTTTTATTCCCTCTTCTCGGAATTCCTCTTCTCAGTCCCAGTGACTCCGCCCACCATGACTTTGCGTTTCCTAGCTTCAGCTGCTGTCAGGTCCTTTTCTCTCTGTCCTGTGTCTCCCTCTAGTGGCCAAACCCGGTACTTCGCTATCTCTAGCTAAGTCTATCTTCTTTCCCCTCATATATATACAGGTTACAGTCAAATATTATACACCGGACATATACAGTACATTTGCTTTTTTTAATCAGACAGGTCCACGTGTCAGTCCATTCCCCCTACATCTGTAGAAATCAGTCATGGCAGTGGAGAAAGTAGATCTACTAAAGTCAGATCCTTCAAAAAGTACCGTAGATCCTATATTACGAAAAGGTTTGGCTTCTTCCAACTGTGACCACTGGAATGAAACATCTTTGGAACATTTGTCTGCCATGACTGCCCACTCAGAATCATCTTTCATTTTTTCCTCTTCTGCAAACAGGAATATGTGACCACAACCCGGTTAATGACTTAACACTCAGGGATGGCACAGTTACAAGAGACAGCAGCAAATTCGTAAAAGAATGGACCTTGGTCGATGACTTTGGAGGAACATGTGAAACCAAGCTGGATGACGCGTGTAGCCAATCTCCAAGTCATCAGTGCACCATTCTGCTTTCAGAAACATTCCAGCAATGCCACTCCAAGATTCAACCAAGTGATTATTTTAAGCTATGCCAAGAAACCAGCTGTCATGGTCAAGATCCATGCGAGATCATTGCAAGTTACAGCCACCACTGCCACCTCCATGGAATCTGTGTAAACTGGAGGTCACCAGAGGTTTGCCGTGAGTATAACCAATTTTAGCTTAAGCGAATACAAGTCTAAAGAGCAAGAACAATCAAATGTAGGTGGTAGATAGAGATATATGGTTTCCTTAAAAGAGTTTCCGCATGTCTTATATTTCTGACTTATCCATATATGTTCAGTAGATGTGGGTCTCACCAAAGGGACCTGCATCTATCTTGAGAAAGGGGCCCGTCACGTGCTGTTTTCAGTGGAGAGGTGGTCTGACATTTTCACAAGTATCACAGATTGTTATTACGAACCCTAGGAAGGGAACACTTAGGGCCCAAATCATCAAGTCCAGTCTTGATAAGGGGGGTGTGCTGGAGTCAGACACGACCGATTTATTAAGATGCGCACAGGTGCACCTCTTTCTACCTTACCACACATCTCACTCCAATTAGGGACTAGAGTAACTTGTCGTAACTTGTGGCGTAAGGTACAACTTATAATAAATTGGACGAGCTGTGGTGTCATGCCCTTGTTCCTATTTTGGCAAAACTGGTTGAAACTGGCGTGAAAACACCAAGGGTCTCAAGATTGCGCCAAAAATTGTGACTTATCAAGGAGCTTTATTCTGGATTTCTAGCGAAAACACTTTGATGAATTAGGGTCAAAATATTAATCTTTTAACACGAGATTGGTGGTAGGGTTTAACCCCTTCACCACTTTGGGATTTTCTGTTTTTGCATTTTCAGCTTTTGCTCCCCTCCTTACCAGAGCCATAACTTTTTTATTTTTCCATCGATATGGCCTTGGGAGGGCTTGTTGTTTGCGGGATGAAAAAAAATTCCAAGTGAGGTGAATTACCAAAAAAAAAGTGCAATTCCACAATTGTTTTACCCTGTTCCCTAAATGCTAAAACTGAATACAAACATGTATAGGTTCTTTTTTATTTAAGTTATTAAAAAAGAATAAAAAATGTGTAAAAAAAAAAAAAAAAAGTCTCCATTTTCCGAGACCCGTAGCATCTCAATTTTTCGTGATCTGGTGCTTATTTTTTGTACACCGATGGGTTGGTATGTCATTGCCGATATGCTCTGAGCTTCGCCCAGTGTTCGGCGTTCCCTTTTTTTCCCTTGTTCAAGTACAAAATATTATCAAATAAATAGTTTTGCTTCCTCCCCTGCCCAGGAACTGTGGAATGACCCAGTACACAGCAGGGGCACATTTATAAGATTATCTCAACACAGGAACATTTTTTTTTCTAAACACATCCAGTTGTGGAATTAATTATTATTCCAAGATCTATTGATTAAAATTTGTTCATGTGACAACTCCTTTTAGCATCCTTATTTTACCAACACTCAGGCTGCCTCTCATGGTGTAAGTCATTTTGTCAAGCAGGGCACGGGTTCCCAGAGCCTGTACCCATGATCTCGCAAATGGTTCTTGCACCTATGGCAAGGAGGCTGCACGGGATACTGTTCCCAAGTTTATTAATTGGGCATAGTTGTTTGGGCACTGTACGGTGGCAGTAATTGATGACTGGGAACGATATGGTACACCTCAAGTGAAAAGGGAAATATTCATAGAAAGTACCGAATAGATAATACAGCCTAAGCCCTGCCTTCTGTGTTCACAGATCTATTTTTTAGTGTAATAGCTGACATAAAAAAACATTTGGGCCACAAATGTGAAAGTGAAAGTGAAATATGCCAAGTACTGCCCTAACAGGGGAGTTGGAGGCCCAGATCTGCACAGTAGCCCACCGGGGAATTGCCCTGTTATCCTATGGGGCAGTCTGAGCCTTACTGCGTATCAGTTCCTTCAGACTGGATTCCAACAGGTTTTATAATGATGGGGGAATATATGATACTTTTGTCGCCTCTCACGCCCATCCCTTGTATTTTTTTGAAACATAAGGCACGATGTTGGGAACCAAATTTGCACCTCATTACCCATTAAAAATAGGTCTCTCTTATCTTGTAAATTAATAATTTTAGGTCCCCTCTAGTGATCATCAAATGTTCTCAGATAAGGTGTTATCTGAGCATGCTCGTTTGCTAACTGAGTGTCTTCACCGTGCTCGAAGAATATGTTCGAGTCCCCATGCCTGCTGATCAACAGCCGCAACACATGTAGGGCTTGCCTAACAAACAGGTAATCCCTACAAGTGTTGCAGCTGTTGAACAGTCATGAGACATGCAACCGCGGAAACTCGAACATAGTATTTGAGCAACCCGAAGACACACGAGCATGCTCGTATAATGCCTTATCTGAGCATGTTCACTCATCACTAGTGTCCTCTGACAACTGGAAAATCCCATAAACCCCCTACCGATTTCTATCACCTCATGCGATGCTATTGAATTCCCGCTTGTAGCCGTATTCACTCTTTCGCTGCACGTCTTTACCGGAGTCACCCATGCAACTACTGGAGGTTTTCTGCCTCTTTTACTGCTTTCAAATATGTGACTGAAGGGATAACAACGCCTGATGTCATTTATCTTCTTCGCGGAAGACTTGACCTCATCGCTGTAGGAATCCTCCTCGTCTCGTCACCGCGGCCATGTCACCGCACGCAGTTACGTCTTCTCACAATTCCCAAAACACAATTAAACTTGACACTATGGAAGTTTACGAGTCTTTTATGCTACTTCTCATTCCTTAAATGTCATGGGCCTTTCCGAATTTTGTGATTTTCTCAAAGATTTGCTGAAACTGAAATACGTCGTCACATATTTCACTATTTTATTTTCATACATGTAAAGTTTTTAAAAATCATAATATTTTTATCTTAGGCCTGTTTCACCAATCCGTTTTTCAGATCAGTTGTAATCCGCGAAAATGGCGGAATACGGATCTTTCGGCGGATTGACAGCAACGTGTGTCACCTGACCGTTGTATTTACGGATCCGGCGAAGGTTGAATTTTAAAGGTACCCGTGCCCGGAAAAGAGAGAGAGAGAGATAGAGAGAGAATTTTAGCGGCTGCTCCCAGGACAGCATTTCAGGGTTAAAACTGTTCCCGGCTTTCACCTTTCGGGCATGTGCAGGTAAAAATAGCGGACCGTCAACCAAAAAAAACACATTGCAGTGTCCGTCTGGTCCGCCCGGGAGCCGCTAAAATTCTCACGGATCCGTCAAATAACGGATCCAACGGACGACCATCAGTCAAAATCCGCCACTAATGCAAATCAATGGGGGGAAAAAAACGGATCCGCCCCTTTTTTGGCGGATCCGTTTTTTTTTAAGTAAAATTGGCGGATTTTGACTGATGACCAAAAACGGATGTGTGAAACAGGCCTTAAAAATCGCTTTACTACCTTTTGCTTTTTACTATCCCTTCAACATGGACCTATAGTAGCCACATAGGCTGTCTTCTCATTCCTACTGCTCAGTATGTGCCAGCTGTATATTCTTTGGAAGAGTACTGGAAGTCATGAGAGTTCTAGAACTCTGATATTTATTGATGGCTTATTCTTTGGGGGCTCAGTTGTTAAGACCCTTTAATACAGGTCCATCAGAATAGGCTAGGATGCAGTACCAGTCACAGTCACACATGCTTGAGAGTCACTGTGAACGTCTTGTACTTTTACGGTAAGTGCCTTCTCTACTTGCTCTACTGATCAGAAGGGATCCAAGAGTGGGTTCTCCACCCATCACAGAATGAAACATTAGCTTAAAAGGGTTTTCCTCAGCTGTGAATTTCTCTCCAGCCTCCTAGCTTGCTGCATGCTTGGGGCAGTGCGATTCTGATTGATAGGTCTTGCAAGGCGCATTGTTGCGCCAATAGACCAAACTGTGCCCTTTCCGATGTGGCAAGTAGAAGTGGTTTTATCTCTGCAGCATTGGAGAAATGCAGGGGCATGGAAAGTATCTTGACCAAGCAATCTGGTAAGTTGCAGAGCAGCACTTACAAGCTCTATAGCAAAGAGCTTGTAAGCGCCGTTGATAAATTGTAAAGCTGACTGGTAAATGAGGCAAAAAACAATAGGGTATAAAATCCCTCTCTTTTTTTAGAAGGATTTTTATAAGCACTTTGAAATGTTACCTATTTGTGAACATGAGACTATCCTTTTAAAGGGGTTATCTGGGACTTTTCTTGTGGTCTAAGCACTTAGAAGGTGCTTGATATTTGCCTGTTTTACCCTGCAAAAATCTCCCCCAGCTCAGAACAGCTCAGGACCGCTCCTGCCAGTGATTTTCTGCTTCCTGTGACGTCACGTCAACAGAGCAGTTCCATTACTTCTTCTATGCTCTGTTGATGGGATGTTAATGCCGATGACATGTTGATTGACAACAGGCTCAACCTGAAGCAGCTGGGAGACGGCTGTCCATCGACATGACATTGGCAGTGATGCCTCTGTGACCGAGTAGAGTGGAAAAGAAGGAACTGCTCTGTCGATGTGACAGTACAGGAAGAAGAATCACCGGCATCTGGGACTTCTTTTTTTTTCCTTTGGGGCTAAGCACTTATCAACAGGTATTTACTGTTTGCCTGTTCTGCCCTGCGACGGCCTCAGAACGCTCCTGCCGGTGACTCTCCTACTTCCTGTGACATCACGCCGACAGAGCAGTTCCGTTCCTTCTGCTCTGCTCTGTTGATTGGACGTTAGTTCTAATGACATATTGATTGACAGCAGGCTCAACCTTAAGCAGCTGGTAGCCGGCTGTCCATCAACACGACGTCGACAGTGAAGCCTCGGTGTCAGAGCAGAGCGGAAAAGAAGGAGCTGCTCTGTCGATTGACATTACTGGAAGGAGAATCACCGGCAGGAGCGGTTCATGATGCTCTGGGACAGGAAAGATTGACAAAGAGCAGAGCAGGTAGGTTAGAAACTACCTGTCGATAAGAGGCTTAGTCCGATAGAAAAACAAGACAAAAAATTAATGGATCACCCCTTTTGGGATAGTCTATCATTGTAAAATTCCTGAAATGTTTAAGATATTCCTTCGTCTTGTTGTAAACCATTACAAGATTTTGTGTATTCAACTGAAATGCCAACTATAAACATTACACAGGAAGTTGATACATATGAATTCTTACCAAAATTTTTTTTCAGCCCACAAAAATTTACAGCTGCACAAAATGTAAAGTTGATGTATATACTGTATGATTCCTCTGCACGAAGATAATTCTCCATGTAATTTTATACCGATCCAAAACCCCAACTCCACCCCTGGAAATGGATTCTCATATACATTTGCCTTGACGTAACCCAGTAACATCAATCATAAATATTTGCACAAAATCAAATGATCAAGCGAAGCCGCATAACGGGCGATATTTGGATTTTCCTAATTGGTAATTTTTTTCATTTAGTTTTTGCAAAAATTAGTTACAGTCACAAATTTGGGATGTTTTATGGCACGGATGTTCAAATGAATCGCACATGATGGTTCCTCTTTTATTTATGTAAAATGTGTCCTATTATTTAGCACGTCAGAGAAATAAGCTGGACGCACATGGCAAGGAAAATTTGCGTTTTAGGCTGATTAATTGCACGTGGTATTTGAAAGAAAAAACCTTCCCGGCTTACCGAAAGCGACAGGAATTTCAGATGAAAACGAAGCTAATTAAACATTTCAGCGCTTTGATTTTTCTCTGCTTGTGCATGTAAATGTAGAGGGGTTTTTTGTCTGATGCTACTACAATCATGTAACATACTAGGACAATACTTTTCTTTCGTTCTGGGCCTCTAGGTGTTTTAGTCATTTTATTTAATAACAATAAAAAAACAACTACTGCTGCAAAATACTGGACTGTGCAGCAGCAGTTGCCAAAAACAACACCCCCTTGATTGACGTCATTCAGAAATCCACATCGATTGGTTGAAGATTTTTTTTTTCCCAATTTTTCTACAGAGCTATCTTTTCTAATCCAGTTGTCCCTATTGAACCCCTTAGTGTTCCCACCAGCAATATCGCTTTTAGGGCCATTATACAGAATAATACTGCCAAAATACCCCCCCACACACCCACACTGAATGTGGCATCCCCACATTAACCTCCCACAGTTCACCCCACACACACAGTAGAATGACACCACACTGCCTCCAGCAGAGTATGATGTCCCCACGGTGCATATAATACCTCTATAGCATGGTGCCCCTAAAGTGACCCCTATAGTATCCCCACTCATACATTATCATGGACCCACACACAGTAAGATGGTCTGTCATTATGACAGTCCCGACTCAGCATGATGGCCTTCACAGCCCCCTACTTAGTATGAGGGCCCCATAACATATCACTCAGCATAAGTGGCCCCGAAGCCAATCACACAGTATGAGGACCACCAAAGCCCTCAACACAGAATAAGGACCCCCACTGCACACCACTCAGTATGAGGGCCCCCACAGCCCCCAACTCAGCATGGTGGGCAACCACAGTCCACAACTCAGTATTATGGGCCCTGCTGGGACTCCAAAATAATGGCCCACTCAGTATGAAGGGTAAAATTGAAAAATTCAATTGGATTTTTATTTGGTGGAGTGTATCTCACGTGTACCCCATTCTTCTGCTCATGTGAACCTCTCCTCAAGAACAATGTGGGTAAAAAATAAATTGGATGGGTTTTTTTAAGAGTCATTTGTTTCTGCCCTTATGGGGAAGAGCAAGTCCTTGGAAAAAAAGTATGATCGAGCATGAGATAGATCACCCTAGGGTAATTTGTTTTTAAAAAACATGATGAGTATCAACTCAATGGTAGCAGTACCCTTCTTCTCTCTTGACAAGCTGCATATAGCACCCCTAACACTTGTTGGCCACAGGTAGACACATGTAACATTAACATCTCCCAACAAAGTATTGCAAATCTTAGGATATGTATTAATTTCAATATGTAGGCATGAATATGCCCAACAACAAGACAGTACGTTATACGCCAAAGTTTATTATTAAAAAATTACATATACAGAGATAAATAAATCACAAATACATAAAAGCAAGGTTTTTCTACAGTATAGATAAACTGTAAACCAACAGAAAAAAACACTATGATAGTGTCATGATCCAGGCTGGATATGACAGGTTTTGAATAAGTAACCTTTTTTTTCCTTTGAGCTGGTTGCTTGGAGTTGGTTTTGCCCCCGGTGGTCATTGGGGTTATTGCACAGTGGTGTCTTTTGTTCTAGTTTGCCCCCGGTGGTGGTGAGCGTTATTGCATGGGAATCTCTAACAGGTGTGAGACTCTGGCTCCTAACTATAAAGGTGTGTCAGGTGTTCTCACTCACTGTTGGTGATATTGGTGTTTTCCAACCATCCTTGGTGAAGGAAGGAACTTGAGAAGAGTCCCGGGCAGCCCAGTCAGAATCCTGGAGTGGCAGCTATGGTGTCAGCGAGGAGTTGTTGAAAAGCTTGGAGGAGTGGCAGCTATGGTGTCAGTGTGGAGTTCTTGCAAAGCTTGGTGGAGTGGCAGCTATGGTGTCAGTGAGGAGTTCTTGCAAAGATTGGTGGAGTGACAGCTATGGTGAAAGCTGCACTCAGATGCTGGACTCTGTTGCTGGGAAGCTGCACTCAGATGCTGGATTCTGTTGCTGGAAGAGAGCTGCACTCAGATGCTGGACTCTGTTGCTGTAAAACTGAACTCAGATGCGGGACTCTGTTGCTGGAAAGCTGCACTCAGGTGTTGGATCCGGTTAGAGGAAAAGATGCACTCAGGTGTCGGACTCTGTTGCTTGGAGCATTAGCAACAGAACAAAGCTAAGTGGTGTTTCCCTGTTTGTCACTTTCCTCAATGTGTGTTTTAGTGCAGTGGTGGGATTAGTTTCTGCACCGTCCACTTCACTAGTAAGGGATTGGTTCAGGGCGAGCTAGGGATTTCAGGTATCCTGATTGGCGCCCGGTGCGGAACCGGCCTAGGGATCGTTAGGAGTGTAGAGACACTGACTCAGGGGAGTGCAAGAGGTCTCCACGTCCCCGTTTCCTATCGCAGGGCCACCATTGTAATTGTTTTCCTGGTTTTCCCTTTTATTCTGAAATTCGCCTGCCGGAGGCGGTGTATCCGGCTGCACGTTCTATTATTTAAATTCGCCCTGCTGGAGGCGGTGTATCCAGGGTCACGCGTGTCATATAAATTCGCCCTGCTGGAGGCGGTGTGTCCAGTCTCACGTGACCACAACAGATAGTAGACTTGACCTACAGTGCCTAATGTAATGAGGAATTAACCACACTTTCAAGATAACTCAGGCTGTCCAACAGAAATAAATAACAAATGGAGATTCAGTGGCGCTTGTGTATGAGGGTAATTCCAGCAGCAAACACTAAGACACCTGTCACAAGGGTGTCAAAGAAATAAGGTAAAATAACTAATAATATTAGTGTGCGCTTGGAACACTCAAAGAAGAGGGAAATCTAAATTGGGTGGTTATAGAAAAAGAAAAAAAAAAAAGTCAAAGTCAAATTGCAGCCTGTGAACGGCTGTGCAGAGAAGCCGCAATAGTAAATGCACAAGTCAGAGAGTGGTACCTGTAAAGATAATGCGATGCGAAGTCCTCACTCCAGTAAGCGGTGCAAGTTAAAATAGCGCTTTTTGCTCCAGCGCTTGGAAAAGGAGGGGGGGTTTGTACACTGGGGTATAGACGAGTTACAGGGCCTGCCCCGGCCGGTGGCAGCCTCCTGTCAGTGTACCTCCAGCTGTGGAGCAGACGTGAGCGGCCTCTCGTGCTCCCGGCGTCTGTGAGCCCATTGGTCCCCGTCGCAACCACCAGCAAGTGAAACTGACGTGGTCATGTGTTGACCCACATCACGAAGGTCCTGTATACCTAGAGCAGCTCACAGACGCCGGGAGCACGAGAGGCCGCTCACGTCTGCTCCACAGCTGGAGGTACACTGACAGGAGGCTGCCACCGGCCGGGGCAGGCCCTGTAACTCGTCTATACCCCAGTGTACAAACCCCCCCCTCCTTTTCCAAGCGCTGGAGCAAAAAGCGCTATTTTAACTTGCACCGCTTACTGGAGTGAGGACTTCGCATCGCATTATCTTTACAGGTACCGCTCTCTGACTTGTGCATTTACTATTGCGGCTTCTCTGCACAGCCGTTCACAGGCTGCAATTTGACTTTGACTTTTTTTTTTTTTTTTCTATAACCACCCAATTTAGATTTCCCTCTTCTTTGAGTGTTCCAAGCGCACACTAATATTATTAGAAATAAATAACAGTCAAAGTCACTCTTACATATGCGATTAGTTGGTATAGTGTAGCGTCCCCGCTGCCCCGACGCTCATTTCGTGTAACTTCCTCAGGAGACGTGTGACATGACATGCCCCCTGAGGAAGCTATGCGAAACGTGCATTGGGGTGGCGGCTATAATATACTCTGTTGTTGTTGGGATTTTTCATGCCTATGTATTGAAGCTAATACATGTTATTGTTGGAATTTTAGCCATTTTTAATTTTCTGTGCATCTGTGACGGGAATTCTCTATGTATACAAGAATCTTCAGAACTGTAGATATAATGATTGTACCAATAAACGTGGTACAGTGTGGTACCTGATCACTTATTTTTCTTCTCTTTCTCATTTGCAGCAATGGTCTGTCCCCATACCATGGCATATAGTCATTGTCATACAGGATGTGACAAGGACTGTAACGTGACACACAGCAAAACTATGTGTTTCGACCATCCAACAGAGGGTTGCTTCTGCCCCGACGGAGAGGTGATGTTTAACGGGAAATGTGTCTCGGAAAGTGTTTGTAGCCAGTGCACAGATGTTAATGGAGACCATCACAAGGTAACAAATATCCAGGATCGTCAGCATGAAGAGTAAAACCTAGTAGCTGCTTAAATGTATATTCCATGTATAAGGCCACAAGAGACCTTCGTCCACAGACTTCGGTAACCAATTTTTTGTGGGGTTCTTGGGATGGCAGATGAAGATAAAATTTTTTGAGTTGTGTTTGAGTTGATGTCAACTACATGAAAGGGTTATCTAGAGATAAAAGCTTACTTTTATTTTTTAAAGTCTCACACTTTTCCATGGGTGGTACCTGGTATGGCAAGTCAACCTGATTGCATCTTCTGGTGGCCTTACGGAGAGAACATTTTGAAAGCAAACTATCTCCTTTAAGGGACTTTGGGTCGTTAAAGATTTTAATAGTGCATTCGTGACTGTGACATTCATTCTGCTAGGATCAATATATATATTTTTTATTGTAGCATTTGGAAACTTGGATCCCCTTCCACGACCCCTGTAGTATCTGCATTTGCCTAGATGATAGACTCACCAACTGCTCCGTGAAGCCATGTCCTACAGTCAAACGTAATACCAAAGTCTTTTGAACATTTTGCAAATTTTTTTTGTTATTCAATGATGGAAAAAATATTGTTTTTTTTCTTTTTAGCTCCCACTTGTGACCCTTGCGAAATCCCAGCACTGAAACAAAGCTCTGATCGATGTTGCTCCGAGTATGAATGTGGTAGGTAATTAGATCCCAAGCTTGAAAAAGAAAAAAAAATATCTAAAAAGTAATTTCTATTGTAATAACAAAGGTATACACAGATGGAGCAAAGGGCTTCTGCTGGATCTGACCATTCACATGTGACAGGACCATCATCTGGTCATTACCAAACCCCTTTGGCTTGCTGATGATACTTATTATTGTTTGAGGTGACCTCTGCATGGTTTTTGTGGAGAACCCCTAAACATAAAGAATTTGTAATCTTTGAATCTCATCAGTAGAAAATTTATGGAGTGTGAAAAGACTTCTCCAGGTGGGGTAGCCAATAGAGAAAGTCTTTGTCTCTAATTCATCAAGAGTTCACCATGGTATTGAGGACGAGAAGTGCTGGGGTCAGACATACAAGTCTTAGTGAATCAGGAGTATCTGATGAGTGGTGAGCACCTTTGTGTGAACCTCGCCAATAAATCCTACTCCAGTCCCTGCTGGAGTAGGATTTGTAGTGTGGCACCCCTGAGGGTTCAGTCACCACAGAGGTACTGCACCTCCTCCTGAGGTGTAGTATCCCACTTCCCAGGTAACTAGACTCCAGCACCTGCACCCAGCACAGACACCTTAGAACAGCAGGGCAGCCTCTATGACCTCTGCTTGGTTCATGAAGGGTGCTGGGAGGTGGGTGGAGTTTAGTTTTGCACAAGAGAAGGGGAAAACTGATAGGAAGTCAGGATCAGTTCCCCAGAGGGGGAAGCAGTGAGAGGACGTGTATGCAGCAGCCTCCTTTAAGCTGGAGCTGCTGGAAAGGAAATGAGGAGAAGGATCAGTTCTCCAGAAGAAAGATAGGAAAGGACGGGACGTGAGGAGGAGAGAGCTGGGGACTGGGGCTAGAGCAGAGCCCTTCCCTAAGCTTAAGCGCCAAAGGCCAGGCGCCGGTATCCAAGGCTGTATGGATGCTAATGGCTCTAAGCAGAAACCGGAGGAATAGAAGTTGTGACCACTTTATTCCCACCTAAGACTCGACGACACAGTAGCAACGTGTGTGAGCTGGGACATGATTGTAAGGAGTCCCCAAAGTAGGCTACCTATCATGCGAGTGGAGTTCTAAGTAACAGCAAGAAAGAGGAACTTGAGTGTAATTCATAACTGCAAGTACTTCAGATTAACGCTAGTAAGGAGTCATCCAGTAAAGGAACATATGGAAGGGAGTGCTGGAGGGGTGTACTTCATCTACCTGGGAGTTGGCTGAGCCCCTCACCTGGAGGACACGGCACTGAAGCGGGCACCTGTGTATGCCATAAACGTGAGTAAAGCTTTGGTACTGCATTCAGCTGTGTCTCTGCCTTCTTCCTGCATCAACCTTTCAGCACTGCTACATCCCTTTGCCTAAACACTACACCATCTACATCAACATCTACTACCACTGCCTTGGGACTACAGCTCTGCCTGTGGAGAGCTATTACACCTCTGCTGCATCACACCATCTGTCCCAGAGGATCTGCACTGCAGCGCTGGTCGCCTCTGACCAGATACCACAGGTGGTGTCACGAACTTATCTACACATAAACTTTATTCAGCATCAATCTTCTTAATTTACATGGACACTCAGGGCCACGGACCGGGTCACTGCTACCGCGACACTTCCCCTTTAAGACACCGGCCCGGTACCGAGTATACCCACAGCCCTGGGGGTGATCCAGTAGCTCAACAAGCTCAGTCACCCATCATGAATGTGATAAGCGACGCTCAGGTCCCAAAAAAAAGTACTGTCCACTTTGTTGGAACTCTGTGAAAATGACGTGAAAATGCCAAAAATTGGAAAATTTTAGCACAGCCTCGAGTGGCACCAAAATGTTTTGACTTTTCAAAACTTTTTACAAACGCTTTGGGAAATTAGGCCCTGTATCTTTGTGATACGATCATGATTTTGTCAAAACTACAGTTTTGTCAGGGTCTAATTCAGAAGTATTTAAGCTTCATAAACCAAAACGAATTGCTCAGTAATTCACGTCTTTTAGACTTTGGGAAACATTTGGTGGCATCTGAATGCAGAAGGATAATCATTTGATCTCCATGAAATCTCTTACTCTGATAATGTATAATTTAGTCATTCTTTCCAACTTTGACAGAAGCATTTATGGCAGGAGTTAAAGTGTGGCCCTCTAAACATTTTCCCCCAAACCATGCACCCTTTCACAGGCAACGCCTTACTTCATGTCCCTTCTCGCCCCTTGAATGTATGATTGGACACCTCAGCTCTTTCTGATGACAGAGCATCCTGGTGGCATGCCCTAGAAAACCACTGTTTTTGTGGCGCTTAGGAGGATCACCAACTCTTCTGGGAGGTCTTACATTTTTACAGGAGCCACCTGGATACTGTAGGAGAGTTTGCGAGTAGAAATTTAGCAGATTTAAGTTGGAGAATAATTAGAATATTTATTGGGACCTATACACTTAAGTGGCAGGACCCTTGTTGGGAACCAGGTTTGCCCATCATTGCGTTTCATATTGGACCTTGGAAGCTTTGTAGATGCAACAAGAAAACCTAGCTGATGGCAGGTCAATGGTGATTGGTAGGCCTCAGGTGTGTTGGCCCTTTGACAGTAGTTTCACCTGTTGGTGGACATTTGTCATAATCATAGTTGTGGAACATGTTGGTATTTGGGAGTTTCTTTAGCGGGTTCATCATATTTTAAAGGAAGAAAATAGTCAAAAACATCCATCATTGACTTCCTTATTGAATCTGGTGAACCGCGGTGGTCTTTTTGGTAGCCAGAGTTAGGCACGTGATACAGATGTGTATGTGAATTTTGCAATGTGGAGATCCTAGATTTTCATGCCACAACACTATGGGCACTTAGAACTTGTACAGAGTATAGAGTCTATAGGCTTGAGACCTATATTCCCCTCCAAACACAATGGTATCTTAGTTTCTGGTCCATCTTTTAATATAGTAGGTGCTGTGAGGGGCAGTAAAATGTTAGTCAATTGCCTGAATTGACATTTTTGAGAGAGAAAAATTACCATTATTTACCTTTTTATTTTTGTCAGTTAAGTAGAATATTCTCTTTTTTTAAGTCTTAGTGTTCTCATACATCCCTCTAATTTTGGCTTCCTATGATTAAACTATTACGTTTTTACTTCCATTCTCAGGGATAAAACATTTTGTCTCGATCACTGGCCATAGTGGGTTAGGAAATATCATGTTTTTTTGGCAGATCTGAAGACGTAAACCTTAATATTCCAGTGGAAAATATTTTTGTCATTAGGACTGACTCAGTGTCTATCTTGTACGATGAATTCCAAGAATGACACGTCAATAGATGCAGAGAGCCAGGCACTAATTCATTTCAGATAAAGCAGGGCGATGTCAACGTGTGTGGCTTTTTGGTTTATATGGTTTTTTTTGTTACTGTACCTAGATATCACATCAACATGACATTCCCAACTCCCATAGGACAGGATTACAGGGAAGAACTTCTTACCTACCAAATATATAAGTAAGAATGAAGATGGCAATACGAAATCAAACTACATCAGTTTTGTAGTCTGTAGTCTGTTACCATGGAAACATACAGTCCTGTATAGAAGCTGTAAACACCAAATTATAGGGAATTCCTAAATAAAACTATTCTCAAAATTGCTTCATTTTTGATGAAAATAAATCATAAAAGTTTAGACGTAAGACATACTCTTAAAATCAAGGAAAAACAGGTAGAGATGAGCGGATCGGTTGGTGAAAAATTGAATTTGAATTGAAAGATCCTTCAGTTTCATGTGAATTTAAATATTTTCAGATTTGATACACTGTTCAGAAAAAAAAACTTGCACCATTTCCTACACTGTTGAAGAATCAGAACTGGCTAATGTCCTTTGCATGGCCACATAGGCCTCCCCATGAAGCCCTGCAGCTATGACATCATGATCTAGCAGATTATCATACCTTGTACAGCGGACGTCAGAACCTGGTAATCACAGATCAGCAGTTCCCAGTAGAGCAAGGTTTGTAAAGCAGAGTGTAAGTTCTCATGGTCAGTGGGGTCCGCTATCTCCTGTAGAGTGTAAGCTCTTATGGTCAGCGGGGTCCTCTCGCTCCTGTAGAGTATAACTTCTTATGGTCAGCGGGGTCCTCTCTCTCCTGTAGAGTGTAAGTTCTTATGGTCAGCGGGGTCCTGTCTCTCCTGTAGAGTGTAAGTTCTTATGGTCAGTGCGGTCCTCTCTCTCCTGTAGAGTGTAAGCTCTTATGGTCAGTGGGGTCCTCTCTCTCTCCTGAAGAATGTAAACTATTATGGTCAGTGGGGTCCTCTCTCTCCTGTAGAGTGTAACCTCTTATGGTCAGTGGGGTCCTCTCTCTCTCCTGTAGAATGTAAGCTCTTATGGTCAGTGGGGTCCTCTCTCTCCGGTAGAGTGTAAGCTCTGTCAGTCAGTGAGTTGCTCTCTCTCCTGTAGAGTGTAAGCTCTTATGGTCAGCAGGGTCCTCTCTCTCTCCTGTAGAGTGTAAGCTCTTATGGTCTGTGGGGTCCTCTCTCTCCTGTAGAGTGTAAGTTCTTATGGTCAGTGGGGTCCTCTCTCTCCTGTAGAGTGTAAGATCTTATGGTTAGTGGGGTACTCTCTTTCATGTAGAGTGTAAGCTCCTGTGGTCAGCGGGGTCCTCTCTCTCCTGTAGAGTGTAAGTTCTTATGGTCAGTGAGGTCCTCTCTCTCCTGTAGAGTGTAAGATCTTATGGTCAGTGGGGTCCTCTCTTTCATGTAGAGTGTAAGCTCCTGTGGTCAGCGGGGTCCTCTCTCTCCTGTAGAGTGTAAGATCTTATGGTCAGCAGGATTCTCTCTCTCCTGTACAGAGTAAGTTCTTATGGTCAGCGGGTCCTCTCTCTCACCTGTAGAGTGTAAGTTCTTATGGTCAGTTGGGTCCTCTTTCTCTCCTGTAGAGTGTAAGTTCTTATGGTCAGCAGGATCCTCTCTCTCTCCTGTAGAGTGTAAGCTCTTATGGTCAGTGGGGTCCTCTCTCTCTCCTGTAGAGTGTAAGTTCTTATGGTCAGCAGGATCCTCTCTCTACTGTACAGTGCAAGTTCTTATAGTCAGTGGGGTCCTCTCTTTCTCCTGTAGAGTGTAAGCTCTTATGGTAAGTGGGGTCCTCTCTCTCTCCTGTAGAGTGTAAGCTCTTATGGTCAGTGGGGTCCTCTCTCTCTCTCCTGTAGAGTGTAATCTCTTATGGTCAGCGGGGTCCTCTCTCTCTCCTGTAAAGTGTAAGTTCTTATGGTCAGTGGGGTCCTCTCTCTCTCCTGTAGAGTGTAAGTTCTTATGGTCAGTGGGGTCCTCTCTCTCTCCTGTAGAGTGTAAGTTCTTATGGTCAGCAGGATCCTCTCTCTCCTGTACAGTGCAAGTTCTTATAGTCAGTGGGGTCCTCTCTCTCTCCTGTAGAGTGTAAGCTCTTATGGTCAGTGGGGTCCTCTCTCTCTCCTGTAGAGTGTAAGCTCTTATGGTCAGTGGGGTCCTCTCTCTCTCTCCTGTAGAGTGTAATCTCTTATGGTCAGCAGGGTCCTCGCTCTCCTGTAGAATGTAAGGTCTTATGGTCAGTGGGGTCCTCTCTCTCTCCTGTAGAGTGTAAGCTCTTATGGTCAGTTGGGTACTCTCTCTCTCCTGTAGAGTGTAAGCTCTTATGGTCAGTAGGGTCCTCTCTCTCCTGTAGAGTGTAAGCTCTTATGGTCAGTGGGATCCTCTCACTTCTGTAGAGTGTAAGCTCTTATGGTCAGTGGGGTCCTCTCTCTCCTGTAAAGTGGAAGCTCTTATTTTCAGCAGGGTCCTCTCTTTCTCCTGTAGAGTGTAAGCTCTTATGGTTAGCGGGGTCCTCTCGCTCTCCTGTAGAGTGTCAGCTCTTATGGTCAGTGGGGTCCTCTCTCCTGTAGAGTGTAAGCTCTTATGGTCAGTGGGGTCCTCTCTCTCTCTCCTGTAGAGTGTAAGCTCTTATGGTCAGTGGGATCCTCTCTCTTCTGTAGAGTGTAAGCTCTTATGGTCAGTGGGGCCCTCTCTCTCTCTCCTGTAGAGTGTATGCTCTTAAGGTTAGCAGGGTCCTCTCTTTTTCCTGTAGAGTGTAAGCTCTTATGGTCAGTGGGGTCCTCTCTCTCTCCTGTAGAGTGTAAACTGTTATGGTCATTGGGGTCCTCTCTCTCCTATAAAGTATAAGCTCTGATTGTCAGCGGGGTCCTCTCTTTCTCCTGTAGAGTGTAAGCTCTTATGGTCAGTGGGGTCCTCTCTCTCCTGTAGAGTGTAAGCTCTTATGGTCAGTGAGGGCCTCTCTCTCCTGTAGAGTGTAAGCTCTTAAGGTCAGTGGGGTCCTCTCTCTCTCTTGTAGAGTGTAAGCTCTTACGGTCAGTGGGGTCCTCTCTCTCTCCTGTAGAGTGTAAGCGCTTATGGTCAATGAGGTTCTCTCTCTCCTGTAGAGTGTAAACTCTTATGGCCAATGGGGTCCTCTCTCTCTCTCATGTAGAGTGTAAGCTCTTATGGTCAGTGGGATCCTCTGTCTCTCCTGTAGAGTGTAAGCTCTTATGGTCAGTGCAGTCCTCTCTCTCCTGTGGAGTGTAAGCTCTTATGGTCAGTAGGGTCCTCTCTCTCTCTCCTGTAGAGTGTAATCTCTTATGGTTAGCGGGGTCCTCTCGCTCTCCTGTAGAGTGTCAGCTCTTATGGTCAGTGGGGTCCTCTCTCTCTTCTGTAGAGTGTAAGCTCTTATGGTCAGTGGGGTCCTCTCTCTCCTGTAGTGTGTAAGCTCTTATGGTCAGTGGGATCCTCTCTCTTCTGTAGAGTGTAGGCTCTTATGGTCAGTGGGGTCCTCTCTCTCTCCTGTAGAGTGTAAGCTTTTATGGTCAGTGGAGTCCTCTCTCTCTCCTGTAAAGTGTAAGATGCTATGGTCAGTGGGGTCCTCTCTCTCCTATAAAGTGGAAGCTCTTATTTTCAGCAGGGTCCTCTCTTTCTCCTGTAGAGTGTAAGCTCTTATGGTTAGCGGGGTCCTCTCGCTCTCCTGTAGAGTGTCAGCTCTTATGGTCAGTGGGGTCCTCTCTCTCTCCTGTACAGTGTAAGTTCTTATGGTCAGTGGGATCCTCTCTTTCTCCTGTAGAGCGTAAGCTCTTATTGTTAGCGGGGTCCTCTCTCTCTCTCCTTTAGAGTGTAAGCTCTTATGGTTAGCGGGGTCCTCTCTCTCTCCTGTAGAGTGTAAGCTCTTATGGTCAGTGGGGTCCTGTCTCTCCTGTAGAGTGTAAGCTCTTATGGTCAGTGGAGTCCTCTCTCTCTCCTGTAGAGTGTAAGCTCTTATGGTCAGCGGGGTCCTCTCTCTCCTGTAGAGTGTCAGCTCTTATGGTCAGTGAGGTTCTCTCTCTCCTGTAGAGTGTAAGCTCTTATGGTCAATGGGGTCCTCTCTCTCTCTCATGTAGAGTGTAAGCTCTTATGGTCAGTGGGGTCCTCTGTCTCTCCTGTAGAGTGTAAGCTCTTAAGGTCAGCGGGGTCCTCTCTCTCTCTCCTGTAGAATGTAAGCTCTTATGGTCAACGGGGTCCTCTCTCTCCTGTAGAGTGTAAGCTCTTATGGTCAGCGGGGTCCTCTCTCTCCTGTAGAGTGTAAGCTCTTATGGTCAGTGGGATCCTCTCTCTTCTGTAGAGTGTAAGCTCTTATGGTCAGTGGGATCCTCTCTCTCCTGTAGAGTGTAAGCTCTTATGGTCAGTGGGGTCCTCTCCCTCTCCTGTAGAGTGTAAGCTGTTATGGTCATTGGGGTCCTCTCTCTCCTATAAAGTGTAAGCTCTTATTGTCAGCGGGGACATCTCTTTCTCCTGTAGAGTGTAAGCTCTTATGGTCAGTGGGGTCCTCTCTCTCTCTCCTGTAGAGTGTAAGCTCTTATAGTCAGTGGGGTCCGCTATCTCCTGTAGAGTGTAAGCTCCTGTGGTCAGCAGGGTCCTCTCTCTCTCCTGTAGAGTGTAAGCTCTTATGGTCAGTGGGATCCTCTCTCTCCTGTAGAGTGTAAGTTCTTATGGTCAGTGGGGTCCTCTCTCTCTCCTGTAGAGTGAAACCTCTTATGGTCAGAGGGGTCCTCTCTCTCCTGTAGAGTGTAAGCTCTTATGGTCAGCGGGATACTCTCTCTCCTGTAGAGTGTCAGCTCTTATGGTCAGTGAGGTTCTCTCTCTCCTGTAGAGTGTAAGCTCTTATGGTCAATGGGGTCCTCTCTCTCTCTCATGTAGAGTGTAAGCTCTTATGGTCAGTGGGGTCCTCTATCTCTCCTGTAGAGTGTAAGCTCTTAAGGTCAGCGGGGTCCTCTCTCTCTCTCCTGTAGAATGTAAGCTCTTATGGTCAACGGGGTCCTCTCTCTCCTGTAGAGTGTAAGCTCTTATGGTCAGCGGGGTCCTCTCTCTCCTGTAGAGTGTAAGCTCTTATGGTCAGTGGGATCCTCTCTCTTCTGCAGAGTGTAAGCTCTTATGGTCAGTGGGATCCATTCTCTCCTGTAGATTGTAAGCTCTTATGGTCAGTGGGGTCCTCTCTCTCTCCTGTAGAGTGTAAGCTGTTATGGTCATTGGGGTCCTCTCTCTCCTATAAAGTGTAAGCTCTTATTGTCAGCGGGGACCTCTCTTTCTCCTGTAGAGTGTAAGCTCCTGTGGTCAGCAGGGTCCTCTCTCTCTCCTGTAGAGTGTAAGCTCTTATGGTCAGTGGGATCCTCTCTCTCCTGTAGAGTGTAAGTTCTTATGGTCACTGGGGTCCTCTCTCTCTCCTGTAGAGTGAAACCTCTTATGGTCAGAGGGGTCCTCTCTCTCCTGTAGAATGTAAGCTCTTATGGTCATTGGGGTCCTCTCTCTCTCCTGTAGAGTGTGTGCTTGTATGGTCAGTGAGTTCCTCTCTCTCCTGTAGAGTGTAATCTCTTATGGTCAGCAGGGTCCTCTCTCTCTCCTGTAGATTGTAAGCTCTTATGGTCCGTGGGGTCCTCTCTCTCCTGTAGAGTGTAAGTTCTTATGGTCAGTGGGGTCCTCTCTCTCCTGTAAAGTGTAAGATCTTATGGTTAGTGGGGTCCTCTCTCTCCTGTAGAGTGTAAGATCTTATGGTCAGTGGGGTCCTCTCTCTCCTGTAGATTGTAAGCTCCTGTGGTCAGCGCGGTCCTCTCTCTCCTGTAGAGTGTAAACTCTTATGGTCAGTGGAGTCCTCACTCTCCTGTAGAGTGTAAGCTCTTATGGTCAGCAGGGTCCTCTCTCTCCTGTACAGTGTAGGCTCTTATGGTCAGCCGAGTTCTCTCTTCTGTAGAGTGTAAGCTCTTATGGTCAGCAGGGTCCTCTCTCTCATGTAAATTGTAAGCTCTTATGGTCAGTGGGGTCCTCTCTCTCTCCTGTAGAGTGTAAGGTCTTATGGTCAGTGGGGTCCTCTCTCTCATGTAGAGTGTAAGCTCTTATGGTCAGTGCGGTCCTCTCTCTCCTGTAGAGTGTAAGCTCTTATGGTCAGCGGGGTCCCCTCTCTGTCTTGTAGAGTGTAAGCTCTTATGGTCAGTGGGGTCCTCTCTCTCTCCTGTAGAGTGTAAGCTCTTATGGTCAGTGGGGTCCTATCTCTCCTGTAGAGTGTAAGCTCTTATGGTCAGCGGGGTCCCCTCTCTGTCTTGTAGAGTGTAAGCTCTTATGGTCAGTGGGGTCCTCTCTCTCTCCTGTAGAGTGTAAGGTCTTATGGTCAGTGAGGTCCTCTCTCTCATGTAGAGTGTAAGCTCTTATGGTCAGTGCGGTCCTCTCTCTCCTGTAGATTGTAAGCTCATGTGGTCAGCGCGGTCCTCTCTCTCCTGTAGAGTGTAAACTCTTATGGTCAGTGGAGTCCACTCTCTCATGTAGAGTGTAAGCTCTTATGGTCAGTGGGGTCCTCACTCTCCTGTAGAGTGTAAGCTCTTATGGTCAGCAGGGTCCTCTCTCTCCTGTAGAGTGTAGGCTCTTATGGTCAGCCGAGTTCTCTCTTCTGCAGAGTGTAAGCTCTTATGGTCAGCAGGGTCCTCTCTCTCATGTAGAGTGTAAGCTCTTATGGTCAGTGGGGTCCTCTCTCTCTCCTGTAGAGTGTAAGGTCTTATGGTCAGTGGGGTCCTCTCTCTCATGTAGAGTGTAAGCTCTTATGGTCAGTGCGGTCCTCTCTCTCCTGTAGAGTGTAAGCTCTTATGGTCAGCGGGGTCCCCTCTTTGTCTTGTAGAGTGTAAGCTCTTATGGTCAGTGGGGTCCTTTCTCTCTCCTGTAGAGTGTAAGCTGTTATGGTCAGTGGGGTCCTATCTCTCCTGTAGAATGTAAGCTCTTATGGGCAGCGGTGTCCCCTCTCTCTCCTGTAGAGTGTAAGCTCTTATGGTCAGTGGGGTCCTATCTCTCCTGTAGAATGTAAGCTCTTATGGTCAGTGGGGTCCTCTCTCTCTCCTGTAGAGTGTAAGCTTTTATGGTCAGTGGGGTCCTCTCTCTCTCTCCTGTAGAATGTAATCTCTTATGGTCAGCGGGGTCCTTTCTCTCCTGTAGAATGTAAGGTCTTATGGTCAGTGGGGTCCTCTCTCTCTCCTGTAGAGTGTAAGCTCTTATGGTCAGTGGGGTACTCTCTCTCTCCTGTAGAGTGTAAGCTCTTATGGTCAGCGGAGTCCTCTCTCTCCTGTAGAGTGTAAGCTCTTATGGTCAGTGGGATCCTCTGTCTTCTGTAGAGTGTAAGCTCTTATGGTCAGTAGGGTCCTCTCTCTCCTGTAGAGAGTAAGATGCTATGGTCATTGGGGTCCTCTCTCTCCTATAAAGTGTAAGCTCTTATTTTCAGCAGGGTCCTCTCCTTCTCCTGTAGAGTGTAAGCTCTTATGGTTAGCCGGGTCCTCTTTCTCTCCTTAAGAATGTAAGCTTTTATGGTCAGTGGGGTCCTCTCTCTCTCCTGTAGAGTGTAAGCTCTTATGGTCAGTGAGGTTCTCTCTCTCCTGTAGAGTGTCAGCTCTTATGGTCAGTGGGGTCCTCTTTCTCTCCTTAAGAATGTAAGCTTTTATGGTCAGTGGGGTCCTCTCTCTCTCCTGTAGAGTGTAAGCTTTTATGGTCAGCGGGGTCCTCTCTCTCTCCTTAAGAATGTAAGCTCTTATGGTCAGTGGGATCCTCTCTCTTCTGTAGAGTGTAAGCTCTTATGGTCAGTGGGGTCCCCTCTCTCTCTCCTGTAGAGTGTAAGCTGTTATGGTCATTGGGGTCCTCTCTCTCCTATAAAGTGTAAGCTCTTATTGTCAGCGGGGTCCTCTCTTTCTCCTGTAGAGTGTAAGCTCTTATGGTCAGTGGGGTCCTCTCTCTCTCTCCTGTAGAGTGTAAGCTCTTATGGTCAGTGGGGTCTGCTATCTCCTGTAGAGTGTAAGCTCCTGTGGTCAGCAGGGTCCTCTCTCTCTCCTGTAGAGTGTAAGCTCTTATGGTCAGTGGGATCCTCTCTCTCCTGTAGAGTGTAAGTTTTTATGGTCAGTGTGGTCCTCTCTCTCTTCTGTAGAGTGTAAGCTCTTATGGGCAGTGGGATCCTCTCTCTCTCTCCTGTAGAGTGAAACCTCTTATGGTTAGTGGGGTCCTCTCTCTCCTGTAGAGTGTAAGCTCTTATGGTCAGTGGGGTCATCTCTCTCTCCTGTAGAGTGTGTGCTCTTATGGTCAGTGGGCTCCTCTCTCCTGTAGAGTGTAAGTTCTTATGGTCAGTGTGGTTCTCTCTCTCTCCTGTAGAGTGTAAGCTCTTATGGTCAGTGGGGTCCTCTCTCTCTCCTGTAGAGTGAAACCTCTTATGGTCAGAGGGGTCCTCTCTCTCCTGTAGAGTGTAAGCTCTTATGGTCAGTGGGGTCCTCTCTCTCCTGTAGAGTGTAAGCTCTTATGGTCAGTGGGGTCCTCTCTCTCTCCTGTAGAGTGTGTGCTCTTATGGTCAGTGGAATCCTCTCTCTCCTGTAGAGTGTAAGTTCTTATAGTCAGTGGAATCCTCTCTCTCCTTAAGAATGTAAGCTTTTATGGTCAATGGGGTCCTCTCTCTCTCCTGTAGATTGTAAGCTCTTATGGTCTATGGGGTCCTCTCTCTCCTGTAGAGTGTAAGTTCTTATGGTCAGTGGGGTCCTCTCTCCTGTAGATTGTAAGCTCTTATGGTCCGTGGGGTCCTCTCTCTCCTGTAGAGTGTAAGTTCTTATGGTCAGTGGGGTCCTCTCTCTCTCCTGTAGATTGTAAGCTCTTATGGTCTATGGGGTCCTCTCTCTCCTGTAGAGTGTAAGTTCTTATGGTCAGTGGGGTCCTCTCTCTCTCCTGTAGATTGTAAGCTCTTATGGTCCATCTGGTCCTCTCTCTCCTGTAGAGTATAAGTTCTTATGGTCAGTGGGGTCCTCTCTCTCCTGTAGAGTGTAAGCTCTTATGGTCAGTGGGGTCCTCTCTCTCCTGTAGAGTGTAAGCTCTTATGGTCAGTGGAGTCCTCTCTCTCCTGTAGAGTGTAAGCTTCTGTGGTCAGCGGGGTCCTCTCTCTCCTGTAGAGTGTAAACTCTTATGGTCAGTGGAGTCCACTCTCATGTAGAGTGTAAGCTCTTATGGTCAGTGGGGTCCTCACTCTCCTGTAGAGTGTAAGCTCTTATGGTCAGCCGGGTTCTCTCTTCTGTAGAGTGTAAGTTCTTATGGTTAGTGGGATCCTCTCTTTCTCCTGTAGAGCGTAAGCTTTTATTGTTAGCGGGGTCCTCTCTCTCGCTCCTTTAGAGTGTAACCTCTTATGGTCAGTGGGGTCCGCTCTCTCTCCTGTACAGTGTAAGTTCTTATAGTCAGTGGGGTCCTCTCGCTCTCCTGTAGAGTGTAAGCTCTTATGGTCAGTGGGGTCCTCTCTCTCTCTCCTGTAGAGTGTAAGCTCTTATGGTCAGTGGGGTCCTCTCTCTCTCCTGTAGAATGTAAGGTCTTATGGTCAGTGGGGTACTCTCTCTCTCTTGTAGAGTGTAAGCTCTTATGGTTAGCGGGGTCCTCTCGCTCTCCTGTAGAGTGTAAGCTCTTATGGTCAGTGAGGTTCTAACTCTCCTGTAGAGTGTCAGCTCTTATGGTCAGTGGGGTCCTCTCTCTCCTCTAAAGTGTAAGATCTTATTGTCAGCGGGGTCCTCTCTTTCTCCTGTAGAGTGTAAGCTCTTATGGTCAGTGGGGTCCTCTCTCTCTCTCCTGTAGAGTGTAAGCTCTTATGGTCAGTGGGGTCCTCTCTCTCCTGTAGAGTGTAAGCTCTTATGGTCAGTGAGGGCCTCTCTCTCTCCTGTAGAGTGTAAGCTCTTATGGTCAGTGGGGTCCTCTCTCTCTCTCCTGTAGAGTGTAAGCTCTTATGGTCAGTGAGGGCCTTTCTCTCTCCTGTAGAGTGTAAGTTCTTATGGTCAGTGGGATCCTCTCTCTCCTGTAGAGTGTAAGCTCTTGTGGTCTGTGAGGGCCTCTCTCTCTCCTGTAGAGTGTAAGCTCTTACGGTCAGTGGGGTCCTCTCTCTCTCCTGTAGAGTGTAAGTTCTTATAGTCAGTGGGGTCCTCTCTCTCTCCTGTAGAGTGTAAGCTCTTATGGTCAGTGGGGTCCTCTCTCTCTCTCCTGTAGAGTGTAAGCTCTTATGGTCAGTGGGGTCCTCTCTCTCCTGTAGAGTGTAAGCTCTTATGGTCAGTGAGGGCCTCTCTCTCTCCTGTAGAGTGTAAGCTCTTATGGTCAGTGGGATCCCTCTCTCTCTCTCCTGTAGAGTGTAAGCTCTTATGGTCAGTGAGGGCCTTTCTCTCTCCTGTAGAGTGTAAGTTCTTATGGTCAGTGGGGTCCTCTCTCTCCTGTAGAGTGTAAGCTCTTGTGGTCTGTGATGGCCTCTCTCTCTCCTGTAGAGTGTAAGCTCTTACGGTCAGTGGGGTCCTCTCTCTCTTCTGTAGAGTGTAAGCGCTTATGGTCAGTGGGGTCCTCTCTCTCCTGTAGAGTGTAAGCTCTTATGGTCAGTGGGGTCCTCTCTCTCCTGTAGAGTGTAAGCTCTTATGGTCAGTGAGGGCCTCTCTCTCTCCTGTAGAGTGTAAGCTCTTACGGTCAGTGGGATCCTCTCTCTCTCCTGTAGAGTGTAAGCGCTTATGGTCGGTGAGGTTCTCTCTCTCCTGTAGAGTGTAAGCTCTTATGGTCAGTGAGGGCCTCTCTCTCTCCTGTAGAGTGTAAGCTCTTATGGTCAGTCGGGTCCTCTCTCTCCTGTAGAGTGTAAGCTCTTATGGTCTGTGAGGGCCTCTCTCTCTCCTGTAGAGTGTAAGCTCTTACGGTCAGTGGGGTCCTCTCTCTTCTGTAAAGTGTAAGCGCTTATGGTCAGTGGGGTCCTCTCTCTCCTGTAGAGTGTAAGCTCTTATGGTCAGTGGGGTCCTCTCTCTCCTGTAGAATGTAAGCTCTTATGGTCAGTGAGGGCCTCTCTCTCTCCTGTAGAGTGTTAGCTCTTACGGTCAGTGGGATCCTCTCTCTCTCCTGTAGAGTGTAAGCGCTTATGGTCAGTGAGGTTCTCTCTCTCCTGTAGAGTGTAAGCTCTTATGGTCAATGGGGTCCTCTCTCTCTCTCATGTAGAGTGTAAGCTCTTATGGTCAGTGGGGTCCTCTCTCTCTCCTGTAGAGTGTAAGGTCTTATGGTCAGTGGGGTCCTCTCTCTCCTGTAGAGTTTAAGCTCTTATTTTCAGCGGGGTCCTCTCTCTTTCCTGTAGAGTGTAAGGTCTTATGGTCAGTGGGGTCCTCTCTCTCTCCTGCAGAGTGTAACCTCTTATGGTCAGTGGGGTCCTCTCTCTCCTGTAGAGTGTAAGCTCTTATGGTCAGCAGGGTCCTCCCTCTCTCCTGTAGAGTGTAAGCTCTTATGGTCAGCAGGGTCCTCCCTCTCTCCTGTAGAGTGTTAGCTCTTATTGTTAGCGGGGTCCGCTCTTTCTTCGTAAATGCGAACTGAATTTCAAAAAATCCATTCATCTCTAATTAACAGAATTGTCCGCTTACTGGATATTTTTTTAAATGCCCTAATCTTTCCAAATCCTTGGAGATATTGAATCCATAATCACCAAGTTGGGGTCCCAAGTCTACATGTCTAAAGGACTTTTGATCCCCTGATCTAGTGATTGGTGACCCCTAGCAATCATACGATCATGCTTTTTTTGGGGATAACCCCTTTACCTGCCAACTTCCTACTGTGTTACTCATGTTTTCTTGAATTCTTCTAGTTGAGACACTTAATCTCTTGTACACCTTCAGGTGTCTTTTGTATGTAAAAACTTGGGCGAGACTAAACATAGTGGAAAGACCTCAGGGAAAGGTGAGGATTCCTGCCGTCTCTGAAGGTTACATCCTGTTCGGACAAGTTGGTTCACCGATGGTCTCTTCTTGTTGCTGAGATGTTACCATAGAGAAAAACACCAAGACGGAACATAACAATTCTTCTCCTCATGTGAAAATCCCACTTTTTTTTTTACATGTAAACATTTTTTAGTTAATGATTTTAAATTTCTTTAATCCCACCTTTGACAAATTTTTTACTTCCTTTCCATGGAAACGTTATGTCATGCTGGGTCTTAATCTGCCCATGTAGGTATAAAGCATGGTCGCCCCAGGCTTTGGATGAGATGTCAGAGCTTTATGGAGTAGAAATCTCCGGCTTACGCTGCTTTGATTTTCTGTATGTTTTACATTACATTTATTTGGAATCATATTTTTTTCCTTCCTCTGAAACCATTTCACATTAAAATTTCAGAGATTAAGCCGAATGGGATATGTTGCTGTCAGCACAGATGTACGACAGCTGATAAAGGCCAAGAAACTCATTGACTGCCTCTTTCTTATCTTTGTTTACAACATACAAAATATTTGTTTTTGATGATTTTTTTTCTCATTTTTTTACATTTCTTTCCTTCAAGTAGAAATGAATTTTACAAAATTCTGTATTCGCCAAAATGTGTTGTTTCTACGGGGATTCAACAAAAATGCATCCACTGGCCACCATTTTTCTGTACAATAAAGGGCCATCAAAAGGCTAGAGGAAACCTGTAACCAGGTTTGGCCGATATGAGGTAAGGTCAAGTATGGTAGACAGTATTTTATAATGCTGCCTATCTGTCCCCCGAACCGACCTGCGGGACAGTCCGGTTCAAGGGGTGTTCCTGATCTAGGTGATGTGCCTCCCTTCTTCTTCTTCTTGTGGATACCACGTCCCTAGCTCATCCTTGCTGTATCCCCGGCATCGTGCTCCTCCACAGGCGTACTTCTCTGCCCTGCCCCTCAATAGGGCGGGAGTGTGATGCTGGGGAGACTGTGGGGGGGATTACATAGAGACGGGAGATGGGAGTCGCCGGAACCAGGACCAACAACACCCTTGGACCGGACCGCCCCGCAGTTGAGCATAATAAAAGCTATTTTTCTTCTCTTTCAGGTCAAATAGGTGGCAGATAGACAACATTATAGAATGTTGTATATCAGGCTTGAAAGGTGGTGGCCTTACCTCATATCGGCCAAACCTGGTGACACACTCTCTTAAAAATAAGAAAAAAATACTTCTATTTACCTCACTGCTCTGCTAATTAGTCCATGCACTCCTCAGTGTCTGCTCCTCATCTCATCTTCTGATCTCCTCGGTTTGCTCTAAGATCCCCAGGCATGTCACACTGAGTCAGGACTTCTGTCCCTGAATAGACCAAGGATGGTTATTCCCATGCACGTGTAAGGTCATTGTGCATGTCATGAACCTTTGCGCGCTTTCGTAGAACCATCTCTGGTGTCATGAAAGCCAGGAATCCCATCTCAGGATGTGAGACCTGGGGATTTCAGCACAAGTGGTGAGGATCGGATGATTAGACGAGGACCAGATGGGTGACGGTGAGGACCTGAGAGGCCAGAAAGGTGAGTGAGTATGGTCTATGGTATGAGCATCTTGAGCTTGAGGTGTGAGTGTGAATTAATTTTGGGGTCTAGGAGCAGAGGTCTAAATTAATTTTTAGGGGTTCAGAGATCTGAGTTAATTGTTTGGGCTACTGGTCTGATATAATTCTTTCTAGTCTGAATTAATTTTTGTGGTATAAATCATGGGGTCTGAGGTCTTTGATCTGAATTATCTTTTGGGTGCTGAAATCTTTGGTCTGAACTAATTTTCTGGGGTCTAAACTATCAGGACTGATTTTTTGGGAGGGATCCGAGGGCTGGGGTTTGAATTGATTTTTGGATCTCAGTTCAGTTTTACAGTTTGAAACCTAAATCAATTTGGGGTTCTAGAGTCTAAATACTATTTTTGAAGTCTGATTTTTCTGTGATTTTAAAATAATTGCACAATCTAATAAAGGTGTCTGAATGCTGTTAAAGGGGTCATGGCTATGTTTTGCACTTGTATTCAAGAGTTATTGATTTAGTTTTTGGCTCATATTAATGAAATATCACCTAGCCAGAATGACCAGCAGATAAAATGGCATGAAGAACAACATGACCAGCACAGTATGGTGATGTACGGTAGGGTTCCATAGTGGGTCTCTGAAGTGGCCTGATGACCTGAAAAAATTTGGCACCACTGTTCTATATTTTTTAATAAAGTTTTATTTTTTTTGTCAGTTTATTAAAATTTATACTTAACCTTATTTTTTGTACATGTTGTACCTTTTGTATTCCAGTTTGTGATAAATCCTCCTGTGAAATCCCTCCGGTGCCACATTGTGAGAATGGAATGGAGCTAGTCCTGACCAACCCAGGAGAATGCAAACCTGTCTATGAGTGCGGTAGGTTTAACACTGGCTTTGTTTTTTATTGTATTTATGGTTTGAAAAATCCTGTCCATATAAATTCTTGCATTAACGGCAATAAAATGGCTCTCAACTTTGGTCAATACCTATTTGTTAAGTCATAGGTGTGCTACAAGGTGACCTTCTGCTGAGACTCTCACCGATCAGTCGAGAAACCAATCAGTAAGCGTTCAATTTCTCTACATTGCCTCCAGAGGGGAAATTTGGTATTACACAGATTCTATTTAAATCATTGAGTTGCCTGTTTAGTACAGGACAGGATGAAGGACACTAATTGCATTCATTTGTATAAAAAAAGAGGGTAAAGTGATAAAAGGTGCAACTCCTGAACCAAAACAGGTATAGACCACATATATAAGTGGCGTGGCAGGGAGCCTTCCTTCCCCCCATATACATCCCTCTAAATGGAATAATATAGCTGCTACTCTTCCCATTACAGAATACCTCCCTAAATTCTTGGGGGACAGGGGCGCATTATCCCATCTATGTTTGTAGGGTCGGCCTGTTGTGTAATGTGAAGATCTGATCGGCCATAAATAAAAAATGACATGAAATCCACATTCCGCTGCTGATTCTTTCAACACTTGACCTTTGGTTTCAATCTGACTCTTTTTTTATATTCTGCTACGAAACTCTTGATCCCTCCGTATTATTACCCAAACTCCGATTCCATACCACCAGCTTGGCCAAGGATTTTCTCTACACATTCCAAAGCAGTGAGCTTCCTTCGAGAGGCGATAACGCCGAGAAGAAGGCTTTTCACACGGGAAACTCCAGAGAGAACCATAAGCGGGGTACGAGCATATGTTCCTGACTGTACAGCAGACTGGCTGTCAAATGTGACAGCTGCATCAGTCACACGTATATATTTACATGGATCCGACGCTTTGAATGCCTAAAAATAGATGTAGCGGAGCCGAACTTGTCTGATATGGAGGAATTCAGTTAGGTGCATACAACAGAGCTGAATTTGCTGGGAATAGCAGAGCTGAGTTTGCTGGGAATAGCAGCGCTGAGTTTGCTGAGTATAGCAGAGCTGAGTTTGCTGAGTATAGCAGAGCTGAGTTTGTTCGACGTTGCAGTTTTAGGCGTCAAATGCAGCAACGCAGAGGTTGCCTGATGTAGTAGAGCTGAGTTTGTCATTTCATATAAATCATAGTGAGATAATGTGGATTTACATAAAACTTATCTCACATAGCTGAGGTGAGTTTCTCATTTGGCACAAATCATGGTTTTGCATGGGTCTACACCTAATTCTGAGAACCTATATTGTATAGGACCCCCACATATCGGAAAAACACATAACTTCTATCCTGCAAGTAAAAAAAATGCAAAAAAGGTGGCTTAATAACAATAACCTGGGTAACAATCAGTATGGCTCCTATAATAGTTCCAATAAGACCTATACTCAATTTTCCCAGATCCCTAAAAATGACTTAGATTGATTCTTTTTTCGTCTTATGCCAGCCAGACCTCTCTCCATGTAGAAATATCTGGACATAATCATGATCCAAAGAAAAAAAACCTTATTTCTGGAAATTCCTGAGAGTGATAGAATTATTTTCTAGCAATTTTCCACAAAGTCGGCAGATGGCGCTGTTTATTTTCCCCAGCTGATGCGCGGTGATCACCTCCTTCGCTGTTTTCTCCCATGATGTCCTGGAAATTCCATTTCTCCAATACGACAGCAGTGACATGGAATATATCACATCCGTTTAGATGTAGCAGAACTGGGTTTCCAAATGCAATAATAATGTGATGCTACAAAATCTAATTCCCCCCCCCCCTAACTTTTTAAATCCTATTCTAGAGATATAAAACAAATATATTCATATAGGCAGTATTTTATATGTTTGATATAGTAACTAAGACTTAAAGGTTTATTCCCCAAATATCAAGTTATTTCCTATCTATAAGATAGATAGAGATCTTGTTGATTGCTGGGGGTCCGATCGTTGGGACCTTCAGAGATCTGAGAAATCTGTGTACACCACTCTGCTATTTCCAATAGTTCCTTAGACAATGAATGGAGCGGAGGTCCGGCACGTGCAACTCTGCTCCGATCAAGACTGAGTTTCTTAAGTTTGCTGGCTATAGTAACAGCAGTCGGACCCCCAATGATCAGAAAAGTAAAACTTTTTAGGTACACCCCAGAATTTATTCATCCTGTCTCCTTAAACATGCATGCACATCTCAGCTGAGCGTGCATGTGGAAACACCTATGACGCCATATTATTTTCACAGAGAATTAAAGAATTGGGCATGTTGAAATTCAATATGCCTGATCTCTCCTTCCCTCAACATCTGTCACTACTGTAGAGAAGAGTCTCAATACACCCTATATATTAGGGGATCATCCAATCCCCCCAAAATCTATGGGTTCCTCTAAGATTCTCGTGTGTTTTGTCAAATTTTCACCTGATAGGTGCATTGATATGATTTTATATATGGTTCTTCAGGAAGGACAACCCCCTTGCCAAGGTATTACTCCTCCCACTTTCGATCAACTGATCACTGGAGAGAGGGGCTTCTGAGACCATTGAGGTTTAGCTGCTATACCACAATGGTGGAACCACAATCCGCTTGGGCCTTACAGGAAGAACCGTGCTACATGCTGTATGTGAATATGAATCTTCTGGTAAAGTTCTTTGTCGTCCTTTGCTTCATATTATCAGCCTGCAGAAGGGAAACCTGTCCGCTGCTACGTCGTCCCAGCTGCCCACCTTACAAAAGGCTTTCTAGGAAGACCACCGAGTGCTGTGATACCTACGAGTGTACATGCAGCTGTTCCAATTCCACCGACACCTGTCCGTCCGGATATTCATCTTCTATTCACACTAATGAGTGCGGCTGCACCAGTGTCACCTGTATCGCAGATAAGGTGAGCGGACGGGCAGATCTTCTCTAGCTAAGCATGCTTAAAGAGAATCTGTCAGCAGTTTTTTGCTATCTAATCTGAGAGCACCATAATGTAGGGGCTGAGACACTGATTCCAGTGGTGTGTCACTTACTGGGCTGTGCATTGCTATTTCAGTAAAATCAGTGGAGATTATCACTGCAGGACTAGATGTCTTGTGTGTCTTAGTCAGCTTCCCTGTGTGACTCCGCCCCCCACCACTTATTGGCAGCTTTCTGCTTATGTACAGTGTGCACAGAAATCTGCCAATCAGTGGTGTGGGCGGAGTTATACAGAGCTCAGCATTCTGAGCGATGCTAGATCTGCAGCAGAGAAAACAATGATCGTATCAAAGTCACAGAAAGCAGCCCTGTAAGTGACACATCTCTAGAATCAGGGTCTATATTCATACATTATGTTGCTCTCAGAATGCTTAGCAAAAACCCGGTGACAGATTCCCTTTAAAGGGGTCCTAACAGTAAAATCCTTTGATTCAGTGTTATAATCTCTGCTGGGTGCTGGATTATTGGACAGCTATAGCTCACTAAACTGTGCTGCTTCCTAGTGTAAGTATATAATGTATAATGTAGGATGTGATAATGAAATGCATGATAGAAATAGGTGTTGTAATGTTTGCATAGAAATGTGTGAAAGGTTAAGTCTGCCCAGCAACAGACTGCAGGTTAAAAAAGAGTTGATGTTTGAGACTGGCCCACATAAGTGAGGTTTAGTGTTAGATCAAGATTCTGCTTCATGTTAGTTAGTTAGTTAGCTAGCTAGTTAGTTAGTTACTTAGTTAGTTAGTTAGTTAGAAAGAGCTGAAAGTGCTAAGTGAGCAGAGCTGCCTTAGGGGTGATTTTGGAAAAGTGGTTTCCCTCATTGAACTGTGAAACATCTGGTCCTGGCAAGCCCACAACTCCGGCTACATGCAGCCTGCACGCGCCTAAGGCCTCACAGCACAAGTCTCACACACCCATGTACAGTAATGCGCCGGGGTGCTGAAGACAAGTGCCTCTTATGGGTCGCCCTCCCAGGGCTGTGGGGTACTCGGTACCGGGCCGGTGTCAGCGGGATGTGTTACAGCAGTGGTGACCCGGTCCATGGCCCTGGGCGCCCAAGTAATGGGGGAGATTGAATGGTGGAATGTAGTTGCTTAAATGAATAGTTCGTGACGCCACCTGTGGTGTTCGGCAAGTGAGATGTAAAGCCGACGCTGCATGCAGATCCACTGGCACTGATAGTATGATGCAGCAAAGATGTAAAAGCTCCCCACAGGTGAAGCTGTAGTCCCAGGGCAATGTAGATGTGATTGGCACGGGGATGTAGCAGTGCCGGAAGGGTAGGAAGCAGACAAAGACACAGCGGGGTGCAATCTCTGTACCTTTACTTGATAAATGCAGTCCAGGGTCCTGATTACAGATGGTACTGGAGCAGGCTAGCCTGGAAGCAGCTCAGGGATTCTCTCTAGCAGATGGGCTGTGCAGTCTCTTTCCTAGCGCTTATTCGAATGAAGTACTCCTAGTACTGAGTTACACTGGAGTTCCTCCTGACAGATGTTCTCAAGAACCTTACTTGCACGGCAGACAGCTGTAGCCTGCTTCGGGGACTCCTCTCTCCTGAGTCCCGGCTCACTATCCAAGCTGCTGTTGCGCCCTCAAGTCTTAGATGGGGGTAGGGCATTTACAGCCTCCTACTCCTCTGGTGTCTGTTGCAGGACCGTTAGTATCCATACAACCATGGAGACCAGGCTCCAGTTCATGCGCACTCACTGGAGATGAGCCTTTCCTCTCTGCTCAATCTCCGCGCTTCTCCACACGTCTGCACACATGTCCCTCCTCACACTAACTGAACACTCCTTCCTCTTGGCCCTCAGGGAACACTCCTCCCCTCAATTCTGGTTCAGAGCCCCCCCTGCTGGCCTGGAGTGGAACTGTGTTGTATGCATAGGTAAACTGCTGGAGAGACCCATCACTGCCTCCAAGCCTGGCATTATCCTCCCTGGAGGAAGGCAAAGCCACTGTGGCCGCCATACTCCTGGGGGCGCCACACTTACACTTGCTGTATATCTTTTTATTAAATATTTCTATTTTTTTTTTTTGTAATATTATAGGTCTGTGTGCACAAAAATAACGTCTACCACATCAGGAGCTCCTGGGAAGATGGATGCCTAAATTGTCAGTGCAGCGATGCTGTAGATCCTATCACACACCTTCTCAGTGTAATGTGTGAGAAGAAGCCGTGTAAGGAAAACTGCGGGCCTGTAAGTATAAAATACATCATGGAACATAGGGTCATGTATTGCAATGGAATTGATTCCAGAAAATGCAAAACCATTGAACTACATATGTTTGTCAATAAGGAAGGTATAAAACCATACGAATATTTGGATATTCCCCCGTATTGTCCTGTGAAAAGATCCTCAGGGGCGGGGTGTCTTCATAGATGAATATTTCTGGGAATTTTTGCATGTTTCTTGGCAAACAGTGTCAGATATTAAATTTGCAATGAATTAGGTATTCAAATGTCAGGTTAGTGTTAATTAATGGTGGTGAAATGGAGTGTAAAGGGCATTGTTTGGTGCAGGTTGTATTCATTTCTACCCAAGAAGTACACCTAAGCTGAATTTGATAAGTAAATGACTCATACCGATGTTTCAAAACCAGCCAGTCCCCTTTTGTCAATTATCCAACCTTTATCCAATTGAGGTGGCCAACCATTGTGACACTTGAATTTGACCTAGATGAAGACTTTCAGGTTCTTTTATATCTACTGTCATCATGATGTAGTGACAGAGACCCTGATTCCAGCGATGTATCACTTATTTTACTGGGTGCAGCAGTTGTGATGGAATCGTAGTTTTCTCTGCTGCAGATCTAGCAGAACACAGAATGCTGATCTGTGTGTAACCCCGCCCACACCACTGATGGGCTTCTTTTTGTGTATACTGTATAATGACATAAAGCTTCTAATCAGCGCTGGGAGTGTGGTTGGACCAGGAGGCATGAGCCACTAGTCCTGTAGTGATAATCTTCGGCTGATAAAACACTGATTGCATGGAAACAGCAAACCACAGCCCCGTAAGTAACACATTGCTGGAATCAGGGTCTCAGCCCCTACATCACGCTGATCTCAGATTACATAGAAAAAAACCTGCTGACATATTCCCTTTAAGAAGTCTCCTTTAGCAACGACTGCTGTGTAAATAGCCTGATGTTATCAATTAGTGGATTTAAGCGGTATAGAGGGCAAGAAGCATAGTCAGATGGTGGACAGTTTCTAGTTAGGCAGCATTCAATCATAATCATTAGATAGGAAAAGGTCAGGGTAGGCAGTAGATAAGTAGGTGTGGTTCCAGAGAAAAAACTGTGTCAATACCAAATGGATCAGGGACAAAAACACTATTGTAGACCAAAATGAACTTATTACTTATTGTAGAACGATGTTGAAATGGTCCATAAAAAATTTTGGGCACTTGGGCATTGGCTGGTTTTACTGTAGGGGTGATCGCACTGGTCATTGACCAGGCCTAGAGTCAGAACATGGCCAGATCCGTGTCATACAGCAACGAGGGAAGGGATCCTGAGAACCCTGGGGCATTTGGGCAGTAGCTGGATATAGGGTTGATTGCACTGGTCAATGAAAAGACCTAAAATCAGAACATGGCCAGAGCCGTGTCATAGAGTAACGGGAAAAGGGATCCTGAGAAGGCTTGGACATATGGGCATTGTCTGGATATAGGGGTGATGGCACTGGTCATTGAACAGACCTAGAGTCAGAACATGGCCAGAGCGGTGTCATAGAGCAACAGGGGAGGGGTTCCTGAGAAGACTGGGGCATTTGGGCATTGGCTGGTTATAGGGGTGATCGCACTGGCTATTGACCAGATCAGGAGTCAGTGCCTGACCAGAGCTAAGTCCAAGCAAAATAAGGAACCCCTCAGGAGCCAGATGATTGACATCTGGAAAGATGACAAGTCGTGAAAGCTTTCCATCAAAAGTAAGAATAGACAACAGCAATTTACTAGAGGCTTTCATCTATGGAGGTGTACGTAATTTCCAAATTGTGACCAATCGTATATTGTCTCTTCGCGACATCTATTTAATTGAGGTGCCAAAGAGATGCCAAAAACTACACACTTCTAACACCTGAGGTGTTGAGGTCAATAAGGACTAAATGTGATTCCTTTTTGGTCGCTTGTTAGTGGAATATGTCTGGCTTGAGTTACAGCACAAATGAGGTGCCAGGACAATTGCTAATTCGCCTGTAGGCACCAGTCTAAATAGAGATAGCGCTGCCTGATTAATTTACCAGCATTGTTCTGAAAAGAACACCACGTTGTCTTTATGGCTGGAGCTCCTTAGAGGAGCTTAGCATAAGCTTTGCTTTCATTTATAAGATAGTCCAAGGCACTTCTACATCCACGAGTGTGTTGACTATACCGAAAATGTTTGGGAATATTTATGGGGAACAATGAGCAGGCTGTGTTTTATGATCTCTCTTTCCTAAGTGCTTCAAAGCCTTTTTTATATATATTTTGACACATTCTAATTGAAAAAGCAGTGTATCCCGCCAAAAGAATAGGCGAGGAATCCACCGAATGGATGGCATGACTCCTTGGGTGGTCAGGGGCAAGAATTGTACTCATTAAGGTTCCTCGGAACAGGGAGGGGAGAAAAATGATGTTGTTGTTTAGTGCTAATAATTTATGGTGCTGTCAAAAGAAAACTACAGATGACCCTTTATGGAATCTGATTTATTCTTTTATAACTCACTTACAGGATCATGAGGTCAAAAATCATTCATAATAATGTACACTGCTCAAAAAAAAAAGGGAACACTTAAACAGCAGAATATAACTCCAAATAAGTCAAACGTCTGTGAAATCAAACTGTCCGTTTAGGAAGCAACACTGATTGACAATCAATTTCACATGCTGTTGTGCAAATGGAATAGACACCACATGGAAATGATTGGCAATTATCAAGACACCCTCAATAAAGGAGTGGTTCTGCAGGTGGGGACCACAGACCACATCTCAGTACCAATGCTTTCTGGCTGATGATTTGGTCTCTTTTGAATGTTGGTTGTGCTTTCACACTTGTAGTAGCATGAAACGGACTCTATAACCCACACAAGTGGCTCAGGTAGTGCAGCTCATCCAGGATGGTACATCAATGCGAGCTGTGGCAAGAAGGTTTGCTGTGTCTGTCAATGTAGTGTCCAGAGGCTGGAGGCACTACCAGGAGACAGGCCAGTACACCAGGAGATGTGGAGGGGGCAACCCAGCAGCAGGACCACTACCTCAGGCATTGTGCAAGTGCAAGGAGGAACAGGAGAAGCATTGCCAGAGCCCTGCAAAATGACCTCCAGCAGGCCACAAATGTGCATGTGTCTGCAAAAATAGTTAGAAACCGACTCCATGAGGATGGTCTGAATGCCTGACGTCCACAGATGGGGATTGTGCTCACAGCCCAGTACCATGCAGCCCTCCAAAGAAATGCCACCCCACACCATTAGTGACCCACTGCCAAACTGGTCATGCTGAAGGATGTTGCAGGCAGCAGATCGCTCTCCACAGCATCTCCAGACTCTGTCACATGTGCTCAGTGTGCACCTGCTTTCATCTGTGAAGAGCACAGGGCGCCAGTGGTGAATTTGCCAATCCTGGTGTTCTGTGGCAAATGCCAAGCGTCCTGCACAGTGTTAGGCTGTGAGCACAACCCCCATCTGTGGACGTTAGGCCCTCAGACCATCCTCATGGAATCAGTTTCTAACCGTTTGTGCAGACACATGCACATTTGTGGCCTGCTGGAGGTCATTTTGCAGGGCCCTGGCAGTGCTCCTCCTGTTCATCGTTGCACAAAGGCGGAGGTAGCGGTCCTGCTGCTGGGTTGTTGCCCTCCTACGGCCCCCTCCACGTCTCGTGGTGTACTGGCCTGTCTCCTGGTAGCGCCTTCAGCTTCTGGACACTATGCTGACAGACACAGAAAACCTTCTTGCCACAGCTCGCATTGATGTGCCATCCTGGATGAGCTGCACTACCTGAGCCACTTCTGTGGGTTGTAGAGTCTGTCTCATGCTAGCACGAGTGTGAAAGCACAACCAAAATTCAAAAGTGCCAAAAACATCAGCCAGAAGGCATTGGTACTGAGATGTGGTCTGTGGTCCCCACCTTCAGAACCACTCCTTTATTGAGGGTGTCTTGATAATTGCCAATAATTTCCATCTGTTGTCTATTCCATTTGCACAACATCATGTGAAATTGATTGTCAATGAGTGTTGCTTCCTAAGTGGACAGTTTGATTTCACAGAAGTTTGATTTACTTGGAGTTATATTCTGTTTTTTTCAGTGTTCCCTTTATTTTTTTGAGCAGTGTATTATGAAATGAACTCAACGTTTAATAAAAGGACTCTGTAAACTTTAAATGGGGTAGGCAATATCCTATTGACATTTTTATAAAGGTGTGCAAAAACTGAAATTTTTTTAGATGATTCATGTAAAAAATCCTGTCCTAAAAATGTAGAAATTGTGAACAAAAGTAGAAATGAGTATAAAAAATTGTCTGGCATGAAAAGTCCTAACAGATATGTCCTCAAAATAAATGAAGATCAGGTGGATTTTGGGGGGCAATTTGTCATCCAATACTGTTGTTTTTGGAAGTGGTATTTTGTTTTGTACATGATTTTCCTAGGTTGGACATGATGACAATGACCATAAGATTTGAACCAGTCAACTTGGCTGTTGGTCATGTGGTAAGTTGATGGTGGTCTTAGCGAATGACCATGAAAAATTATTTAAGTGGAATGAGCTCAGATTCCTGTTCAGAAATAGTGAGAAACAGGTTATTCCAAGAAAAAAAATGGATGAAAGAGTGATATATGGCTTCAAAATAACCATATAGAGATATCCATGTTCAATGTTAGTAGCTTATTGCTGGATAGAATTATACTTAGATTGTATAAATCCCCATAAGATAATAAAATAAAAAATAGTATCCAGTTCCTAGTTTGTTCCCATTTTTTTCATGATTAACCCTATCCCTGCAGTCTTCGTATATATGAGGAGCTTAATGCTTTTGGTGAAAAGTGGATAATAAGTTCAATATGGGCAGGAGATCCTCTTCAATGGTCCTTTTGCAATCTGATGGGCCACCTTTAGCAGTGGTATAATTAGAGTCATATGGGCACTGATGCAAAATTTGTACCTGTATGAATGTTGGTCAGATGTATAGACTTCTGTTATAATGTCCTCCATCCTAGCCCCCATCCTCTAATAATTTCTCCTACCCTGGGCACTATCTTATAAAAGTGTCCCTCTTTCTGTTCCGTATCCAGTAATAATGCTTCCTGTCCTTGCCTCATGCTGTAATGATGTCCCCGTCCTGGCTTCCATCCTGTAATAATGTCCTCCCACTTGGGTCCTTTCTTGTAACAATGTACCCTGTCCTGGGTGTCCATTCTGCCATTCTGTAGTAATGTCCTCTGCCCTGGACTCCCTCCTATAATAGTGTCTCCTATCCTGGGCCCCATTCTGTAAAACTGTCCCCTGTCGTGGGCCCCATACCCTAATAATGTTCAATGTCCTGAGCCCCTTACTGTAATAATGTTCCCTGTCCTGGGCCCCTTACTATAATAATGTCCCCTGTACTTGGCCCCTTCCAGTAATGATGTCCATTGTCTTGGGTCCGGCATCTTTAGTGATGGTGAGGTGGGTTAATCCAGGCTGTAAGCTTTCTTGAAGAGAGGCGTTTTCAAGTTCCATCTGAAAGTTCTGAGTGTTGGGGACTTAGTCGGCTTACTTAGAGGCATAATAAAAAATGAGGATTACTGGGTCATTCCTCTCATCCTCTGGTGTTTGTTCAACCCATTTCTTCATCTTGGTAGAGATGAAAGGCATTGTGACCCTATGTGTCTCCCCTCTTTTGTCGTTAAACTTTGTCCTAAGTGGACGAAGAACCCTTTGCCTCTGAAGAAAGATGGTTAATAAAATCAACGTGAGCTGTAGACTCTCTTTGACCGGACACCATTATAGTCACAGAGACTTCCGTTTATGTCTACTAGACTTGGAGGGCAGTGGTATAACCTGACCCTAGTAGTCTCCAATGCAAGATCTCCAACATGGCAACCTGGCCCAAGTAGTCCCCAAAGTAAGATCTCTAACATGTCAACCTGACCCAAGTAGTCCCCAATGTAAGATCTCCATCATGTCAACCTAACCCAAGTAGTCCCCAATGTTAGATCTCCATCATGTCAATCTGGCCCAAGTAGTCCCCAAAGTAAGATCTCCATCATGTCAACCTGACCCAAGTAGTCCCCAATGTAAGATCTCCATCATGTCAACCTGACCCAAGTAGTCCCCAATGTAAGATCTCCATCATGTCAACCTGACCCAAGTAGTCCCCAATGTAAGATCTCCATCATGTCAACCTGATCCAAGTAGTCCCCAATGTAAGATCTCCATCATGTCAACCTGACCCAAGTAGTCCCCAATGTAAGATCTCCATCATGTCAACCTGACCCAAGTAGTCCCCAGTGTAAGATCTCCATCATGTCAAATCAACCTGACCCAAGTAGTCCCCAATGTAAGATTTACATCATGTCAACTTGACCCAAGTAGTCCCCAATGTTAGTTCTCCATCATGTCAACCTGACTCAAGTAGTCCCCAATGCAAGATCTCCAACATGGCCCACAACTATTAAAGTACTTTATTAATATTGATCAACTCCTATAGACCAATAAGACCTTTTGGGCTCTCATAGTCTCCATCATCTGGGTGCAACTACAAGCCCTTCACCCACTATAATTATACCCCTGTTGGAGGAGAACTTTTTACCCAAGCAGAAGATGGAAATCTGGAAATTGGGTCTAACTTCTAGGAAACCATATAATGAGCAACCGGCCAAGATGGAAACAGAATATTAATAAATTATCTCATTTGGTTGTACATTTCAGTGTATACCTGAGCAAAAGCCGTGTGTAATGATCAATTCTCGACTTATCATTGTGTCTTGTCATGCACAGTACAGGACATATGGTACACATGGGGGATGACTAAGGGTTTTCTCCTTAACCTTTGTTTTAATTAAAGTGAAGCACTTGCACAAACACCTGGATACATGTAAAAGCCTTCCTCTTGTTTGCCTTCCATTAGTCTGATGAAACCTGTCAGCAGACAATAGATAATACAGAGGAGAGGATGAGTGGTATATCTAATGGTAACCCTTCGCATTCTCACTTTTGTGAGGGGGGGGAACAGGAGGTTTAACATTAAGTAAATGGTTGATTTTAGGCTTATGTTCCCTGAGCATATTTGCATTGACTATGTCCCTGTTGTGTCCATCAATGAATGATTTCCTCTTGCTTATACCGTAAGTTCCATACAACATGGAAACACATGAAAGAACATTCTACTTGGTAGCTGAATAAAAGCGTAACACTATAAAAACTAACTGGTAGGATGAAAATGTGTTTAGATGCACAATCAATATCTAATTTAAACAAATGAATAGCCCGAACCTGGGGCCATAGGGGCCAACAGGGCTACCTATGCTGTACTTCATACATTTGGTGGTCACTCTTCTTTAGCTATACATGAAGAAGAAAGAAGAGAGTAGTTTCAGGGGGCCACAGAATGAGTCCTTCCTTAGCTTTTATTTTGGCTGAACACATCACGTGATTACCAGTTTTGAAAAAAGAAGCATGATTTTGCGATACACTGTCAGGAGTTGTTACTGATATATGTGCCTCTATATGGACGCCCAGTGGTTGTGACATTTATTGGGATTGGAAGAAGGGTTCAAGTCAGTCTGGTATTAAATTGACATTGTAAGAAATAAGAGGGCTTAGAGGGGTTCAATTAGAGACCTTAAAGGCCTTTATGCAACCGCTGACTTCTGAATCCTCACAGACCACGGTGTCAGGAGTCTCCAATGCTGGTGGCAGGAGCCGGTTGTCATGTCACTGCAAGTATGCAAATTGCATCCTTCCGGCCACATTACAACTAGATGTGCACAGTCTTGCTCAATAGGAGTGAAATGGGCGAGGCCGAGCACGTCTAGTCGGCAAGTAACAACTTATTTGAAATTGCATACTTGCGATTACATGACCTCCAGCTCTCGCTGGTGGCACCTGAAAATCCTGAGGACTTCAGACTTTCATCCCAAACCTGGACGACCCCCTGAAACATAAATTGTAGAAAGATAATGGTGCATCCCTCTGTATATATACTCGTACAGTAAAATAAAGGGCACCTCAATGGGAACCAGGTTTTGACAATCATAGGATCATAGAATCGCAGAATATTAGAGTTGGAAAGGACCTCCAGGGTCATCGTGTCCATCCCCCTGCTCAATGCAGGAGTCACTAAACCATTTCACACAGATGTCTGTCCAGATCCCAGAGCATAATAAGGGACATTAAATTGGGGTAGAATAGTTTTGCTGCAAATTGAATTTCCCAGGAAAATCCACACAAACCGACAAATTTGCATTTTGCCTGTTTTGCTCATTTTTAATATTTTGCCCTTTAGCCCTCTATTTTTTTTCTGACAAAAAATATTAAAAATAAGTATTTTGTAATTGTTATAGTATATTTGTTTTACTTCTTCTATAATTTTTATTACTTTTATTGTCTTTATTTTATAGAAATTATTATTTTTTTTTTTTAAAATCTGAACTCTAATCTGAACCCTAACCCTAGCCCCAAACCTACCGCAGTTATAGGTTTGCAAAAAGTGTGTACATTTTACTGTACATTTTATTGTCATACTAATGTTTTTTATATTTTACAGGGGACAATCTTTACATGATTCAGTACTGTCTTCTTCAACCTCTGTCATTCCTCTCTATCGCTATCTATGCAGAGTGCAGCAGCTGATGACAAACTTTTCTTGATTGCTGCGCTCTGCATAGGAAATAGGAGTTCATGAACTATGGGGCGAGTTCTGCTCGTCCAAGAAGAAGCAGCACCTGCCACTTGAGCATTTCATAGGAAGGGAAGGGGACATGAACTTTTGTGCCCCCATAGAAAACGGTGCCTTGTTCCCTCCCTCTCTAGAACAGTTTTCTTTTTAGGTGCTATCATGTCCTAATTACACTTTTATTTTACAGCTATTTACTATAGTTTTCACTGTATTTTATGTCTAACAAGGTTTGATTTTGTTTCTTCCGTTTAGAGCTTTAAGTATGTAACCAAGCCACACGAGTGCTGCGGAACATGTAAACGGGCCGTGTGTGAACAGGAGGTGATCTCCAGAAGGAGAGGAGACATAGATGGATCAGACAGTGACAAACGCTATTATAGTGTAAGGGTAAAAATACCAACTAGTGTCCATGTCTTAATATTATGTGTGTTCACTCCCAAAAAACTCTATCCTCCTCTAACCTCTATCTTCTAGGGTAGTCTGGTTTTGAAAACCCATTTTTCAAATACCCAATCTTTCATTCAGAACACCCATCTATAAGCGAATCTCCTGAAATTTGATTTGGGTTGATTCGATCAATTTTAGGAAGGAAATGAGTTTCGGAACGAATAAATTGGATGCAAATTTAATCAGCCAGGAATGGGTTAACCTCCTCCCTCTTATATTTGGCCTTTCCTTGGTCACCTCACCTTACTAGTCCCGCTGCTGCCAGTCCTCCGATCGCCTCTTCCATCCACATCGTTGAGTCTTCCATCCACATTGTTGACGTTCCTCAAAACGATGAAAGGGTAAAGATAAAAGACACAAAAGGTGATCAGAGGACCGACGATGGGAGATGTACCGGGAGGGCAAAGGAAAGATTAATTTTTAAGCCCTTCCCCTTACTGTTTTATTTAAGCCCTTCCCGTTCTCTATAATCCAGCAAAATGCCGACCATTGATGATGTAAATCATCATCAAAAAATGCTAGATTTAGCAAATCGACCAAAATTTTCAATTCTGCCAAATTTGTGTTTTCTTATACAATTAGAAGTGAATTTGATTCACCTTGAATTGATTTGTTCCTCTCTTAGGTGCATATAAAGTCAAGGGCATCTCTGGAGGACCCCACATGTAATACTTGCTTTTACCATTGGAGGAGCTGCAGGGAAATATAACACTTATTCCCAGGATAGCAAAACACTATGATGTCAACTCCAAATCACCTTCACTTTAAAAGATCGTACTCTGAATTCAACTTTTTTTTTTTAATGATCTGTGTTTATCTTCCCCTATGATTTTTAGGACAGGGTGATAGTAAGTAATCCACTAAATACAAATATAGAGGATTTGTATCCAGCCCTCTGCAGTAGATGTATATTTACATTTTTTGGGGGGTTCTATTTTCTTCTACGGTGTTTTCAACATTACACATAACTGTTGATGGGGTTTTGGGTAATTGCAGGTTGGTGCAAGGTGGACATCTCCCTATGATCCTTGTATCATCAATGAATGCTCTGAAGTGAATGGAGAAGTCTTCACCCTGCAGAGAAACATCTCCTGCTCTGATATAGAGACCAAGAAATGTCCTACGGGCTATGAGCTGATCTGCATGCATGGTTCAGAGTGTTGTCCCACCTGCCAATGTGGTAAAGTCCTACTCTTCGATTATCTTGTATAGAGTGTACAGAGTGTTGTCCCACCTGCCAATGTGGTAAATTTCTACTCTTCTATTATCTTGTATAGAAAATCACTGTACTATGTACAGTATGGATATTATAGAGGGACTTCCAGGTCTATGTGCCCGAGCCTAGAACCACCTGGTATTGGTGGATCCCACTCCAATATATTTGGTCTGTCCAAGTTTTACATTGAAGGCCACAGCTTTCCGTCAAGCAGGGGTTCTTACGATGACAGTCTTTAAATATGGAGTAATAAGCATCTACAAAGGGAAATGGTGTACAGTTGTGGATAGAAAGGAATGGACCTTGCCTTTAACTCTTTGGAAATCCAGTAGTAGGAAACATAATTCTTAATTCTGCCCTTGATCTCCCACTTATATCCATGAACAAAGTGCTTCTCTTGACCGGTATCATCTGTCGTAAGAGATTCTGGAAGCTGCCACACTCATGGTCAGTCAGTCCCATCAAACTTTGGCCTACTACAATCAACATTTTTTTAACTATTAAAATAATGAAAAAAAGATATACAAGTATCTCCATAATTGTAATGACTTGGAGAATTATGTTACCAAGTCATGTTTACCGCATGGTAAACTCTTTAAGAAGGAAACCCAAAAAACACGATGGTGGAATTGTGGAATTTGTTCACCATTTCTCTCCATTTGGAATTTGTTTCTCTTTTTTCCCCGTCCATTACATACTAAAAGGGAATGGTTTAAGTAAAATTTGTAGATTGTCCTGCAAAAAACAAGCTCTCACATAGCATTATTAACTGAAAGATTAAAAAGGTATGGTTTTTGGAAGGAGAGAAAAATATGAAGCTACAAAAACAAGAAAAAAGTCGGCTTGTTTTGAAGGGGCCAGTAAAGAATTCACCCCAACAAACAGGCTCTCCATGCATGTATTGTGACTTTCACACAGCCGCGACACATGAAGCTGCGGTGCCAAACCGCTGATTATCGGGGGCGCTCCTGGTATCCGGGTTCCCGATGCAGCTATTCGGAAACTGCTAAAACTATTCGGATAAGCACTTATCAGGCTATTCGCTCATCCCTGACCAAACATTTACATACCCTGGTGATTTTGGCCTGATAACATGCACAGAAGTTGACACAAATGGGTTTGAATTGCTACTAAAGGTAACATCCTTACCTATGACCTGTTTGCTTGTAATCAGTTTGTGTGCACAAAAGCTGGGTGAGTTTCTGGGATCCAGACAGACTCTTGCATCTTTCATCTAGCCACTGACGTTTCTGGATTGTGAATCGTGGGGAAAGCAAAAGAATTCTCAACGGATCTACGGGAAAAAGTAGTTAAATGGTATAAAACAGGAAAGGGATACAAAAATATATCCAAGGAATTGATAATGCCAGTCAGCAGCGTTCAAACTGTGATTAACAAATGGAAAATCAGGGGCTCTGTAAAAACAAAACCATGGTAGGGTAGACCAACAAAAATTTCATCCACAACTGCCAGGAAAATTGTTCGGGATGCAAAGAAAATCCCGCAAATAACATCATCTGAAATACTGGACAAAGTGGAGAAAAAGCAAAAAAAACTATATCTATATCGATATCTATATCTATCTATCTATATATATATATATATATATATATAGACATACAGTCATGACTGAAAGTGTTGGCCCTCTTGAAATTGCACCTGAAAATTATTGCAATTACACATGTTGTGTTATACATGTTATACACATGTTTATTTCCTTTGTGGGTATTGGAGCAACACAGGAAAACAGAGAAGAAAAGGCAAATTGGACATCATTTCAAACAAAACCCCAAAATGGGCCAGACAAAAGTGTTGGCACTTTTAACTTATTATTTGGTTGCACACCCTTTGGAATAAATCATTGCAATCAATCGTTTCCTATAACCAGCAAGCTTTTTAAACCTCTCAGCCTTGAAATGTGGACCACTCTTCTTTTACAAATTGCTCCAGGTCTCTCATATTTGAAGGCCCTTCTCCCTGCAGCAATTTTAAGATCATTCCAAATGTGTTCAATGGGATTTAGATCCGGACTCTCCAGCACTTTGTTTCCATCCATTTCTGGGTGATTCTTGAGGTATGTTTGGGGTCATTGTTCTGATGGAAGATCCATGACCTAGGACGCAAACCCAACTTAATGACACTGGGCTCTACATTGCAACCCAAAATCCTTTGGTAATCTTCAGATTTCATGATGCCTTGGACACAGTCAAAGCACCCAATGGAAAAGGCAGCAAAACAACCCCAAAGAATCTTTGAACCTCCACTGCTCTTGACTGTAGGTGCTGTGTTCTTTTCTTTTTTGCCTCATTCTGTTTTTGGAGAACAGTATAATGATGTGTTTGCAAAAAAGCTCTATCTTGGTCTCATCTGTCCACAAAATACTTCCCTAGAAGGATTTTGGCTTACTAACATACATTTTGGCAAACTGCAGTTTAACTTTTTATTTCTATGTCAGCAGTGGGGTCCTCCTGGGTCTCCTGTTGTGTTTCTTGTTTTGTGTAGTGTTTGATTTCATTCAAATGTCGACTTATAGTTCGTGCTGACACTGATACACCCTGAGCCTGGAGGACAGCTTGAATTTCTTTGGAACTTGATTGGGGCTGCTTATCCACCATCCTTACTATTGATTGTTGCAACCTTTCATCAATTTTTCTCTGCCATCCACATCTAGAGAGATTAGCTACAGTGTCATTAGTTGTAAGCTTATTGATTATGTTGTGCACCATGGATAAAGGAACATCCAGATCTCTTGAGATGGATTTGTAACCTTGAAATTGTTTATATTGTTCAACAATTTTGGTTTTCAAGTCCTCAGACAGTTCTCTTTTCCTCTCTCCGTTCTCCATGCTTAGTGTAGCACACACAGACAAAAAATGCAAAGATTGCGTAAACTTCTCTCCTTTTAATCTGCCTTCAAGTGGGATTTTCATATTGCCCACGCCTGTTACTTGCCACAGGTGAGCTTTAACGAGCATCACACGCTTTAAACAAAAGTTGTTTACCCACAATTTTGGAAAAGCGTCAACAATTTTGTCCAGGTCAATTTTGAGGGGTTTATATGAAGTTATGTCCAATTTGCTTTTATTCTCTGTTTTTTTTTTTTGTGCTGTTCTAATATACACACAGGAGATAAACGTGTGTATAACAAAACATGTGTGAATACAATAATTCTCTAGCAGAAATATTTCATTTTCTGGAACAATTTCAATGGTGCCATCACTTTTGGCCATGACTGTATGTACTAAGTAGCGGGAGGGGGCAGTCCCAAATCTTACCCTGGGGCCCATCAGACTCTAGCTACCCCACTTTGTAGGACTCAATGTGCCACTGTACAGGGTCTCATGAGGTCAACAGATGAATATAGATTATGTACATTTTTATTTTTATACTTTTTTTAAAGGTTTTATTTTGAAATGGCATATTATTTTTTTTTTTTATAGAACCCATTCCTGGCTGCCTCCGCAATGGTACTATCATTGGGGTAAGTACAGAAAATACCAATCTGAACACAATTAACAAGCCTACCTTGCATGCTATTCCTCTTTTCCATATTCACACTGTATGTCTTCATGTCTCTGGCAACTAAATGGGATTGAGTATAAAGAACTCCACCATTCAAAATTTGAAGGCAACCCCTGAGCTAAGGGACAACCCCCAAGGAGGCTAAAAAGAATGAATAGAATTTTGAGAAACATTTTGTTTTTGAATAAATATTTACCTTTTAGAACTTTCGATCTTCAAGATTCGGGTTTAGTTGCCTTAATCTCCTCCAAAACTACAATATTAGACTATTAGGATCTGAAGACATTATGGTGGCGGATAAAATGCTGACGGTATAACTATTTCTATGGGGTGGATAGAAATCAATTTTTCTTCTTTTAAACTAAAAATAAGGCGCGGCACCTAATAGCGCAGATCAAGGGAGTAATTAAGATTGGCAGCAGATGTTTTGTTGCTAGGGAAGGCAGTCTTTTTCCCTTGAGATGGGTTATCTCAGGTGGCTTTACATGTGCTACAGATTACTCAGAATACACCATGTCCATGCCATCCTTCTTCTTCAGCCATAGGGATACTGTATGCAGAAGTCAACTGGCAATAATATCACTCTGCTATATATACATTACTTATATGTAAAAACATTATTACACAATGATTTGTTTTAGGCTGTGTTCACATCAGTATTGTCTCTTGTATTCATGATGAAAGCCATAATGTTCGACCCTATCCATAGCATGAAAATCCTCACAAAGATCCAAAATGCCCATCTGCTCGGAGTATCTTTTCTTAGAACATCTGCACTCTGATACACAACACCTTAACATTGAAGGGAATCTGTTAACAGGCTTTTCTTATGTAATCTGACGGTAGTATGATATAGGGAGAGAGACCCTGTTTCCAGCGATGTATCACTTAGTTTACTGGGTGCAGCAGTTGTGATACAATCACAGATTTCCTTGCTGAAGATCTAGCAGTGCTCAGAATGCTGAGCTGGGTATAACCCCACCCACAACACTGATTGGAAGATTTTTTTGCACACTGTATATTGACAGAAAGCTGCCAATCAGTGCTGGGGGCGTGGCTGGACTAGAAGGCACTAGACACCTAGTTCTGAAGGGATCATCTGCTGATAAAGCACTGATTTTTATTGAAACAAAGCACAGCCTAGTAAGTGAAAAATCACTGGAATAAAGGTCTCTGTCCCTACATTATGGAGCTTTTAGATTCCATACCAAAAACCTGCTGACAGATTCCCTCTAATTCCTGTTTATAATGCCTTTTTCCAATATCTTCCCTCACTACTTGCAATAAGAACTATCAAAACAATATACGGATACAGAACATTTCCTCAACCATTTATTCATCTCATGTAGATCATGATTCCTCTCGCATCAGTCCCCTAAAACGGGAACACCCAACGCACCTCCCCCACCAGAGTTTTTATAGAATATAGTCCCTTAAAAAACATTCTACATCATTTTTTTTTTAGAACTTCCTCTCTCCGTCAGTCCTGAAATACAAATCAGAGCAATAACTCCAGAACAAACATATACTGAAGCTATGAAGATCACCCTCTAGATATAGAAACCAGGCATCAGTCAAGATAGGCAGGGTACACACAACGTCACCTGCTTCTGTGAAGCTACACTTACCCTCTCATACACGATTTTCTTCTGCTTCAGTCTTCTCATGTAGAACGTATCTTTCTTATCTCATTTAATCAAAAAGAACAAAGTCAAGATAGGTAGGCTGCTCACAACTGTATCTATAGGAGCTCCCTCTCTTATGCTTTCCATTTGTTCCAGGGACTAAAATCTTCCCAAAATGATTGAAGATTTTAAAGGACAAGTATTATCTGTTCTCAGAGACAGTTGAAATTCTATCATTTTTATCCTTTCAGCCTGGAAAGACTTTAATGTTTGATGAATGCTCCTCCTGTGAATGCAGCGTTTCCAGTGGACCCATTCCAAGCTATAAGCTTTCTTGTAGACAGATCCGCTGTGAGTCGTGTCCAGAGGTCAGTTTTATCCCCGGCATCTTGTCCATTTTTTTTAAAAAAAAAATTTCAGTTAATAGATTCTTTTGTTTTTCTTCTTAGAATACAGTTTTACAGAAGACCAGCGGATCCTGTTGCGGTAAATGTGTACTGGCCGCCTGTCCTGTCACCATGAATAATGGAAATCGTGTCACAGTGGAGGTGAGGGCATATCGGCTAAGGATGATTGCTTTTTTCTTTAAGAAGGTCCCAAAAAATAAGCTGATCCTGGGTTGTTATTTTGATCTGATCTCTAGCGATCAGCTATAAAGAACCTGGCAGGAAGTGTTATATTTCTCTGCAGCACCACCGGAGGTGAAATGTAGAATTACACACTGAAGTCAATGTCCTTTCTATGTAATGCATGGCATTGATGCACTGGTCCTCCAGGGCAAGAGACGTATACTATAGCAGAATAGACTGTCCATAGATGACAAATATGACAAACTAGATGTGGGTCCAATGCTATTGCATTGGGAAGGCAGTGACATTGCGCTGGGGGTGGCGGCTGTCTCTCCCCCCTCCCCCACCGTGGTTTGTAGCCTGTGCTGGAGATGGGGTGCGGCACCACCAGAGGGCGCCCACACCCCCATCTCCAGCACAGGCCGCAAGCCACTGTCTTTCCTACCGGCTGTGACTGCACGGAGGTGTGTGGGCAGGATCCGGTGCATGTAGTCAGGCAACGGCGGGTCCTAGCGTGGTTCTGGCTGCGGGTCCTGGCAGCGATTCGGCGGCGGGTCCTGGTGGGGGTCCGGCGGCGGGTCCAGCGGCAGCGGCGGGGGTGTCCGGCGTGGGTGTTCCAGCAGTGTCCCACTGGTGGGGTACTGCGTAAGGGCCTGGTACCACCAGCGGGCACCATATTGGAATACCCATCACTTGGGTGTTCCAATATGGCGGTCGGCGTACTTCTGGTGCGGCGCCGTGGATTGTGAGATTCGAGGACGTCCGGACGGAAGTGGATGACGGACAATTTTAGGTAAGTATATAATAGATGTATACCTGTGGAATAGTCCGGCCCAATAAATCCAAACCCTCAGTGTGAACATAGCCTAACTTAGCTTTGTTTATTGAAACTTAAAGCAAAACTCTATGGAAGGTGGATGGAAGGGAGTCAATGATGACCGCGAGATCAGACTACACAATGCTTGTTTGTAGTCTGTAACCATGGTGACACATCTGCCTGCGTGGGAGCTGCAGATAGAGAAGCGGTAGGAAATAAGCACAATTACTCTACTGGTCTTTGTATCATCATAACGTCCTATCTTTTCAGCCAAATGAAACCTTACGAGACGGCTGTAACACGTACACCTGCAAAGCAATTAAACAAGGAGATCTGATGTTGGTAACTAACAAGACTACGTGCCTGGACTTTAGCAGAGAAAAATGCTTAGCGGATGGGGTGAGTGCTTATGTATTCAAGGATAAATGTGAGGAAGTACTTTGATTGCTAGAAATAAAGTATTTTTTAATTTTTAAGATTTTCACATTCATGTGTCTATAGATCTGTAACGTATTTAATTTAGAAAGAGGAAGGGGCAACATTTCTTTTCATTGAAGTCTGGGGGGGCTCAGTGACAGATAATAACACAACTACTGTCTGTAAAATATCTTTGTAGCCAACAGATTATTTTTTTTTTCTAAACTCTGAATCCCCAATAAACACTGAGATAAGCTGTAACATTCTATCTGTCTGTAGTCACCACTAGGGGGAGCTGAAGAGCTTACCGCATACAATCAAACACTTCCTATATTAGTCTTTACAAGTGGCCGTCCCAAGTTCAATGACCCCTGAGAAAGGGTTGGGGAAACTAAATCTATCCCTCACCTAAGTTCATCGACTTGTTACGTAGTTATTAATGGGTGACAATATGGACAACATTTGTCTATATAGTCATACAGTGTGAGTGATATTGTATCATAAAACTATGTCTTTATAGGTGTATTTACTGAATATACAGTAATTCATTTATTTGCTTATACTTTCTCTTATAGGGTAAAATCAAACAGCTTCAGGATTCTTGCTGTGAAACCTGTAAGTACAAAATATGAAATTATCTTGCATTAAAAATATCCCTTCCTTCCTTCCTACCTTCCTCCCACCCTCCCTTAATTCCTTTCCTTTTCCTTCCTTCCTTCCTTCCTTCCTTCCTTCCTTCCTTCCTTCTTTCCTTCCTTCCTTCCTTCCTTCCTTCTTTCCTTCCTTCCTTCCTACCTTCCTCCCACCCTCCGTTAATTCCTTTCCTTTTCCTTCCTTCCTTCCTTCCTTCCTTCCTTTCCTCCCTTCCTTCCTACCTTCCTCCCACCCTCCCTTAATTCCTTTCCTTTTCCTTCCTTCATTCCTTCCTTCCTTCCTTCCTTCCCTCCTCCCTTCATTCCTTTCCTTTTCCTTCCCTACCTTCCTTCCTCCCTCCCTTCCTTCCTTCCTCCCTCCCTCCCTTCCTTCCATCCCTCCCTCCCTCCCTCCCTCCTTCCCTTTCTCCCTTCCCTACCTCCCTTCCCTTCCTTTCTTGTCTCCTTCCTTCCTTCCTCCCTTCCTTCTTCCCTTCCTTCTCTCCCTCCCTCCCTTCCCTTCCTTCCATCTCTCCCTCCCTTCCCTTCCCTTCCCTCCCTCCTTCCCTTTCTCCCTTCCTTCCCTTCCTCCCTTCCCTTCTTCCTTTCCCTTCCCTCCCTCCCTACCTCCCTTCCCTTCCTTCCCTCCTTCCTTCCTTCCCTCCCTCCCTTCCTTCCTTCCTCCCATCCTTCCCTCCCTCCCTTCCATCCTTCCCTTCCTTCCTTCCCTCCTTCCTTTCTTTCTTCCTTCCTTTCTTCCTTCCTCCCTTCCCTCCCTCCCTCCCTCCCTTCCTTCCTTCCTTCCTTCCCTTTCTCCCTTCCCTACCTCCCTTCCCTTCCTTCCTTGTCTCCTTCCTTCCTTCCTTCCTTCCTTCCTTCCTCCCTTCCTTCTTCCCTTCCTTCTCTCCCTCCCTCCCTTCCCTTCCTTCCATCTCTCCCTCCCTTCCCTTCCCTTCCCTCCCTCCTTCCCTTTCTCCCTTCCTTCCCTTCCTCCCTTCCCTTCTTCCTTTCCCTTCCCTCCCTCCCTACCTCCCTTCCCTTCCTTCCCTCCTTCCTTCCTTCCTTCCTTCCTTTCCTCCCATCCTTCCCTCCCTCCCTTCCATCCTTCCCTTCCTTCCTTCCCTCCTTCCTTTCTTTCTTCCTTCCTTTCTTCCTTCCTCCCTTCCCTCCCTCCCTCCCTTCCTTCCTTCCTTCCTTCCCTCCCTCCCTTCCATCCTTCCCTTCCTTCCTTCCCTCCCTTCCTCCTTCCCTTTCTCCCTTCCTTCTTCCCCTCCCTTCCTTCCCTCCCTCCCTTCCTTCTTTCCTCCTTCCCTCCCTCCCTTCCTTCTTCCCTCCCTCCCTTCCTTCTTCCCTTCCTTCCTTCACTCCCTCCCTCCCTCCCTTCCTTCCTCCTTCCCTCCCTCCCTTCCTTCCTCCTTCCCTCCCTCCCTTCCTTCTTCCCTTCCTTCACTCCCTCTCTCCCTCTCTCCCTTTCTTCCTATTACTGTTACATCTGGCATGTAATGTTCTAGGTGTGGAGCCAGAGTGTAAACAGGCCGGAGTTCCTAAATACATTCAAGTTGACGATTGTGTATCACAGAGAGAGCTGAGCATAATGTCCTGTAAGGTGAGAACATGAGAGGCACTGATATGACATGTCTATATAATCGGGATATAGATATTTACAGGCACAGAGTGGCAAACTTTTTTTTTGCACGCACTGGACTCCCTCAAGTTCCTTTCCTGGGCTTCCGACTTCTATGGCTCCCGAATGGAGAAGAACATTTTCTCTTAAATCCTTGAAAGATGTTTTATCACATATAGTGTGATAAGTATATATATATAAATATGTGTGTGTGTAATAACATATATGTACTATATATACTGTTCATAATAGAGATAGAATCATAGAATGGTAGAGTTGGAAGGGTCTTTCAGGGTCATCTGGTCCAACCCCCTGCTCAGTGCAGGATTCACTAAACCAGCTCAGACATCTAGATGTCTGTCCAGCCTCGGTTTGAAGACTTCCATTGAAGGAGAACTCACCACCTCTTATGGCAGCCTGATCCACTCATTGAACATCATCACTGTCAAAAAGTTTTTTCTAATATCTGTATAATCTCCCTTTCGGTTTCAGATAGAACACCTCATCATTATCTATGCCATGAAAGTGGTTAGTTTAAAAGTATTAGGTGCAAAGTAAATCCGTAAATACTTACGGATTTATGACCCTGGGATTGGTTACCTCACTCAAGGAGGTATTCTTATAGTATGAAGTGATGGCATATTACTAGTATATGACATCACTTTATGATTGGACCCGCCTTCAGAGAGAAGGAGCCACCCTGACTGTTTTAGTTGCATAGTGTCTCTATTGACTATTTGTCTATGCCGGGAACCAAAGTCAGCCCCATAGACAGTGGGATGCCAAGGAAGAATAGTGAAGGGTATAGCTGGCCATACAAATTAGATGGCTGTCAGTCAAACGATTCTATGGTTGATTGTTTGGCTGACAGCCATCTCAGTCGACTCTCCCATACACAAGAATGCTCCTGTGTTCTCTATGAATGAAATCGGACATGCGCTATGAACATCTGTCCCACCCATCAGTTGGCCGGTGCCCCTATGAAAATTAGAGTATTCCGAATCTGTTGATATTAACGAGTACAGTCAACAGTAGTCTAATGTGTGTAGTGGACAGATGTCTGTCCAGCCTCTGTTTGAAGACTTCCATTGAAGGAGAACTCACCACCTCTCGTGGCAGCCTGTTCCTTTCATTGATCACTCTCACTGTCAAAAAGTCCATAGCTTTCTCTTTTAAAGGGAATCTGTCACCCCATTTTCGGCCTATGAGCTGCGGCCACCGCCATCAGGGGCTTATCTACAGCATTCTGTAATGCTGTAGATAAGCCCCCTATGTAAGCTGAAAAATAAGAAAAACGAGTTAGATTATACTCACTCGGGGATCCGGTCTGGTCAGATGGGTGCCGCAGTCCGGTCCGGAGCCTCCCATCTTCTAGAGATGACGTCCTCCTTCTTATTTCTGCTGAGGCTCCTGCGTAGGCGTACTTTATCTGCCCTGTTGAGGGCAGAGTAAAGTACTGCAGTGTGCAGGCTCCGGACCTCTCTGACCTTTCCTTGCTCACAGTCAAAGCACCCAGTGCCAGAGGCAGCAAAACAACCGCAAACCATCTTTGAACCTCCACCATATTTGACTGTAGGATGTGTTCTTTTATGTTGTAGATAAGCCCCTGATGGCGGTGGCCGCATCTTATAGGCCAAAAATGGGGTGACAGATTCCCTTTAAACAGATCCTGTTACAATGTTGTCTTATATTTATTAATTTATTTTTTTTTGCCAATTGTAGGGTAAATGCACCAGTACATCTATCTACAACACAAAAACCCGCAGTATGGAAGACCAGTGCGCCTGCTGTACAGCAACACAGACCGAACTGGTGAAGGTCTCCCTCAGATGCACCAATGGGACTACGGTAGAACATAAAGTGACGCAGGCCACAAACTGCGAATGTGTGTCCCGGAAATGTGAAAAGTAAAAATGTCTGACTACTGCTCTGTCTCCATTTTGAGCCTACATGTCCTGAACAAAAAGAAAACATCTCTAAAAATGTGCAATTTTAAATATTTTAGATTTTTAAAAGTTTCTATTTTTTTTTTACATTATTTCTATAGACAAATTCTTTTAGGTAATAGAAATACAGAGTATTTTATATTTTTTACTAATGAATTCAGGCTAGGACGAGTTTAATATTCTAAAAAGTAAAATTCCGCATTGTGGATGGTGAATTCATTGATCTGTCAATGACGGAAATTGCCGTATGTACCGAAAGAGGCGGGAAATGTAACTATTGCTTTTGGAAAACCCTAAGACCATGAATTCTATTAAGTATTAATACAATACTGTTCCTTGTGGGTTTTTTTTTTTCATTTTTTTCTTTATTTGTAAAAATAAAAATATAAATAAAGTACATTTTAAGAACTCAGCCAATGAACCCATATTCTTTCTCCACTGCGACCATTCCTCAGAATTAAATGGGACTGACATCTGATACCTCAGATGTCCAAGATGGACTCCGAAAACGGTGGGTCTGGTGCTTGTTCTGAACTATATCAACTCTGAAAGCTTAAAATGGTACCATATCAACTATATTACTGTGTGCAAGGACAATATACAGAGGTTGTTTACATGAGGTCTCCCAATTGTCCAGGGCGCCCAATCCTTTAAAAATCAGAAACTGTACCGATAATGCCAGTCCTGCTTTATCGGTGTAGTTTCTGAGGTTAAATATGCACAAGGACCATTGGTCTTTCACCCTGCGGGAGTATGGAAAGGAGGAGAGACACTGGTAAGTCCTATCCCGTGTGCATGGGTGGGTTATATACTGATGTGAGTATCACATGCCTCCAGCTGGACAGTCCCAATTTGGGAGAGATGTCCCATTGTCTTCATGTCTTCTGGCCAAGCAGCCTGAAAAACTGCTGTTATTGTTCAATTACTCCTTCTGAAGACATAGGACCTTGGGAGAAAGGTGTGTTCTATGGGATTTAGTTCCGGACTCATGTCTGGCCACTTCAAAACTATCCAGCGCTTTGTTTCCATCTGTTTCTTGGTGCTTCTTGAAGTATTTTTGTGTTCATTGTCCTGTTGGAAGACCCATGACCTAGGACACAAACCCAGCTTTCTGGCACTGGGCACTACATTGCGACCCAAAATCGTTTGGTAATCTTCAGATTTCATGATGCCTTGCTCACAGTCAAAGCACCCAGTGCCAGAGGCAGCAAAACAACCCCAAACCATCTTTGAACCTCCACCATATTTGACTGTAGGATGTGTTCTTTTATTTGTAGGCATCATTCAGCTTTCAGTAAACAGTAGAATGACGTGCTTTACCAAAAAGCTGTATCTTGGTCTCATCTGTCCACAATACACTTTCCCAAAAGATACTGCTGCACCCTGAGCCTGCAGGACAACTTGAATTTCTTTGTAACTTGATTGGGGCTGCTCATCCACCATCTGGACTGTCCTGCATTGCAACCATTCATCAATTTTTCTCTGCCAGCCACATCAAAGGAGATTAAATACAATGCAATGCATTGTAAATTTCTTGATTATGTTGTGAACTGCAGACACAAGAACATCAAGATCTCTGGAGATGGACTTGTCACCTTGAGATTGTTGATATTGTTCAACAGTTTGGGTTCTCAAGTACTCTTTCTCTTCTCTATATGTTCTTCATGCTTAATGTGGCAGACATAAACACACAATGCAGAGATAGAGTCAACTTCTCCCCTTTTTATCTGGTTTCAGGCGTAATTTTCATATTGCCCACACCTGTTACTTGCCATAGGTGAGTTTGAAATAGCATCCCTTGCTTGAAAGTTGTTTACCCACAATTTGGGGAAGGTGCCAACAATTTTGTCTGGCTTATTTTTCAGGTTTTGTGTGAAATTATGTCCAATTTGCCTTTTCTTCTTTGTTTTTTTTGTGTTAATCCAATACACACAAAGGAAATAAACGTTTATAACAAAACACGTGAAATTGCAATATTTTTCTGGGATAAATACTCCATATTCTTGAACAATTTCAATGGTGCCAGCACTTTTAGCCATTACTGTACATTCATTAATAAATGATTTGCTTTTTTGAAGTGTGATCTTGCCCAGGATTAAAACTCACAACCATCATTTCGATATATAGCCTGAAAGAAATATCCTATACATTACAGTGCAGTCTGTAGCTCACAGCTTGCTACCTGCAATGTATAGGATTAAGTTTGTGGAACATTTGGGTCAGGTGCTTGACCTGATCAGCCAAAGCTTGTATGGGATCCATGAGGATAACACACTTTTTTTTTCCTTCAGAGGAAAAAAAAATCCGAAATGGTCAGCTATAATGTCAGGAACCCCGCACTGAGCAAGCGCAGTGCAGGGTTCCTGACAGATGTCTTCTTTACAGGAACATTGTACTGGCATGTGGAGATACATCTGTTCAACAGTTTGATATATACTATCAGATATATATCAGCATATCTCTGTATACTAAATAAATATATATGAGAAAGGAAGGCAGCATGCGATGGATTGGCTGAAACAAATTAAAGCCAAGCCAAAGGGTGTGGCTTCTCTTACTCTTTTATATTCATAGAATCATAGAATCGTAGAGTTGGAAGGGACCTCCTGGGCCATCTGGTCCAACCCCCTGCTCAAAGCAGGATTCGCTAAATCCTCCCAGTCAGATGTCTGTCCAGCCTCTGTTTGAAGACTTGCATTGAAGGAGAACTCACCACTTCTCGTGGAAGCCTGTTCCACTCATTGATCACTCTGTCAAAAATTTTTTTCTAATATCTAATCTGTGTCTCCTCCCATTCAGTTTCATCCCATTGCTTCTAGTCTTTCCTTGTGCAAATGAGAATAAAGTTGATCCTTCTACAATGTGACAGCCCTTGAGATATTTGTAGACAGCTATTAAGTCTCCTCTCAGTCTTCTCTTTTGCAAACTAAACATTCCCAAATCCTGCAACCTTTCCTCATAAGACAGGGTTTGCAGACCGGTCACCATTCTGGTTGCTCTTTTCTGAACTTGCTCCAGTTTGTTGATGTCTTTTTTAAAATGTGGTGCCCAAAACTGGACACAATATTCCAGATGAGGTCTGACCAAAGAGGAGTAGAGGGATATAATGACTTCACGTGATCTAGACTGTATGCTTCTGTTAATACATCCTAGAATTGCATTTGCCTTTTTTGCAGCTGCATCACACTGTTGACTCATATTCAGTCTGTGATCTATTAGTATACCCAAGTCTTTTTCACATGTGCTGTTGCTTAGCACTATTCCTCCCATTCTGTATATGCTTTTTCATTTTTATTGCCCAGATGTAGTACTTTGCATTTTTCCCTGTTAAAAACAATTCTGTTAGTTGCTGCCCACTGCTCCAGTTTATATATATCTTTTTGAATCCTCTCTCTCTTCTCTAGTATTAGCTATCCCTCCTAGCTTTGTGTCGCCAGCAAATTTAATCAGTTTACCCTCAATTCCTTCATCTAAATCGTTGATAAAGATTTTGAACAATACAGGGCCCAGGACAGAGCCCTGTGGTACCCCACTTGAGACATTCTTCCAACTGGATGTGCAGCCATTTACGACCACTCTTTGGGTCCAATCACTAAGCCAGTTATGAATCCACCTAACAGGTGCCTTGTCCATTCCATACTTAGTCATTTTTTCAATAAGGATTGTATGAGATACTTTGTCAAATGCTTTGCTGAAGTCAAGATATACTATATCTACAGCATTTCCTTAATCCACCCAATCAGTGATTCCGTCATAGAAGGAAATTAAGTTAGTCTGACATGACTTATTAGTTACAAACTCATGCTGACTCTGTTTAATCACTTCATTCTCATCCAGGTATTGACATACATGTTGTTTAATAATTTGTTCAAAGATCTTTCCTGGTATAGAAGTCAGACTCACCGGCCTATAGTTGCCTGGGTCCACCTTCTTCCCCTTTTTGAAGATAGGAACAACATTTGCTCTTCTCCAGTCTTCTGGGACTTCTCCTGTTCTCCAAGAATTTTCAAAGATTATGGAGAGGGGTTCAAAAATTTCTTCTGCTATCTCCTTCAGTACTCTGGGGTGTAATTCATCTGGACCTGGAGACTTGAATTCATTTAGGTTAGCTAAGTGTTTCCTCACTATCTTTCTGTTTATAGATATCCTGGATTCTTCTATTCCCTTAATAGGACAGTGAAGAACAGTTGATGTTACATTTCCTTTCTGAGAGAAAACAGATGCAAAATAGGAATTTAAAAGTTCGGCCTTCTCAACATCCTGTCTTACCATTTCATCGTTTTCATCCAGTAAAAATTCTATACAATCTTTGACTTTTCTTTTACTTTTGACATATCCCCAAAATCCTTTATTATTGCTTTTGACATCTCTTGCAAGCCTCAATTCATTGTCAGCTTTAGATAATCTGATTTGTTCCCTGCAGGTTCTGCAGACAGCATTATATTCTTCTTTAGATATGCCTCCCTCTTTCCATTTTATAAACATTCTTTTCTTCCTTTTTAGCATGTGCTTAAGTTCTGTGTTCATCCATCCTGGTTTCCTTAAATGCTTCCTATTCTTCCCTCTTTTCGGAATTGTTAACAATTGTGCTTTGAGAATTTCATTTTTCAAGATTTCCCATCCTTCCTGGACATTTTTGTCTTTAAGGATATCCAGCCATTGGATCCCTCCAATTCTCTTTCTGAATCCCTTAAAATCTGCCTTTCTGAAATCTAACCTTGACGTCTGAGTCTTCACAGGTCTTCCTCCTCTAGTTATCCAAAATTCTAAAATAGCATGGTCGCTACCTCCTAGGGTCCCAGCCACTTTTACCTACTCTACCATTTCCTTCCTGTTTATAAGGATTAGATCCAAGGTAGCAGTTCCCCTTGTTTTCTCCCCTACCTTTTGGAAGATAAAGTTGTCAGCAAGAGAGGATAAGAATTTCCTTGACCTGTTAGTTTTGCCTGAGAGAGATTCCCAACAAATGTCTGGATAGTTGAAATCTCCCATGACAACTATGTCATATTTTTTGGAGAACTTGGCCATTTGATGCATAAAGAGTTCATCCATATCTTCAGCTTGCACAGGCGGCCTGTAGTAAATGCCTACAATGGTGTCCTTTCCATTGTTCTGTCCTTGTATTCTTACCCTAGGACTGAACAATGGAAAGGACACCATTACTTACTGAGGAGTAGTAATGGGCAAACTTGTGGATGTTAAGGTCTGGCCGAATATCTAAAAAAAGCTGAACATACCTGTGCCCGGACCCCATTCAGATAAATGACAGATGGCAACACAGGTTCTGATAGGTGGTAAGATTATTACTGCTGGTCAGAGAGCTGCAGTTCCCATGCTGTCAGATGACAGCATGAGCCAGCAGCTGTGACAGGCGGTAAAAAGGATACCTCCAGTTACAGTTGTCAGGTAATGAGAGAGTACTGCTCCCATCAGCCTATGCCTGCTGTTGCTGAAAACAGCGAGAGCATACGCTGTTGATGGGGGTAGTAGTCAGCTGGCCCCTGTGCTATAAATAAAAAAATAATTAAATAGTGCTGTGGGATCTCTTCTATTTTTGATAACCAGCACAGGCAAAACCGACAACTGCGAGCTGCAGCCCTCAGCTGTCAGCTTTATCATGGCTGGTTATCAAGAAACGGCATGGGGTCACCCACAGTTTTATCAGATCCAATTCTGGCGCTTTGCCCGGCCCTTTCCCTGGTGCGGTGGCAAACGAGGTAATATTGGTGAAGTTGATGTCAACTGTTTTATGGCTGCTGACATCATGGCCACAGGTTAGTAATGGAGAGGCGTCTATAAGACGCCATCATTACTTACCCAATAGTTAAGTTATAAAAAAGACACAGCTAGAATAAAATCCATTATTTGAAAGAAAGACAGTGAAATTAAAAATAAAAAACAGTTATACTCACCTTACACCTATTCCATTGAAGTCCTTGTCCCCTGTATAAAAAAGAAAACAATAAACAACCATGATACTCACCTTATGCCCATTCCATTGAAGCTCTTTTCCCCTGTAAAAAAAAAAAGAAAAATATTCAAACACCATATTTTTCACCTGTCTGAAGTGAAGATTAGCAACACTGTCCCACGTCGTAATTTATGTCTATGATATGTGGTTATCTTTGTCTAATATTTGCATTTGTCTGGTGATCTGAAACATGTAAGTGTCACAAACATGCAAAAGAATAGGAAATCTGCACATTCATTGGGTAATTGGTTCATTTATACCGGAACAAAAATCTTTATTCTCGGCAGCACATCATGTGGTGTAAGCAGGAGATGTGCTGCTGATAACATGATATGCATGAGGGCAGCATGGAATGATCTTTTAGTGTTTGTTCTATCCTCATCATTCTTCGTCCAATTGTATAAAAGAGGCATAGAATGACTGAATGCCTGAAGTCAACTTGTGTAAATGCAACATAAATGTTTCCGGGTGAAGGCAAATTATGTTAGCATTTGGGGCCCCACTTTAAATTTTTGCCTAGGGGCGCCACTTTTATTTGAGACCAGCCATGATTATAAAAGCACATTTTTAATTCTTGTATAAGGTGCCAGTTACACAAATATTTGTAGTTCACAATATTAGGTCTGGTTGGCAACTCAGCACTGTATAAGTGCACCCCTATAGACAACCCAGTTCCTACACCGACTCTACAGGTCCTGGCTGCTGCCTGCAAATATGAAAAAATACAAGAGGAATTAGTTGATATTTTAGCCAAAATATGCCTCTAAAGGAGCTTAAAGGGAAGCTGTCATCAGCTTTAAGCCTATGAAGCTGGCACCATGCTGCTGCATTCTAGTAAAGGGGTTTTCCTGTCGCAGAAAAAAGTCTACAATCGCTCTATGTGACTGCAGAATACCAAAGCGTTACAGTGTGTGACTCGCACCCTGTCATCATTCCTCCTGTAGACTACAGATGCGTAACCTCTGATATGCGATTTACTGTACATTTTTGCGGTCACAGGTTGACTAGACTCCTGGACCTCTTCTATAGAAAGAAGCCGGATAAGACTAGTTGGCATGTGACAGCAGGTATGCAACTACTCACATGAGGAATACAGGGGAATTTCATTGAATGACTAAACTATTTTCTACTGAGACAGGATGCCCCCTTTAAATACAAAACAATCATGATTGTATAAAAGCTGTACCTTGTAAATTTTTAGCAGCTGGACTTTTTGCTGATCAGTTACCTTGGGTCAACGGAGTGTTGCATCAGTCACAGTCACAGATTCATTGCTGCAGACACGCCCAGTAAACAGTGATTGACATCCTCTGAGCACGGATATAAACCCATATTCATACTGGGAGGATGTCAATCACTCTGTACGAGGCGAGCTTGCAGCTAGTCAAATTCATGCTCCTTATACCAGATATGTGGTGGGGTGTGCAACACAGAGGCGTACGCCACTTGTCAGGCGCTCCTGATTCAGTAAAAGGTGTGCACCTCCTAGTAATTCAGAAATGTCTGACTCCAGCACACCTCCTCATTCAAGACTGGCATGTAGAATGTAGGCCTTAAAAAATTAGGACCATGAAAAGCTTTTCAGCTCAACACACATATAGTAAAGTATTTAATGTTAAAAGTTTGCCTGCCTGCATCCACCACTAGGGGGAGCTTAGGAGTCTACTGCATACTGTTCATACATTAGCTCCTAGGCTCCACCTTAGAGGTTACTACAGCCATACAGCCAGGATCTTATCATTAAGCTCTATGGTCTTCATCATCTAGACCGACAATTTTCTCGCTGGTCTTAATGAGGGGTTGTGGTGGAGTCATACTCTCCTGATTCATAAAGAGGTGGCACAAAACTTACTCTAGACCTTTCCCTCATCCCCACCATACCAATTTTTGTGGAGCTGGGAAAAACTGGAGCGAAAACGCCAAAAAGTTCAAGTTGCACCAACATTTTGAGCTTTGTTTAAGAAAAATGGAGTTATGACAGCTGTAAAAAACAGATATAATCCGTACAAAATTTTTGACCATGGACATTCACTTTAAGATAAATATTTTAGATTTGGATTTAGATATTAGATTATCACTTAAATCCAATTCTAAGGTTAGAATAGTCTCTAAATGAGCAGGTGATTACAAGACAAACCCTTTAATATTTAAAGCAAGACAGCATCTTCGTACACCGAGCGTAACTTGAGATTAAAAGAAAAAAAGACCTATAAAAGGCTCAACCCTTCACACTCTATAGCAGAAGAGTTCTTTTTGCCTTTACAAAGAGCATTGTTCTCGCTCCAACAATATCACAACATACAGAGAGCAGGACCCGGGTGTCATGCTTATTGGATTTCCCATCTTCTGGATTTTCCATGTTATTGCTCTTTTGTTGTATTTATACAAATGGAATACCTTTTAATTTGATGACTGACCTCTGGGAGAAAATATCTTTCCTGTGTGACCCAGTCGGTAAAGAATTTTCCTAACATAGCAATTATTAGGTTATTAGGTACCATAATTTGGAATGTTTAGCTAGTTTTTGTGTAAATTTTTGACTTGACTTTGTTGGAGTTTTTCATATTTTTGAAATTTTTTTATATTTTTTTTCGTTTGGATTTTTGTTTTTTCCAGGCTGATGGTTACATTAGCAGAAGGTATGGCTAATTGGTTCCACTCGGCGTTCGCCTAAAGTAGATTCAATCTGGGATGGAATTAGCAGTCAGTACCATTGGCAAATTAATACGGGTTAGAAGCAGAAGCAGATTGTACTCAGTAGCTTCAGAGCCACATCATCCTATTACCAGTGTCTCAACTCTGACCAGACAAATCCCTCAGAGCAATATGGAATCTTCCGCTGCACAACTAGCCGGTGAGTTTATCCCTCCAAACTACTGATTTTGTTTCTATATTTCTTAACATTTACGATTTGTAAATTTGACATCGTCCATTATTAACCATAGAGAGTGACTACTGAATGCCTGATTTCTCCATGGGAGTGTGTAGCAGGTGCATTGAGTATACACAAGATTCCCAGTTTACCAGGCAAGATGTGTTTTGAGAGCCTATAATATGATTATTTCTTTAGCCTTTATGGTTTGGCATTATAAATGTACTAGTGTTTTTTTATTTTAAGTCACGATGCGATCTTTGCTTTGGTTACTCAACTGTCACTGTATAAAGTGCATATATTATAATTTTTATATTTTCTTAGAATCTAAAAAACATTTTTTAGAATTTAAAAAAATAATTCCTAGTTTTGTATTTGAGAACAGGCAACCTTGCTTTAGAATAAATACAAGAAAAAAAGGAATATTAATAATGTTAAAATATGTTAAAATGATGCTTTTGTTGATTGAGGTTAATGCATTATTATACTGGTAGAACAAAAAATAAAAACTCATATAAAATAGATTTAGACCGAGATGTTTTCTCTAACAGGTGGTGAACTAAAGGCTTTTTCTTCCATTATTAATAGGGTTGGATGTTTGTAACTGTGCTTACAATAGAAGAGGATAATGATATTGGTTGTGTTGCACTGCCGGAACTCAAATGTCTTACTACGAATAATCATATTAAAACATACCAAGACATTTTAATGGTTGATATTACTAAGTTTTTACAAAAAAAATCTTAAGATTTTATTAATTTAAAATGATAAGGAGTGTATTCAGTGAATCCAGAATAATAATTAGCTTCCAGCATTTTATGTAATAGTTTAGTTAACCTATCATGTGCTAATTCATTTCTAATTATTTCTAACCAACAAGTAATTTGATTCCTGTAAAAATCGTTTTCTTCAGCAGTGTATGAAGAGAATGTAGAAATATTGTAGTTATGAGTGTGAGACATGCTTTGCTTAAGCATGTGGAACAAATGACAAAAATAACATATTAGTGTGATAATAACAAAATCTTCAAAAGAAAAACATATTATTATTAAGAAATTATAATTTGTATTTTTTTCCCTGTGCAGCAAAATTAAAAGAAAAAGATAACACAAGTAAACACAAAATGCAATTTTTAAATGAAGGTCTTTAATGTTAAGGGAATAAGAAATACAAACCTACAGGGCCCCATTTGAAAAAAGTGATTGCCCCCTGCCTTAACACATAAATTAACTGTGCTTTATCACATCGTTGGGAAATTGAGATCAAATTACCTAGCCACACCCAGGCCTGATTACTGCCACACCTATTCTCAATCAAGAAATTACTTAGATAGGACATTCTTTACATAGTGAAGTATAGCAAAAGTTCCTCAAAAGCTAGATATCGTGCTGCAATCTAAAAAAAATTGGAACAAATGAGAAACAAAACAATTGAGATCAACCAGCCTGGAAAAGGTTATAAAGCTACTTTTAAAGCTTTGGGACTCCAGCGAACCAGAGTGAGAACCATTATCCACAAATGGCAAAAACTTGAAACAGTGGTGAACCTTCTCAGGAATGGCTGGCAGACCAAAATTACCCCAAGAACTCATCCAAGAGGTCACAAAAGACCCCACAACAACATTCAAAGTACTGCATGCCTCACTTGTCTCAGTAAAGGTCAGTGTTCGTGACTCCACCATAAGACAGAGACTGAGCAAAAATGGCCTGCATGGCAGAGTTCTAAGATGAAAACCACTGCTGAGCATAAAGAAGATAAAGGCTCATCTTAGTTCTGCCAGAAAACATCTTGATGTTCGTCAAGACTTTTGGGAGAATACTCTGTGGACTGACGAGACAAAACTTGAACTTTGTGGAAAGTTTATGTCCTATTACATCTGGCGTAGAGAAAAGGAACATCATACTATTTCAGAAAAGGAATATCATGTCAATAATAAAATATAGTGGTGGCAGTGTGATGGTTTGAAGCTGTTTTGCTGCTTTAGGACCTGGAAGACTTACTGTGGTAAATAGAACCATGAATTCTGCTGTCTACTAAAAAATCCTGAAGGAGAATGTCCGGCCATATGTTTGTGACCTCAAGCTGAAGCACACTTGAGTTATGCAGTAGGGCAATGATCCAAAACACACCAGCAAGCCCACCTCTGATTGGCTTAAGAAAAACAAAATTAAGACTTTGGAGTGGCCTAGTCAATATCCTGACCTTAATCCGATTGAGATGCTGTAGCACGACCTTGAAAAGGTGGTTCATGCTCAGAAACCCTCCAATGTGGCTGAATTACAACAATTCTGCAAAGATGAGTGGGGCAAAATTCCTCCAGAGTATTGTAAAACACTCATTCCCATTTATCGCAAATGTTTGATTGCAGATGTTGCTGCTAAGGGTGGCCCAACCAGTTATTAGGTTTAGGGGCAATCAATCACTTTTCACACAGGTTTGGATTTCTTTTTCCCTTAATAATAAATACCTTAATTTAAAATCTGCATTTTGTGATTACTTGTGTTATCTTTGTCTAATACTGTATTTATATTTATTTGGTTATCGGAAACATTTAAGTGTGACAAACATGCAAAAGAATAGGGAATCAGGAAGGGGGCAAACACCTTTTCACACCACTGTATATACAGATTCTGAGTCACACCTATGTAAAGATCTTGAGCCACACCTATATATAGAACCTGAGCCACACCTATATATAGACATAGTTAGAAGATAACGGCACTCCAAAATAGGGTGCTCAAGTAGGGTCCCAAACCAAAAAGTAATGTAGAGAAACTATGAAACACTCTGCTATACATTTTGAGTAAACAGGAGGTAAGGGACTGGATGGCAGGTATCTGTCACCAAGGTGGTTGACCTCGGTGATGTAAGTCCCAGAATAACATGTACCAATAACAATAGGTTACTGAGAGGGATCTTATTTGACTACATTTTGGGTCCAGAATTTAGGAGCAACCTAATGAGCATGGCTGGGAAAAGTCGCACCCATACTCAAGTCTGGGTCTTACAGGCATAATAACAAGCAGCTGGGTTAGCTTAGCATGTTGTCTTGCGATAGAGCTAGAAAAATTCTGTTAATGGTGGACTATCTAAGCTAGGGACTGAGAAGTGTCTGTAATACCAAGGTGGTGAGAACGCTTTGATTTCCTTTTTCTTACCCAGAGAAAGGACTTTTTTTAAATTAATTTGTGCTGAAGACCGTTTCTTTTTCATTTATGCTGATGAAAGACTTTTTCAATGTGTAGCTGTAAAGTTTATGAAAGACAGCAAACTTTATTCTGTCTTGATATACACCCTGTGCCGGTGCTTATCCAAGCTGCTACCAGAGAGCAGAAACCCCAACACCATGCATGAGTTCACAACTCTTCCACCACTATAATCACATTCATGAAAATTAACTATTTGTCCAAATATTAATAGAATTGTCCAATCTGGATGAGCTTTTCTTATAATGAAGCTGTCATACCTTACGCAAAATCTACAAAACTTCAGTTTTCGTATGTTGGGATATTAGTAGAGCAGAAGATGGCAATATTATAGTGACGGGCTAATGGGGTCAAGATAGGGTTAAGTTGAAGACTTCTCTACATGGAACATAGAATCATAGAATCATAGAATCATAGAATCGTAGAGTTGGAAGGGACCTCCTGGGCCATCTGGTCCAACCCCCTGCTCAAAGCAGGATTCGCTAAATCATCCCAGTCAGATGTCTGTCCAGCCTCTGTTTGAAGACTTCCATTGAAGGAGAACTCACCACTTCTCGTGGCAGCCTGTTCCACTCATTGATCACTCTAACTGTCAAAAAGTTTTTTCTAATATCTAATCTGTGTCTCCTCCCATTCAGTTTCATCCCATTGCTTCTAGTCTTTCCTTGTGCAAATGAGAATAAAGTTGATCCTTCTACAATGTGACAGCCCTTTAGATATTTGTAGACAGCTATTAAGTCTCCTCTCAGTCTTCTCTTTTGCAAACTAAACATTCCCAAATCCTGCAACCTTTCCTCATAAGACAGGGTTTGCAGACCGGTCCCCATTCTGGTCGCTCTTTTCTGAACTTGCTCCAGTTTGTTGATGTCTTTTTTAAAATGTGGTGCCCAAAACTGGACACAATATTCCAGATGAGGTCTCACCAAAGAGGAGTAGAGGGAAATAATGACTTCACGTGATCTAGACTGTATGCTTCTGTTAATACATCCTAGAATTGCATTTGCCTTTTTTGCTGCTGCATCACACTGTTGACTCATATTCAGTCTGTGATCTATTAGTATACCCAAGTCTTTTTCACATGTGCTGTCACTTAGCCCTATTCCTCCCACTCTATATATGCTTTTTTCATTTTTATTGCCCAGATGTAGTACTTTGCATTTCTCCCTGTTAAAAACCATTCTGTTAGTTGCTGCCCACTTCTCCAGTTTATTTAAATCTTTTTGAATCCTCTCTCTCTCTTCTCTAGTATTAGCTATCCCTCCTAGCTTTGTGTCATCAGCAAATTTAATCAGTTTACCCTCAATTCCTTCATCTAAATCGTTGATAAAGATGTTGAACAATACAGGGCCCAGGACAGAGCCCTGTGGTACCCCACTTGAGACATTCTTCCAACTGGATGTGCAGCCATTTACGACCACTCTTTGGGTCCGATCACTAAGCCAGTTATGAATCCACCTAACAGTTGCCTTGTCCATTCCATACTTAGTCATTTTTTCAATAAGGATTGTATGAGAGACTTTGTCAAATGCTTTGCTGAAGTCAAGATATACTATATCTACAGCATTTCCTTGATCCACCCAATCAGTGATACCGTCATAGAAGGAAATTAAGTTAGTCTGACATGACTTATTAGTTACAAACCCATGCTGACTCTGTTTAATCACTTCATTCTTATCCAGGTATTGACATACATGTTGTTTAATAATTTGTTCAAAGATCTTTCCTGGTATAGAAGTCAGACTCACCGGCCTATAGTTGCCTGGGTCCACCTTCTTCCCCTTTTTGAAGATAGGAACAACATTTGCTGTTCTCCAGTCTTCTGGCACTTCTCCTGTTCTCCAAGAATTTTCAAAGATTATGGAGAGGGGTTCAAAAATGTCTTCTGCTATCTCCTTCAGTACTCTGGGGTGTAATTCATCTGGACCTGGAGACTTGAATTCATTTAGGTTAGCTAAGTGTTTCCTCACTATCTTTCTGTTTATAGATATCCTGGATTCTTCTATTCCCTTAATAGGACAGTGGATAACAGTTGATGTTGCATTTCCTTTCTGAGAGAAAACAGATGCAAAATAGGAATTTAAAAGTTCAGCCTTCTCAACGTCCTGTCTTACCATTTCATCATTTTCATCCTGTAAAAATCCTATAGCATCTTTGACTTTTCTTTTACTTTTGACATATCCCCAAAATCCTTTATTATTGCTTTTGACATCTCTTGCAAGCCTCAGTTCATTTTCAGCTTTAGATAATCTGATTTGTGCCCTGCAGGTTCTGCAGACAGCATTATATTCTTCTTTAGATATGCCTCCCTCTTTCCATTTTATAAACATTTTTTTCTTCCTTTTTAGCATGTGCTTAAGTTCTGTGTTCATCCATCCTGGTTTCCTTAAATGCTTCCTATTCTTCCCTCTTTTCGGAATTGTTAACAACTGTGCTTTGAGAATTTCATTTTTCAAAATTTCCCATCCTTCCTGGACATTTTTGTCTTTAAGGATATCCAGCCATTGGATCCCTCCAATTCTCTTTCTGAATCCCTTAAAATCTGCCTTTCTGAAATCTAACCTTGACGTCTGAGTCTTCACAGGTCTTCCGCCTCTAGTTATCCAAAATTCTAAAATAGCATGGTCGCTACCTCCTAGGGTCCCAGCCACTTTTACCTCCTCAACCATTTCCTCCCTGTTTATAAGGATAAGATCCAAGGTAGCAGTTCCCCTTGTTTTCTCCCTTACCTTTTGGAAGATAAAGTTGTCAGCAAGAGAGGATAAGAATTTCCTTGACCTGATAGTTTTGCCTGAGAGAGATTCCCAACAAATGTCTGGATAGTTGAAATCTCCCATGACAACTATGTCATATTTTTTGGAGAACTTGGCCATCTGATGCATAAAGAGTTCATCCATATCTTCGGCTTGCACAGGCGGCCTGTAGTAAATGCCTACAATGGTGTCCTTTCCATTGTTCTGTCCTTGTATTCTTACCCAAACAGTTTCCACAGAACTCCCAGTCTCTGAAGCTTCAATCTCTGTGCAGATATACGCGTTTCGAACATACAATGCGACACCCCCTCCTCGTTTATCAAGTCTGTTTCTTGCAAATAAGTTGTATCCTTCTAGTCTTGTATTCCAATCATGTGTATTATCCCACCAAGTTTCAGTGATTCCAATGACATCATATTTCTTTTCCTGTGTTAGTAGTTCCAATTCTCCTTGTTTGTTGCCCATGCTTTGTGCATTAGTATAGAAACATTTTAGTTTGTGATTGGTTTCTCTTTCTCCAATATTTTTATTAATTAGATTCTTTCGTCTTTGTTCTTCCTTTCCACTTCTAATAGCAGAGTTCTCAATAGCATTTGTCAGGTGTATGGCTTTTTCTGGTCTTTTGCTTCCCTTCCCATGTTGTTCTAGTTTAAAGCTCTCCTTACAAGTGTAGCAAGGCGACTTCCAAATACATGCTTTCCAGTCTTCGTAAGGTGCACCCCATCTCTAGCAAGTAGTCCATCGTATAAGTAGTTCACTCCGTGATCCAGAAATCCAAATCGTTGCTGACGGCACCATCGACGTAGCCAGTTGTTCACCTGCAGAATCTTATTCCACCTCCTTGTTCCATGGCCATCCACTGGGAGGATGGAAGAGAAGACCACCTGCGCTCCCAGTTCTTTCACTTTCTTGCCTAAGTCTTCAAAGTCTCTGCAGATGGTTTCCAGGTCGTTTCTTGCGGTGTCATTTGTCCCCACATGTAGTAGCAGGAATGGGTAGTCATCTGTAGGTCTGAAGAGTCCTGATATCCTGTCAGACACATCTTTAATTTTTGCACCTGGAAGACAGCACATTTCTCTTGAAGTTATATCCGGTCTGCAGATAGCGGCCTCTGTTCCTCTCAGCAGGGAATCCCCCATGACCACCACTCCTCCGTTTCTTCTTCACAACATTTTTCTTTCTCCATCCAGGAGGACTCTGAGGGCGTACAAGGTTGCTGTTTGTTGGCAAAGTCTTATCCTGATGTGTGTCTTCATCGTTTTCCTGCGTGAGAGCCTGGTACTGGTTCCTGAGCAGTATGGGTGCTGACTGCCTCCTGATCCTCCTGCTTCTCTGGGTCACTTGTCTCCATTCCTCTGTTTCTTCAGGTGCACTTCGAATTTCTTCTCTTTCTGTAACATGAAGAGATAATTCTGCTCCAAGAACTCTTCACCTTCCTTAATGATCTTCAACGTAGCTAACCTCTCTTCGAGATTTTGCAACTTTTCCTCCAACAGGGACACAAGCTTGCATTTGTGGCATGTGAAGTTTGGCTTTTCCACTGGTAAATCTGTGAACATGTAGCAAGAAATGCAGCTCACCAAATGGCTCCTGGCCTCTTCCATCTTGAGATTTCTTAAAAACGATGAAAGATGAGCCAAATTTCGGCACGCGGTTTTTTTGATTTCCTCTTTTCAGCTGCAACGGCCAAAACCCAGTGATCGTTGAGCTCGCGGAGACTCTTCACTTATCCCAGAAGGCACTGGGAATATGCAAATGATCTCCTCAAGACTCTTCCCCTGGTTTTCCGATTTCCTCTTTTCAGCTGCAACGGCCAAAACCGAGTGATCATTGAGCTCGCGGAGACTCTTCACTTATCCCAGAAGGCACTGGGAATATGCAAATGATCTCCTCAAGACTCTTCCCCTGGTTTTACAATTCTTGTATGGTTTAAGGGTCTTTATGTAATAGGGTTTTTTCTTTAACAGTTTCAGCCACACTACCACACCTTCTCTACAACAACAAACCTTTAATGGTCTATCTATATACTGTAAATAATTACCTTAAATTGTCCGTCTGGATGTCCCTGAATCCCACAATCCACCGCGCCGCACCGGAAGTACGCCGCTGCTATCCCGACCGCCACTGCGATCCCAGCCGCTGCTTGGATCCCAGCCGCTGCTTGGATCCCAGCTGTTGCTCAGATCCAGGCTGCTGCTGCGATCACGAGGCTGTGAAAGGGGTGTAACAAGGGGGTATAAAGAAAGGAGTGTAATGAAGGGGGTATAATGAGAGGGTGTAATTAGGGGGTGTAATGAGAGGGTGTAATGAGGGGGGAGTAATGAGAGGGATGCCGCCGCCGGACCCCTGCCAGGACCCACCGCCTGACTACACACGCCAGATCCCGCCGCTGCCTGCCCACCCACCTCTGTGCAGTCACAGCCGGCAGGAAAGACTGCGGCTTGAGGCCTGTACTGGAGATTGGGTGTGTTAGGGGCGGCGGAATGCACTAAATATAAAATAACGTAAAGTGCGTTCGCCGCCCGGGGTCCATCGTGCAGAAGGTGTTAACACTACTGCTAGCTAATGGCGGACGTACAATATGGCAGTATAACGCACGCGGGTTGAATGCAACCCAGGTGCGCTGAGTGATCTCTGTTTACTCACAGAGATGCCTTAAGTGCAAAACACAAAAAGGCTGAGCCTGTTAGCGTCACAGGTCTCAGAGAAGTGCACGCACGGTACATGGTCACAGGAGCTGGGCACTAGGCAGAGGGTCAGCATCCGTCTAGACCTACCGAGCGTGCGGCGTTGCCGCTGCGGACGCCAAGAGGAGCTGCAGACTGCAGCGCGGCGACAGACACTGCTGCTAATCGACAATGCCCGGTAGCAGGCGCACTGTCAGACGCTAGCACTGTGGAGGATGCTATTGTGGCTGTAGCTTGCCACTGGCTGGCGCTGACTCTAAACCTATGTCCCTATACACACTCGTAATATCAGAGGGAGGGGATCTTAATGAGTCACTCGCAGATTCATGCATCCATCATCATTCACACAGTAAGCAACTAGAGACTATACTAGCGCATGGCTGAGCGGCCATGCGAACCTTTTATAGCCGGGACCTTCCGGAAGCTTCCAGATCTGTGAGATGGACCAATCAGATCACGAGAAGGACCTGGACATGTGACTCCCGATCTTTAATGGGAGATCGTCTTGTGAGCATGCTCAGTAGAGTGACGAAAGGACTTAGCCTCTGGAGCGATTTGCTGCTGAGCAGCCTGCATTGCTATTGCTGACCCAAAGGTGGCAGCAATAGCCAGCCCCACAGAGCAGGTCTGGGCAGAGCATCTGGGAAGCCGGGATTGCTGAGCAATGTCCTCTGTGGTCGAAAGATAATGGGAGACCGCAGAATGTGAGGCTCTGGATTCCTGTTGAACCGCTGCAGGAACCAGACACCTAACATTACCCCCCCTACAGCCCCCTCCCTCCTGAGTCCTCCAATCCACCAAATAAAGTTTTTTGCCACGTACAACCTTGTGTCCCACAGAGGCATAGTCCTCAGGCTCGTCTGAAGACTAGTCTGATGTCCTGGCAGATGACTCGGAAAATCGGGACATGTGAACAGGTTTGAGAAGGGACTCGTGGAAGGCGTCAGGGATAGCTAAGTTGCCAGGAGCAGAAGTTGGAGCAGGGCGCCGATGTGTGTCGGCGGGCGTCTTCACTCTCACTTTAGAGGATAGAGTGACATGCGGGGTGCGACCCAGGCTGTCGCGAACCTCCATTGCCCAGTCTGCCACCGGCAAGGGATACAGTATGCCAGCCGGCCTCAGTTTAGAGGAGCTGCTCCGAGCACAAGAGGCGCATGCCTGAATGTATTTTTTAGTGTCCTGAGCCCTGTGCAGCCACCAATAAGACCTTGCCAGGAGTTTTGTGGTCTGCTTGTAGCCAAAGTGACCATCCACCCTGGACGCGTGTGCCCACGTGAGAACCTTGGACCGCAGGTGAGGCGGGACAAAGGTCTTGCCTGGCGGCACTGACTCGAGGACGACTGGAGCCACGGTCTTCAGATTCCCAGTAGGGGGCGCGGAAAGATCGCCAGGCACCTCCGCAGAGGCTACTTGGACACCTCCCCCCAATGCACCTTCCCACACAGTCTTTGCTCCATCCCAGTATTCTCCACGAGGACCACTCTATATGAGGGGAATGGCAACGGAGCCAGGGAACCCCGAGGAGCACCTGATCGATGCCCTCTGGCATAATGAGCAGGGAAAGCGTCTCCTGGTGAGACGGTGAAATTGAGAGCCTAAGGGGTGCTGTTTGGTGGGTAATCTGGGATGATAAGGTCGCCCCGTTGACCACCCTGATGGGCATTGGGTGAGGAAGTGGCACCAATGGGATAGCGCGCTGTTGGGCGAAGGACGAAGACATGAAGTTCCCTTCGGCCCCGGAGTCCACCGTGACCTGTACCTCCCATGAGGAAGCACCGCTATCTAATGTATTGTCCCTTGGAGCGCCGGTTTGGGGGAGAAGGTCTCCATAGCGAATAGACCCCCACCAATTACCAGTGGACGCGATCGTTTTTTCAGCTGCTGCGGATACCTGTTAGCCAGGTGACCAGACTGTCGACACTGGTAGCAGCGTGTGGAGCTTTGTGCCGGATGAGTCTTGAGACCGGCACGGGACACCTCCATGGGCTCTGGAGGTAAACTCTCTGGCTCAGGTGGTTCGAGAGGTTCAAAGAGGTTGGAAGCCAAGCTAACCTTCCGCCTGGATTGAGCACGCTCCAGCCCGCGCTCCGAAAAACGGAGATCGATGCGGGTGAAAATGGCAATCAGCTCTTCCAGACTTACGGGAACCTTCCTGGTAGATAGAGCATCCTTAACATGCTCCGCCAAACCTCTCCAGAACACAGGGATGAGGGTTTTATCAGGCCACTCCAGCTCGGAAGCCAGTGTCCAGAAACGGACGGCGTACTGGCTGACCGAGAGGGATCCCTGTGTTAATGCTAGTAGCTGGAGAGAGGTGTCGTGAGTGACCCGTGGCGCCAAAAAGACCTGCTTCAGAGATGTTAAGAACTGAGCAGCGGTCCTAACCATAAGGTCACCACGCTCCCACAGTGGCGTAGCCCACTCCAACGCCCTGCCCGACAGAAGGGAAACGATAAACCCCACCTTAGCCCGCTCTGTAGGGAATCGTGCGGCCAGTAACTCAAGCTGGATAGAGCACTGGCTCACGAAACCCCTGCAGGAGGCGCTGTCACCAGAAAATTTATCGGGCAACGGGAGGCGGGATACTGTCGGCGCAGGCGTGGAAGTGGACACACGTGAGACAGCCTCTGCGACTGCCTGAGCAGCAGCCTCAGTAAATTTCGCAGCTGAGGTGGAACTCTCGAGAGTCGCCAACCTGCCCTCCAGTTGCCGAATGTACTTCAGAAGCTGCTGCTGGTCCGCCATTAATTGTCAGACCCTGGCGCTAGTATAATGTTAGGGACGGCGGAATGCACTAAATATAAAATAACGTAAAGTGCGTTCGCCACCCGGGGTCCACCGTGCAGAAGGTGTTAACACTGCTGCTAACTAATGGCGGATGTACAATATGGCGGTATAAGGCACGCGGGTTGAACGTCACCCAGGTGCGCTGAGCGATCTCTGTTTACTCAAAGAGATGCCTTAAGTGCAAAACACAAAAAGGCTGAGCCTGTTAGCATCACAGGTCTCAGAGAAGTGCACGCACGATATATGGTCACAGGAGCTGGGCCCTAGGAAGAGGGTCAGCGTCCGTCTAGACCTACCGTGCATGCGGCATCGCTACTGCAGACGCCAAGAGGAGCTGCAGACTGCAGCACGGCGACAGACACTGTCGCTAATCGACAATGCCCGGTAGCAGGCACATTGTCGGACGCTAGCATTGTGGAGGATGCTTATTGTGGCTGTAGCTTGTCACTGGCTGGCGCTGACTCTAAACCTAAGTCCCTATACACACTTGTAATATCAGAGGGAGGGGATCTTAATGAGTCATTCGCAGGTTCATGCATCCATCATCATTCACACAGTAAGCAACTAGAGACTATACTAGCGCATGGACGAGCGGCCATGCAAACCTTTTATAGCCGGGACCTTGAGGAAGCTTTCAGATGTCTGAGATGGACCAATCAGATCACGAGAAGGACTTGGACATGTGACTCCTGATCTCCAATGGGAGATCGTCTCGTGAGCATGCTCAGTAGAGCGACGAAGGGACTTAGCCTCTGGAGCAATTTGCTGCTGAGCAGCCTGCATTGCCATTGCTGACCCAAAGGTGGCAGGAATAGCCAGCCCCACAGAGCAGGTCTGGGCAGAGCATCTGGGAAGCCGGGATTGCTGAGCAATGTCCTCTGCGGTCGAAAGATAATGGGAGACCGCAGAATGTGAGGCTCTGGATTCCTGTTGAACCACTGCAGGAACCCGACACCTAACATGGTGCGACCACCTTCTTGTGGCACCGCACACCATCTCCAGCACAGGCCATAAAACACCATCGTGACTGCACAGAAGTGAGTGGGCCGCCATCGTGATGTTACTGCCCTCCCGATGCAATAGCATCAGGCACACATCTAGTAATACTATAAACAGCTATTTCACAAGAGTCCTCACTGCCTACTTCCTCAGGGACCCACTTCAGACCTTTGGTAATGGTAACTCATCTGTTTCTGAGTCATTTTGGTGTTCTGGTAGGACAGACATCAATATATTATGCTTTTTGGTTTCACCAGGCCGTCCCTGAGTTATCAAGAGTCTTTCATTCTTCATGGAGCCTCATTTGTGCAATTTTTCTTCAATGTGGTGATTTCGAGAAGAATAACCTTAATTATGACTTAGAATCATAGAATCATAGAATCGTAGAGTTGGAAGGGACCTCCTGGGCCATCTGGTCCAACCCCCTGCTCAAAGCAGGATTCGCTAAATCATCCCAGACAGATGTCTGTCCAGCCTCTGAAGACTTCTACTGAAGGAGAACTCACCACCTCTCGTGGCAGCCTGTTCCACTCATTGATCACTCTGTCAAAAAGTTTTTTCTAATATCTAATCTGTGTCTCCTCCCATTCAGTTTCATCCCATTGCTTCTAGTCTTTCCTTGTGCAAATGAGAATAAAGATGATCCTTCTACAATGTGACAGCCCTTGAGATATTTGTAGACAGCTATTAAGTCTCCTCTCAGTCTTCTCTTTTGCAAACTAAACATTCCCAAATCCTGCAACCTTTCCTCATAAGACAGGGTTTGCAGACCGGTCACCATTCTGGTTGCTCTTTTCTGAACTTGCTCCAGTTTGTTGATGTCTTTTTTAAAATGTGGTGTCCAAAACTGGACACAATATTCCAGATGAGGTCTGACCAAAGAGGAGTAGAGGGAAATAATGACTTCACGTGATCTAGACTGTATGCTTCTGTTAATACATCCTAGAATTGCATATGCCTTTTTTGTCTTCTATGAAATCTATCACTTCTTGTTTCTTTTTGATATTTCCCCAAATGTAGTAGTGAAAAGACCTCAACATGAAGGTCAAAGTAGGCCTACTGTAATATGCATAAATAAAGGGTTGGGGTCTATCTCTAACTCATTGCCTCCTCTCTGTGACCAATGGTCCAAGACCCAATAAGGGGACAGTTCTTCTAGAGTCTCCTTTTTGCCAACCAATAGCACAGAAGGAGATGGCACCAATCTGAGTTTGGCCCCAATGTCCAAAGGCACCATGGACTACTTCTAGGTCACGCATACACTTGGCTCAATAGCCTCCCAATGTTCTGTATCTACCTTTTTATCATTCTTCTGTGTATTCAATGTTTGATCCTTGCACTTCTTCTCTAATTTTAGGACTAAGTAATGGTGCGTTCCCTAAGCTAACGGTCTCCATAGCAGCTACTAGATGTATTACGGTGGTCTTGGTAGCCCCTGATTACACATTCGGCAAACCAGTTTTAAATTAACATCAAAATAATTTTAAAAAAAACCTATATAAATAGCAAATAGAAGTAATTTGTATAATCTCATTCTTTGTAGACTGCGGCCTTCCATGATGACCTCAATTGCAATATTATATTTCATATGCCGAGAGCACACAACAGCTTTGTATGTAAGATATATGTAAACAGCATGTTCTTAGGGACGGCAGAATGTATACAGATCAGGTTTGTATGGTAGAGATAATTGCCCTTGCTTAAATGGACTTGTATGTATACAAGGTAAAGCCCAACATAACCAGAGACTGCTCACAAGTGGAAGACGACATCAACATCTAGAGATCGCAAATTGCTAAACTGGATAATGAGGCACAGCTATTCTTTGTTTTCTCATGTGCAGCTTCTCTGTAAGATTGGTTCCCAATGTCAGATCAGTGGTGGTCCACAATTGGCACCCCCCCCACGATTAGCTTGGCGTTGGTTCAGCGGTGACCGGATGTATGTAATATCACACCTTCATTGAATCTATCTATTGTCTATTATCTATCTATTATCTATTGTCTTTCCTGGGCTGCCCGAAAGTGGCCTGTACAGTAGGATAGGGAACGGTTATGATAGGATCCATCAGAGAAGTGTCACCTTGCCGTGGTTGATGGGCACACATGAATTGACCAATTTATGGGCTAGGAACCTTCGCTTTTTTTGTAAGTACAGCTTGGTGAGGGACAACGCGGTTGGAAATTGTTCTTTCCATTGACACTATACTTGGCATTCACAGGGTGCTGTTGTGCTTTTTTATACATATTTTGCAGTCACTACAGCTTGCACCTATTCACACTCGGGAAGTGTTGGTCAGGTTTTTCTGTATATTACCTATCTATCTACAGATATCTGTATAATCATCTATTTGTAATCATTCTCGTTTCTTTCTTTCATTCTTTCTTCATTCCTTTTTTTTCTCTTTATCTCTCCCTTTTTCTTTCTTCTATCTGCTATCTATCTAATATGAAAAGTATTTATATGTAGTGTAATAGTTGGCTGAAGACTAACTCAGTATTTTTCTTTATCAGATATTCCTCTGTCTGTAAATCAACTGAGCAATGGGCAGCAACAAAGAACAGGGAGTCCGAACAGCACCCAGAAATGCAAATACCTGTCAGTCACCAAGTATCAGCCTGCCCCATACCCTCAGCGAGGAAACATCAATGGCGCTTTTGAACCATCCTGCGTGGACATCCGTAATAGCTCAGTAAGTACTAAGAAGTAGGAATAATTAATCTTATGCTGTGATTCCAGTGACAGGTTTAGCACCTCCATATGGGCAGACAAAGAAAGAAAATTACCGTAATGTTAAAAAAGATAAAAAAACAAAATAGACTTAGGAAAAAAGACGCACTTTGGGGAGGAGGTTACTGAAATTGTATGGAAATGGAGACTTTGGGTTAGTACTGCCAGAGAAGCATGCAAGAGGCCACAGGCGGATGTCAAAATAAATGTACCTTCTCTGATACATGAGAACAACTAAAAGACAAAAAAATTTGCATGGATATATACCAACCAGAAAATATTAGAATGTACTTCTAAAAAGACCTGTGTGTATATATATATATATATATATATATATATATATATATAATGAAATTTAGCTCTCTAATAGAATAAAAGAGCTTCTTAAGTATAACCTCAAAGTGATAGTCACTGTCTGATCTAGTAATGAGTTTTGCAACATGAATGAGGATAAATGTCAAGCCAGGATCTCATCTACAGAAAACCGGTTTCACAATGTTTGCCCTTCATGAGTGTAGAGCAAATTATCGTTGGTTGAATATGACGCCGTTAATGTAACATTTTCCTTTAAGAGATCTGCAGAAAATGGATTCTTACAGGCAATGTTCCATGACAGGCTGTCTGCAGATGAGTTTTTATCTCCTCTATTGTCTATCTTAAGGTTTCCCTTGCTGTTAGGCAACAGGGTGGGCTCACCTGTCCAGATTAGTGCCCATGCTTCTTTAGACTCTGGTTTGAGAGAACGTCGACACAAGAGGCCTGTGTTGACGTTCTCTGAAATCAGAATCCTTTCCACCTCTACTTCCAGACAAGGAATCAAGTAGCTGAACCACCTTAGATAGGCCGTTCAGATCCCGGGGCGGAGACATGAGAGTAACCAGTGCCGCCCATGTCTGCTGACCGCTCCTAAAAATCTGGACCCATGCTGCCCTATTGAAAAACCCTCTAAGCACTAAATGTGCTGAATCCTTCTTTTTAGGTTTCACATCACTGTGGCCCATATCTCCTGTCCAGCACTTTCTTTCTATGGAAATTAGTTATCTTGCATGTACGACCTACGAGATGGAACTATCTTATCAGTCAATGTCTGGCCCTTTAAAGGGAAGCCTGACATCTGGTTCATGTTGTCGAAACCATTGGCAGCATGAATTAGAGTCTGGGTCCATTGTTGCAATCAGGTATGTTTTACTTTTAAATGATGTGCCATTCTAGAGAAGACATACAGCCAAGAACAATGTTCCTTGGACAATTGGTCCAAGGCAGGTCCCCAGCGACTTCTCCCTGCTTCAATTTCTTTTACTGACAGGTTTCGCCCAATGGATACACATACCCTTTTAATCAATGCAATATGAGAAGCAGACTCTGGTTCTTGCTGCTTGTAATTTGGGCAGCATGTCAGGTTCCCTATAAGCAGTATGAGCATAGATAAATGCCAAAACCGAAACGTATTACAGATAGATAGATGCAGTGGATAGATAGATAGATATGAATTAGATAGATAAGTAAGAAATATGTGTCCCCATCCTTGGCCCCTTCCTGTAACAATGTCCCCATCCTGATAGGCAAAATTTGGACCCGTGCCTCCACCTACATGTTGGTCAGATTTATTGGCCCTTGTAGCATTCTAAATCATATTAATACATAATTTTTGCCCCACCCATAATATAATAATGTCCCCCATTCTGTACAAATGTCATCCATCCTGTGCCCCTTCCTGGCATTTTTCCTGGGTTTTTTTTCAGCAATAATGTCCCCCATCTTTGGTCCCTTCCTGGTATAATGTCTCCCATCTTCTGCCGCTTCCTGAATTAATGTCCCCCATCCTAGGCCACTTTTTGCTATAATGTCACCCATTCTGGGCCTTTTTCCAGTAATAATATCATCTATCCTGGTGTAATGTCACCATCCTGCCCTCTTCCTGGTATAATATTCCAACTTCTGAGCCCATCCTGTATTAACGCTCCCCGTTCTCCTGCTGTTCTTCTCACCCTCCTACACTGCCATGACATGAGGTGTCCACTTTTATAGGTGGTGCAGAGGCCGGCAGCATGCCTGCTTTGGGTGAAACATGACATCACTGCTATGCGCTGCCTGTGATTGGCACGTTGACATTAGGTGCTGGTCTCTGATTGGCCAGTGGCATTTATTGCAGTGGAGGGGCGCACACCCAGCTGAACTAGATGTTGGCATTGGTGGTCTACCCTCTCACATGCGCCCGGTCGCATCCTCTGTGACGTTGATTGTTGCGGCCCTTGACAGATAGATGTGAAAAAGAAGATATCTACAGATGACAAATTCAGCTTTGCTACTCTTGTAGTTACACAAACAAATATTCCTTCAATCACATCTGTTTTGTACTTATTCACCCTATTAGATAATGGACAATTCAAGGCTCATTAGGGTTTAGGCTATGTGCCTGCGGTTTTCCTGCGGATTGGCCTGCGGTTTCCCCTGCGGTTTGGCACCTGGACAATGGAACAGGTGCCAAACCGCTGCGGAATCCGCAGAAAGAATTGACATGCTGCGGTTTGTAAACCGCAGGAAAACCGCGTGGAAAAAAATCGCAGCGTGGGCACAACGGTTTTGAAACCCATAGGATAACATGGTACTGTACCATGTCAGCAGAACTGCTGCAGTTCCACAGGGCCAAAAACTCTGCGGAACCGCAGCAGAATCCGCAGCGTGTGCACATAGCCTAAGAGTCCATCTGTTAAGTGGACCTGTTGTTGTGACGTCTATTGTATTGTTTTCGGAGGACTAGAGCCCAAAGTGTTAGGCAGATGTTGAGACTCTCTCCTTTCTCCAGCATAATAATAATTACTTTCAAGGTAAGAGTCTTTTATTCCCCCTCCCGTGTACACCTGGGAGCAGAACTGCTTCATGTTCTCAGTGTCTCTATGGAGACATCTTTTACTGGGAAGATTAGGTGCCAAGGCAATGAGAGAAAACAGTGCCCAGATTTATAACTGAACCAGCAGAGAAGAAAGAACCCACCGGTGATCAGTTACACGACACATCCTATGTACTACAGCCCGGCCATTGACTGTCACCACGTCCCAAAGCAAGCTGAAACTCTGTAGATCCTGTTTCATCTCACAATGGATTGTGTTTCATGGCTTCTTCATCTTTCAAAACCAAGAGGATGACATACACCGAGTTCCCGGTTGAGGCGTTTCGATGACTCTCTCCTAAGGAGGGGATATTTGTGAATTTGGTTTCAAATATGGACCCAGAAATCCTTCAAGGACTTCCAGTAAGTATACAAAAGGTCAAGAATTTCTCTACATACCGGGATATCTACCCACTAGGTTCACCGTCACACACCCAAAATTATAGCTTAACTCCAAGGAAGGTCCCGGAAATTAGAGACATCAAAAATTCACCATTGAATAGGTGTTATAAACAATGGGCGGATTATCACGGAGAATAACACATAATTATAAAGCACAAGTTCCATGGCGTAGAGAAAATTATAGTAGATGGCTTTAGCTTTCATCAGGTGTCAGACTACACCTTCAATTAAGATACCGTGATACCACCACCTGCCTTCAAAAGTCTTTGAATAGATAGAAAAACATGATAGATGTAGGAAATCTAACATAGAAGAAATAAAAATCTAGTTGGTGTTCAATATATGTAAAAAAAACTTTTTTTATTTCTAACATTTTAAATGTTTCTTTCCTAAAAAGATTCTAAATGAATTTCCTTTTTAAAAATGTTATGGTAAAATTGAATTATTATTATTTAATTAAAAAAAATATTTAATTTGTTTTTAAATATTTCAAGCATTTCTTTTTCTTAAAAAAAATTATATGCTTTATTTTGTTAATTTTACATTTGATATATATTTATTTAAATTGTGAATGTGGGTATAATTTCAGAAAGTCATATATATTCTGTATATATCGAAAGTATTTGGAAAAATGTGTCTTTTTTATACCAAATATGTAAAATGTTTTTGTAAAAACTTCCAACATTTAATAATAAAGAAAAAATGAAGTTCTACCAGAAATTATGTATGAATATCTGATAATGGGAGCCACTGATTTTAGCTATTTGTTTTAAACTTCATTACTTTTTATTTTCCATGTTATTTGACCATGGTTGTAGTCATTGTAATTGCTTGTGTTTGATACTCACTGTGTTCTTAAGACGTCTATAGATGTATGTTAAAGATTTCTTAGCCTCATCTTAAAGGTGCCTTACTAAAAATGGGTTACAATTTACAGAGTTGCTCCATTCTGGAAAAGTACGTAGCATAGAACAGGACTCTTGGCATTGAGCTGATCGTGAGGGATCCTATGGTGGTACCCAGGAGTATGAAACACATTATATACTGCCAATTAAAATAAAGTAAAGGAAGGCTTGCCTTGTGTAGTGTCCCTTCATTCGACATAATAGAGTTCAGAATTGGGGATTACCTTATATTCCATCTATATACCCCAATAAAGCATATGGATATTTATTGTCTAAGCCGTAAAAGTTAGGCTTCTGCCTAAAAATGGAAATTTGGCTTTAAATATGATATTACGTTACTAAAATTCAACAATTAGGAGATGTTAGGACTTGTGTAAGTTAGCAAAGGTTCTCCTGGCCTACGTTCCTTGGATCATAATGAAAATTGTCTCCTGACGACCCCATTAATCTGTATGAATCTAAACCCATTGGCTGGATCCTGTATGGGATGAAGGTTGAGGCGTAAATGAACCAGGAAAAAAACTAAACTATTCATGTTGTATTAAAGTAGTAGAAGTCGAATCAAGTCCAAGCATAGCAACATAGAAATAATCTCACAAGACTTAGAGAACCTGTCAGTGGGTTTTTAGACCACAAACTAAGGCCATCTATGTAAAGTCCATGTAATGTCGATGACATCTAGACCTTAGTTCTACAAGTCCATGTATTTGTTTTATAATACTTTTCATAAAAATGAGACACAAGTTCAGGGTACTTGGCCATACACCTCTTTCCATCCTTCCCCGCCTGCCACCGGGCTCCTATCAATGACTGACATGTCACTTCTCTATGACCTGCTACTCTGCCCGAGATTTTGGCACATGTCCAGATTGATATTCTGGTTCGGCCACGTCATCAAGACTTTAGTGCTCATGCACTCGGGAAGAGGAGCAGGTCACAGGTCAATCACTGAGGCTGAAGAGCTGTTACTGCGGGGCCAAGACCATTGCACTTGTGGCTCATTTTCATAAAAATATGCCAATGGATTTCTGAAAAATTGAGGTATGGACTTATAAAACAAAGGTATGAATATCATCAACATCACATGGACTTTATATACATGAAGATAGTGTGGAGTTTAAAGACTTGATGACAGGTTCACTTTAACTTTTCTTCCATCATGGTCAAACTAAGGTTTAAAAATATACAGGAAGTCCATGAGCAAGATCGGAAGGAGGACACAAACATGGTGTTGACCATGAGCAAGACATAACCTGGCAAACATGTAGGCCAGCTCATGGGCTCCTGTAGTTTATCCTTGATGGAATGAATGTCAAGTCTTATGGGATTACCTCTGTATTGCTGGACTTTTTCTGTATTTTGGATTAAGAAGTCTGTGGATCCAGGCAGATGTCCATGCAACCTGAAAATCCTCAGCACATTGATCTGAGTTGATCTTTGGTACATGTTCATACTAGTATAATCAAGTGTTAAGAGTTAATAATTGTGCACATGGACAGGGGATTGACATAACATGTCTGAGAATTATGCTGATGCTTTTAATACATTGCGTTTCGCAGATTAGGTATCAGAAATCAACGATTTGCCAGATCTATGTCTGTAGAGGTTGTTTGGGGAAACAGAGCACTATGCATGAATATACAATGGGCGAAACATTCATGTGTTTGATAAAACATTTTTTAAGAAATTTTTTGGTCAATTTTTTTCTGTGTGGCTCTTTTTTCACGATCTAACTAGTGTTGGATTTAGTACAAGTTATAACATTTCCACAAACCTATGCACTAGTGGTTCAACAGAGGTGCATAAATAATACTTCTATACAGTATCTAAACAACAGTACCTTGACCATAGTTTCCTTACTGTACTCATTAAAAAACACCCTTAGAAAATGGACTAAAAAAATGGTGTTCAAATCAGCAGTCAGCTTCTCCTTAGGAGATATCACACCATATTCAACATGTTTCAACATTTTCAGCTGTGGTCGGTTGGGGGAAGCCCAAAATTAATGGTGATCTCTGTGCAAACACCTCCCTCTTGTAATCTAAATCTAGTTTGTGGTTTTACAGATCACCTGAGGAGTGGTAAGTTAGATTATTGAGGTCCCATCACCGATTTTGGGATGCAATAGCGATATCGCTATCGACCGCCCCCCCCGCTGGCTATCGTTGATCGCGCGAGATCTTCCTGGTCCATTTCTCGTCGTCGGCTTCCTGTTGGCGCCGAGGAGCGACTCCATGGTCACGGGAGGAAGTCGTCAGCAGAGCTGCTGTCTGACGGGTAAGTATCGACCGCAGACCTCTGCTGCATCGCTGGTGAGGTCTGCCTGTTTGGCAGCTCACTAGTGACCATTTATCGATGCACCAACGATCCTGACCGGGTCGTATCGTTGTCGGGATCGCTGGTGCATCGCTAAATGTAACGGGACCTTAAGTCTTCGCCTTGATGTTTTCACATCTTTATCTCAATGGGGCAAATTCTGCTTTGGCTTCTTGCCATAATGTGAAGAATGTAGACGGGTCTGGGTCCTGTTTGTTTATTGGTTTCTACTTTGTCACCCAGGTAATATTCTGGATCAGTTTTCTGTTTGTGTATTTTTGTCCCACTGGGATTTACTCATTACTTCTTATTACTTCTCACCCAGGTTGTTAACAATTATGTGGATGGAAACCAGCCCATCAAACAGAGTGGTATGCATTTTGGGGACGGTAAAAGAAAAGTGGACTACGTCCTTGCCTATCATTACAGGCACCGTACTTCCCACCACAATGGTTCCCCCACAAATCACAGACCTCCAGCTGTTATTGTTTCCAACGGGAATTCGGTGACCCCAGAAGAAAATGGGAAAACACCCCCCGAACAGCCTCTTCCAGGAGAATTACAAAATCAGCAACAAAAAGTGCAAGACCACAATCAACAGAAGCCACAGAACCACGATCACCAACATTCTCAAAATGGAAACTCTTCCTGCAATCCACATGAAGTGGTTGTGGTGGAGATGAGCCACCATGATGCCCTTGAGGAAGAGAAAAAATGTCAACGAGAGGAATTTGAACATAACCTCATTGAAGCTGGACTCGAATTGGAAAAAGACCCTGAAGTAAGTAAGGTTTTTCATGCAGAATAACAATTCTACATGGCAAGGCTGAGGCTACCAACGTAGTGTTTATGTTTTTATAAGTCTGTTGAATCAGTCAAGTCTCAGGTTCAATGTGATAAAGGATCCAAATCAGTCGTGGTTCCATGTTGGTAGTGCATCTAATGAATTTGAAATACTTCATTCTTGCTCCATCAGTTTTAGTATTTGTCCCATGATCTATCAACATTTTAGTCAATAGAATCTTGGAAGAAAAAAATAAGATCCACATCTGGATTTTTTAAAAATGTTCCTGTGCTGAGATAATCTTATAAATGTGCCCCTGTTGTGTACTGTGTAATGGCTGTGTCTTACTGTACAGGAACATGGTTGGCGCCAACCACAATTTCTGGCAATGGGAGGAAACAAAACAGTATACAAAAGGGATGGCATTGGATCACAGTTCTATGAGGTAAAACATTTACCTGCAATTATTTCCAGCACTCTCAGCTTGCCATAAATCAAGTCAGTGACATATGAACTCAGATGAAATTGGAGCTTCTACCTCACTGACTTTATTTAGGATTAGCTCAGGGAACTGATGACATGGCAGAAACACTCACTCCTGTGATAAAACAGGCAGGATGATGTTTTTGCTTCACAGAAAGCAGTAGCTTGCAGCTGATTCTTTCTGTGAAGCACATTACCCGACCTGTTTTATTACAAAAGAAAATGTTACTGCTGTTTCTTCAGTCCCTTGAACTCATCATAAATCAAGTCAGTGAGGTAGGAGAGCAGGCTGCCCCTGTGTTAATCTGTCACTGACTTAATTTATAATTAGAGATGAGCGAATTTGATCGGGTCCTTGCTTATTCAGCAAGCTATAGCGCGGGAGCCCAGATGCATGGAGCGCACCGGCTGATCAGCTGTTAGGCTCTGCAGCTGCATGTGTCGCAGCTGTGTCACAGTCACAACACATGCGTGTGTTGGGTTATCCATGCATGTGTTGGGACTGTGACACAGCCGCGACACATGCGGCTGTGGAGCCGAACAGCTGATCAGCCGGTGTGCTCCATGTATCCGGGTTCCCACTATAGCTTATAGCTATAGCTTGCTGTATAAGCAGGGACCCGATCAAATTCGCTCATCTCTATTTATAATGAGCTCAGAGGGCTGGAGACATGGCAGAAACACTCAATCCTGTGATAAAACAGAAAGGGAAATGTTTTAACTCACAGAAAGAATCAGATTCGATCCCATTTGTTTCCTTTTCTGGCCAGGAGCAGTGGCATGTGCCGATCATGTTCCTGCGTGGTCACACACACAGCAATTGCATAGTGCATAGGGAGGGCATATCTTGGCACAGGAACATTAAAAAAAAATCCAATTGTGAAAATTATTTTTATTACAAGTTGTATTGATTAAAATGTACTTTTTTCTTGGCAGAACCCCTGTAAAGTACCTTTTACATGGCTTACATGGAATCATAATGAAATAAATATGGGGCACAACAGTCTATTTTTGATGAATATAATAGATCTTCTTTTGCATGTATTGTGTATACCAGCTTTGATTGATGTGTTATTTCCGTAATTTCTACCATGTTGTTCTTCCCCATTGATATGTTTCGGTTACTGCAGATGACAATTTCTGGCTTCTGACTTGCAAGGATTCAGTGTTTCATGAAAAATTCCATACACTACTCTGAGTCCTATATAGGAACTATATACAATAAGATGATGCTATCCTCTATCTAATACAGCAGAATATTATGGTATTCATCGTCATATTATAGAGTCTCTACGTATCCTGTGTGTTATATCTTCATGCTGTTGACTTTCAGTGTATTCTATGTGAGGTATACTGCATTCTCATTGTATCCTATATGACGTATACAGTAGAGTTTAAGTGCATCCTATGGGATGTATATTGCAGAGTCTCAGTGTCTCCTATGTGATGTATATACAGCAGTCTCAGTGTCTCCTTTGTGATGCATATACAGCATGAGTGTGATTTCTGTAACGACAGCTTTAGCTCTCATTATACCCATAATGGGGGCTCTGGGTGTCACTAATGTGGGGAGGATGAAGAGCAGGAGGTCGATGTCCCTACTTGGTGGGGTGGGGGGTTCTGGATTTGACTTGCCCTCGCTATCAGACCTGAATTTGGCTCTCAGGGTAAGAAATGTTGGGGACCACTACGGTAGAGTGATCCTCATCTCTATAATATATCAATGTGTCCTGTAATCTCTGAAAATGTGTTGTGTTGTCCTCCTGATACTGTTCCAGAAGAATCCAAGTTTATTAGTAGATAGTTTCAGGAGGCGAAAAGCTTCATAAATCTCCAAAATGCATCTTCTGAGTTACCCAAAATTTGCAAATACTTCTCAAAATTCTAGAAAAGTCGGAGAAAGGAAATGTACAGATGTAGGGAGAGACCTTACGACTTCACATCTGCTGAATATCTCTCATACACATCCTGCTGAGCTGTAAATATGTTACATGTTCTGCGTAGTCTTCTCCGTCCTCCGGGAGTGCTTGCATCATTGTGCAGCCTGTTGAGTCCCAGCTGTGCAGCCGGCCACCGCTGCTGATTGATTCACTTAATCACATGGCTGCTGTTATTTCCACAACAAACATAATAAGGCACGGTACATAGATGTTATGTGTCCTGGATGTCCTTCATTATGAATGATTATTTGTGCCACTGGAAGGGTATATGCTAAATGATAAGAGGAAGCCAACAAGCAATGCTACCTTGGCCAGGTGAAGCAATGCCTAGCTATGTCTCTATTGAAACAGTTCCTAAGTCGCTAAAAAAATATGTGGCCTCTCTAAGGGTATCCTATTGGATCTGGCTCCTATCAACTTCCAAGCTGGGGAAAATTATGGCCATTGAGAATTTTTGTCCCATGCAAGGAACCTTACTTATGCCCTACCAAAAGGACATATGTTCAGGGGTTGTCCTAATATGACACAACCATTTTAAAAAAAAATTCTACAATAATGTTACAATAGACAAATGACTAGTTCTAAATTCTATTCACTAGCTTTGGAATGTTGGTTAAAGGTACCAATAGAAGATGGGTGATGGACATTATCTCCATCACCCTCCTTTCTGTAGGACATTTGGTTCTTTCTTCAGTCATGTATCGTCCGCAGTCGTACAGTGTTACCGAGAACAGGTCTATGTATTTCTTTATCCTTTAGTGCCAATGGGCCCACGTTTTTCCAAACCCCTTGGTCATTGCGCTACTTAATCTGTACAGCTAATGATCCTGCTCTTATTTTGTTCAATCCTTGGAGAAGACAGTGACTGAAGCCTAATTAATCCATCATCTGACTACCTGATGTTTCCGTTACTTACAAGAAAGTCTGATTTCCTTATTTAATGGAGGTCTAGCTTTGCCTTCCTGGGAGTTTTACAAAAAACGATATAAATATTTAAGTTCCCAGTGGATCATTGCATGACCTCCCTACGCCTGCTCGGTAGTGGCCTCTCATCCAGCCAAATCAGTTCTCCTGCTTTTCCTTGACGAGGGGAAAACATCTCAAAACACATCTGTAAATAGAGCTTCTGGTTTGGCTTCTTATTCTAATTCACGTGGCAAGACCCTTTAAAGGGTCGATATTGCTGTTTAAGATTGTTACATCTAATAAGTGGCAGCCATATTGGGTAATCTTACCCCCAATGAGAGCTATTCGGAAACCTCAAGTGGCTCTCACTTGAGTTCCAGCTCCCATCATTCACATAAACGAGCTGATTCTTTGTGATGGATTGTTCGCAACTACTCATTATTACTCAGCATTTTCTCTTTTCTCTTAAGATCTTATAACCCGCTTGGTTAGTGATGGAGTCAGTCTGAACTGGATTGCCCTCTACTTGAGCCCCACAAAAGCTATGGGGTCTTTCTGCATGGCATGTAACTGATGAATATCTTGTTTTAGTCAAGTTTGTAATTTTTTTCAAGTATGCTGGAGATGAGTGAATCTTTTGGAATAGGAAGTCGCCAGCTGCTCTAAAATTTGTCAGAAATTCAATTTCAGCTAATCAATTTGACAAAAAATGGAAAGGACAGAAAAGCCTCCAATTGACTTGAAAAGACGTGCATGTGTGACTGAATTGTGACTGAATTGCAGTGGCAGTATAATCATGTTGATGAAACATATAGCAGCTTCCAGTGATGCGTCCATTCCTGGCGCTGCCTCACAGATACAGTGACTCTCCCGCCTCACAGACACAGTGACTCTCCCGCCTCACAGACACAGTGACTCTCCTGCCTCACAGACACAGTGACTCTCCTGCCTCACAGACACAGTGACTCTCCTGCCTCACAGACGCAGTGACTCTCCTGCCTCACAGACGCAGTGACACTCCTACCTCACAGTCACAGTGACTCTCCCGCCTCACAGACACAGTGACTCTCCTGCCTCACAGACGCAGTGACTCTCCTGCCTCACAGATGCAGTGACGCTCCTGCCTCACAGTCACAGTGACTCTCCTGCCTCACAGACACAGTGACTCTCCTGCCTCACAGACAGTGACTCTCCTGCCTCACAGACGCAGTGACGCTCCTACCTCACAGTCACAGTGACTCTCCCGCCTCACAGACACAGTGACTCTCCTGCCTCACAGACACAGTGACTCTCCTGCCTCACAGACGCAGTGACGCTCCTGCCTCACAGTCACAGTGACTCTCCTGCCTCACAGACACAGTGACTCTCCTGCCTCACAGACACAGTGACTCTCCTGCCTCACAGACACAGTGACTCTCCCGCCTCACAGACGCAGTGACTCTCCCGCCTCACAGACGCAGTGACTCTCCCGCCTCACAGACGCAGTGACTCTCCCGCCTCACAGACGCAGTGACTCTCCCGCCTCACAGACACAGTGACTCTCCTGCCTCACAGACACAGTGACTCTCCTGCCTCACAGATGCAGTGACTCTCCTGCCTCACAGACGCAGTGACGCTCCTACCTCACAGTCACAGTGACTCTCCTGCCTCACAGACACAGTGACTCTCCTGCCTCACAGACACAGTGACTCTCCTGCCTCACAGACACAGTGACTCTCCTGCCTCACAGACACAGTGACTCTCCTGCCTCACAGACACAGTGACTCTCCTGCTTCACAGACACAGTGACTCTCCTGCCTCACAGACACAGTGACTATACTGTCTCACAGGCACAGTGACTCTCCTGCCTTACAGACACAGTGACTCTCCTGCCTCACAGACACAGTGACTCTCCTGCCTCACAGACACAGTGACTCTCCTGCCTCACAGACACAGTGACTCTCCTGCCTCACAGACACAGTGACTCTTCTGCCTCACAGACACAGTGACTCTCCTGCCTCACAGACACAGTGACTCTCCCGCCTCACAGACACAGTGACTCTCCTGCCTCACGGACGGAGTGACTCTCCTGCCTCATAGACACAGTGACTCTCCTGCCTCACAGACACAGTGACTCTCCTGCCTCACAGACACAGTGACTCTCCTGCCTCACAGACACAGTGACTCTCCTGCCTCACACAGTGACTCTTCTGCCTCACACATGCAGTGACTCTCCTGCCTCACAGACACAGTAACTCTCCTGCCTCACAGACACAGTGACTCTCCTGCCTCACAGACACAGTGACTCTCCTGCCTCACAGACACAGTGACTCTCCTGCCTCACAGACACAGTAACTCTCCTACCTCACAGACACAGTGACTTTCCTACCTCACAGATGCAGTGACTCTCCTGCCTCACAGACACAGTGACTCTCCTGCCTCACAGACACAGTGACTCTTCTGCCTCACAGATGTAGTGACTCTCCTGCCTCACAGACACAGCGACTCTCCTGCTCAACATGCACAGTGACTCTTCTACCTCACAGACACAGTGACTCTCCTGCCTCGCAGAAACAGTGACTCTCCTGCCTCACAGACAGTGACTCTCCTGCCTCACAGACACAGTGACTCTCCTGCCTCACAGACACAGTGACTCTCCTGCCTCACAGACACAGTGATTCTCCTGCCTCACAGATGCAGTAACTCTCATGCCTCACAGGCACAGTGACTCTCCTATCTCTCCATTTATGTTAAATATATATTATTCTCTATTCTTGGCACACTAATCTGTTTCACTACTGTGCTGTCATATGCAGTATCTGTACAGTTTCGTCAGTAATTCAATGCTATATATACATTTTTTCAAAATCTTTATGGAAAGCTGTGAACTGTGATGTCCCACCACTATCCATATTCACCATAAATGGCTGCTGCATTCCTTGCCTTTGCTTTTATCCAGGCTATGATATATGATAAATGATAATCTCACTTAATTGTGCTATATTATGTGATATGATAGCTGCGAGGCATTATGGAGACACCAGGCTCACCGTACCTGTGGTCTTAATCCTATCCTGGTTGATGCAATTTTCTGCAATATGTAAAATGGCAGTGGCCATTTTAGGCGATTCTTGCGACTCAAATCACATATTGTTTGATTTCTCCAGTTTCAGAGAATTACTTAAAATTTAACACAAATTTTTGTATATATCAAATCAATCTGTTCATCTTCAAAGCGTACCTATCATTAAATTTCCCCCCATTCGCAATTTGCACTAACTTTTACTTTCAATTAGTGGGGATCTGGGGCCTAAGACCCCCACCATTCGCGAAAAAAAACAGTTTGGAAACTGGCAGCCATAGCTTAGTATAAAGTCTTTGGGTCTATAAAACATAAGTGCAATGAGGAGCTGAGTGCTGCTGCCTGATAAGCTATGATCTTCATAGTAGTTTTATTGAGTGATTGGTAGGGTTTCAGAATGCAGACCCCCACAGATCAGTTGCATAAGAAAGAGGACATATTACATAAAAGAACAAATCAAAATGCTAGATACACTTTAAGTAAAACTTTTTTAGGGTTAAATGGGGTGTTTTATGGGACACAAATTATAGGGCGCAACGGTCGACGTCATGCTGATTGACAGCGACTTCCCGCAATTAAGAAGCGGGGAGCCGGCTGTCAATCAGCATGACATCATCAGTAACATTCCCGTCAACAGAGCAGAGCATAGGCAAAAGACGTTACTCTGTCGACATGATGTCAGCAGAAGCTGCAGAAACACCGGCAGGAATGGAATGTGCCCGCTCTGTGCCGGCAGACATCTGAGGCAGGCAGAACAGGCATTTAGTTAGCAACTACCTGCCTGTTTGACGCCAGTCTACAAAAAGGCAATTCGCATCTCGATCAACTTGGTGTCTTCTTCAACTCTTTTGCACCCCCACCAGACAAGTATCCCAGTCATGGGCCGACGTACCATTCTGTTATAACTTACACAACTTTTTGGGGTGTAAATTATGATGAGTTTATCATCGTGATTGGCTACGACCTGTCCCTCCTGAGCTCTGCTCATTTCTCAAAAGGTTCGAAGAGATGACCTATACTGGTGTAAAAATGGCAAAAACTCGCAAAATTATTATTGGGCAAACATTTAGCGACATTTTAACCAATTTTAGACCAAAAGTCTGGCAAAAACTGATTGTTGAAAACAGGTGATAAGAAAAGGTGAATATTACTTCTTCAATTAATTCTAACCCCTTAGACGGAGAGCTGCTCTGTTGACGTAAGTTGCCGACAGTAGCTGTCCGTGATCACTCTTGAGCCAGTATCGGCTAGAACAGACAGGTTAGCAACTACCTGCCTGTTAGTTCTTAAGCCCATAGTTAAAAAATAAAATTTTTCACTGTCACAACCCTTTCAATATTTTGTAGTTCTTGATGAGAGGAACAAGTATGGTAATGTTAGGTGGCATCTCTAGGCTTCTGATTGCAAAATATAAGAAGTTCATTGTGGGTTCGAGAGAATGACTCCAGACCTCCTGGGCTGCAAAAATTGGACATTTTGAGATAAAATTTTTAAGGTTGATAAAGTTCTAGTTGTAAACCACAATGCAGTGCCAGTTCTGTTACACATCAGACAGCAATGGCATTCAATGTACCTTGCAAACCCATAATGGGGTTTGAAGGGTTTCACCGAGAGGTTTGAAAAAAAGAATCCAAATGGGACGAGGTAATGTCCATGATAAGGTACTTTCCATGGAGGCCTCATGCCTAGCGCATCTAGGTCTTCAAGCAATACAGTAGGAGTCCTAGTCTTCTTATAACTTTGAGTGTGAAGGTATAAATCAGTAAACACTAAGTTCTCCTTTAGCTTTTCTAAGCTTCTAGAATTTTATCATTTAAAGGAGTTTCACAAGAATAACTTTTTATTGTAAAAATGTATCTCCAATGCGGCCTCAAGCAACTTTGTAATTTACACCCTGTCAAAATTGTTTTCCGCTGTTGACATGGTCTCCCGTTACCTTGCCTGGTTTGTTCCTGTTCATGCTCCAGATCATGTATCGTACATTGCCCACGTGATCTGTTTCCGGTTGAGTAATTCCACAATGAACATTGACATTCAATCATGTTCATTATCCGCCCCCGGCCCTGCTCCACACTGAGCATACGCGATCTAATACTACGCATGAGCGATCCAACACTGCACGTGCTCCTTTCAGCTCTTAGATGGTTTGCAGTGGATTTAGAGCTCTTTATTAAAATTTGAGGTCTAGGGATGAGATATTTCTCTATTCTAAAGGATGTGAAAACCTTTTTACTTAAAGGCAAATATTTTGAGGCTGATTTATTTTAATTTTTAATTTTTTTCTATTTTTTTCTGTCTTTTTTTTTTAGCTGATTTATAATGGCATCAAAGTTCATCTCATCTTTGATGTAGTCTGAATTTCCAAATATGTCATTTACTCGGCTGTGTTTTGCTGTTTCAATAAAAGCAGTGTTTTATCAGCAGGAGATTATCCCTACAGGACTAGGTGTCTCATGCCTTCTAGTCCAACCATGCCCCCAGCACTGATTAACAGCTTTTTGCCAATCAGTGGTGTGGGCGGAGTTGTATACAGCACAGCATTCTGCGTAGCAGAAAAAAATGTGATTCTAGCGCAACTGCTCCACTGAGTAAACTAACTGACACATCGCTGGAATCAGACCTCTGCCCCTACATCATTCTGCATGCAGATTACATGACAAAAACCTGATGACATATTCCCTTTAAGAAAAAAAAGTGAAATTGCATTTTCTTCCAGAATTCCCTTAGCTTGTTGTGATTCTTCAGTTGTTGTTTTCTGAGCCCATGGGAAGGAGATTCCCATTCTCCTGGGATACTAAGCTGGAGGTATTCACAAGACAGAACTGTTACTAAGCAAACTAAAGTCATTGCTCCTCCTGATAAATTTTACTCTATTATATTAGTATGTGATCACTAATATTGCTATTCCTAGTGTCTGCACAGAGCTAAAAATTGAGGTCTAGTTTGAGCAATTCCTACGTAAATGCCCCATATGTACATAGGTAGGTTTTATATATATATATATATATATATATATATATATATATATATATATATACATTATATATATATATAACAACTTTGAGGCAAAGAACTCTAAGACATTATCTGGGGTGAGTTATAATCATGCTTTATTATTCCATTTTAGCTGCACGTGCACTTTTATAAGTGGAGGGAGGGCAGAATGAGAATGTAGTTAGGGTACGGTCATGGGGAAAACATTTACTCCTCTGCATTGGAAAGTGCAGAGGGGGAAACGTTTGTCCCATGGCTGTACCCCTAACTACATTCTGGTTCTGCCCATCCTCCACTTATAAAAGTGCACATGATGGAATAATAAAGCATGATTGTAACTCACCCCAGGAAATATCTTAATAAGAAATAATGGGTTATTAATTAAATAACCAGAAGAATTAATTACTTTTGCCCCTTTTGGCTCCAGTTTGGGCAGATTGGATTAATTATGGATAGCATCATATTGTATTTACTTTGTCTTATGTACAAATTATAAACTATAGCATCATTGATAACAGACAGAGCCTTTGGTGGTAATTATTGGTACTTCACTTTTTTTTGCACTTTCGATTTTACTAATTTATTGTTTTTTTTTGCCATGATTATTTGTATCGGTTGAGGGACGTCTGACTCCCCTGTATGTTAAATCCGAGATTTCAGCTTAATCAATTGCTTTTATCCTTGGAGAAACATCCTTCACTATAATCTAGACCCAGAATTTTTTTTTTTAAATATCGCCCTTGATGTTTTATTTCCCCATTAGCTGTTGGTCAGTAACACTTTGACTATGTCATAATTTTTTACCAGCAGAATCTGTTTTTAGTAAATTTAATAGAAGTCAGACTGCATAAGAAAATTAGAAACATTCGCTTTTGTTATTTTCTCATTATCTGGTATCTCAATATCACCAAAGACAAACTGACCATGATCTAATATGCAGCAGTAAAGTCTTAAAGAAAAATATCCTAGGCTTTTATATACAGTGTGGGAGATAAAAGTAGCTTAAAAGAAGTCTAAATTTGGAAATAAAATTTTTCATTTAATGAATAAATTTTGTTTCCATCCCTGTTCATAGAATCATAGAATCATAGAATCATAGAATCATAGAATCGTAGAGTTGGAAGGGACCTCCTGGGCCATCTGGTCCAACCCCCTGCTCAAAGCAGGATTCGCTAAATCATCCCAGTCAGATGTCTGTCCAGCCTCTGTTTGAAGACTTCCATTGAAGGAGAACTCACCACTTCTCGTGGCAGCCTGTTCCACTCATTGATCACTCTAACTGTCAAAAAGTTTTTTCTAATATCTAATCTGTGTCTCTTCCCATTCAGTTTCATCCCATTGCTTCTAGTCTTTCTTTGTGCAAATGAGAATAAAGTTGATCCTTCTACAAAGTGACAGCCCTTTAGATATTTGTAGACAGCTATTAAGTCTCCTCTCAGTCTTCTCTTTTGCAAACTAAACATTCCCAAATCCTGCAACCTTTCCTCATAAGACAGGGTTTGCAGACCGGTCACCATTCTGGTCGCTCTTTTCTGAACTTGCTCCAGTTTGTTGATGTCTTTTTTAAAATGTGGTGCCCAAAACTGGACACAATATTCCAGATGAGGTCTGACCAAAGAGGAGTAGAGGGAAATAATGACTTCACGTGATCTAGACTGTATGCTTCTGTTAATACATCCTAGAATTGCATTTGCCTTTTTTGCTGCTGCATCACACTGTTGACTCATATTCAGTCTGTGATCTATTAGTATACCCAAGTCTTTTTCACATGTGCTGTCACTTAGCCCTATTCCTCCCATTCTATATATGCTTTTTTCATTTTTATTGCCCAGATGTAGTACTTTGCATTTCTCCCTGTTAAAAACCATTCTGTTAGTTGCTGCCCACTTCTCCAGTTTATTTAAATCTTTTTGAATCCTCTCTCTCTCTTCTCTAGTATTAGCTATCCCTCCTAGCTTTGTGTCATCAGCAAATTTAATCAGTTTACCCTCAATTCCTTCATCTAAATCGTTGATAAAGATGTTGAACAATACAGGGCCCAGGACAGAGCCCTGTGGTACCCCACTTGAGACATTCTTCCAACTGGATGTGCAGCCATTTACGACCACTCTTTGGGTCCGATCACTAAGCCAGTTATGAATCCACCTAACAGTTGCCTTGTCCATTCCATGCTTAGTCATTTTTTCAATAAGGATTGTATGAGAGACTTTGTCAAATGCTTTGCTGAAGTCAAGATATACTATATCTACAGCATTTCCTTGATCCACCCAATCAGTGATACCGTCATAGAAGGAAATTAAGTTAGTCTGACATGACTTATTAGTTAGAAACCCATGCTGACTCTGTTTAATCACTTCATTCTTATCCAGGTATTGACATACATGTTGTTTAATAATTTGTTCAAAGATCTTTCCTGGTATAGAAGTCAGACTCACCGGCCTATAGTTGCCTGGGTCCACCTTCTTCCCCTTTTTGAAGATAGGAACAACAACTTTGTAACTTTGTAGCATATTCTGCATGCTCCTATTCAATTCAGTCTTGTAAAAATCCTGCAGAGGACACAGAGGTAAAGCTCCTGCTGATCATCTCCATCTCCAACTGGTTGCGCTTTGAAAGCCCCGCCCCTTGCTGGACACTGGGGGGAAGCTCCTGCTGCAGCTAGTTGTCTTACAGCCACACATAGGACAGTGTGGAGGAGGTGAAATAGACAGAGAATATGAATATATTAATATATATTTAGACAGCTGGAAGCCGACTGTTAATCAGCAGGTTGACGGCTGTCACGCCCCATCAACATTTATAGAACGTAAGGAGGGAAGGAAAAAATGTGACACACAGACAGGTAAGTGACCAATTGTAAGGGACAAGTGTGCTTATCCCTTTTATTAGTGTAATAATTCACTTAAACGGGTATTCCAGTATTTTCTTATCGATGACCTACCATTAGTATCAACATCAAATCAGCAGGGTGGGGTTCTGACTACAGGCACTAACACTGATCATCTCATTAAAAGATCTGTACCATCCGTGGAGCTGCATTCACCATGTACTGGCCATTGATGTCATTACTAGCTGCCTCCTAAACAGGTGAATAGAAGAGAGCTTGCAGTACCGTTAATGGCCACTACACAATATAGGGAGCTGTGTGAATCCTGATGCATCTCTCTGAACCCCTTCGATCAGTTGATCAGTGTGGCTTCGGATGTTGGACTTCTGCTGGTCAAGTATTGGTGGCCTATCCTAATAATATTTTATTAATATTTAATTCTGGGAAACCCATTTTAATGGTCAGCATTTTTTTTTACATTTTATGAGTATGATATAAAAACAAAAATATAAAGATAGCATGTTGTATTTTTAGTTGCCTTCTATTTTTCTTTTCTTACGATCGTGTACTAGTCCCCCTCAATATACAGTAACTACATATATATGCTGTATATAGAGGGGGACTATTGTACGAATGTCAGTGTCGTTTCCCCAGTACAGGCCAACAATGGCACTTTGTATTTTAGACACTTACTTGAGTCATGAACTCTGACTCAGTTTGACTTTTGTCCAAGCTCCACGTGGAATCTCTACAAAGATTTAGGCCTACAAATTATTTTCCTCGCTCGTAATCTTTCGGAAATCAACAATCCGGAGATTCATGTTGTGTCTGGAGGAGAAGATGAGATATTTTTTTTGGAATAAAGAACAAAAGTCGTTTGCAGCTGATAAAAAAAAAGCAGAGTATGTGCTGAGATGTAGAAATGGGAGAACCAAGACCACGATAACATGGAAATACAATTGTAAAGCTTTGTCAGGTATCTCCCGCATCCTTAGCAAGTGATTCTAAGAGCAAAAGTATTGAATTCTGGAGTTTTTACGACAAATTTTTTCTTAAGGTGAAGTGAAGAACGTTGTCAGGGGTGCGATATAGTAGGCGAAAAGTGAAAACTCAATTCTTGAAGTTGATGTGTTGGGAGTGGGAAGAATGGTCAAACGTAAAGCTGACCATAAACATTAGATGGCTGTCAACCGAAAAATGCTTTGACCGGTTGTGTGGCTGACAGCCATCTCAGACGACTCTCCCAAACACAGGAGCACTTGTTTGGCCGGGCGCTCCCGTGCTCTCTATGAAAAAGCCACCTACTGACACGACCGACGGCCGCTTATCTCAGGGAGGACAATGCAATCGGCAGTCCGATCAAAATCTCTCCTGATGGTCACTCTTCTGCACCCCCATATCCATTAGACAGTTGGCCAAACCTGTTGATATGTGTTTGGGAGCCATAAGGACCTAAGCAACTTTGATTTGGGTCAAATTGTGATGGCTACATGCCTGGGTCAAAGTATGTCCAAATGAGAGGTCTCCTGGGTTGTCTCCAGTATAGTAGCACTTCTGGGTTGTTCTAAAGTTTAGTTTTTGGGATTGCATCCCTCCCAGGCCTCCCATTTTTCTGTTTGCTGGCGGCGGTGTGTACCTAAAGATTGACAGTGTGGATCAGCAGTATGGTTGTGCTAGTGATCCTCTCTGATGCTTCAGCTCCATCGGAGGAGCGATGGAACACTAAATCTGGCCGGCTTGTGTGCACCAAGGATCCAGATGCTTTTACATCAATGCTTGCAAGCTCTATTGTTCTAATAGTTCATTTCCAGGAAGGTAGGGTTCTTCTGCCTCCAGCCTTCCTGTCTGATTGACAGTCTGAGCGCTCTCCAAGGATGCTAACAGAGAGAGCTTGGGAAAAATAAAGGGTCTGAAGCTTCAGGACACCACAAGCATGCTCTAAAGCATAGACCCTACAAATGGCGCATGCTCCTTAACTGGCCACGCAGAGACTGGAATATTACAATATGGCCAGAAACCAAGGCATTGAGCCATACATTACAAAAATTAAAAAAAAAATCCTATAAAGAACAGAGAGGATTGTTACTAAGAGAAAAATTGCAAAGTAGATGGATTTCACAAGCACTATTCAAATTGACCCATTTAAGATTTTGAGACAACCTCTTTAACAAAAGCTCTGAGAATTTTTGGAAATGGAAATAGACTTCAGTGGTTAAACTACACAATGAGCGTTAAACAACAGCAACAAAAATCCATCCATTCTTTAGAACGGTGAGGATTTTTAGTAGGATAAAATTTTGCTAAGTTGCTTGTTTTTACGAGAATGTTGCAATTTTAAGCATTAATGATGTTAAGACATCCCCTTTAATTAATACAAGTGAGGAGAACAGGTGGCAGAGTGGACCTGCTTTTTGGTGGCATGAAGGGGAACCACACCCTGATAGGCAATAAGTTTTCAAGGGGCTTAAAGGAAATGCCATTATAAAGGATTTACTAAATAGTAAATACATTTAACTAGCAAATCATAATAGTTTTGTCTATGGAGGTAATCACAAAAGAAGTAAAATGGACACTGTTCTGTCACATTGACAGAAGCTTTTCCTAGAATGTTGAGACAGGAGCCTATGATACCATTACCATGTATTGTAATTAGGAATGACAGGGTGGACAGCCATGGGAGCAGCATCTTCTTACCTTAGCACCCCTGGTATCTCCAGAATTAAATCAGATAGACAGGATGGACAGCAGTGTGAGCAGCCTCTTTTTACCTCAGGACACCCAGTTTCTCCAGTGTAAAGGGGGCTTTACACATAGTGATATCGCTAGCATTATCGCTAAAGCGTCACCAATTTTGTGACGCAGCAGCGATATTGCTAGCGATATCGCTACATGTCATACTTACCGCCGACCGGCTCCCCCACTGGCTTTCGCTGATCTCGTGAGAACATCCTGGGCCGTTTCTCGTCAGCGGCTTCCTGCTGGGCTTCCTGCTGGTGCCGACGAGCAAAGCGTGGATGTCATCATCGCCGCGCCAGACAGGTAAGTAACGGCCGCTGCTGTGTCGCTGCGTCGCTGCTGAGATCTGCCTGTTTGGCAGCTCACTAGCGACCATTTAGCGATGCACCAGTGATCCTGACCGGGTTATATCGTGGTCGGGATCACTGGTGTGTCGCTCAATGTAACGGGGCCCTAAATCAGGGTGGATAGAAGTTAGAGCAGCCTCTTATCACCTCAGCATCCCTGGTATCTCCAGTTTTTGATCAGATAGGCAGGGCGGAAAGCAGTGTGAACAAACTCTTCTTACCTCAGCACCCCTAGTATCCCCAGTATCATATCAGAAAGGCAGGGTGGACAGCAGTGTAAACAGCCTATTCTTACATCAGCATCCATAGTATCTTTAATATTAGATCAGACAAACAGGATGTGAGAAGTTATTTTTTACCTCAGCACCCCTAGAATCTCCAGTATTAGATCAGGCAGACTGGATGGACAACAGTGTGAGCAGCCTCTTCTCACTTCAGCACTCCTGGTATCTCCAGGATTAGATGAGATAGACAGGAAGGACAACAGTGTGAGCAACCTATTCTTACCTGAGCACTCCTGGTATTTCCAGTATTAGATGAGATAGACAGAATGGACAGCAGTGTGAGCAGCCTCTTCTTACCTCAGCACTCCAGGTATTTCCAGTATTAGATGAGCTAGGCAGAATGGACAGCAGTGTGAGCAGCCTCTTCTTGCCTCAGCACCCTGTGGCAGTTCACTCATGTGGCGGCACAGAGAGGTAGGAAAAATAGGAACACCGTCTCTTTAAGTCCTTGTTGGTTTATTGTCAGACAGCATAAACCAACCCATAGGAATAAAAACTCAGCCTTTCTGGCTACAACAAGAACAAAACAATAAAAGCAAAAAAAAAACAATGCTGCAACACAGTCAGTATGTTGCGACGGCACCCCTCTCTGGAGCAGCACAGGTTCAGTCTGTGCCCAACAAGCAACACAGCCTCTGGAGACTTCTTTCTCCTGGCTAGCTGAATCCCAACTGCCTGTAGAGCTCGGTTATTTAAACCTAAGTCTGTGATTCCCATCATGTGATTGATCACATGATCATGACCTCAAGCAGGTCCTGGCAGGTCTGCCCGGGAGATCAAGTGGACCATCTCCCACCCACTCTATGAGGGTTCACAGCTTAACTCTCTCAACATGTAGTGTTCTGGAGAAAAAAATGCTCTGGTTTCATATCACTGATGCCATTAAATGCAGTGACACATATCTCCCTTCTAACACTCTGCCAGTGACTCTGTCACAACCCCTGGTATCTCCAGTATTAGATGAGATAGACAGGGTGGACAGCAGTGTGAGCAACCTCTTATTATCTCAGTACCCCTGGTATCTCCAGTATTAGATGAGATAGACAGGGTGGACAGCAGTGTGAGCAGCCTCTACTTACCTCAGCAATCTCAGTATCACCAATATTAGGTGAGATAGACAGGGTGGATAACAGTGCAAGCGGCCCCTTCTTACCTCCGCACCCCTGATATCTACAGTATTAGATTAGATAGACAGGGTGGCCAGAAGTGTGAGCAGTCTCTTCTTACCTCAGCAGTCCGGGTATGACCAGTTCACCAGAATTAGATGAGATAGGTTGGACAACAGTGCAAGCAGTCCCTTCTTGCCTCAGCACCCCTGATATCTACAGTATTTAGATTAGATAGACAGGATAGACAGCAGTGTGAGCAGCCTCTTCTTACCTCAGCACTCCTGGTATCTCCTGTATTTAGAAAGAGGTTGTGTCTTCTTAGACAATCCCTTTGGGATAAACTCTTTTGTTTCAATACAACAGGAAAAGTTTTGGAACTGTCCAGCTTTTTTATTTTTTATTTTATGATAGGAAACATTTTATTTTACAATTGTATACAATATGCGACCCTTGACAAGCATAAAGGACTAAAGGACACCCCACAAAACTTGGATTATTAATAAAGTTAAAGGATTATATCTAAATGTTTTTACACAATTTTCCCAATTTTCCAGATGAACCAGAAAGGATTACTTCAGGCAAAACTGGTGAACACCTAGTACTTCAGTGTATCTAGTACTATGTTTACTGTTGTGCTTAATAGTAATGCGAGTCTATTGGATCAAGTCGATTAGATTTGTTAACCAATCTAGTAGATGACTGCTGATAACCTGCCTTGGCCTATGTTGTGTATGTAAAGCGTGCATGGCCTACTTCCAACAGCCTTAAGTGTTCTCAATGAGTCTACGTGAGATCGTGTTGCTTGTCTCAAGCATCGTATGTCCGTGTCTTATTTAGTTCGACCACTTGGAGGTGTGATGACTTTTACCTGCATGGGTTATATGCCAAACAGTTCTTTCCTTACATGAGTAACGATGATGTCTTCGGAAGGAGGACACACAGTTTGCAGAAGTTTTGAACTGATCTTTAGAGATCATACTCTGTAAGGTCAGGTGGAAGGATCTTGGTTACTTTGGGAAGGTGAAAAAAAGTTATGTTACATTAAATCAGAACAAAAAATTAGACACCACTTGACTTTAGTTGATTTAGGTCCTACCTCCAACAATACCAGACCACTCCTGGCATTTTGGGCAATAGTATTGTGCGTCCTCCACTTTCCACCTCCATGAGCTTTTCTGACTTCCCATTCTATATCCATAGACATTAATATGGAGTCGGTTTCCCTATTCCCACAAATTTTTGAGGTGTTTGTGGGAATTATTTCAAAGAAAAAATTGACCATATCCGACAGGAAATTATCTCCCAATACCCTCATACCATGCACTGTCCTCCCTCCCCCACTGCATCTAGCTCACTATCTGACTTTGAACCAGTCACAGAAGAAGAAGTAATCAGGCTCCTTGCATCTTCTCGCCCGACCATTTGCACCAGTGACCCCATTCCGTCACATCTCCTCCAGTCCCTTAGTCCCTTACCCCTGCTGTCATCACTCACCTAACAAAAATAATCAACTTCTCTCTCTCTTCTGGTATCTTTCCCTCCTCATTTAAGCATGCCATCATACATATATTACTTAAAAAACATCCCTCGACGAAAACTGTGCCGCTAACTATAGACCTGTCTCTAATCTTCCCTTCAACCCGTCTTATCCTCTATCTCTCAGATAACTCTCTTCTCAAACCTCTACAATCTGGTTCACTCTACTGAAACTGCCCTCACTAAAGTCTCTAATGATCTACTAACTGCTAAATCTATTGGTGACTACTCCATGCTAATTCTCTTGGATCTCTCTGCAGCATTCGACACTGTGGATCATCAGCTCCTCCTCACTATGCTCCGCTCCATCGGCCTCAAGGACACCGTTCTCTCCTGGTTCTCCTCCTATCTCTCTGACCGCTCCTTCACTGTATCTTTTGCTGGTTCCTCCTCCTCTCATCTTCCCCTTACTGTTGGGGTTCCTCAAGGATCAGTCCTAGGCCCCCTCCTCTTCTCTTTGTATACTGCCCCTATTGGGCAAACAATCAGTAGATTTGGGTTCCAGTACCATCTCTATGCTGATGACACTCAATTATACGCTTCTTCTTCTGACATCACGCCTGCCTTTTTAGAAAACACTAGTGATTCTCTTACCGCTGTTTCTAACATCATGTCCTCCCTCTATCTGAAACTGAACCTGTCAATAACTGAACTCCTCGTGTTTCCTCCCTCTACTAATGTACCTATGCCCGACATTGCCATTTCTGTGTGTGGTTCCTCCATTACTCCCCAGCAACATGCCCGCTGTCTTGGGGTCATACTTGATTCCGAGCTTTCATTCACCCCCCCACATTCGATCACTGGCTCGCTCATTATTATCTGCACCTGAAAAACATTTCTAGAATTTGACCCTTTCTTACTTTTGACTCTGTAAAAACTCTTATTGTTTCTCTTATTCATTTTTGTCTGGACTATTGTAACTCTCTACTAATCGGTCTCCCTCTTAACAAACTCTCCCCTCTTCAATCCATCTTGAATGCTGCATCTGGGATCATATTCCTCACCAATCGTTACACCGATGGCTCTACCTTCTGCCAATCATTACACTGGTTACCCATCCACTCCATAATCCAGTATGAACTTATTACCCTCACCCACAAAGCACTCCATGGCTCAGTACCACCCTACATCTCCTCCCTCGTTTCAGCCTACCACCCTACCCGCGCCCTCCGTTCTGCTGATGACCTGAGGTTAGCATCCTCATTAATCAGAACCTCCCACTCCCGTCTCCAAGACTTTACATGTGCTTGGCAAATTCTTTGGAATGCACTACCCAGGTTAATAAGATTAATCCCCAATCCCCACAGTTTTAAGCGTGCCCTGAAAATGCATTTATTCAGACTGGCCTACCGCCTCAACACATTAACCTAATCTATCCCTGTGTTTCCCTATCGAAATCTTTTACCATAACCAGGTTCCCCGCATCATGTTCCCACATGCTTTATGCATCCATTAGCCCTCTGCGTCTGTACTGTTACATACTTAAGCTGTTAACTGGTTCCTGCAACAACAGGAACACCCGATTTGTATACTATGGCTGGTCCAAACAACGAAAGCAACTGTTACCATCCACCTTCCGTGTCTCCCCTTTTTCCCTCATAGACTGTAAGCTTGCGAGCAGGGCCCTCATTCCTCTGGGTATCTGTTATGATCTATGTGATTATTGTTATGCTGTAATGTCTATTGTCTGTGCAAGTCCCCTCTAAAATGTAAAGTGCTGCGGAATATGTCGGCGCTATAGAAATAAAATTATTATTATTAATTGTTGCTTCTTCATCCAGAAGAGCATTTATGAGGCCAGATGTTGATGTTGCAGGAGAGGGACAGTCTTGAAATCAAAGTTCTAGCTCATACTGATGATGTTGGATGGGGTTGGGATCCGGGCCCTGCTCGGCAAGTCATGTTCTTCCATGCCACCCCCCCAAAACAACGTCTTTATGAACGTTGTGCATTGGGCACAGTCATAGGGAACAGAAAAGGGTTTTCCAGAAACTGTTCCCACAAAGCTGGAAGCTACAATTGTCCACAATATCTTGTGCTGAAGCATTAAGAATTCCCTTCACTGGAACTAAAGCCCCTGTCACACACAGCGATCTCGCTAGCGAGATCGCTGCTGAGTCACAAGTTTTGTGATGCAACAGCGATCTCACCAGCGAGATCGCTGTGTGTGACACTTATCAGCGACCGGCCCCCCTGCCGGTATCGCTGATCGTGCTCGAATGGCCGGGACGCTTTTTTGATCGTTGGTCTCCCGCTGGCCAGCACGCATCGCTGCGTGTGACAGGCGGGAGACCAGCGATCAGCGAGCTGGAGCTGGTAGCCAAGGTAAACATCGGGTTTCTTAGAAACCAGATGTTTACCTTGGTTACCAGCTCCCTGCACCACCGCGCTGGTATCTTAACGTACACTGCGGGTAACTAAGCGACGTGCGTCGCTTGTTACCCGCGTGTCGCTGTCCTGATCGCTGGTGAAGCTGCCTGTTTGACAGCTCACCAGCGATCAGGTAGCGACACACCAGCGATCCTGACAAGTTCATATCGTTGTCGGGATCGCTGGTGAATCGCTATCTGTGACGGGGCCCTAAGACTCGAGGCAGACCCCTGAAAAACAAGCACTTAGCGTTACCCCTCCCCCACCAAAGTGTACAGTGGGCACAATGCAGTCAGGGGGTGTCGTTCTCCTGGCATTCACCAAACCCAGACTTGTCCCTCAGATGCCAGATAGAGAAGCATAATTCATCAGTCCACAGAACACATTTCCATTGCTCCAGAGTACAGTGGTGGCAGCTTTACACCACTCCATCCAGCACTCGGCATTGTGCTTGGTGATATACGGCTGCATGCAGCTGCTTGGCCAAGAAGCTTCCAGCAGGGGCGCAGTGTTTGTGCTGATCGTAATACCAGTGGAGGTCTCGATTCTGCAGTTATGGAGTCAGCAGAGCGTTTGTGACTTTTCTGCCTTCTGCTCCTCAGCAGTTCCACTTCCACTTCTCAGTAATATCACTCACAGATAATGGTGGAATATTTAGGAGGGAAGACATGTCATGAAAATAAATGTTACCTGGGTGGCTTCTATTACAGGACCATGCTGGTATCAGTGAGCACTGCACCACCGGCCATTCTGGAACATGTTACTAAAAGCAGATGGCATGATGATGGGCCAGATGTTATATACCTGGAGCGAGAGGCCAGATGTTATGTATCAAGAGCGAGGGACCAGTTGTTATGTGCCAGGAATGAGAGGCTAAATGCTATGTACCGAGAGCAAGGGGTCTGATGTTATACAACTGTGGGGAAGGTGACTTGATGGACAGACTTGACTGGCAGTAGGAGGGGACGGTTTGTGCACAAGAGACGGAGATTGACAGGATAGAAGGGTGACAGCTAGGAAAGGTAGGTAGGAGAGTGCAGTACTGAGAAATGACCACAAGATGGCAGGGAAGAGTAGCTTTGGACTCAACAACAGCTTATGGCTCGAGAAACGCATAGTCATGGGGGGTGGGGAGATAGGAACCCAGGAGGGGAATTCCTGGTGAGAGAGGGGATAAGTAGGAGTGGTTGAGGTTCCAGAGAGTTGAGTCCCGGGAGGAACTTAGCAGAGGAAGACAGAAGACGGAGAACGGTGAAAGCTCGGCCAGGGGACTGACAGGAGAGGACAGTCAGGGTGGAGGCCCTGACACGACGTACCGCAGGACAGGCGAGGTGACATACCGCAGGACAAGTGAGGCCCCGGGAGTACCGACTGGATAGCGACCTCGGGTAGGTCAAGCGCAGGCGGTAGATTGGTCTAGGACAGCCCCAGTGAAAGATCCGAGAGGGACGCCAACACGACTTAAAGAAAGGTGAAAAGGTACCCGGGCCTAGAAACTGAGAATTGTACAGGTGGCTGCGGTGCGTTGCAATGGTTGTCAGGAGGACGACGAATAAAGCTGGAACTGTTACAACTGGAATCTGTCTCCGCCTCGTCCATCCATCGCCTGGTGTCCGTGTCATCTGGTCGTGGTAAGCAGTGGTCCACCCCCCAATCCCGGCCCCTACCACATTTGGCGTAGTCATCAGGATCGCCGCCACTAATACGACACCTTCCGCGGCAGGCCTGCGACTGGAGAAGATAGAAGGACTTGGATTGCTCTCCTTTGGATTACAAGTACCGGTGGATTTCAAATACCTGAGGATTATAAATTGGGGGCATTGTTCCGGATCATCGCTGCCATCAGAGGATCTGGGGCGGCTCCAGATTCCGTCCAATATGTCGGTGGTACTCCAGCGCTCGGAAGAGGCCTGGGTGTTTGCAGTCATTCTGGACGGACTGGAGCCCCCTCCAACGTACCCCTGGGGGGAGCGGTGTGTGTCTGGAGACCGCCGCCCCTCATACTGGACCCGGGCGGAGAAGAGGAGCGACTGCGGGCCCTGCGGGAGCAGCCACTGAAGACGTCACCTGGGAGCCTCCCCGCGGGATCCCCGAGCCCGGAGGCTAGCCCTGCCGGACGGCGGGGTGAAGAACAGAGGCTGCGGGAGGAGCCGCGGGATGACGTGTCTGAGGCCGCGGCGCTGGGGAAGGTGAGAGTTCCCCCGGCTCTGCCGGCGGCTCCACAAGCGGCCCCCACCTCCCGGCCGCACCGCGCGGCCTCCTGCGCTCCTGGAAGCCCAGCTGTGGAGGGCTCGGCGGCCTCTGCTGGACTGAGCGGTGCCCCTGCTCCCATCCCCGAGCCACCCCGCCCGGCGGCGCCACGTCCGGTGTCGCCGGTGCGAAGCCACTCCGCGGCCGACGCTGCTGCATTCCACCTGCCAGCAGCAGCCCGTCCCCTGAAGCCGGCCGCCGCTCCGGCCCAGTCTGCGACTCCGGTTGCAGCCTGCCCCGCGGCCGCATCTGCGGCACCACCGGAGTCGGCCGCGGCCTGCTTGTCAGGAACCACGGCTGCCCCTACCCGCCGCCCAGCCCCAGCGGCTGCTGGGCCACCAACATCTATGGCCGCCTCTGCCCCGCTCTCAACCCTGGCTGTGTCCCACCCACCGGACTCCGGGGCCTACACCGGACCCTCCGTTTGGGTCGCGGAGGTCATCCGGAAGGAAAAGGCCAGGGAGCAGGAGGTCTGAAACCTGCTCCATGAGAGAGGGGAGGCTGGCATGGCGGCTTCACGATTGAAGGGACGTCTCATATATACCAACCTACAGAAAGGATATGGGTTCATCCAAGACCTCGCAACCGGCCAAAAGATGTATATCAACGTGACTTCCATCCGTCACGGCCAGGCTTTGCGAGAGGGAGACTTGGTATCGTACTACAAAGAGTACTGTCCCCGCGGCTACTACACGGTAGCTGTGATTGCTGAACCTGAAGGCCACGAACCCCCCCGTAGAAAGAACCCCTAAAGACACTCCCTGCATCCTGGGAGCTCCACGGCTGTGGGGCTCCTTGCTACCGGCTGTCAGGAGATGACCCGGACTGTCGGGATTTTGATGCACCGTTGTGCAGACCACGAGGACAGTTTTCATCCAGGTCGAACAAAAAATGTTTTTTTTATATTGTTGAATTTGTTTTTCCTGACAAAGCGGGGATGCGAAAAAGGGAGTATTAATGTTAAAGGGAGGGGGAGTCTTTATTTTAAAGATGCTGTACGGGAAGCATCATGAAAAAGAATGTTAACATGTTTTGGGAAAAAAAAGAGAAAAACAAAAAAAGAAAAAAAAGAGAGAGGAAGAGGGGGTACTCCAGTTCAGTAACTCCTCATGTTATTAAAGTAAGAGTAACCGTATGTTAAGAGTTGATTTAGTGAATAATATGTTTAAAAAAAAATGTGTGTAACAGGTTCCGGGTATGAGGTAGAAGTGACGAATACGCCGACCATGACTCTTTTAAGTGAAGGACAAAGAACATTGAACCAGACAGTGGTCCGCCAGTCAGGTCCCCGACACCATGGACACCCCAAAAGGACGAGCGGGCGTCGATGACCTGGTAGGCGAAAGGCCTCGGTCATGGCGTTCCGGACAACTGAAGGTAGTGGAAGGGGAGAGCAGTGGGAGGTTCACGCCGTAGAGTAGTCCGGGTGGACCTCGCCAACCCGAAAGAAGTTGTCACGTGACGTGCGCACTGGCGAGTAGCAGGCTGCTCGGAGCATGGTGCTCCCGGTTTAGTTCAGCCCCGTAGGCAGTGGGTTTTGGCCCAACGACTGGTCCGACAACAGACTGTGGATAAGCTTTAGAACGATGTAGGTAGGGAGCACGATTGTCGGGACGACAATGGACAAAGGGAGGGAGAGTGTGGGGAAGGTGGCTTGACGGACAGATGTGACTGGCAGTAGGAGGGGATGGATTGTGCACAAGAGACAGAGATTGACATGATAGAAGGGTGACAGCTAGGAAAGGTAGGTAAGAGAGTGCAGTACCGAGAAATGACCACAAGATGGCGGGGGAGAGTAGCTTTGGACTCAACAACAGCTTATGGCTCGAGAAACGCATAGCAATGGGGGGCAGGGAGATAGGAACCCAGGAGGGGAATTCCCGGTGAGAGGGGATAAGTAGGAGTGGTTGGGGTTCCAGAGAGTTCAGTCCCGGGAGGAGCTTAGCAGAGGAAGACAGAAGACGGAGAACAGTGAAAGCTCGGCCAGGGGACTGACAGGAGAAGACAGTCAGGGGGTGGCCCTGACACGACGTACCGCAGGACAGGTGAGGTGACGTACCGCAGGACAGGCGAGGTGACGTACCGCAGGACAAGTGAGGCCCCGGGAGTACCGACTGGACGGCGACCTCGGGCAGGTGAAGCGCTGGTGGTAGATTGATCTAGGACAGCCCCAGTGAAAGATCCGCGAGGGACGCCAACACGACTAAAAGAAAGGTGAAAAGGTACCCGGGCCTAGAAACGGAGAATTGTACAGGTGGCTGTGGTGCGTGGCAATGGTTGTCAGGAGGACGATGAATAAAGCTGGAACTGTTACAACTGGAATTTGTCTCCGCCTCGTCCTTACATCACCTGGTGTCCGTGTCATCTGGTCGTTGTAAGCAGTGGTCCACCCCCAATCCCGGCCGCTACCACACAACGGGCAGTAATGGAGGCAAATTTTCTATACCGGGAGGTGGGATTGAGGGGGGCAATGGAACTGAATGAGAAACCAGAACTCAATCATTAAAACTTGTGGACCAATAATTTTCACCAATTTATTGTAGACATGGTTCATTCTGTTCCTGATTAGGTTTTTGGATCATTAGGTGAGATGCTGCTGGTCAGACCATAAAATACTCAAATATTTCCATATTCTCATTTTGAATCCATGGTAAACGAATGGGACCTATGTAGATCTGTATGTGAAGTCATCAAAATTTTGATGGCCCATTATCCATGATTACTGTGTCCCATTTTTGCTAAACTACTGGGCTCAGAAGTAGAGATCTGGGAAGCAAAAGTGTTGGTAAGGAATTTATCATTAATATTTGTGGTTTTCCCTGAGTTGTTTCTTCAAAGACTCTTCTCGGATGCGTGACCACAAAACTTGGAGCATCTTCCCTCTATGTATGTTCCACCACAACCAATGCGAAATACAGTTCCTTATGGAGGCGCTATTTGGTGGCACTTGGGATGTCTACAGCTCTACTGCCTGGAATCAAATAGTCTTCATGTGCCGACGTTTGGATCTTAAGTTCTTGAAGGCAAAAAGATGATAAACAGCAAACTATCAGTGAAGATAGAAAACACGACATGCTGAGAAGTCGACTTGGCAAGGGCTCTTCCACTACGGTACATATCAAATAATATGTTCTGAAAGATATGGGTATTTAATGCTAAGTCTCCATAGTGAACGATCATGGTGGAAAGTTTCTCCAAAAAACCTGTGTCGAAACTATTGCAGAACAGAATGGCTCATAGAATGAAATCTTCACTGAAAATTAGCAGTAAAATTATTTTATTTATTTTATTTTCGATTTTATCTTTGACTAATAATATTCGAATATTCTTCACTGAATGCAAATCAGGGTATGGCAATGATAGTGTTTGGGGACCATGGGCATAATAGGGCTAGCAAAAAATAGAGGCATAGTCATAACAAACTCCTCCTTTTCCCTAAAAATTTACAAAGAAATAAGCAGTGAAACAGACTGATTAACGGAAATCAAAAAAATCAGTTTCCAATTTAAACTTAAAGGAGAAGTCCACCTTAAAATCATCTTTGGCCCATGTTGTAGTTATTATGGGATATTCTTGAGGATCATTTCTATTTCCCTAATTGAAGGGACTGCAATAGTTTAGAATAAAATGAGAAATCTCTGACACATTTTTATACTGATGTATCACTGATTAACATAGAAAAAACTTGAATTGCATAAGGATAGAATTCTGTCTGCATGTAGCCACCACTAGGGGGAGCACACTGCATAAGGATAGAATAATGTCTGCATACAGCCGCCTTTAGGGGGAGCACACTGCACAAAGCTCGAAATCTGGCTGCATGCAGCCATTAGTAGGGGGATATCACTGCATAAGGATAGAATTATGTCAGCATGTAGCCATTACTAGGAGTTGCAAACTGCATAAAGATAGAATTCTGGCTACATGCAGCCACCACTAGGGGGAGTAAACTGCATAAGGACAGAATTATGTCTGCATGTAGCCACCACTAGGGGAGCTCACTGCATAAGGATAGAATTATGTCTGCATGTAGCCACCACTAGGGGGAGTAAACTGCATAAGGATAGAATTCTGTCTACAAGTAGCCACCACTAGGGGAGCACACTGCATAAGGATAGAATTATGTCTGCATCTAGCCACCACTAGGGGAGCACACTGCATAAGGATAGAATTCTGTCTCCATGTAGCCACCACTAGGGGAGCACACTGCATAAGGATAGAATTATGTCTGCATCTAGCCACCACTAGGGGAGCACACTTTATGAGGATAGAATTCTGTCTGCATGCAGACACCACAAGGGGAGCACACTGTATGAGGATAGAATTCTGTCTCCATGTAGCCACCACTAGGGGAGCACACTGCATAAGGATAGAATTATGTCTGCATGCAGCCACCACTAGGGGAGCACAATGTATGAGGATAGAATTCTGTCTGCATGCAGCCACCACTAGGGGGAGTAAACTGCATAAGGATAGAATACTGTCTGCATGCAGCCACCACTAGGGGAGCACACTGCATAAGGATAGAATTATGTCTGCATGTAGCCACCACTAGGCGGAGCACACTGAATAAGGACATAATTATGCCTGCATGTAACCACCAGTGGGAGTAGCACACTTCTTAAGACTATGATTCTGTCTGCACGCAGCCACCTCTAAGGGGAGCACACTGAATAAGGACAGAATTATGCCTGCATGCAGCCACTACTAAAGGGAGAACACTGCATAGACATAGAATTCTATTTGCATGCACCCACCACTAGGGGGAACATACTGCATAAGGATAGAATGATGTCTGCCTGTATCCACCACTAGGGGGAGCACACTGCATACTCAAACTGCATAAATCTGTATGCAGTGAGCTCCCTCTAGTGGTAGTTTCAGAGAATAGACAGTTTCACAGCCTACATGAAATATTTTTCTGTTTCGAGCCCTTTCAACCTTGGGTCCCGAAACAGTTCTGAAACTACTTTTTCCCCATAATATCATTGCACCCCTGTAGGTTGTCACATTTTCTTACTGCGATGGTGTTTTTTCTGGCAGGTTTCACTGCAGACTTGGCCAAAGTTTAATTCCTTCCACTTTTCAGTCGTAGAATATTGGCAGAAATCTAGATAAGAAAAATTTTCACTCCGTCCAAATCTGTAACTTTTACTTCTGCCAAAGAGGATTGACAAAGGGAAGCATTGTCTCTGGATTCGTGTTCATCATATAAAATGATGCGAATGCGGCCAACGCTGTAAAATCATTTTAAGCCGACCGAGTCTGCGACTCTCACCCCGCCATGTATGCCACTGACTCACAGGCTCAGGCTGTCCGGTTAAATACATATGCCGTCATTTACTGCCGGGAATACCTCCGTAATCCTCTTGTGTCCCGAGGACACAGCTATAATGGGTGCACAGCAGCAGACGAAAACAGGATCAGAGGTCCTACAGTCATTAAAGGGAATGTGTCATCAGAAAATGACCGTCGGGTTATACCACCGATTGGGTTAGATGTATTTGTGTTAAAAATATTTTCACATTGACCAATAACCCTAATATTAGATTGTGTCTTCATATGGTCAAGACCAGCAGAGGATCCTGTGATCTACTGTATATAGAGGTGTTATCAGTCATTGTACAGGAGGAGGAGGTGAGCTGTGACATCACCTATTGTGAATGGTGGATGCTGTGTTATCTACTGCATATGAAGGTGTTATCAGTCATTGTACAGGAGGAGGAGGAGGTGAGCTGTGACATCACCTATTGTGAATGGTGGATGCTGTGCTATCTACTGCATATGAAGGTGTTATCAGTCATTGTACAGGAGGAGGAGGTGAGATGTGACATCACCTATTGTGAATGGTGGATCCTGTGTTATCTACTGTATATGAAGGTGTTACCAGTCATTGTACAGGAGGAGGTGAGCTGTGACATCACCTATTGTGAATGGTGGATCCTGTGTTATCTACTGTATATAGATGTGTTATCAGTAGAGTTGAGCGATACCGTCCGATACTTCAAAGTATCGTATCGGATGGTATCGGCCGATCTTTAAAAAAAGTATCGGTATCGCCGATTCCGATACCGGAAGTCCCATTCGAGTCTATGGGACTTCCGGTATCGGAATAAGAAAAACCCTTTCCTGCCCTTGTACAGCCTCTCTGGGGTCTGTACGGGCCTTTCGGGGGGCTGTGCCGGCCTGCCAGGGGGTCTGTGCAGGCTCCGGTGGTCTGTGCCGGCCTGCCGGGGGGCTGTGCAGGCTCCGGTGGGCTGTGCCGGCCTGCCGGGGGGCTGTGCCGGCCTGCCGGGGGGCTGTGCAGGCTCCGGGGGGCTGTGCCGGCCTGCCGGGGGGCTGTGCCGGCCTGCCGGGGGGCTGTGCAGGCTCCGGGGGGCTGTGCCGGCCTGCCGGGGGGCTGTGCCGGCCTGCCGGTGGTCTGTGCAGGCTTCGGGGGTCTGTGCAGGCATCGTCCGATGGGACTACAAGTCCCATCGGGCGATGCCTGCTACCATGACAGTGATTGACACATTAGCCAATGATGGGACAGTAGTAGTCCCATCATCCGGCTAATGTGTTAAATGTAAAAAAAAAAAAAAATAAATTACATGCTACATACATACAACATGCATACTACATACATGCTACATTCATACTACATACTACATACATGCTACATTCATACTACATAAATACTACATGCAACATACATACTACATATATACTACATACATACTACATATATACTACATGCATGCTACATACATACTACATGCTACATACTACATACATACTACATGCATGCTACATACATACTACATGCTACATACATACTACATATATACTACATGCATGCTACATACATACTGCATGCTACATACATACTACATATATACTACATGCATGCTACATACATACTACATGCTACATACATACCACATATATACTACATGCATGCTACATACATACTACATGCTACATACATACCACATACATACTACATGCATGCTACATGCTACATACATACTACATATATACTACATGCATGCTACATACATACTACATATATACTACATGCTTGCTACATACATACTGCATGCTACATGCATGCTACATACATACTACATACATACATACCACATATATACTACATACATACAATACATTCATACAATACATACATAGACATACAGTACATATAACATAGAGTAACATACTTACCAATACTTGTCACATTGTTCCCCGAAGCCATTGTCGTCTACGGGATAAATATTAACATAACAAACCACAAAAATACTCACCCACGATCCGAAGCAGTCCACGAGTGTGTCCCACGACGATCTTGGGTAGAGAACTGCAGCATCAGATGATGCTGCCGTTCTCTACGGGCTGCAGGAATCCAATGACGGAAGGTAGGTATCCTTCCGCACTGTATTCCTCCGCCACTTAAAAAAAAAAAAGTCCCTAGTCTCACTTTATGCCATTGCTGCGTGGGAAATTCCCACACAGCAATGGCATAAAGTGAGACTAGGGACTTTTTTTTTTTTAAGTGGCGGAGGAATACAGTGCGGAAGGATACCTACCTTCCGTCATTGGATTCCTGCAGCCCGTAGAGAACGGCAGCATCATCTGATGCTGCAGTTCTCTACCCAAGATCGTCGTGGGACACACTCGTGGACTGCTTCGGATCGTGGGTGAGTATTTTTGTGGTTTGTTATGTTAATATTTATTCCGTAGACGACAATGGCTTCGGGGAACAATGTGACAAGTATTGGTAAGTATGTTACTCTATGTTATATGTACTGTATGTCTATGTATGTATTGTATGAATGTATTGTATGTATGTAGTATATATGTGGTATGTATGTAGTATGTATGTAGTATGTATGTAGCATGCAGTATGTATGTAGCATGCATGTAGTATATATGTAGTATGTATGTAGCATGCATGTAGTATATATGTAGTATGTATGTAGCATGTATGTATGTGGTATGTATGTAGCATGTAGTATGTATGTAGCATGCATGTAGTATATATGTAGTATGTATGTATGTATGTAGCATGTAGTATGTATGTAGCATGCATGTAGTATGTATGTAGCATGCATGTAGTATGTATGTAGCATGCATGTAGTATATATGTAGTATGTATGTAGTATGTATGTGGTATGTATGTAGCATGTAGTATGTATGTAGCATGCATGTAGTATGTATGTAGCATGCATGTAGTATGTATGTAGTATGTATGTAGCATGCATGTAGCATGCATGTAGCATGTATGTAGTATGTATGTAGTATGTAGCATGTATGTAGTATGTATGTGGTATGTATGTAGCATGTAGTATGTATGTAGCATGCATGTAGTATATATGTAGTATGTATGTATGTATGTAGCATGTAGTATGTATGTAGCATGCATGTAGTATGTAGCATGCATGTAGTATATATGTAGTATGTATGTAGCATGCATGTAGTATATATGTAGTATGTATGTAGCATGTATGTATGTGGTATGTATGTAGCATGTAGTATGTATGTAGCATGCATGTAGTATATATGTAGTATGTATGTATGTATGTAGCATGTAGTATGTATGTAGCATGCATGTAGTATGTATGTAGCATGCATGTAGTATGTATGTAGCATGCATGTAGTATATATGTAGTATGTATGTAGTATGTATGTGGTATGTATGTAGCATGTAGTATGTATGTAGCATGCATGTAGTATGTATGTAGCATGCATGTAGTATGTATGTAGTATGTATGTAGCATGCATGTAGCATGCATGTAGCATGTATGTAGTATGTATGTAGTATGTAGCATGTATGTAGTATGTATGTGGTATGTATGTAGCATGTAGTATGTATGTAGCATGCATGTAGTATATATGTAGTATGTAGTATGTATGTGGTATGTATGTAGCATGCAGTATGTATGTAGCATGTATGTAGTATGTATGTAGTATATATGTAGTATGTATGTAGCATGTAGTATGTATGTAGCATGCATGTAGTATGTATGTAGTATGTATGTAGCATGCAGTATGTATGTAGCATGTAGTATGTATGTAGCATGCATGTAGTATGTATGTAGTATTTTTTTTTTTTTTTTTTTAACATTTAACACATTAGCCGGATGATGGGACTACTACTGTCCCATCATTGGCTAATGTGTCAATCACTGTCATGGTAGCAGGCATCGCCCGATGGGACTTGTAGTCCCATCGGACGATGCCTGCACAGACCCCCGAAGCCTGCACAGACCACCGGCAGGCCGGCACAGCCCCCCGGCAGGCCGGCACAGCCCCCCGGAGCCTGCACAGACCACCGGCAGGCCGGCACAGCCCCCCGGCAGGCCGGCACAGCCCCCCGGAGCCTGCACAGCCCCCCGGCAGGCCGGCACAGCCCCCCGGCAGGCCGGCACAGACCCCCACAGGGTGCACAGACCACCGGCAGGCCGGCACAGCCCCCCGGCAGGCCGGTACAGACCCCGGGCAGTCCACACAGCCCCCCCGGCAGGCCGGCACAGCCCCCCGGCAGGCCGGCAGAGACCCCCGGAAGGCCCGAAATGACGGCGCATCATGATGCGCACACACCGCGCATCATGATGACGTCAGGCCGTCAATCAACTTTGAACTTCCGATTCCGATGCCGAATTCCGATATTGAAAAAATATCGGAAGTCGGTATCGGAATTCCGATACAGCAAGTATCGGCCGATACCCGATACTTGCGGTATCGGAATGCTCAACACTAGTTATCAGTCATTGTACAGGAGGAGAAGGTGAGCTGTGATATCCCCTATTTTGAATGGTGGATCCTGTGTTATCTACTGTATATAGAGGTGTTATCAGTCATTGTACAGGAGGAGGAGGTGAGCTGTGATATCACCTATTGTGAATGGTGTTATCTACTGTATATAGAGGTGTTATCAGTCTTTGTAATCCTTTCTGTGATGAAAATGAGAAATGTGAAAAGTCTTCTGTACAGATCAGGAATTATGTCTTTAGTATAAAGTATGGTGGTCAGTGTGAGAATTGCAAGATTTCAGATTTTTTAAAAATATAGATAATGAAATGGAAAATTGAAAAAACACATGACTCTGGGAATGTCATTTTGGTAATAACGCCAACATCCCCCGCCCCTTGTTATCTAACCCACCACCCCTGCGGCCAGTAAAGCACTGACACATAACTTCGGATAATTCAGCCACAGTCTTTATTTAACAAACACAATAGAACATCAACTGCTGGATCCATTGGTTGGATTGTAAGTGTCCTTGAAGCTACAAAAACAACCCCGTAAACCATAATTACTCCTAGCCGTTACGCCAGAGGCTCGGGAGCACCTTAACCCAAAGGGAGCAAGTGAATAGCGCCCCTTGCGGATGCAATTCCAGAGGGTAACTGCTTTCATGACAGCTGACACCCTGTGGTATTGGCCCGTCCCGATCAGGGCCGATTAATCCCTTAAAAATTGAGTAAAAAAAGACATATGTAAAAAAAATTGTATAAATGAAAACGCCAAACCTTCAGCAAAAAAGCAAGCCCTAATATGGCTCAAATGCAAAAATAAATAAATTTTTGTAAAATATTGTTTTTAGTGTGTAAAAGTAGCAAAGCAGGAAAAAAAAATGAGTAAACCTGGTATCGCTGTAATCGTACCCACCCGACAACCAAATTTGAGCGTTGCAATAATGCTCACCAAGCTTCATAGGAGCTGTGATCCCACCAGCAGGGGATCCCGAATCCAAAGGCATGCCACTCTTTTTGCTTCCTCGTCAGTAGAAAGGGAGCCTAAGGGTGAAGAAAGGGGAGTCTCCATCACCTAGACCCTAGAAGGGCATAGCATGTCCGCACAATTCGACCCCTCGGATTGGCAGGAAAGATGACCCCACTGAAAACAGCCCACTCTCCATTGCATTCGCAGCCTGGGACGTCTGGGTCTCATCGGTGGAGGAAAAAAATGGGCTGCCTGACAGGAGCAGTAACTTGGCGGCCCATCATTACATCATGGGTGTCAGCGGCATGCCTCGTCCCCATTTCGAGTTAGCATCTGCTAACCGCTGAAGGACTCAGCCGTGCCCATGGGTGTCTCCCAGACCAGGTGCTACTCACTCATTTGCTGCGCGGTGCCCGACCTGGAGGGTCCCTGGCACTGATGCTAAGTCCAGGGAGCCAGCAGTGCCGGAGGCCACGATCTGCTGGGACATCGCTTGAGCAGCGAGGATGTTGCTGCCGGTCTGTTCCCCCGCCAACGATTCCGGACACCTGCCCTTCGAGCCAGCCTGGACGGTGAACACTGGACGCAGATCTCAAGAGCTCCAGAAGCTGCTCCACGAACGCCATCCTGAGATGAGCAGAGGGGGATCAAAAGTTACTACCTGTGACCCTAAGAGTGGGATAAGGCCAGGCCCTACACTTGCCCTACTCTTCCCCCATAGGGATGACGCCACCTTCCTCCAACGCATAGTCATGCCTGCCTCCACCAATTGTCAAGGACTGGGGCTCTGGACCTTTTCTTTATTGAAATCTATATATATAAAAATGAGTGTATGTGTGTGTGCATCAAGCCCCACCTCTCATTATGAAGTCATAATGTTTGTCATGGCGACGCTGATGTCATAATAGGTTGCAATGGTGACGGTTATCTCATAATGGTTGCCATGATGATGATGATATCATAATGGGTATATGGGCACGAGACTATGGGATGGAGGATGTGTGATGGGTATATGGGCACGGGACTATGGGATGGAGGATATGTATGATGGGTATATGGGCACTGGACTATGGGATGGAGGATGTGTATGATGGGTATATGGGCATGGGACTATGGGATGGAGGATGTGTGATGGTATATGGGCATGGGACTATGGGATGGAGGCTGTGTGATGGGTATATGGGCACTGGACTATGGGATGGAGGATATGTATGATGGGTATATGGGCACTGGACTATGGGATGGAGGATGTGTATGATGGGTATATGGGCATGGGACTATGGGATGGTGGATATGTATGATGGGTATATGGGCATGGGACTATGGGATGGAGGAAGTGTGATGGGTATATATGGGCATGGGACTATGGGATGGAGGATGTGTATGATGGGTATATGGGCATGGGATTATGGGATGGAGGATGTGTGATGGGTATATGGGCACTGGACTATGGGATGGAGGATGTGTATGATGGGTATATGGGCATGGGACTATGGGATGGAGGATGTGTGATGGGTATATGGGCACTCGACTATGGGATGGAGGATATGTATGATGGGTATATGGGCACGGGACTATGGGATGGAGGATGTGTGATGGGTATATATGGGCATGGGACTATGGGATGGAGGATGTGTGATGGGTATATGGGCACTGGATTATGGGATGGAGGATGTGTATGATGGGTATATGGGCATGGGACTATGGGATGGAGGATGTGTGATGGGTATATGGGCACTCGACTATGGGATGGAGGATATGTATGATGGGTATATGGGCATGGGACTATGGGATGGAGGATGTGTGATGGGTATATATGGGCATGGGACTATGGGATGGAGGATGTGTATGATGGGTATATGGGCATGGGACTATGGGATGGAGGATGTGTGATGGGTATATGGGCACGGGACTATGGGATGGAGGATGTGTATGATGGGTATATGGGCATGGGACTATGGGATGGAGGATGTGTGATGGGTATATGGGCACTCGACTATGGGATGGAGGATATGTATGATGGGTATATGGGCACGGGACTATGGGATGGAGGATGTGTGATGGATATATGGGCACCGGCCTATGGGATGGAGGATAATTATAATTTGTTATAACTAACCACAGTTAGTTACTATGCCCGGGCAGCGCCGGGCTCTTCAGCTAGTATTTTATAGAAATATGTTTAACATAAAAAGTTAATTTAAACAATAAAGGAGTTAATTTCTGATGACATAAACAAATGAAACTTTTTTCCCCTTTATTTTATGATATTTTATGAATTTAGCGAAACTACTTTTTCTATAAATTTGAGCACAGTCTGTAAATGACGTCACGGTGTTTCGATAACGGACACCCAAATCCATCTTAATTATGTTGAGGTAACGTTAGTGTCAGAGCAAAGGTTAACACACCGGCATCAATCATTCATTGTAATGACTGTAAACGCAGGGAGAATCACACTTTTTTGTAAATGGAGACCTGTACTGAGGCTGCACCAATGAACTTTGGTTCCACTCCTAAATTATAAGGGTGTTCTGGTGTCGGCAAATAAGTAAATATTTACTAAATAATGAAAAACTAAATCATATATATATCTTCTTGCTGTCTTCCAATGCAAGTTCCTTAAACTTTACCACTGGGAAATATGAATATGTCCTGTTCGTGTGGTGGACTCACTGTAATATCCATTTCATAGAAGGTCTCACCAAGGACTGGAGCCTGAGTGAGGCTGTTACCTCTGCACCTCCTACAGCTACACTCCGGGCTATCAGTAGCTGTTAATGGGTTGCATCACTCTTCAGGAGTGCACAGTTCCCCTGCTGCCTGGCTTCCACCTTAGCAGAGGACTTCTGATCATTGTTAGATTGGACCAGCTACTTGGTTGGGCCAAGCGTTTTGCTCTCCCGTGATGCTAATAGTGGAAGCTTTTCCACTGCAACAGACACAGAAGCTTGCCAATCCAGCGATTTGGATAGCTTTAGAGCAGCGCTTGCAAGCTCTATAGAAACAGCCTGTAAGCACTGCACTCCTTGCCTACCTGGTTGGCAGAAATGCTATTTTCTCCCATGCTGCTCATAGAAGCATCTTTTCCACTGTAGCATTGGAGGAGCGCAAGAGGCACTGAAGCTGGCCAATGACTTAGATAGCTTTAGAGCAGCATATACTCTATACAGTGGCTTGCAAAAGTATTTACCCCCACTGATTTTTGACCTATTTTTTTACATTACAACCTGTGCTTAAGTATGTAGGTAACTTGGTGAAATGAAGTGAGAAAAATATAGGCAAAAATTTATGGGATAAAATAAAAATTGACAGGTGCATATGTATGCACTCTTTTCATATGAGCCCCCTAAAAATTTCTGGAGCAAGCAATTACCTTCATAAGTCAGATGCTTAGTGAAAGGGCATCCCCCTGTGTGCCAATCTAAGTGTCTCCTGTCTGTCAGTATATACACTTTACCTTTTCTGAAAGGCCACAGAGGCTGCAACACCATTAACTAAATTCTCCACTAACCAAACAAGACCATGAAGACCATGGAGATTTCCAAACAACAACATGAAGACCAAGGAGATCTTCAAACAACACCATGAAGACCGAGGAGATCTCCAAACAACAATATGAAGACCAAGGAGATCTCCAAACAACACTATGAAGGCCAAGGAGATCTCCAAACAACAACATGAAGACCAAGGAGCTCTCCAAACAACACCATGAAGACCAAGGAGATCTCCAAACAACACCACGAAGACCAAGGAGATCTCCAAACAACACCATGAAGACCAAGGAGATCTTCAAACAACACCATGAAGACCAAGGAGATCTCCAAACAACACCACGAAGACCAAGGAGATCTCCAAACAACACCATGAAGACCAAGGAGATCTTCAAACAACACCATGGAAGGAGATCTCCAAACAACAACATGAAGACCAAGGAGATCTCCAAACAACACCATGAAGACCAAGGAGATCTCCAAACAACACCATGAAGACCAAGGAGATTTCCAAACAACAACATGAAGACCAAGGAGATCTCTAAACAACACCACGAAGACCAAGGAGATCTCCAAACAACACCATGAAGACCAAGGAGATCTCCAAACAACACCATGAAGACCAAGGAGATCTCCAAACAATGACATGAAGACCAAGGAGATCTCCAAACAACATCATGAAAACCAAGGAGCTCTCCAAATAAGTCAGGGACAAAGTTGTTGAGAAGTACAAGTCAGGGTTGAGTTATAAAAAAAAATCCCAATCTCTTATGATTCCCCAGAGCACCATCAAATCTATTATCATCAAATGGAAAGAACATGGTACCACAACAAACGTGCCAAGAGAGGGACCCCACCAAAACTCTCAACCCGGGCAAGGAGGGCATCAATCAGAAAGGCAGCACAGAGACCACAGGTAGCCCTGAAGGAGCTGCAGAGTTCCCAAGCAGAGACTGGAGCATCTGTCCATGTGACCACAATAAGACATACACTCCATACGGGTGGCCTTTATGGACGAGTGGTAAGAAAAAGGCCTTTACTTACACAAAAAAGTTGTAAGGCTCATTTTGTGTTTGCCAAAAGACATTTTGGAGACTCCTCAGATGTATATAGGAAGGTACTGTGGTCAGATGAGATGACAATTTAACTTTTTGGCCACAAAGGTAAATACTGTGTCTGGCGCTAAACCAACACAGCTCACCACCCCAAAAACACCATTCCCAAAGAGAAACATAGTGGTGGCAGCATCATGCTGTGGGGATGTTTCTAGGCAGCAGAGACAAGGAAAATTGTCTGGGTCGAAGGGAAGATTGATGGTGCGAAATACAAGGATTTTCTTGAGCTAAACCTGTGATAACATAGGAGCAAGGCATTACACAGAAGCCCACCAGAACTCATGTGAGCATTCTCTGGCTTGAGCATTACTCTGAAATATATAAAATGGCAGGGTACATTTCAGGCAACTCATGCAAAGCAAATTACAAATTGTTTGAATTCTTCAGGTTCACAAAATTCCTAAAAATTCTATATGAACTAGATTCAGATTGAAACTATTCTCTCATCTTTAACAGAAAGTTATAATGATTGCAGTCTCCAGCATCCATCGTATGCATAGCAGGTTGTTGTTACACTTCTTCTGAGGGGTAGGGGGGAGAATTTTCATGGCGCATAAGGAATAAATTTGCAGCTGTTGACAGCATTTCTGTCTCGCCATCTCCATGTCATCATGGGAATTTTCACCGCGCCGTTAAACGTTTCAGAAAAGTTGAACTCCATTGCAAGTGCACCATTGTCTGCTTCTGAGGAGCGGGATCCAAGAACGGAAGATCTAGGACGCTTACAGACAAAAATGCCTATTTCTACTTTCGTTTCCTTTTCAAGATCTTTCCTTGCAGTCACTTTAATGCGGATTATTCTGATAGCCAAGCTCCTGGATACATTACTAGATTATTGAAGGGGCACAAGATCTCTGGGGCATCCTGTATAGACTTCAAGACACAAGTTTTTTTAGAATATACATTAGCAAAACCTTCACCACGCTGTAATTCACATAACAACCACTAGGTGGCCACATGTAGATACCTACAGCATAAACATCTCCCTACAGAGTACCGAGAATTTTTTTTTTTTAAATCTGGTCATCTCACTCCATGCATTTAGGGATAAGGTAGCAAACAACACATCTATACTGTTCTTTTTGGTAATTTAATAATCACATTAAACTGAGAACAGGCTCAAGCCATTGTCTTATAAAGTCTAAGGGAGGCACACGGACTCCATAAATCCTAAAGATTGTAGTGGAAAGGACTATTCACGTGTGCAACCAGTAGAGTTGATCAAAAACATTTGTAAAACCCTGGTCCATTGGTAATTAGTGGCTGCCAGACCTGAGTTGTGCCTCCTACCTGCCGCCATCTTTGGCTCATCTTCTGATTAATGCGCCCGGTGCTACATCATATGTACATTGTGCCAGGCCTACTAATCAGAACCGGGGTGGGAAAAAGAAGTAGGAGGTTCTCAAGGATCTGGTCTGGCAGCTGATGGATCATTCTTTGTTATCTGCCTCCAGCTGTATGATAGAAGTGTTACCTTTTATTGATGATTTTGAGATGACTGCTGACTTTGACTCATCCCCAGAGCCTCTATGTAAATGTAGCCTCCGCAAATAGCCACTACAGAGAGGAATAAAACTAGAACTCCAGCTCCACCTGTAGGGGATAGCATTCCACAAAGTCAATATCGACCATTTAAGAAACATTGCCGTAGGATTTAGAATAAGAAGCCAAACAAGAATCTCCATTTGCAGACACATGTTTCACGGTGTTTGCCCCTCATCAGTGCAAAGCAGAATCTGATTTGGCTGAGTGAGAGACAACTAATACAGAGCTTTCAGTTACCAGTATGAGAACATTTCGATCTGTCTGACTACCCTGAGGTTTAGTAACATGGCTGTAGATACTCTGCTGACGAGACACATACCCATAACATGATTTCAAGCAAATCTTTTTTTTTTTTTTTTTTACATGCTAGGGAATTCAGAGGTTTCTTGACGTCAACGCCAGGTTTTTCCAGTCTGGACATTTCCTAGGGGATTTTTTTTGTATTCATTTCGTTAAATCGAATGGGAAGTAAGTTGTCTTGAGCGCATCATTACTAGATAGCACCATTACTTTGAATTCATACACCGTGAAATTTCTCTTTCAAGGACGACTCCTTTTTAAAAACCTTCTCACCCCATCTTTTGACCAGATTTAATATTCTCCATCATATATCATACACTGTGAAACCTCTCCTTCAAGGACCACTCCTTTTTAAAGACCTTCTCTCCCCATCTTTAGACCAGATTTAATGTTCTCCAACATATATCATACACCGTGAAACCTCTCCTTCATGGACCACTCCTTTTTAAAGACCTTCTCGCCCCATCTTTAGACCAGATTTAATGTTCTCCAACATATGTCATACACCATGAAACCTCTCATTCATGGACGACTCCTTTTTAAAGACTTTCTCACCCCATCTTTTGACCAGATTTAATGTTCTCCAATATACAGTATATCATACATCATGAAACCTCTCCTTCAAGGACCACTCCTTTTTAAAAACCTTCTCACCCCATCTTTTGGTTTGATGACCAGATTTAATGTTCTCCAACATATAATCCATGTTGGCCATCTTCTTTTTTGAAGACCACTTTTGGACGCAATTTTGAGTAGACATCTTGAAGAGGTTTCACTGTATATATAATTTGCACTTCCTCAGTTCCAACACACTATTTGGCTTGGCCGAGCTTTTATATATTTTTATTGGGGAGAGTAGAGTATGCTAATGCCAGACATCTTTGAAAGTGACTTATGTCCTGGGAAAATGAAAGAATTGGGTGTTGTAATTCAAAATGTCTGATCCTTCTCTCTCTCGACAGATGACGATCTGTTGTGGAAACATTGAGAAACTGTCATACAAATGAGAGGATCTGCCATTCCGGCTGACTTGGGCACATTAAGACAACTCTTAACAGACTACAAGTCACGACACAAGCAGTGGTGGCCACATATAGATAGACGCAAACACCATAGGCAACTTCCATCAGCGTTTCGCAAACTCATGTTTTCGATAAAGTTTGCCATCTCACACCACTGATATATTGGGATACTGAACATCGCTGATCGTAATGCTCATGTTGTGTTTCAATGTTTAATTGGAATCTTTGTATTTGGGAATTTGATACTGACCTCTTTTTACAGTAGTTTGTTTCATTAGTCCTGAGACTTCTGGCTCAAGCTGGTACACATTGATAGCGCGTGAAATGTGAGAGGTTCTGCTTGTTTTCTGTGCAGCGTCTTTAGACGTCACCATGCGGAAACACACATGATATGATTGTCGTGTCAGATCTCATAATATTCACAAATATTGTGTTATCAGAATTTTATGGTTGGGATGCTTGATGATAAGAAAACAAAAAAAGGTCATTAATAAGTGCCAGCTAAATCAGTCACTTGCTTATAATCTTAAAAGTAAATTGAGGTTTAAATTGTGGTTAATATCATGAAAATAGGTTTACTTTATACAGGTGTCCATTTTTACCATTTCTACCAGCTGAGTCTTAGATAGGTGGCGTGAGATGAACAGCTTTGAAAAATAAAAAGAAGTGATACTCTGTCAGGAGATGTTTATGCTACATATTCATGTGATGTTGGATGCAGACAGAATATGGTTTTGCAATCAGGTTTATGGCTGTCCCATGTATAGTTATTGAAGACTTCAGAGTATTTGCATCTTGTGGTCTTGCTTTCATCAAGACCTGTTTACACAGGATACTGATCTGGATTGGTCACGTACTGAACATCTAGTTCCACCACCCATTACAGTGGTTATGCCTGAGGTGGTGAGGCGGATCCTCAACACCAGATGACCAGGTCTTAAGCAGCACGGACAAGTGGCACCAATGCAGCAGTACTGTAGATGTATCTGAGAAGATGTAGTGACGCTGGACTGATGTAGCAGACCTGAAAAGTGTAACCGAAGTAGTGAAGACGGATATAGCAGAGCTGAGCAGTGGAGTAAGAGTTATGGAAAGGAAAGAAGATAGACTGATAGATTTGAGATTACTGCGTGGATAGATAGATAGATAGATAGATAATAGATAGATAATAGATAGATAGATGATAAATAGATAATAGATAGGCAGATATATAGATAATAGATGGATAGATAATAGATAGATAATAGATAGATAATAGATAGATAGATAATAGATAGATGATTGATAGATAAATAGATAGATAATAGATATATAGAGATATAAATAGATAATAGATAGATAGATAATAGATAGATGATAGATAGATAAATAGATAGATAGATAGATAGATAGATAATAGATAGATAGAGATATAGATAGATGATAGATAGATAAATAGATAGATAATAGATGAATAGATAATAGATAGATAATAGATGATAGATAGATAATAGATAGATAGACAATAGATAGATAATAGATAGATAATAGATATATAGATAATAGATAGATATATAGTGTAGGGATGTGACTCGCTTAGGTGCAGCGGGAGACAAACATGAGGCAGGTTCCTTTAAAATTCCACCAGGTTTATTACTCCATAAACCATAGACAGCATAACACTGAAATGTAAGCTTCACTTCAGGCAAAGGAACAGAAATGTCCGTGGCTTCAGACTCGGACTGAGAGTCTCAGCACATGCTGGGAGCTGTAGTCCTCCCCATATACACTCTCTGTAGTGTCCCCCCTGGACACATGGAAGTCTGTCCACACTCAGACAGACTCCCTCCACACTTTCTCACATGTGCCAAACACCTCAATTACATAGCCCTGTAACCACACCCACAGGTGATCACATGACTATGACATCACTAAACGTTGTATAGACACACACAGGCTTCCCTGACACAGTGTAACAGAAAGATCAGCAGTACCTCTGCTGATCAATACACCCTGGAGCCTGCATCCCAAGGCCACCCACCTTGAGACCCATAATGGTCATTTAAGACCCTGCTCCTGTTACCACACTGAATGTGCCTGTACACCCGTCCTGGGACTCCCACGCAGCGCCCCCTAGCTGACATAGTGGTAACTACACCACATACCTCCCCCCTCTGTTCAAACTTGTGGGGTTGAACACATGACATCACCCAGGGATCTTGAGACCTGGCACCCATGTCACCTTGCCCTACCAGTCGGGAGGACCATCTCCGTCTGTTTCGGTAGTCATACTGCATATTTACGTTAGGCCTCCCCTGCCCCCAGCGGTCAGTATCTCGGCCTTGGGCCTTCCCGTCAACGTCCGTCAGTGTGACCAGACACTCTTTAGTCTCCGCCTGTCTGCAGTGTGCTCCATCACGCGACCTTTCTCTCACTGACTGGCTCTCCCAGTTCGCACGGTCATGAGTCCCACGTCCAGCTGGGCCAACTGGCTGGTCTGAGTCTGACCCTCTGTCGCTATGTCCACCACCAAGTCTCGTGCCTATGTTACTAAGATTAGACCGGCCACTTGCGGACTCTCGACGTTCTTGCCTTCGACTACCTGTCCTTTCATTCCTTGGAGGATCCCTTCGGGTCCTTACACCTTGGGTTGGAGGGGGACGCCACCTGACATTCTGTATCTGCTTATTCACCTGCAGTCGATCCTGTCTTAGCTGCTCAATCTCCTTCAGGTACGCTACCCGATATTCCAGGAGCATGCGAAGCTTCCCAATGCTTTCCACCGAACCAACCACAATGACAGGAACCATGTCATCTTCAACAGCGACTTGGATTTCAGCAGCAGGTGGGATCCTCACTCTCTTCACACTGGATCGATTCACCATCTCCTGCATTACCTTTCCAAGTCTGCCAACAACTTTCCCCACCAGATTTTTGGGTACCGGAATTATGTCTTCCACAAAGCCCAGCCGACTTTGTGCTTCCCTTGCAAGCTCCAGACGTCGAGCAGCTTTCCTATTACGCTCCACGAGCATCTGTTTCGTGCGGAGACATTGTAGGTGCATCTCCTTCAGGACAGCCACCCTTCTATCTGTGTCTTCCGTTTCTGCCAGTATCACCAACTGGTCTGTTTCTGGTGCCCAGCTCACACTATAGGCCTTTACTGCCTTTTTAAAGGTCTCATGCACACCTTCGCTGGCACACGCTTCTCGCACGTCTTCGGGTACCTCCATCACGCACTTGAAGGTCGTGGACTTGCTCTCATCCTGGACAGATGGCTCTGGGTTCCCCACGGACACTTCCCTCAAGGTATCTGCCAAGACCGGGTGACTGTCTTGTGCAGCTCTTGGCTCACCATCTTCCTGAGATTTACAGTCTTCAGGACCCTTTTCCAAGATGGGCTTTGGCAGTTCTGCCTTGCTATCAGTCAGGCAAGGCCGCTGTACGTCTTCGCCCATCCACTTCTTCTCCTGTAGAAGACCTTTTACTACTCCACTGAGTTCTTGCAGAACTTTATCTCGCTCCTCTGCCAGGTAGCGACGCTGATCCTCTCTCCTGAGAATCTCCTGTTGATGCTTCTCTTGGGCCTCTCTGAGCACCTCCATATCTTCCAACAGGGTCTTGTTCATGGTTTTACACGCTGACAGGTGACCTCTGAGCTCAGAGACTTCCTTCTCCAGCTCATCCACTCTGTGCTCAGCTGCTTGCCTTAGGACTCTTTCCCGTTCGACATGTTCTGTTACAGTCTCCTTTATCAGCTGTATCTCACGATCTTGTTCTCTTTTGTCCATCACGTGTCGCACCACTACCTCTTTAATTATATCATCAAAGGGTACCACTGGGTCAGTCACACCAGTCGAGTGAACCCTCCAGTTACCGTCCAGCACCAATGTGTCTAGTTCAGTCATCTCATCTCCCAGCCCACCATCTGTCTTATCACGAGACGTCAGGTCCGTCAGTTGGGCAGATGTACTTCTTCCTCTGGTCAGTTCTACCTCTGACCTGTCCATGTCAGGAGCCGTCACTGTTTCAGTGTCTGCTTGCCCCACAGTCGAAGCATCTCCACCGTCCGACCAAACGTCATCAAACAAAAGAAAGTCCCGGCCCCTCTCCCAGGCATAGACTAAGTCCCGTGGTATCCCTCTACCTTGGCACTCACCACCTTTGGTCCCCTCAAACACTACTGTGTCTACTGCGTAGTTCACCGTGACCCCGTGTTTACAGCGAACCCTGACGTTTTTCTCGGTCAGAGAGAAAACGAGAGGCGTTCCTGTCAGAGTCACCTGACTCTCTGAGTCCAGCCGACCAAAGGCTCCTTCCCGGTGCAGCATCACTGTACACATCTGTGGCCCATCATTACTCCCCGGAAAGGATATTCCACATTCTGAAAAAGACCTGCACATACACTGCGGTACTCCAGACATACCTACTGAGTCACCCAGTGCTGTCACTTCTTCACACTTGGCCACTTTCTGGACCACCACCCCACTTTGGGTTGCCACTCCAATTTGGGTCACCGCTCCCTTTTGGGACCCCACCCCTTTTTGGGTTACCACTCCAATTTGGGTCACTGCCCCCTTTTGTGACTCCACCCCTTTTTGGGTTACCACTCCAATTTGTGTCACCGCCCCCTTTTGGGACTCCACCCCTTTTTTGGTTACCACTCCCTTTTGGGTCACCGCCCCCTTTTGGGATTTCCCCATGTCCGTTCTGCAGAACTTCTTATGCCACAGTTCACACAGTACAGTTTGTCTTTTAACGATACCACACAAGTCTTTGTTGGCACCACCACAGCTCCTGCTGTCACTGATCACCGGCACCTCCGGCTGCTGTTCACACACACACAGCGGCTGGTGTCACTGCAGCTCCTGCTGCGCAGTCTTCGTGGACCCACCGATCCACCAGAAGCCGCTTGTCCCCTTCTTAACCCCGCCGGGTTACCGGAAACCGCTTGTCACCCTCAAAGATAAAAACCACAAAAGTGCGCCCATAGGGCCTTACCAGTGCAGGTATAATGGGTTATGAAGCAATGATACAGGGTACTCACCCTTAATAGTTGTGTAAAGCCACAACTACTGTATCCGCTTAGTCATATGCAATAAAGCTGCAGCAGGATGGTGTAGACAGACAGCGTCTGCTACCAATGCTCCCAGGGCAGATCCCAAAAAAGGAAAAACACCAGGTCCCTGTGCTGCGAGACCTTCGTGACCCCACTGAGCCACAGCAAGCACCTTCAGGTTTTGCAGAGGAAAAGAAAAAAAAAACAAAAACACATGCACAGTCTCTCATGTCCTGTCCGTGTGCTGTTCAGGACGTACCGTCTCCGCCTGAGACCGTCCAACACACAGGCGCACACCGGGTGCTATTCAGGGAGCAGCCCTCCTCCCAGGGTTTCCCAACACACCGGTCTCACCAGGTCCAGGGGCTCAGCGAGTGCTCTTCAGGACATCCGTCTCCACCTGAGACTGCCCAACACACGCCTCACCAGGTCCAAGGTGCTTCAGGGCTCCTCCCAACACTGACCCCTCCAGGGACACAGTCTCTCACTGACCCTGGTCAGTGCAACACAGACTCCTGTCTGTTACCTGTGTCGGCCACACAGTTCTCGGACGCCTCTTCTCCTCAGAGGTATCCCACAAATATTCATAGTCACTTTCTCTGACCTCGGTCAGTATTACTCACGGTTGTCAGACCGTCTTCTCTCCTGGCTCAGAATCGCCAGCACTGCCACACGTGCTTCTGGGAGTCGCTGCCCGCAGTCTGTCACCAATTGTAGGGATGTGACTCGCTTAGGTGCAGCGGGAGACAAACATGAGGCAGGTTCCTTTAAAATTCCACCAGGTTTATTACTCCATAAACCATAGACAGCATAACACTGAAATGTAAGCTTCACTTCAGGCAAAGGAACAGAAATGTCCGTGGCTTCAGACTCGGACTGAGAGTCTCAGCACATGCTTGGAGCTGTAGTCCTCCCCATATACACTCTCTGTAGTGTCCCCCCTGGACACATGGAAGTCTGTCCACACTCAGACAGACTCCCTCCACACTCTCTCACATGTGCCAAACACCTCAATTACATAGCCCTGTAACCACACCCACAGGTGATCACATGACTATGACATCACTAAACGTTGTATAGACACACACAGGCTTCCCTGACACAGTGTAACAGAAAGATCAGCAGTACCTCTGCTGATCAATACACCCTGGAGCCTGCATCCCAAGGCCACCCACCTTGAGACCCATAATGGTCATTTAGGACCCTGCTCCTGTTACCACACTGAATGTGCCTGTACACCCGTCCTGGGACACCCACGCAGCGCCCCCTAGCTGACATAGTGGTAACTACACCACAATAGATAATAGATAGATGATAGATAGATAGATAGATAGATAGATAGATAATAGATATATAGATAATGGATAGACAGATGATAGATAGATAAATAGATACTAGATTGATAGGTAGATGATAGATAGATAGATAGATAGATAATAGATAGATGATAAATAGATAATAGATAGATAGATAGATAGATAGATAATAGATAGATGATAGATAGAGGAAACAGGATCATGGGGTGCATTAAAAGAGGTCTGGATACACATGATGAGAGCATTATACTGCCTCTGTACAAATCTCTTGTTAGACCGCACATGGAGTACTGTGTACAGTTTTGGGCACCGGTGCTCAGGAAGGATATAATGGAACTAGAGCGGGTACAACAGAGGGCAACAAAATTAATAAAGGGGATGGGGGAACTACAATACCCAGAGAGATTAGCAAAACTAGGATTATTTAGTCTAGAAAAAAGACGACTGAGGGGCGATCTAATAACCATGTATAAGTATATAAGGGGACAATACAAATATCTCTCCGAGGATCTGTTTATACCAAGGAAAGTGACGGTCACAAGGAGGCATTCACTGCGTCTGGAGGAGAAAAGGTTTCGCTACCAACATTGAAGAGGATTCTTTACTGTTAGGGCAGTGAGAATCTGGAATTCCCTGCCTGAGGAGGTGGTGATGGCGAACTCAGTCGAGGGGTTCAACAGAGGCCTGGATGTCTTCCTGGAGCGTATCAATATTGTATCTCACGGTTATTGTTAGGTTCTTTAGAAGGACGTAGATCTGGGGATTTATTCTGACGGAATATAGGCTGAACTGGATGGACTAATGTCTTTTTTCGGCCTTGCTAACTATGTTACTAAGATAGATAGATAGATAGATAATAAATAAATAGATAGATAGATAGATAGATGATAGATGGTAGATAATAGATAGATAACAGATAGATAATAGATAGATAATAGATAGGTAGATAGGTAGATAGATAGATAGATAGATGAATAGAATAATCTCAGTCCAATGTTACTCAGTATAATAATCCGTATACATTGAATCATTCCCCGCGATGCATTGTAGAGTCCGTTATACCGAAACTTTTTCAGCAGAATGAATTTTATTAGACCGACATAAAATAAATACTATAATTGTCCTGGAAGGAGAATCGTTACTTGGAAAGCTTCACAATCCATAAAAATATATGGCCCTTTTTATGATTGATTTTATCCCCCTGAATCTGCGCGCGCCGGCTCGCCCTCCCAATACAAATATTCGGCATTTGCAGAATAAGAATTGTGTAACGTGAGGCTTTCAATGATGTGATAAAAAAACGCCAAATGGTTAAGGATTGGAAATAGACAGATTTATTGGGAAAAAAATGCTTCCATAGAGAAATCTCTGAAACGGAGATATTGATATTTGTTCTAAAGTCTCATGCCCTCTGTTCCTCCTGACACGTAGCCCTCTGTCACCAGTAGATGGTGCACAGGTCTGCTCCGCTCGTCATCATGGTGATGATGGGACATCTTACGGAGAAGATGACCTGATCTGGAACTGAAGCATTCAAACTTAGCCCTTTATGACCTTACCCATAAACTTCTATATAGATGGGACATAGTATGTTTCATTTTAAATCTTTAACAACAGAAAACTACAGAAAAGAAAAAAAAACAAATTTTCAGAGGCACACTTGACACTTGAAAAATTGACCAGTTTTATATACTCTCGTCTCGTACCGTTGGGATCTTTTCTCCTTAGGCTATCATGCTCTTTGAGGGCTCTTGGTTTTGATCTTCAAACTTACAATTCAATGGTATAGAGAGGTTTTCACAAACAAGTCTTAGCTTAGCCATTACCATGTGCTAGACCAGACTGGGATTTTCTCTCGAAATCTCATAGAGGCCTGTCACCATTAGATGACCATTAATGCCCATAGATCTTCTGAGCGAGCCTTCAAGTCTACTCGTTAATGGAACAAGATCAAAGGTCTTCCCCGCAGAAATTTGTAGGATGCCTCCTCTCTAGTGTCAGATACGATTGCGTGGTGAGAATCTTGTTCTGGAGATTTATTTTGTCTGACCCAGAACATTAGGTGGATTTTCTTCAAATTTAACAAAAATTGTTGTTAGGTTCCCTAGCCTTGATGTAGAGTAGAGTGACTTGCCTACGTTTCTAACATCTTTCTGGGCCACTTGCCTCACAAGCGCTGCCCAAATTACTGTAGTATGTTCTTGCCCAGAGGTGTAACTTGAATTTTGTCTCACCCAGAGTTTTAGGTGGATATTCTTCAAAATTTGTCAAAAATTGTTGTTAGGTCCCCTGGCCTTGGCTAGAGTAGTGTCTTCCCTACTTTGCTTACATCTTTCTGGACCACATGTCTAACAAGCGCTGCCCAAATTATTTTAGTATGTTCTTGTCCAGAGACGTAACTTGAATTTCTGGGCCCCGATGTAAATCTTGTACCAGGACTTCCTCAACAACTGATTATCATTTTTAATACACTGCCTTGGGTGGAAAAACGGTCCTAGGAATCCCTTCAATACCAGGAAGACATTGCAGCTGTTACCTCTCATATCCCTACTTGTTAGCTTTTCCTAGACTCCCGATAGAGATGGGTCGGCCTCAAGGTCCTGCAGCAGCCTCCTGTTAACTTCCATAGCGCCATCTTATTCCGCAGCGCTAAAAGAAGTTGTCCACCACTTGGACAACTTCTTCTCATACCCCTCGCTTGGCCCCCATAAAATAATAAAGCCTATACTCACCTCACATGTCGGCGCCGTTCCCACAGTGTTGGCACTCTGTCTCCTGGGCCTCCTGTTCTGTTGTTATGACACGTGACGCCGGCGCCAATCAGCTCTGGCGTCACTCTCCCCACCACCTGTCGAATTGAACAGGAAGAGGAAGTCAGGGATCAGCTGTACCCCTATAGGTAGCTGCTTTGTAAGCCAATATCTGACGAGCTAGGATTGTATTTTTTGATGTGTACTCAGCGTCCCACCAGCTTAATTTTATGGTCCAAAATTTTGAAAAGTTATATATATTAATTCTAGTTCTTCTTGTTTATGCACTGTCTATATTTTTTTGAACAAGGATATATAATATGTTATATCACTTTTATTATGGCAATTGTTTTTCTATTCTTTTTCTTAGGCTAAGAACCAGGGACTGAACTTTGTAAGGATTCACGCACCATGGCATGTTCTAAGTCGGGAAGCAGAATTCCTAAAAATAAAGGTGCCCACCAAAAAGGTAAAAAAAATGGCCTTTGGAAAGAGACCTTGGTACCTGTAGCAGTTGATCCGACAGTGTCAGTCCCATAATACCAAATGGGATCATAAATCAATGCATTTAAAAATATATCTCCTTCCTCGTGTAACCACCCGTATATGCAATAACATAAAAGATGATGACTTATTGAACATCATCAGGAGTTCAGGGGCCCTGATCAGTTGCCTATATGAGGCCGAGGAGTCGGTACTTCCCCTTTAAAGAGAATATTTCACATCAAAAGTGGTCGACTTTTTCTCTTATTTTATTCTTGCTGCTCTCCTGAATATTCAGTGTTTGTTTTCTTATTAATCCATCATTGGGTTCCAGAGATATAGGCCTTTTCATTTAGAAATGATTTTTGTGGTCTTTAGAAAAGGGGGCGTGACTCACAATAGAGTTGGGAGGAGCATCCTAAAGACACACCCCTGAGGATCCCGCAAGCCACGCCTGCCATAAAAATTAGCACTAAATAAAAATGCCCGTTTCTCTGGAACCTTATGGTGGATTTTAAAAAATAAAACAAACCTAATACTCAAGGGAGAAACTGAGAAACTGCATTAAATAAGAACAAGAAATGTCCACTTTTGACCTTGTGACAAGTGGTCTTTGAGTTAAAGAAGCTTTTCTATTATTAAAAAAATAACATTTGTATACTCTTTAATTTACTACTGTCAGTCGTGAAGTCCTGCCTATCTAGTCTCCTGCAGCACAGCACACTTGCCATTGATTGCCTGTTTGTTAGACAATCCCTGCATGTGTTGTGCCTGTCGAACAGCCTCGAAACATTCAGCCACATGGACATACTTTTTGAGCACGTTCGCTCCTCGCTAGTGGTAGCATCTAATTTGTATGACCACTCTTTAATAGAAACCTATTATAAGCCTAAGTTAATAAAGGGGGCCTTCTTATAACACAAATAACACCTAGTCTAAGCAGAGAGTGCCTACAAAGAGTGTCTCCCTTTTTGGAGGACCCATTATGTCCAACAACCCATTGATTTCAATAGGCAAAATGTAATACTCTGTTTCTCCTGCGGAGGCACTGTAGGAAAATTAAGCACTTGTTCTTCTATGCAGATTACTGCTGAGGTCTCAGTGGGGGAAAAAACTGTGTTTAACTTATTTTTGGGGAACCCTGTTAAAAAAATGAGGCTTGGAAAAAAACAGAAAACGTTCTTAGTACTGTAAAGGTTACTTATAAAATATTTGCTCATAAAACAACAGTACGGAACACTATGTCCGTACAATATTCAATGACTTTTTTCCTGTTTTTCAGATGTATGAAGTGAAAGAAGTAAAAGGTTTCACGGTAAAGCTCTCCGGTATATGGAACAAATGTACCAAGCCTTTACAACCCAAAGTGCCACAAATTAGCGAAAACGCAAAGATGAAACCGCTGTCTTATCCTTTCTCCAGAGATAAAATGCATCTGTGAGTAGACCGAGCCTCATCCTATGGCTTCGAGTATGGTTTGAATTAACATAACTGGAAGAATATGTGAAATATGATTAAACAGTTGTGTTAGTCACATAGAGAACATACCTCAAACCAGCCTGGCATGTAGCCTCCATATGACTGTGATAACGATAAACCTCCGCTATGAACAATTCACACATCTGGAGTCAGGACTTATTACGTTCGACAAGGGTATTAGTTATCGCCATTTTTTCTTCTATGTTAACCCATTCCATCTTCTTTCGTAGTCTCAAGCCCCAAACAGGCCATAGACATCAAAGTGCTGTAGGTCAAACAATCGTTAGGCCTACCACCCATTGAGAGTCATGTTCCACTTAGTCAAGTATTAGTTCTATGGTGTTTTTTTAGACAATTCTGGGTAAAAATTGAACCCATGTGATCTTCATTTTCCCCAAACCTGGTAGCTTCTAAAGGCTGTAATAATTCTAAATGAAACTGGTGACATCCAACCTTCTTGGAGAAAGAAAATTATGTATTGAGGCAGGAGGTAGATCCAAGAACGCAACTTATCACCTATCAAGATGACAGGTTGTGAATAGTTCGAGTTGTCAAAAGATTCCCCACCAATCAAGAGAATTTTATGCTTGAAATTGAATAGTAGAGGACAGCACTTGGCTTTAAGGGTGCTACAATAAATTAATCGGCCTCAGTTGTTTTCGATGGATGACCTTTGGTCCAGGGTTGAGCTCTAGGTCCAAAATCTTTAACCATTCGATGGTTGACCTCTAGGTCCAAAAGCTCCTCAAGGTAAACATTTTCCTTGTTAGAGGAGAAATCTTGATCAGATGATCTAATAAGCCCTAAAAAAGGTGTTTATCTAATGTGGACAACCACTTTGACGCACTAATGATCTCTTACTGAGGCACCCAATGGACACAATTTTCTAGTATCTGGCAGTGGTAATCTTTCAGACTAATTTAATTTTCATAAAATATTTGTCATGTCATAGTCAGAATTTTTGACCGGTGAATGTCTTGATGCAAGGATCCCCACCAATCTCTAAAGCATATAGCTCATTTGAACACTGCACTCCTCAGGTACACGGGGTTCGCTAAAGACTGGCTCAAAGACATTCGACTCCGAGGAGAGCTGTGCCAAGCTGAGAAATTTTGCTCTATCATTTCAGTGATCGGTGGTGGTCTCGGAATATTAACTCCACTGATTGTTGAGCTGAAGAAGAGAAACACTGCTCTTCTTGGGTAGACATGGTTTGCTGAAGATAAGCACTTAGGCCCTGATTCATCAAAGCAATTTTGACACAATTCTGGTCTAAATTGCTTTGAAAAGTTGGAGTTGCACAAAAATTTTCATGGCTTTTGACGTTTTCACGCCAGTATTTTACAGCTCTGCCAAATAGGTCGGGCTAGGTCGGCGGCTCAGAAGAGGGGTGACTACTCCTCATCTAATTCATGACTGGAGTAAGATTTGTGGCTCGTAAGATGCTCCTTATTCATTTAGATACATGCATCTCTTAATGAAACAGAAGTGTGGCACTCCAACATGTCCTCTCATCAAGACCAGTGTGAGAATCACTAGTCTTGAAGAATCAGGTCATTGACTTTCTATTGAGCCTGTCTTCTTCTTATCTCGCGAGCATTTTTTGGCTGAATACTTTTGCCCATCAGTTTTAGAGAATGGGTGGGGTCTCAGTACTTGGGCCCTACTGACCAAAACTTTCCACAAGTCCCTGTAACACGTACAAAGTTTTTAAACTGTAAGTTTATTCCAGATCGAAAACAACCGATCAGAATAGGACATCTACGTTTCGGAAATGGGACCAACCATGAGGTCTTCTAAGATTTTTCTTTATGACCAAATATGTGTAAATCAATTCATGAACATCATCCAATCTGATTCTCCAATCAGTAAAATCCAACGAAAATATTAATGACGTATTCACATTTCAGGTACGACATCAAAGACAAGGACACATTTTTTGACAATGCAACGCGCAGTCGAATAGTAAGTATCTCTCGCCTACGGTAACAATTTGCCCAGATGTTTTGGCCATCTATGTGTTCATTGTAGTTGATGAACAAAGATGTAAATAGATAGTAAAATATTGTATGAGAAACCTAAAATTTTGCCCCAATAGATGTTTAGTTTATTGGTTCCATGGAAAGACTGAACAATCAGAATACCAAAAGATCGTCTGGTGGTCCAAGGCTCTAGAATAAAATTGGACCCCAAAGGATTGGTTGAAGACAACTCCATTTGGTGCTAATCACTTTTCACTAGGGTTTATGTTTTATGGGAACTTTTTTTTACCTAACCATGAAATGTTCTATCCATCTATCATGTCTGGACCTGTCATAATTGATCTGATTGATAAATGTAATTTTTGCTAGGTCCACGAAATTCTGAAGAGAACATCTTGTACAAAGGCCAAATACAGTATGGGTATGTAAATTTTTTTTATATATGCTATTTTTCATTATACGACCTTCGGCTCAATCTCAATGGATGGATGAACGATTTGTAGGAGATCGATCTTGTGCAAGGACAGATAGGTCCACCAGGGTCTTCTCCACCATTATCTTGATAGTATATCAATCAATAGGGTTGCCGGGCTTCCTCTTCTCCTTGTTCCTTCTCTTCTTCAGACCATGAGGACCTTCTCCAGTGATTGCTTTCTTCGGATGATGTGTCCAAAGTAGGCAAGTCGTAGCTTGGTGATCTTTGCTTCGAGATTTTGAGTTTGTAACCCTTTGATCTGCCTTCTAAGCTCTTCTCAGCTGTTTTATGACCACTGGTCAAATTAAGCTGAATGAGCAAAGAAACAAACAATGAAGTCAAACGGTGAAAAATCTGTAATGAAATCCGATCGCAAAAATATTTTTTAGAGTAAAATGCATGCAATTATGTAATAAAAAATGTGGGCAACCCCTTTAATTTATATAATTTACATTTACCTCACTTACTACCCTTCACCTTGTTAATTTTAAGTCACAATGAAATTTTTATTTTTGTCTTTTTTCCCTTTGTTACAGATATGTTCTTTTTGTAATGTTTTTGTCTAGAACTTTTATGACTCTGATATTACATTTTCCAGCATTTTATAGCACTTGGAGCAATAATAGAGCATATTTGCTGACACATTATTACGCATGCAGGTGAATTCAGTATAGATAATTTTTCCATCATTTCTGCTCTTGGGTCCGACTGTATTTTTACTGGCTTTTCACATGTTAATTGTGAACTCAACTCTCTAAAAGCAGTTACGATGCTGGCTTGACACAAGGAAATACGCTCCAGGACTACCTGTGAGGTTTAGTGAGACTTGATATAGTTCTATAAAGCAAGCGTAATGCTTTTTTTTGTTTGTTTTGCTTTTATGCCTTAAAATTAAGAAACGATTAAATATCTTTGCTCTTTTTGTGCTTTGGTAGCCCAAGACCTACGCCCATTCTTAGTTGGTGGCATTGTCTAAGAAAAAGATGAAAAAATCTGAGCTTAAAAACAAAAAAAAATAATGACCCATCCTTAATATCAGTGAAGATTCAGCGGTGGTCTTAGCCGCAGGCATTCAACAAAACACAGGGGCTCCAAAGCTCCTTCTTGGCTTCTGTTACCCCATCTGTGACTGTTATTACACCTAAGTCTCATTCACTTTTATGGGGCTGAGTAATAGCATCAGACTCCATTTTTTCATTCTTTGCAGCTAGAGAAAAGTCACTATTTTGTCTCCCCCATATGACTTTAAACAAGGTCTGATTGATAAATTATTTCTTAGTACTTTGAGTGCACAAGGATGTACTGATTTTTGCTAATTGTAGGTCTCATTAGTTTATTAGCTAATCCATTCCTTATGCTTCCATACTTATTGCTATTTAATTCTGTAATGGAAGTTGTATCCGTCTTTAGCATAGTGTGCCTGTGGTTATTATGGGTTAAGGTTTTTGCGTTGATGAATCATTCCTTAGTACTTGAGTGCAAGAGGGTGTATTGATATTAATTAACTGTAGGTTTGATAATTTATAAGCTAGTCCATTCCTTATTCTTCATAGCTCCTTGTTATTTGATACCCCAGGGGAAGTCTTATCAGTTTCTCTCTAGCGTAGAGTCCCTGTGGGTATCATGGGTTAAGGTTTTAGACCACTCTCTCATTCATGTGCGTTGATGATGAATAATTTCTCATTACTTGAGTGCACAAGGGTGAATAGATTTTAATGAAGTGGGTTGTCTAAAGGTCAATCGTCAAGAGTGCACCACTCCTCTACCTCCCGACATCAGTATGCCCCATGAAGATTGACAGTTAGGATGGATGATAGCATCTTATTCGAACACGTTCGGTCATCACTACTTGTAAACACTGTTCTCCTTGCCTAGGAGAATGGCCACTGCTGATAGACTGAAGAGTGGCCAGTAACCTAAACAATGAGCTGTAAACTACAGAAATAATGATTCCTCAGTTCTTAAGAATGAGAAAATTACACATTTGCCTGTTTTTACATCCAATTTTCTATTTTAACCATTTATCATATTGAGACATCCCCTTTTACTATAAGTCTAATTGGGTTATTAGCAAATCCATTCCTTATGCTTCTATGCTCATTGATCTATCACTGTCCCTGTGGTTGGTATGGGTTAATGTTTTATGTCATTTCTTTAAATTCATGTCAATGTATGTTGATGAATTATTTCTTAGTACTTGAGAGCTCAAGGGTGTAATGATTTTAGTTAACCTTAGCTCTGACTGGTTAATTAGTAAATCCATTCCTTTTACTGCCATGCTCATTGATATACTGTATGATATACTATACGATTCCTCATAGCGTATTGTCCCTGTGGTTGGCATCCATTAAGGACTAAGGTCTTGTTTTTCTTTTATGTCAATGTGGGTTAATGAATTATTTCTTAGTACTTTAGTGCACAAGGGTGTACAGAGTTTAATATACCATAGCTCTTCCTATCATATCAGTACGTGATACTTTCAAGCTTATTGATATGATTTCCCAATGGAAGTAGTATGAGTCACTAGCATAGCGCCTCTGTAAATTGTATAGATTAAGGTTTTAGATCCCATTTTTCATTCATATCAATGTATGTTGATGAATTATTTCTTAGTACTTGAGTGCACAAGGGTGTAATGATTTTAATTAACGTTAGCTCTGACTGGCTAATAAGTAAATCCATTCCTTTTACTGCCATGCTCATTGATATACTGTATGATATACTGTACAATTCCTCATAGTGTATTGCCCCTGTGGTTGGCATCTATTAAGGACTAAGGTCTTGTTTTTCTTTTATGCCAATGTGAGTTAATGAATTATTTCTTAGTACCTTAGTGCACAATGATGTGCAGATTTTAATAAACCATTGTGTTATGAATGAGTCACCGAGAAGTAAAAACAAAAACAAGCTAAGCCACAGAAAACCAGAGAGTTTGGTTTCTAAGCGGATTGCAGACCCCTGATCCTATCCACACAACTAGCAGTAGCCATGGAGCGTACCTACGATGATCCTAGATGCCTCGTCACAGCCGGAGAACTAAATAAGCCTAAAGCAAGAAAAGGGGAAATCTAAACTGCCCCAGAGTAGACCCCAAAGCAATAGACAGCCCCCAAACATGTATTGTCGGTGAGACAAGATGAAAACACAAACACAGATAGAAAAATAGGCTGAGCAAATGATGGGGCCCACACTAACTAGAAAGGACAGTAAAGGAAAGATGCTGTCTGCAATCACGCACAAAACCCTGCCAAAAAATGTCCAACACTTTCTGATAACAAAAACCCTGAAGTCGCTAGACTTCAATTCACTATATCTGCACTCTGGTATATTCTGAAGACAGAGCAAAAAGAGACCAATCTGATCAGGGACAAAAAGCAAACTTGCATAAACAGAGACATAAGAATGGAAATTCAGCACAGCCCCAGCAGGGACTGGCTGACCACAAAAACTGAGTAAACCAGACCTAATCTCATGTGAAAAAATAGCAGAGCACACTTAGCTTGAGAAGGCAGGAACAGAGCTGGAAACCAGAACCTCAGGGCAGGAAAAAATCACCAGCACAAAATTAGGGAGTCGGCTGTCTTAAATCCAGTCAGAGACTCCTGATGTCCACTCACAGTCCTCCTGCTCAGGTGGCAGGTCTCTGCCATTTAGATCAGCTTCATTACCTACTGTCACCACTAGAGGGAACCAGGATGGAGAACTCACGACTCCTCTATCAACACAGCCAGCTCCACCACCCTCACCAGAAGCCATTGGTAAACCAGAAAATGAGTTCACAACAGTACCCCCCCTTGAGGAGGGGTCATCGAACCTTCATCCACGCCACCAGGCCGATCAGGATGGGCCTGGTGAAAAGCACGAACCAATCTATCGGCATGAATGTCAGAGGGAGAGACCCAAGAATTGTCCTCCTGGCCATAATCCTTCCACTTGACCAAATACTGGAGTCTCCGTCTAGCCAAATGAGAATCGAGTATTTTCTCTACCTCATATTCCACATTACCTTCAACCAACACAGGGTCAGGAGGTGCCGCCATAGGAACCACTGGCTCAACAAACCTCTTCAACAGAGACTTATGAAACACGTTATGGATCTTAAACGTAACTGGAAGAGCCAATCGAAAAGAAACCGGGTTAAGAATCTCCAAAATCCTATAAGGGCCAATAAATCTTTGCTTGAACTTTGGAGACGCAACCTTCATAGAGATATTTTTTGACAACAACCAAACCATATCACCCACTTTAAACCGGGGACCAATGGTCCTATGCCGGTTGGAAAACCGCTGGGCCTTTTCTTGAGAGAGGGACAACTTATCCACCACTTGGTCCCAAATCCGCTGCATTCTCTCTACCAAAGTGTCAACACCTGGGCAGGCTGAAGATTCCACTTGCCCTGAAGAAAATCGAGGATGAAACCCAAAGTTACAGAAATGTGGCAGAACTAGCTCTATTATTTAGGGCGAATTCGGCCAAGGGCAAAAATGAGACCCAATCATTCTGATCAGCAGATATAAAACATCTCAAATAGGACTCCAAAGTCTGGTTTGTTCTCTCAGTCTGCACATTGGTCTGTGGGTGAAACGCAGAGGAGAAGAATAACTGAATTCCCAGCTTGGAACAAAAAGCTTTCCAAAATCTGGAGATAAACTGGACTCCTCTGTCTGACACAATGTTCTCAGGAATCCCATGCAACCGAACCACCTGTTGTAAAAACAAGGGCACCAACTCTGAGGAAGATGGCAGCTTTGGGAGTGGTACAAGATGGACCATCTTAGAAAATCTGTCACAAATCACCCAGATAACAGTCATTCTCTGAGAGACAGGAAGATCAGAAATAAAATCCATTGAGATATGGGTCCATGGCCTCTTGGGCACCGGCAAGGGCATCAACAACCCACTAGAACGAGAACAGGGTTTAGACCGGGAACAAGTCCCACAAGACTGCACAAAATTCCTGACATCACGAGATAAGGCGGGCCACCAAAGAGACCGACTCACCAAATCTCTGATACCAAAAATACCTGGATGACCAGCCAACGCGGAGCAATGAACTTCAGACATCACTCTCTTCCTCCACTGGTCAGGAACATACAATTTTCCCATAGGACAATGCTCAGATTTGTCCTCCTGAAATTCTTCCAGGGCACGTCTCAAATCGGGCTAGATGGCAGAAAGAACTACCCCCTCACCTAGGATGGTAGTAGGTTTGGTCACAATAGGAGAATCAGCAAAGAAACTCCTAGAAAGGGCGTCTGCCTTAACATTCTTAGTGCCCGGAAGAAAGGAGACCACAAAATCAAAAAGCGTGAAAAACAAGGCCCACCTAGCCTGTCTAGGATTCAAGCGTTTGGCCGACTCCAGGTAAATCAAATTCTTGTGGTCAGTGAGGCCCACAACTTGATGTCTAGCTCCCTCCAACCAATGTCTCCATTCCTCGAACGCCCACTTCATGGTCAACAATTCCCGATTCCCCACATCATAGCTGCGTTCAGATGGGGAGAACTTTCAGGAAAAGAAGGCACAGGGATTCATTTTAGAAGTCACCGGATCTTTTTGGGACAAAACAGCTCATGTACCAATCTCCGAAGCATCTACCTCTACCTGAAATGGAAGTGAGACATCAGGCTGCCGTAAAACCGGAGCAGAAGTGAACCTCCGCTTCAGCTCCTGAAATGTCAAAACAGCCTCTGCAGACCAATTCAGCACATCAGCGCCCTTCTTGGTCAGATCAGTCAGTGGTTTGGCAATATCAGAAAAATTAGCTATAAATTTACGATAAAAATTAGCAAAACCTAAAAACTTCTGGAGAGCCTTCAAAGAAGTGGGCTGAACCCAATCATAAATGGCCTGTTCCTTGGCCGGGTCCATTGCAATAGTTGACGGAGACAAAATAAATCCCAAAAATGAAATCCTCTGTACACCAAAAAGGCATTTCGATCCCTTAACATACAGGGAATTCTCCCTCAAAATCCGGAACACAGTCCGAACATGTTCCACATGAGAATCCCAATCACTGGAAAATATCAGAATATCATCCAAATAGATGATCAAAAACTTACCCACAAAGTCCCGGAAAATATCATTCATGAAGGATTGGAAGACAGAAGGGGCATTAGTGAGCCCAAAAGGCATCACCAGGTACTCAAAATGTCCCTCCGGAGTATTAAACGCCGTCTTCCATTCATCCCCGTGCTTGATGCGAATAAGATTATACGCCCCACTGAGATCAAGCTTAGTAAACCAGCAGACACCTTTAACTCTGGAGAATAAATCAGAAATCAGGGGTAACGGATACTGATATTTAAGTGTAATCTTGTTAAGGGAACGATAGTCAATACAAGGCCTTAATGAACCATCTTTCTTAGCCACGAAAAAAAACCCAGCACCTAAGGGTGAAGAGGATGGTCTAATATGACCCTTCTCCAACGACTCCTTAATATAAGATTGCATAGCCTCGTGTTCAGGTACAGATAAGTTGAAAAGCCGACCCTTGGGAAATTTACACCCAGGCCTCAACTCAATTGCACAGTCATAACTCCTATGAGGAGGCAAAGACGCAGACTTAGTCTCACTAAATACATCATAAAAATCAGCCAAATAGTCAGGAACATCATGAGACTGGGGAGAGGTGGAGAAAACAGGAGTGTCAGCAAGAGCACACCGACAGCCCCAACTCACCACAGACACATATTTCCAATCTAAAACTGGATTATGAGTTTGCAACCAGGGAAAACCCAGAACAATAGTATCATGCAAATTATGCAGTACCAAAAATCTACAATTTTCTTGGTGGTCTGGGGCGACCCGCATTATCACCTGGGTCCAAAACTGAGGTTTATTCTCCGCCAAAGGAGTAGCATCAGTACCCCTCAAAGGAATAGGCGTCCGCAGAGGTGTCATAGGAAAGCCACAACGTTTAGCAAAATCCAAATCCATCAGATTCAAAGCCGCTCCTGAATCCACAAAAGCCTTGGCGGAAAATGTGGATAAGGAGCAGATCAGAGTAATTGCCAGAAGAAACTTAGGTTGTACGCCACCCACAGCAAATGTGTGTGCAAAACATTTCTCTCGTTTAGGGCAGACAGAAATAATATGAGAGGCATCTCCACAGAAAAAACACAGCTTATTGCGCCTTCTATACTCCTGACGTTGCACCCTAGACAAAACTCTATCACATTGCATAGGTTCAGACATTTGTTGAAAAGGTGGCAACACCTCTCGTGTAGTTTTACGTTCCGGTAAACGCCGATCAACTTGAATGGCTAATGACATAGAATCGTCAAGACCAGAGGGAACAGGAAATCCCACCGTAATATCTTTTACGGTTTCTGATAAACCCTTGCGAAAGAGAGCTGCCAAGGCACCATCTTTCCATGTAGTAAGGACCGCCCACTTTTGGAATTTTTGACAGTATAACTCTGCAGTATGCTGACCCTGGTTCAATGCCAATAGGGCTTTCTCAGCTTGATCAATAGCATTAGGCTCATCATACAACAACCCCAAGGCTTGAAAAAATGCATCCACATTAGTCAGAATAGGATTTTCAGGTGTCAAAGAAAATGCCCAATTCTGGGGATCGCCGCGCAGCAAGGAGATGACAATTTTAACCTGCTGCGCAGAGCTCCCCGATGAGTTAGGGTTCAAGGCAAGAAATAATTTACAATTATTCTTAAAATTCAAAAATTTAGACCGATCCCCAGAAAACACATCAGGAGTAGGGATTTTTGGTTCAACAGCATGTGATTGAGCGAGATAGGCGGAAATTTCCCGTACTTCAGCAGCGAGCTGCTCCACACGATCAGACAATTACTTAATCTCCATTAAGGAAAAAATCCTCCTACGGCCCCAGAGAAAAAGAGGAAAAAATACATATAAAAAAAAAATCTGACACTTTTTTTCTTTTTTCCTGCTTTTGAGTACCCTAGAATCTGCGGTATAGCTGGTGATTCTGTTATGAATGAGTCACCGAGGAGGAAAAACAAAAACAAGCTAAGCCACAGAAAACCAGAGAGGTTGGTAACTAAGCGGATGGCAGACCCCTGATCCTATCCACACAACTAGCAGTAGCCGTGGAGCGTACGTACGATGATCCTAGATGCCTCGTCACAGCCGGAGAACTAAATAAGCCTAAAGCAAGAAAAGGGGAAATCTAAACTGCCCCAGAGCAGATCCCAAAGCAATAGACAGCCCCCAAACATGTATTGTCGGTGAGACAAGATGAAAACACAAACACAGATAGAAAAATAGGCTGAGCAAATGATGGGGCCCACACTAACTAGAAAGGACAGGAAAGGAAAGATGCTGTCTGCAATCACGCACAAAACCCTGCCAAAAAATGTCCAACACTTTCTGATAACAAAAACCCTGAAGTCGCTAGACTTCAATTCCCTATATCAGCACTCTGGTATATTCTGAAGACAGAGCAAAAAGAGACCAATCTGATCAGGGACAAAAAGCAAACTGGCATAAACAGAGACATAAGAATGGAAATTCAGCACAGCCCCAGCAGGGGCTGGCTGACCACAAAAACTGAGTAAACCAGACCAAATCACATGTGAAAAAATAGCAGAGCACACTTAGCTTGAGAAGGCAGGAACAGAGCAGGAAACCAGAACCTCAGGGCAGGAAAAAATCACCAGCACAAAATTAGGGAGTCGGCTGTCTTAAATCCAGTCAGAGACTCCTGATGTCCACTCAAAGTCCTCCTCCTCAGATGGCAGGTCTCTGCCATTTAGATCAGCTTCATTACCCACTGTCACCACTAGAGGGAGCCCGGATGGAGAACTCACGACTCCTCTATCAAAACAGCCAGCTCCACCACCCTCACCAGAAGCCAGAGGTAAACCAGAAAATGAGTTCACAACACCATTGCTCTTCCTATCATATCAATTCCTGATACTTTCGAGCTTATTGATATATGATTTCCTAATGGAAGTAGTATGAATCACTAACATAGCGCCTCTGATTTGTATAGATTAAGGTTTTAGGTCCCATTTTTCATTCATGTCAATGTGTGCTGATGAATTATTTCTTAGTACTTGAGTGCACAAGGGTGAACTGATTTTAATTAGCCAGAGCTATGATTGGCTAATTAGCAAATCTATTCCTTCTACTGCCATGTTCATTGATATATGATTACACCTGGAAATAGTATGAGTTGCTAGCGTAATATCCCTGTGGTCGGTATTCATGAAGGTTTTAGGTCACGTTTCACAAATATGAAGGTTATGTGAAAAACGAGTAGTATGACGAGTATATATTTAGTTTTGGATTATATTGTCGTACATTACTTGAAGTTGTCAGTAATAATCTGCTATTGTTTTTGAAGGTATTACCACATTAATAGCTAACCATGTCTACGACTCAGCGTATCCTCTACATGATGTAAGTTATTTAAATCATTGTCATAGTACGGTATGCTCAGTAGAAAGTCAGATAGATCTCTTACAGTTTGTAGTAAATTTAATTTGTTTAATTTTTTAGTGGCACCTGTAATATAACATGATGGTGCCCTAAAAATGCTCTCACTGCCATCTTTAGCATTGAAAAAGATTGCATCAGCCAGAAAAGGATCACATGACGTCAGGCACAGCCAGGGAAGCTTCCCCATAATACATTAGTAACAATCACACCATGTGGTATAGTATAAGCAATCAGGAGAGACTATCGTAGCCTGTGTAAAAGCTGAGGCAGGGAATGCAGAAGCAATTTTATGGAGAATCTGGATAGTGACAGGACGTCACAGATCACAGTTTAGCTATAGATATAGTGAGAGAACGCATATGGTATAGTACAATCAGTCAGGAGGGAGTATCGTAGCCTGTGTAAAAGCTGAGGCAGGAAATGCAGGAGCAATTTATGGCGAATCGAATCTGGATAGTGAGAGGATGTGACAGATCATAGTTTAGCTGTAGACATAGTGAGAGAGCGCATATGGTATAGTACAATCAATCAGGAGGGAGTATCGTAGCCTGTGTAAAAGCTGAGGCAGGGAATGCAGCAGCAATTTTATGGCAAATCTGGATAGTGAGAGGACGTCACAGATCACAGTTTAGCTGTGGACATAGTGAGAGAGCGCATATAGTATAGTACAATCAATCAGGAGGGAGTAGCACAGCCTGAATGAAAGCTGAGGCAGGGAATGTAGCAGCAACTTTATGGCGAATCTGGATAGTGAGAGGACATCACACATCACAGTTTAGCTGTAGACATAGTGAGAAAGCGCATATAGAATAGTACAATCAATCAGAAGGGAGTATCGCAGCCTGTGTAAAAGCTGAGGCAGGGAATGTAGCAGCAATTTTATGGCGAATTTGGATAGTGAGAGGATATCACAGATCACAGTTTAGCTGTAGACATAGTGAGAGAAAGCAATAAAACATTGAATAATCATTACAGATAGTGTGTGACAGCACAGCAGTGAAAACAGTTACTATCAGTTTATCTATAGCCACGTGGAGGTCATTTTGACAATATTAATATGTGTTTGCATTAAATAATTTGTCGGATCTGGCAAGTTCGAAATATCAAAATATTCGCTCATCTCTAGTGTTGTTCCTTTGTATTTCTCTTTTTATCTGACTCTGAATTCATAAATAAATAGATAGATTACTTTATTGTTGATCTAATCAATATTATATGTTTAAAAATATAGAATAATCTATTAATTTCTTGTTTTTTCAGGGGGACTATGATCACAACCAGAGTGAAATAAATGATAGGATGGTAAGGTTTTTCATTTTCACACATTTTACATGTCAACCTTTGTGACCCTGCCTATTTTTAAAAAATGGCCTCCTCTTTGTAATAAACTCCTCCTACCTAAGCCAAGCTCCTCCCATTTTTCTTAGGTATAGCTGACTTCCTCCTATTAATGAACTAACGTCTATTACTCTAACAGCATGTAGGAAAAGACACAACATTGAACCTGAAGGTTGCTGCTTTGGAAAGTAGTTTAGGGCAACCTTCAACCAGGGTTCCCGAGCTCTGGCCATTGGAGCAGAGACGTTAGCCTGAACTTTTCTATATATTGTTTCATTTTTGGCTTTGCTGCATAGACTGTGACAGAGCAAGCAGAGTCATCTCACTATCATTAAACATACCCTATTTTAACTCTTGACAACAATTTTTTTTTTGTTATTTCCCCATTTCCAAAGCAATTTTTTTTTATATTGCTATTAATGTAGCCAGGAAAAACTTTATTTTTTTTATCCTATAGTTTGCCGGTGCATTTCATATTCTAAAGATTTTAGTAGTTTTTTTTGGCCTGTCGTTTAAAAAAGCGAAAAAAAAAAAAAAATAGCAATTCTTCCATCACTCACCACTCAATATAAATTACATTAACATAATTTTGTGGGTCGATATAATTCCGAACATATCAAATGTATGTCGTTTTTTTTTTGTTTTGTTTTGTTTTTTTACTATTTCACTATACTATAAACATAAAAATCCATAATTTTTATTTTTCTGTCGACTGAGTTGTGTGTGGGTTTCTTTTTGTGGGACAAGCCGCTGTATTTATTGGAACCATTTTTTTGATTATTATTATTATTATATTTTATTCGATGAAAGTAAAAGTTCATTAAAAATTTTGATAACTTTTGTTTCATTTTTGGAAGGTGAAATAAAAAATAAAAAACAAGAAAAAACAGCAATTCTCTCATTTTAACTATATGATTGATTTTTTACATACATTTTTACATACATTCTAAAAATAATTAGATATGAATATATTATTGATTTTTTACATAAATTTAAAAAAATAATTAGATATGAATAACGGTTTCCTGAAATCGTTATTCAATGGGACAGAAATGACAATAATGCTAATAATTTTCCTAACGTACCAGAATTTTTAGGACCTTTGTATCCAACCCGTATGGTTCTTTTATAAAGTGTTAAAAAAAAACCAATAAATTTGGGGAACTCATTTAGCACTAAAGACGTTTCTCAGCTGCAGCTACTTTTTCAGAAGTTCTGATCACACACCCAAAGTAAGCCACATAACTATACAAAAAGATGATTTCACACTTAGCTTAAATGTTCTGACATTTTGGGAAGCACACATTGTTCCCAATCAGACACCCCAGACTATTAGAAGAGATGTCTATGTTTGCCAAATGATCCCGGTATTGCTTCTTAGATCTAATAAGTATAGGAAATGGCCAGAGAAATCTAGAAATAGTGAAATACTGTAGTAACTTACCTTCACTAAACACTTTTATTATACTAGCAGAAAAAAAGGTAAAAAAACAGAATCCACAACGATGCTTAATAACCTTTTCAGATTCAAGTTTCGCCTGATCGGCTTTGTCAGGGGCAGTTTTTTTTTTTTTTTTTTATATTAAAGTCAGTATTCAAGTAAATGATATTTTTCACAATAAACTTTCATGCTAACAATGTTTAATTTTTTCTTTTTTTTCTTTTGGATTATTGGACTCTTACATCTGCCATGAAAATCAATGATGAAATTTAAAAAAATAGTCAGTTAGTCATAGATGAAAAAAATTGATAAAGTTTTTTATTCCTTATCCAACTCATTGTCTATTTTTTTTAAAGCTATTACACAGAGAATGGGCGAGATATGGAGCATTCTACAAATATCAGCCTATTGACTTAATAAGGTAATGTAATCCCAAAAATGAGTAATAATCAGTTGGTCCAGATTGAATATTATTAGTGTTACTTTTTTTATCATTTTTCTAGGACCAAAATTAAAAAAAAGGTGCTTTAGGATTCCATAAAGTACTGTTGATTTCTTCCAGAAAGAGCGCCTCCCCTGTCTCCTGTTTGTGTCTGGTATTGCAGCTCAGTTTAAGTGAATTAGCTTAGCTGCAATGCTGTTAGAAAGAAGCCATGTTTTTCTAATCCCTTTAATCAACTGAGAGATGAAATGTGTATTTGGTCCCTCATGGCTTATGTAAACTAATATTTCAAGGTGATCAATGGAAAAAAGGCAAAAAAATTTTACATTATTATTATGTGGATTTTCTACACAATTTTCCAATTATTTCAGCAGGCTGGTTTTCTGGTTCAACAAAAAAAATTGCAAAAAATATGTTTACTCATTCATTATTACTCATTATCAGTTTATTTTATATGAAAAAAATCATATTTCTCTTAATACGTCACATGTTGCGTTTTTATATTTTTTATTACATTTTTTTTCATTTTCTAATTTTGAAAAAAAGGAAAAATTACTTTTAATCACAATTATTTTTAAAGTTTTATTAGTGCTCGTTAATTTTTTTTATTTGGTCATCAACTTGTGATTTTATTCTCACACTTGACCTTGTCAGATTTTTGTAAAAAAAAATTTTTCACTATTTTTAGAGTTCCATTGATTCCAAGCTGCTGTATATGTCAAAAGGGATTACATAAAAAATACAAAAATACAAAAATAAATTATAATGAACAGATTAACATTGACAAACTGGCACAGAAAGGAGAGAATTCTGCCCTCAAGGGCTTACAGTACACACAATAACTGGGAAGGAGATAGTAGGTTGGGGAAGCAGGGTTGTGCCAGCTTCGGGGGTGTTGAGATTGGATCGGGGTCATTGCGGGCTGTAAGCCTTACTGACGAGATGGGGTTTCAAGTTTTGAGTGATATAGATAATTGGACGGGTTTGGGCACGGAGGTCCAGAGGATGGGGGACAATCGGGAGAAGTCTTGGAGGCGATTGCGTGAGGAATGTACGAATGTGGAAGAGTGAAGGAAGTCTTGGAAGGATCACAGATTACGTGTGTGGAGATATCAGAAAATCAGTTTGGAGATATATTGAGGGAACAGATTATGGACGGTCTTGTAGGTCAATGTTAGAAGTTTGAACTAAATTCGTTGACGAATTGGAAGCCAATGAAGGAATTTGAAGAAGGGAGACACGGAGGAGTAGCAAAGAGAGACATGGATTACTCAGGCAGCAGGGTAAGGATGGACTGGAGAGTTGCGAAAGTGTTAGCAAGGAGGCCATAGAGGAAGATATTGCAGTAGTCAAGGTGGGAGATGATGAGGGCATGCACAAACATTTTAGTAGATTCAGGGTTGAGGAAAAGATGGATTCTGGAAATATTTTTGAGTTGGACGCAACAGGAGGTGGTGAGGGCTTGGATATTTGGTTGGAAGGACAGGGCAGAGTTGAGGGTTACTCCGAGGCAGTAGACTTGAGATACAGGGAAAAGTGTGAAGTTATTTAGAGTGAGCAGTAAGTCAGGTAGGAGAGTTAGATGAGATGGAGAAAAGATGATAAGTTCATTTTTGTCCACATTGAGTTTTAGGAAGCATGATGAGAAAGAGGAGGATATGGCTGATAGATGCTCTGGGACTCTGGATAGCAGAGAGGTGACATCTGGCCAGAGAGGTAGATCTGAGTGTCATCAGCATATAGATTGTACTGGAAGCCATGCGAATTTCCGAGTTGTCCCAGTTGTCTTTATTGAGATCTCCTGATATCTGTGCCATTTATGAATGCCATTCAACACTGATAGAAATATGTATTTTATATGAATATTGTTCACTAATTTTTCACACGAGAAAACAGATTGAGAAAATCCACAATGTCTCTAAGGTTTTGAGTTCTGCTATAGTAAGTCTTTGAGAATTTTTACATATAGGCGAAAAAACTGAGCTTGGCTTTCTGTTCTGCAAAGTTAGCAAGTTTCAAAGTTTGGATCTGTATGAAGCTAAAATATGGCACCAAAATAAATAATCTGAAGACCCTTATTGTACTTCCATATGCTTCCAATTACATCTCGACATATTCCATTAGATGCCATAATACAAAAATATTTTACAAAACCTCTATACTATGATGTCCTACAAAGGCACCCAGAGGCAAAAAATGGAATACCTACAACTCCACAGAACGGAGCTGTAGGGAATCGCATGTCAAGTGTCATAACTTTGTCTTTATGTAATTCTACTGTGTGCATGGGTCCATTCTCCAGTGATCAAATAGTAGATAGCAATCTACCAGTACGCTTAACTAGTTGACCAGTAGATCTGGCTAGTAGGCCAACAGGCCATGGGAAAGAGGTTTTATGGATAGGTTGGAAGATATAATGAGAATCGACCTGATGTCCGGTGATGCAGGTGATGGAGATCCACCCTATCGAGAAACAGATGTCATGATTGATACCAAGGAACAAAGCATTAGGATTAATGACGAACAGATGTAAGCATAGTCAAAGAAACCAGAACTAAAGAAATGGAGGTCAGGTAGAATCAGAACATGGGAAGCAGCAAAGAATCGGAGGAAAAAAGTCAACAAATCCTCATCAGAAGAGTTGAAGTGGACCTATTCATTTATTCATACCACTTTACAAAGTATTAGCAGGAACCCATCTGGAACGTGTAGTTCAGTTCTGGGTAGCAGTCCATAGAAAGGATGCCATGGAGCTAGTAAAGGTACACATGAGAGCCACAAAACTGACCATGGTCATGGAGGATCTTGATTAGGTAGAAAGATTAAAGGATTTTAAAAAATGCAGTCTTGAGAAGAGACGTCTAAGGGGAGACATGATTATCTTGTGCAAGGGCATAAATGGCCCATACGAAAAATATGGTCAAAAGCAGTTTCTTGTAAAACACCCTTAAAAGACATAAAGGTCATTCCCTCCATCTGGAGAAAGAAAGGTTCAATCTCCAGAGGAGACACGGCTTCTTTACTATGAGAACTATTAATCTGTGGAGCAAGGCGTAGATTCATTTTTAGAAGAAAAGAACAAATAATTATGTACATTTTTTTTCTAAATGTTTGGTCTGGTGAATCAACAATTGGGATCAGGAGGAAAAGATTAGCCCTTTTGGGAAGGGGATCATGCATTGTGGTTCTGCACGTGACCGTTCACTTTTTCCATTCCCATCATTCCGTAGAACTTGATGGACATTTGCTATAGGTACTTCTCACAAAATTAGAATATCATCAAAAAGTTAATTTATTTTATTTCTTCAATCCAGAAAGTGAATCTCCTTTATTCTATCAAGTCATTACACACAGAGTGATCTATTTCACGGGTTTATTTCTGTTAATGTTGATGATTATGGCTTACAGCCAATGAAAATCAAAAAGTCATTATCTCAGTAAATTAGAATACTTTATAACACCAGCTTGAAAAATGATTTTAAAATCAGATATGTTGGCCTACTGAAATGTATGTTCAGTAAATGCACTCAATACTTGGTCGGGGCTCCTTTGGCATCAATTACTGCATCAATGCGGCGTGGCATGGAGGCGATCAGCCTGTGGCACTGCTGAGGGGTTATGGAAGCCCAGGTTGCTTTGATAGCAGCTTTCAGCTCGTCTGCATTGTTGGGTCTGGTGTCTCTCATCTTCCTCTTGACAATACTCCATAGATTCTCTATGGAGTTAAAGTCAGGCGATTTTGCTGGCCAATCAAGCACAGTGATACTATTATTTGTACACCAGGTATTGGTACTTTTGGTGGTGTGGACAGGGGCCAAGTCCTGCTGGAGAATGACACTTCCATCTCCATAATCTTGTCTGCAGAGGGAAGCATGAAGTGCTCTAAAAATTCCTGGTAGTAGGCTGCGCTGACTTTGGTCTTGATAAAACACAGTTGACCTACATCAGCAGATGACATGGCTCCTCAAACCATCAGTGATTGTGGAGACCTCACACTAGACCTCCAGCAGCTTGGATTGTGGCCTCTCCACTCTTCCTCCAGACTCTGGGACCGCGATTTCTAAATGAAATGCAAAATTTACTTTCATCTGAAAACAACACCTTGGGCCACTGACAACAGTCCTGATCTTTTTCTCTTTGGCCCAGGTAAGACGCTTCTGGCGTTGTCTATTGGTCATGAGTGGCTGACACAAGGAATGTGACACTTGTAGCCCATGTCCTGGATACATCTGTGTGTGGTGGCTCTTGAAGCAATGACTCCAGCAGCAGTCCACTCCTTGTGAATCTCCCCCAAATTTTTGAATGGCCTTTTCTTAACAATCCTTTCAAGGCTGCGGTTATCCCGGTTGCTTGTGCACCTTTATCTACCACACTTTTTTCATCCACTCCACTTTCCATTAATATGCTTGGATACAGCACTCTGTGAACAGCCAGCTTCTTTAGCAATGACCTTTTGTGGCTTCCCCTCCTTGTGGAGTGTGTCAGTGACTGCCTTCTGGACATCTCTCAGGTCCGCAGTCTTCCCCATGATTGTGGAGCTACTGAAACAGACTTTTTAAAAGCTTAGGAAACCTTTACAGGTGTTTTTTGTTAATTATTCTAATTTACTGAGATAATGACTTTTGGGTTTTCATTGGCTGTAAGCCATAATCATCAACATTAACAAAAATAAACACATGAAATAAATCACTCTGTGTGTAATGCCTCTATAGAATATACGAGATTCACTTTTTGTACTGAAGAACTGAAATAAATTAACTTTTTGATGATATTCTAATTTTGTGAGAAGCACCTGTAGATGGTCACAACGTTAATATGGTTGTAAAAAGTCAATTGGTTAGATATCAATAACTTTTTTAAAACTTTTTTCACATTCGTAAAAAAATTCCAAAAACATTTCTTGACCCTTACCAACAAACAAATCAGATGTTTACGAGACCACACCGAGACCAACATTTTGGAATTGTGACTATCAAAAAAACATCCTATGACCATTGGACCCCAGTTCCTCCGGAATTACGCCGCCACCAAAAAAAAAAAAACAAGAGAAAAAGTTGCAAAACAAAGATGGACTTTTATTTCCTACAGCTTAACGGGGACATTTTAGCAGATGCAGGGGGGATACAACCCTCGCTGGGAAAAGAACCAAAACTGATTTGCATGGTTAATCATTTGGGAAGCTGGCACAGAAACAACGACATCCATCCAAGGAAACTTGATCGGTTGTTTCAAGGCTGATAGATAAGATCTGAAGTGGAAAGAGGCACTAGGACATTTTCGATGACAGACGAGTTGAGATCATTAACTACTTACTCTTGATCGTGTATCATGATACACGACTAATGAAAGATAGAACGTAGAAGTTGCTTCCCGCGCAGCAGTTGTTACTCTATATTTTACACTTATCATTCAATTTACCGGCCATTTGGAATATCCATTTCTCCCTTCCTTGGAGCTAAGATCATCTTGTCATGGGTGAAGTATTCAAGCCTACGAGCTATTGTATGGATATCCGACCATTTAACACATTGTACTGCATAATTCCATCGCCACGAAGGAGCTCAAATGCTCCTTAAGTAGATTTTTCAATTAGTGTTTTATCCTTTTTTTTATTTCAAGGGTATGTATACTTTTACAATCAGTTGTATTATGCCATTGCTTTAATGTAAATATACATGGGAAATAAAGAAACTCCATAAAAAGTGTTGATTAAAAATCTGCCATTCGTTGCATGCAGATTTTTTTTTCCATGGTTACAGGCTACAATCAGTGTGTAGTCAGATCTGATAGCCATGAATTATTCTTACTGCTTTCTGTTCTTGGTAAGGGGCCTAAGGGGTAACATTTCTTGTTATAGAGAAAAACATGCCAGACTTGTCAGTGTAAGGAGACTTATAGGCCGTGCAATTCTCGTCTTGGAGATTGAATATGCATATTGTCTCTTTACAGAGGAAAAGAACTCTAGCGCCACCTATTGGAATTAATGATTTTAAAAGCCAATATTGATACTTCGAATAAAAGGCAAACCAGAATCTCAATTTTCAGACATGTGTTTCTGGGGTGTTGCCCCTCATTAGTGCAAAGCATGAGATTTAATTTGGTTAGGTGGGATTTAAAGGGTAATTTTCTCGTTATGGAGAGTGACATGATTGACATGTCACGGTAAGGAGGCTGATTCATAAAGGATGGGAAAAGGAGTAAAACAAAATTGCAAAATTGCTCAGTCTGTAATAGAGTTGATGCAAATCAATTTGCAGGAACTAGTCCACCGGCCTCGTCTTAAATCTGTGGCCACCAAGTGGGAACCCTGAGAGCCACTTCCTACCTGATTGGCCGTCCTCGTTCAGTGTCACATATGCGTCACACCCCAATGATGAGGCCGTGCCAGACTGGCAAATCACAAGAAGAGCTGGTGGAGGCGGTTCTCAGGGCTCTGGGTCACAGATTACTGATGTGGCCAATGGACTGGGTCCTTGCGAATAGATTCACACCAACTCAAGTCAGTAACAATGGTGATGCATAGGTCTGCATAGAAGCTGTATACATAAAACGGTAGGTGTTGTTTGCTTTTTTTACTTCCCCAAATAAAAGTATCAGTGAGACTTTAGACATATTGCCTCCAGTTTGTTTCTATAAGTCGCCTAAGGGAAATTAAGGAACCCAGACAAGTCACATTTTGCAAATTTCTGGGTAATCTGACCATTGACGTTTTCCTTTTTCTTTATCCTTTTTTACCTGTTATCGTAAAACCTCTCTTTTTTACAATGATCAGTGGCTGGAATGTTATTTATCCATCTGTATAGTAACGAAATCCAATTCCATCAATTTAATTTAAAAAAAAAAAGATTTTTTTTTTTTTTATGAAGTGATATGGAATTTTTTTGCCTGTGTCACCTGTGAGTCTGTTCATTTCAGAAAGTATTTTGGAGAAAAAATTGGATTATATTTTGCCTGGCTTGGTCTATATACGTGGCTGCTCATTCCTGCCTCTTTAGTTGGGATCATAGTGTTTCTATACGGATGTGTAACTGTCGAGGCCGATATTCCAAGGTAAGAATGTTTTATGTTCCGTCCTTTACCAAAACGCTAAATGAAAAAAATAAATAAATAAAAACACTTGAAACCTTATGTTATAGTGGATTTTTTTGATTTCCAAATATCCTTGTTCTCTTCATATAGTGTTATATACCGTATACTGTATATCTCCTATCCATAGGATCCGTGGGGGTGTGTCATGAAAATTGAGGTCACTAACTTCTCAATGGGAATTGAGCAGTAGTGAGCACGTGTGACCATTGCTTCATTTACTTTCCATAGGTGGTCGCACGTGCTCAGTACTGCTCAATTAACAAAGGATTTTGGGCTGTCTATTCTCAAGATAGAGGGTCTCAGTAGCTGGGCCAATTCTGGTGATTCATGTCATTGGTGAGACAACCCCTTTAACTTTAAAGAGTTTGGTCCACTAACAAAATGTATCCTCTATCTGCAAGATAGGTGACATGAGACATTCATAAGGTAAGTCGAGGTTCTTGCAGTAGGTCCATCCTTAAAGTTCCTTAGTCACAGTGCAAAATTTAAAATGGGGTCCCCTGCCTATCTTTTGCCATTTATCATGCAGAAGACTTTGGCTCTTTCCAGGCTCCAGGGTCCAAAATGACTTTTGCCATTTATAAAGTGGAAGACTTTGGCTCTTTCCAGGCTCCAGGGTCCGTAATGATGGCTCACTCTAAATCCCATAAACCTAAACCGCTAGGGTGGGTCTCATCAACGTGGGCACAACACTATTAAGGGGGTGGAAGGGTTGCCTGCCATACAAGTTCACTTCACTAGGATAGGCTTTAGGGGTATTAATAGGCACAGCCTGTGATCTAGGATGGCGCTATTAGTGAAAAAAAAAACCCTGAGATTTCATCAAACCGCTGATTATACCATATTGACTAGTTAACCAATGTTAACCAATGTTTTACCCATTACATAGCAAAGAAATGTGCAACGAGCAAGAAAGTTTCACAATGTGCCCGCTTTGTGACAAGGCATGTGGCTACTGGAATCTAAGTTCTGCCTGCGGTATGGCCCGCGCCAGTCATTTATTCGACAACCCGGCTACTGTTTTCTTCTCTGTCTTCATGGCTCTTTGGGGTAAGTAAACTTACCAGCAACGATTATTCTTCTAGACGGTTCTGATATATGAGGATAATTGTTTGCCTCTCCTAATGTGCAATTGGGGAGGAACCGACAAGCCATTGATCGGCAGTATAAGGTTTAAAGGAGACACCAGACATTCACGTGCCATGACTTTCTATTCAAGTCTATGGCACTAAATATTATTGCCAAGGGCGGGGTCGCGCAAGGTTATCTGAATATCTTCACTGCTTCCTTTAATAATGGGGATAAGTAGAGGTCCCAGCCGGGGAATGCACAGCAATCTAACAATGATGACCCATCAGCGATATTTTACATACCCCTTTAAAGTGGGTCTGTCACCAGATTAAAGGTGGCCAATTTTTGCCCTTATTTTATTCCGCTGCTCTCCTGAGTTTTCCACATTTTTAAAAAAATCAGCCATAAGGTTCCAGAGATATGCAATTTTTATGGTCTTTAAAAGTGGGTGTGGCAGCCTAAAGACATGCCCCCGAGGAGCCTGTGAGCTTTGTTTACTCTAAGTAAAGACCATAAAAATTAGTACTAAATATAAAAACCCATATCTTTGGAGGATATTAAAGAAGCAAGAAATGGAATACTCAGGGGAGCTGCAGAAATTTAAAAAAAAAGCAAAAACTGGTCACTTTTGACCTGGCCACACGTTCTTTTTAAGTTATCGTTAGGAGTATCAGTTAAAGGATGATTCCCGTCATTAAAAGAATAGGTGATAATTTGTGGATCACTGTGGGCCTGACCATTGGAACCCCTACTGATCCCAAGAATAGGTCTCTCAAATGCCCGGTCAGAATGTAATGGCTATATCCATCAGCGACATAAGAAATGAATGGCGCATGTGCTGCCATTTTATTTTTTCTAAAAAAAAATTATTCTATTAAAAGCCAGTTTCATTTGTAAGGAAGTAAGCTCCCATGAGTAGAACAGAACGAGCATTAAATTACAATATACTCTTTTTTCCTGTGCCCTCGGCAGCAGAATGCTCAGCTTATATCGGAGATTCCGCGCGGTGATTGACATCCCCATTGTGCTCGTAGGAGTCGAAGCATCTAGTCTTACCCATCCTTAGTAAATAAGGATTTCTGGGAAACTGACATACATTATTACTTACCACAATATGTGGTCTATGCTCCACTGACTCACCCTCATGTTGGGGGAGGGGTGCATTAAAGGGCACTTTACCTTTAGCGATTAGCCTTGTTCTTTGAAGTCATAGGCAATGCTCAGATTGCACTTTGATATCTGATTGGATATCTTCCCCTAATACATGGTATCAGCTAAATCTTCTTATTCTCCTCCTTGACTGATCTTTCGTTCTCAATTAAAGCATAAAATCTTTAATATCTGTATTCCGTGAAGACAGATTTCTCCACGACTGAAATATGAGATGACAATTGGTGCTTATAAGATACTATGGAGAGGGAAGAAGCTACAGGCAGATATAGACATTCTAGGGAGGAGTTGGAGGCAGAAACAGACATTCTAGGGAGGAGTTAGAGGCAGACACAGACATTCTAGGAGGAGCTAGAGGCAGACACAGACATTCTAGGGAGGAGCTAGAAGCCGACACAGACATTCTAGGGAGGAGCTAGAGGTGGACACAGACATTCTAGGGAGGAGCTAGAGGCAGACATTCTAGGGAGGAGCTAGAGGCAGACACAGACATTTTAGAGAGGAGCTAGAGGTGGACACAGACATTCTATGGTGGAGCTAGAGGCAGACACAGACATTCTAGGGAGGAGTTAGAGGCAGTCACAGACATTCTAGGGAGGAGCTGGAGGCAGACACAGACATTCTAGGGAGGAGCTAGAGGCAGACACAGACATTCTAGGGAGGAGCTAGAGGCAGACACAGACATTTTAGAGAGGAGCTAGAGGTGGACACAGACATTCTAAGGATGTTCTAGAGGAGATACAGACATTCTAGGGAGGGGCTAAAGGAGAAACAGACATTATAGGGAGGACCTAGAGACCAACACAGACATTCTAGGGAGGAGCTTAAAACAGAGAGATTCTAGGGAGGAACTAGAGACAGACACAGACATTCTAGGGAGGCGCTAGAGGTGGACACAGACATTCTAGGGAGGAGCTATAGGCAGACACAGACTTTCTATGGAGGAGCTAAAGGCAGTTACAGACATTCTAGGGAGGAGCTAGAGTCAAACACAGACTTTCTAGGGAGGAGCTAGAGACAGACACAAACATTCTAGGGAGGAGCTAGAGGCAGATGCAAATATTCTAGGGAGAAGATAAAGGCAGACACAGATATTCTAGAGAAGAGCTAGAGGCAGATACAGATATTCTAGGGAGGAGCGCGGGGCAGAAGCAAACATTCTGCATCAAGTTCTCCTGAAGCAAGTTACAATTCTCCATGGAGCTTTATAAGCATCAACTCTCATCTTCCATCTCAGCAATGGCAAAGTCTGTATTCACTGATTTCCCAGTACTGAGATATAAGATGACAGTTGGCACGTTTAAAATTCTATGGAGATAGTAGGAGCTAGAGACAGAGCCAGACATTCTGCTGCAAGTTCACCAGCTGCCATCTCCTATCTCAGTAATGGGAAAATCTGTATTCCCAAAGACACATTTTACCTGTGAATCGAGAATTTCATCAATTAATAATCAGTTCAGTAGGAGACAAAATTGCATTACTCAGACCTCCCATTGATTTTAATAGACAATAATTAATATTTAATACTTCATTTTTCCTGTGGGTGGCACTGCAAGGAAATTGAAAACTTTTGGCACTTTTTTGATCTCTGAAATTTCAAGCAAAGTGGATCCTGTGAAAAGTTTAGTGATTATTAGACAGGACAGGCTCTGATCATGTGTATGTTATTCATTCAGTGCACAGTTTGCCCCATTTTTGACACAAACATTTTTTACACAAAAAAAGAATGTTGCAACCAGTCTCAATTTTTCAGGGACAATGGCTTAGCAATTGGTAGGCTTTTGTGGGTATTTTTCAGCGGTTCCAGGATGTGGCAAAATATCAGTCATCCAGACGATGAGACTCCATCCAGATCAGGACCAAATTACATAGATACAGAACTTGTTACAAAACAGGACTTGATGCTCTGTAGGGAGCTTTGCATCTGTGTTGGTAAATATGTATATGGTCTAGAATTTTTCTTAAAAGGGTTACTTATCATTTACAATAGTGCCGCCCTTGTCCACAGGCTGTGTCTGGTGTTGCAGATAGGTCTATTTCACTTGGTTGGAGAAGATTTGCAATACCAGGGACAGCCTGCGGACACAAGTGGCGCTGTTTCTTGAAAAAATAAATAGTAATTTGTTACAACCCCTTTAATTGGTTTACGACACCTATTTATAAAGATGGTCTATTTAGGAGAAATTCCATTTGAGAACCTCCGTCAGGAAATGTCAGCAAGATGGAAAATCCTATGATAGAAATGTTTACTACTGGCCGGTAATGTTAGACGTTCTTAAAACCTAGGCAGTAATTAAGTAATGAATAAGTTAAAGCGTCTGTCAGCAATCATATTCAATACGACTATGGCCCTGTTCTCGAGTGTAAGGACAATTAACCCTAAAATACAACTTAGAGCAGCGACGTAGACATGTTTCTATATTGAGGCTGTACATACCTCCAGGCACCAGACTCCGAAGAAGAAAGGGGAAAACTAGAGGAAAAGGAAAGTGGAGAAGTTTCCTTTAAAATAAACAAGCTTTTGTTCCAATAAAGGAGGACATAGTTGCCCATCATCCAATAAGGGAGGTAATAGAGGGGAAATTTTTATTTTGGATCCTTATTTCTCGACCAAAGTGAAGATCATTTACAAAGCACATCTCTTGTTCTGGAGGACATGTCCTGCATCACACAGAGCACTCCGTTGATTTTAATGGGCACTTTGTAATAGCTAATTTTCCATGTGGGCGTGATGTAGGGAAATTGATTCCCCACCTGTCAGGTAGCCCACTGAACACTGGAACCCACACAAATAGGCAGAATGGGGAATTTGTATTCCCAATGGGGCACTTCAACCCTGGTTCAAAATGGAGTGGCAGTGTGCATGTCAGACCGCCACTCCCTTAATTCTCTATGGGTCCGCCAGAAAAAAACATTTGCAGTGCTTGACAGCTCTTAAAGGGAATCTGTCACCCGATTTCAGCCCTATCAGCTGCCGGCACCGCCATCAGGGGCTTATCTACAGCATTCTGTAATGCTGTAGATAAGCCCCCGATGTAACCTGAAAGATAAAAAAAACAAGTTAGATTATACTCACGGGGAAGGGGGCGGTCCGGTCCAATGGGTGTCGCGGTTCCGTCCGGCGCCTCCCATCTTCTAGAGATGACGTCCTCCTTCTTACTTCTGCCTCGGCTCCGGTGCAGACGTACTTTCTTTGCCCTGTTGAGGGCAGAGCAGAGTACTGCAGTGCGCAGGCACTGGACCTCTCTGACCTTTCCTGGCGCCTGCGCACTGCAGTACTCTGCTCTGCCCTCAACAGGGCAGAGAAAGTACGCCTGCGCCGGAGCCGAGGCAGAAGTAAGAAGGAGGACGGCATCGTATGAAGATGGGAGGTGCCAGACCGGACCACGACACCCACCGCCCCTACCCCCCGGTGAGTATAATCTAACTTGTTTTTCTTCTCAGGTTACATCGGGGGCTTATCTACAGCATTACGGAATGCTGTAGATAAGCCCCTGATGTCAATGCCGGCAGCTGATAGGGCTAAAATTGGGTGACAGATTCCTTTTTATGGAAATGAGTGCAGCTGCGGTCAAGCATGCAGTGCAGTGCCTTGGCACGTCATTCTCCACAAGGAGAGATATTACCCCTTGGACCCAAGTCAGTGGCTTCTCATACAGCCAAATCAGATCTCAAGCTTTGTGCTGATGAGGGGCAACATCCTTGAAACACGTGTCTACAAATTGAGATCCTGGTTTGGCTTTTATCCCGTTACGTGGCAAGTCTCATGAAAAAGTTGACATTGACTTTTAGGATAGCTGCTTCCAGTAGGTGGCACTACATTTCAAGTCCTCTCTCTCTCCAAGCTGGTTATCTGCATATTTAATTTCCCAGAGGAGCTGTGCACGGTGTCTAAGTCTCCTTACACTGGAATGTTAGGCATGCCACTCTCCAAAAGGAGAAACTTTACCTCTTAGGCTCCATTCTAGTGCTCCATTCTGCTCATCACTGAGGGCCCCAGTGGTCAGATCTCCTATTAATAGACCATAACTTGTGTTCACCTAACAACCCCTTTAAGAAGAACAAAAAACAGTAAAGTAATTGGGAGATTGAGCTGGGTCGATCCTTTTGTTCTTAGGGAAGATGACCCACCGCCAGAAGTTCCTGGCAGGTACTTCCTTCCATCTCCTTGTTGAAAACGCATGCATGCTCTCCTAAAATGAGCATGCATGTGTATGAAAAGAAATAGCTTTAAAACAAACAAACATCCAACATGTATTGAAGGTATATTTACACCGTTAGTGCCAAGTGCTTGGCTCCAAAGTCTCTTCTCTTGCAAGAACTTTGGAGCCCAAGATTGCATCAAAGGCTGAGTACACTGAATTATTCCCTGGTACTCAACTGGGCCAGTCCAAACCTATTACTGAGAGTGAGAAATAAAACGTTAGTATGTGTAACAGGAAATTTCATGCTTTTGGAGAATCCTGCCCCCCAATGAGAAAACGGTAGCAAAGCATGCAGTACCATACATGACCACCTGGTGGCGATAAATCCTAATGAAATTGTGTAATAGGGCAGCATTTAATTTGTATATTATTTTAGGCAGGAATTGTATATGCTTTGCCTCATTGACGTTGTGTGTGGTACAGTATATATCTTTTCCCTATGATAAAAAAATAATTAAAAAAATTATATATATATAAATATATATATATATATATATATTGTGCAGTGGAAGAGGGGGGCAAACTCTCCCAAATGCACCCCCTCTATACAGTACCCTCCGAGTCAGACCATTTCAGGGAACTTTCCACCCCATATGGCTTTTATATAATATGTTTGTCATTTATCTGATCTTTGTGTGTCTCTCTTTTTCCAGCTACTTTATTCCTGGAGCACTGGAAACGCTTACAGATGAGGCTCAGCTACTTTTGGGATCTTACTGGATTAGAAGAGGAAGAAGTGAGTTTTACTTTGCTTTTATAGTAGTAGAACTATGGACTGGGTTCTTCTGCAATTTGCCTGTAGGTTAATTTTTTTTGGGCGGGTTGCTGCCCCAATATATCGGTCATTATCTGTAAAATTGTAACTGTGCAAGCTTCCTATATTGTATGGCTAGGCTGTGCCGCGGGGTGTCTAGTACAGTCTTCTGAAAAGTGCTATCCTTAGGAGCCAGAATTAATTTGAATGGATGTGATGCAATTCCAGATTTTCCCTGTAGTGGCCACTGTGGGGAAATGTGTCCACAACAGCTGGGGACTTCATGAATTGGGACCATGGTAATCAATTGATCGCCAGACTAGACAAAAAAGGTTTGAGTCAATCCCTTTGAATCTCCAACTCCCTAATGATTTATAGAGACCTGTGGGGGCTATAAATGTCCCTATCTGAGGTGTTTAAGGGATGGCATTGCTAAAAAGAAGCCTTAATTGTGTTTACTCGTCATTGACTACCTGCCAAGTTATTTCCTCTTGACTCTGCTATATGAGTTCCATTATCCGAAAAAAACCATGTACACAGAAACCAATATTACAAAAAGAGACATATAATCTTTATTTAAATAGAAAAACACACATAAAAAATGTTAAAAAAAACAGACAAGGCTTAAAAAGTGGGAAACTACAAATAGGCCCCACTATCCACTATACAGCCATGAGGAGGTTGCACATACTATATACATTGCTAAACCCACACTAGTATAAGAAAACCCATGTGGTCGTGGTATAACCACTCAAGACATCCATAAATGATTTCAGCAAAATAGAAAAGTGAAAATACACATTACCTCCCGTGGGTGATGGTGCCAGCCCCAACGCACGTTTCGGCAAAAACGCCTTCCTCTGTTCTGAGTCATCTGCCTGTTTACTGTCCGCCATGAGTGACTGGAAAATGACTGTGTAAGTCGCCTAGAGGAGTAAAAGGAAATAACTTACAGAAAAATTTGCCACCAGAAATACCTTGTCACCTTTATTCCATCACATCTCTAACCCAACCTGGTTTAAAAAGAAAATGAGTAACCTCATTGTTTCTGCAACTTTCATCTATTCCCATACATTGCAAGCTGCTTGATGCTGTTCACTCCCAACAGCCGTGATCATTTTTGGCTCAATCTCCAGTACTTTTATTTTCTCCTGTGCTAATTTTATTTACTTTAATGCAATTTCAGCTTTAATGAGGAAACGAGGAGGTCTAGACACTCTTCTAATGGAATTAATAGCAAGTGGGGCACCGAGCAGCTTGCAATGTATTGGAATACCTGCAAGCTGCAGAAGCAGAATGCTTGAGCATTTTTAAAGAAAGCCAATCATAGAAATGTGTTTCAATAAATAAAATATGTAAAAGTTTCTGTAGGCTGCCCAAAAGATATAATAAATAGTAGATACTAGTAGATGTAGAAGAAAGAGAAGAATATGGAAAGCAGCAATAATATTTTTTTTTGCCTAATCCTTATGATTGTAAGAGGGGTAAGTTACAGCTCCTATGCAAAAATGTGAAACCCCGATGGAAAATGTAAGGTCCCACATCAACCCTGGCGGTACAGGGGCCTTTGGGTCCGCTCCGATACCTGCTGCAATTTTTGCAGCCCCTAATGCTTCTGAAACCCTGAGCTCTTCAGAATCAAGGCCCGGGACAATGTTCTGGAGGAAGGCGATGCGAACTCACTGCCTCAGGGGCCTCCTCGTTAATGACTTTAATGGAAAAACTTCTTACATAGTCCCTAGTGCGATTGGTAATAATCTCTGCAAAACAAAAACGGCCTCAGAGAATTTCAGAACCTGTTACTGTTTCAAACCCCTCTTTTTGTTAATTTTTTTTTTTCGATTCTGAGGTCACGGACATAAGGGGTTACTATAGGCAGTCTGACATCTGAACTACTAAATAATTCAAAAAGAGGCCAACGCAGTAGAGATGAGCGGACCCGAACTGTAAAGATCAGGGTTAGTACTAGAACACGTAGTGTCCGTTGCTGAACTCCTGGAAGTCCGTTTTACAGTTCGGGATTCCGGAAAGAGAGAGATTTTCCTGCTCTAAAGTTCGGGCCACCATTAATTTTTATGAATTTGGCCTCTGGTTTAAGTTCGGGTACAGTTCTGGTACCCGAACCGAACTTTGGACTAAAATTCTGTCGAACCAGACGAATCCTAACTTCCACCGGTCCGCTCATCTCTACAACCTAGCAATACAGAACTACGGATAAGAAAGAACCTTCCTTATTCCCCACGTTTAAAGAGTCTTGGACTTCTTTGTGAGAATTGGCAGACTATAGAAAGCCTATGAATAGCTTGATCCTCAAATATTAGCCCAATATAGTTGCTGTGAAATGGCGCCTAAAGTCGTTCCCACAACTGTAATTTTGCCGTGATCTATCTTAAGCCGGAATATTGTAAACCATATCTGAAGAAAATCATTGGGGTCAAGCTCAATCTAATCTCCTGCCCCTATTAATCTACCATTGATGCCCCTTATGTGAACAATGTCAGAGGAGGTTCTTTCTCAGGGACTCTGAATATATCTTATTTCGCCAGCCTATTTTTCTTTTTTCTTATTATATTTATATACTTATTTTTATACTTTTATGTTTTAACTATTTACATTTCTTTTTCTACTGGACATTTTGAAACTGTGACATTTGAAGTCATCTATTTCTTCCCATAAAAGAAATGCCAAAAAATTTCTGAAATTTTCCATAGCCTCATGAATAATGGGATCAATACACAAAAATGGTGGGATCCATTAACAACATTTTAAACTCACTATCCAACTTTGGATCATTCCATATATATTTTTTTTTAGAAGGATCCCTGTATAATAATCTTATCACAATATGTCCTGCTGCTGATCAATTGTATTTTGTGGGGGAACCTTGGCATTGGCAATAGGTGTTCAATTTATCTGCAGCACTCCTACTGGCCAAATATAGCATTACACATCTTAACATTACAATTGGAAGTTTTGGGTCCTCCAAAATTAGCTTTTTCGTTGGTGCTCTGGCTAATAGATGAAAGTCTTTAAAGTCTGTAAGATGTACATGTGTGTCCAAAGTCATGTGTGGCTGTATGGAGTAGGTTCAATATCTAAGCCCATTCAATACGCCGAGGGTGCAAGCTGCAATATACAGCCGGGACCTGCCTCCAATAGCAGCATGAAGAACTACCGTATTTTTCGGACTGTAAGGCACACCGGACCAATTGAAGCAAAAAATTTCATCATGACACACTGTAATGGGAGGGGGGATCTGCTGCTAACACTGCTACAGGGGTAATGTCCCCCAGGTCTGTACTAATATCCCAATCCAGGTATACATAACCATCTCATCCACATTCTGGAATTCATGGCCCCCTCATCCACATCCTGGTATCCATGGCCCCCTCATCCACATCCTGGTATCCATGGCCCCTCATCCACATCCTGGTATACATGGCCCCCTCAACCCCATCCTGGTATACATGGCCCCCTCATCCCCATCCTGGTATACATGGCCCCCTCATCCCCATCCTGGTATACATGGTCCCCTCATCCACATCCTGGTATCCATGGCCCCCTCATCCACATCCTGGTATACATGGCCCTCTCATCCCCATCCTGGTATCCATGGCCCCCTCATCCACATCCTGGTATCCATGGCCCCCTCATCCACATCCTGGTATCCATGGCCCCCTTATCCCCATCCTGGTATACATGGTCCCCTCATCCACATCCTGGTATCCATGGCCCCCTCATCCACATCCTGGTATACATGGCCCCCTCATCCCCATCCTGGTATCCAGGGCCCCTCTTCCCCATCCTGGTATACATGGCCCCCTCATCCACATTCTGGTATCCATGGCCCCCTCATCCCCATCCTGGTATCCATGGCCCCCTCATCCCCATCCTGGTATCCATGGCCCCCTCATCCCCATCCTGGTATCCATGGCCCCCTCATCCCCATCCTGGTATCCATGGCCCCCTCATCCTCATCCTGGTATACATGGTCCTCTCATCCACATCCTGGTATACATGGCCCCCTCATCCCCATCCTGGTATACATGGCCCCCTCATCCCCATCCTGGTATACATGGCCCCCTCATCCCCATCCTGGTATACATGGTCCCCCTCATCCACATCCTGGTATCCATGGCCCCCTCATCCCCATCCTGGTATACATGGTCCTCTCATCCACATCCTAGTATCCATGGCCCCCTCATCCCCATCCTGGTATACATGGCCCCCTCATCCCCATCCTGGTATAAATGGCCCCCTCATCCCCATCCTGGTATACATGGTCCTCTCATCCACATCCTGGTATACATGGCACCCTCATCCACATCCTGGTATACATGGCCCCCTCATCCCCATCCTGGTATCCATGGCCCCCTCATCCCCATCCTGGTATCCATGGCCCCCTCATCCCCATCCTGGTATCCATGGCCCCCTCATCCTCATCCTGGTATACATGGTCCTCTCATCCACATCCTGGTATACATGGCCCCCTCATCCCCATCCTGGTATACATGGCCCCCTCATCCCCATCCTGGTATACATGGCCCCCTCATCCCCATCCTGGTATACATGGTCCCCCTCATCCACATCCTGGTATCCATGGCCCCCTCATCCCCATCCTGGTATACATGGCCCCCTCATCCCCATCCTGGTATACATGGCCCCCTCATCCCCATCCTGGTATACATGGTCCTCTCATCCACATCCTGATATACATGGTCCTCTCATCTACATCCTGGTATACATGGCCCCCTCATCCACATCCTGGTATCCATGGCCCCTCATCCCCATCCTGGTATCCATGGCCCCCTCATCCCCATCCTGGTATACATGGCCCCCTCATCCCCATCCTGGTATACATGGTCCTCTCATCCACATCCTGGTATACATGGCCCCCTCATCCACATCCTGGTATCCATGGCCTCCTCATCCCCATCCTGGTATCCATGGCCCCCTCATCCCCATCCTGGTATCCAAGGCCCCCTCATCCCCATCCTGGTATACATGGCCCCCTCATCCCCATCCTGGTATACATGGCCCCCTCATCCACATCTTGGTATACATGGCCCCCTCATCCCCATCCTGGTATCCATGGCCCCCTCATCCCCATCCTGGTATACATGGCCCCCTCATCCACATCCTGGTATACATGGCCCCCTCATCTCCATCCTGGTATACATGGTCCCCTCATCCACATCCTGGTATCCATGGCCCCCTCATCCACATCCTGGTATACATGGCCCCCTCATCCCCATCCTGGTATCCATGGCCCCCTCTTCCCCATCCTGGTATCCATGGCCCCCTCGTCCCCATCCTGGTATACATGGCCCCCTCATCCCCATCCTGGTATCCATGGCCACCTCATCCCCATTCTGGTATACATGGTCCCCTCATCCACATCCTGGTATCCATGGCCCCCTTATCCCCATCCTGGTATACATGGCACCCTCATCCACATCCTGGTATACATGGCCCCCTCATCCCCATCCTGGTATACATGGCCCCCTCATCCCCATCCTGGTATACATGGTCCCCTCATCCACATCCTGGTATCCATGGCCCCCTCATCCACATCCTGGTATCTATGGCCCCCTCGTCCCCATCCTGGTATACATGGCCCCCTCATCCCCATCCTGGTATCCATGGCCCCCTCATCCCCATCCTGGTATCCATGGCCCCCTCATCCCCATCCTGGTATACATGGCCCCCTCATCACCATCCTGGTATACATGGCCCCCTCATCCCCATCCTGGTATTCATGGCCCCCTCATCCCCATCCTGGTATACATGGCCCCCTCATCCCCATCCTGGTATACATGGTCCCTTCATCCACATCCTGGTATCCATGGCCCCCTCATCCACATCCTGGTATCTATGGCCCCCTCGTCCCCATCCTGGTATACATGGCCCCCTCATCCCCATCCTGGTATACATGGCCCCCTCATCCCCATCCTGGTATCCATGGCCCCCTCATCCCCATCCTGGTATCTATGGCCCCCTCATCCCCATCCTGGTATACATGGCCCCCTCATCCCCATCCTGGTATACATGGCCTCCTCATCCCCATCCTGGTATACATGGCCCCCTCATCTCCATTCTGGTATACATGGTCCCCTCATCCACATCCTGGTATCCATGGCCCCCTTACCCCCATCCTGGTATCCATGGCCCCCTCATCCACATCCTGGTATACATGGCCCCCTCATCCCCATCCTGGTGGTATCCATGGCCCCCTCATCCCCATCCTGGTATCCATGGCCCCCTCGTCCCCATCCTGGTATACATGGCCCTGGCATCCACATCCTGGTATACATGGCCCCCTCATCACCATCCTGGTATACATGGCCCCCTCATCCCCATCCTGGTATCCATGGCCCCCTCTTCCCCATCCTGGTATCCATGGCCCCCTCGTCCCCATCCTGGTATACATGGCCCCCTCATCCCCATCCTGGTATCCATGGCCACCTCATCCCCATTCTGGTATACATGGTCCCCTCATCCACATCCTGGTATCCATGGCCCCCTTATCCCCATCCTGGTATACATGGCACCCTCATCCCCATCCTGGTATACATGGCCCCCTCATCCCCATCCTGGTATACATGGCCCCCTCATCCCCATCCTGGTATACATGGTCCCCTCATCTACATCCTGGTATCCATGGCCCCCTCATCCACATCCTGGTATCTATGGCCCCCTCGTCCCCATCCTGGTATACATGGCCCCCTCATCCCCATCCTGGTATCCATGGCCCCCTCATCCCCATCCTGGTATCCATGGCCCCCTCATCCCCATCCTGGTATACATGGCCCCCTCATCCCCATCCTGGTATACATGGCCCCCTCATCCCCATCCTGGTATTCATGGCCCCCTCATCCCCATCCTGGTATACATGGCCCCCTCATCCCCATCCTGGTATACATGGTCCCCTCATCCACATCCTGGTATCCATGGCCCCCTCATCCACATCCTGGTATCTATGGCCCCCTCGTCCCCATCCTGGTATACATGGCCCCCTCATCCCCATCCTGGTATACATGGCCCCCTCATCCCCATCCTGGTATCCATGGCCCCCTCATCCCCATCCTGGTATCTATGGCCCCCTCATCCCCATCCTGGTATACATGGCCCCCTCATCCCCATCCTGGTATACATGGCCTCCTCATCCCCATCCTGGTATACATGGCCCCCTCATCTCCATTCTGGTATACATGGTCCCCTCATCCACATCCTGGTATCCATGGCCCCCTTACCCCCATCCTGGTATCCATGGCCCCCTCATCCACATCCTGGTATACATGGCCCCCTCATCCCCATCCTGGTGGTATCCATGACCCCCTCATCCCCATCCTGGTATACATGGCCCTCTCATCCCCATCCTGGTATACATAGCCCTGGCATCCACATCCTGGTATACATGGCCCCCTCATCACCATCCTGGTATACATGGCCCCCTCATCACTATCCTGGTACTCTTGGCTTCTGTCTCCTGTGACCCGCATGTCCACCACTGCCATTTCCCTCACCCCTTCATCCACAGCCACAACAAGTACATCCAGACTATAAGATGCACACCCCTTAAGTGCAGCTTATAGTCTGAAAAAAGAGGTACTTCTGTTTAACAGTTTAGATCTCAATTTTTGATGGCGGCATTTAAACAGTTCAATTGCAGGAGTCAATGCAGCTGGGGGGTCAACTAAAAGAATAATTGAAAATTAAGGAAAAAGTTTTTAAAATAATGTAAAAATTAAAAAATAAAAATTGAACTTTCCACCTTTTCCCAGTTAAAAAATAAACAAATGCAAACCAAGTCAATTCATACCCCTTTCACCATGTCTGATATTTACCAAGAAAGATTATTGTTTTTTTGGGAGTGAGTGAAAAATGTGATCCAGTGTCTGCTGGCCTCAATGAGCAGCAAAAAGTTCTGTTCTCAACCAATCCTCCTCAACGCCGATAATTTGATAAAGTTCATATATTTGTAACTATATTTGTGTTGACTCCATTGCCTCACAAGATAGCCCCTTTTCAGATAGAAGCCACCATAACAATCTGTGATGGCGCATGGATGATGGTCATCTAAATGAGACCACCTGTGACGCTGAGTTAATTCTCATGGACAAGCTATGAGTCCTGGTAGTCAAGGAATCCGAGGTCAAAAGTCAGGAGGGTACGTCATAAACAGAGGGAAGAGACAAATGCGTAGTCAGGTAATGGTCCGAGGTCAAAAAGCCAGGAGTAAAGCAGATCATAGCAAATGGATTAAACAAACTAATGATCAGAGCAAGGTCCAAGGTCAGGCAACTAAAGATCGACAAACAGAACAAAAGGCACAGAGAGACAAACCAGACAAAAGCTGAATGTACGTCTGGCAGAGGTCTGGGACTAACAGCTCAGTTAAGTAGCTTGACAATCACCTGGGAGAATGAGCACCCGGAGACAGCCAGTGCCTCCCACTCTAAAATTGGATGGCTAAGCTGTCAATCAAACCACTGATAGTTCAGCACAGTCCTGTACTAGACTGGATGACTGAGCCATCGGTAACTGTATCTCAGACACATTGAGGGGTGGAAGAGTGATATCACCCTTCTATATTGGCCATTAATTATTAGAATGATTTTGACAGCCAATAAAGATGATCAATGTCTTCAAATGTTGCGTGTCCTTTTTTTTTTCGACGAAGGCGAAGGGACAAGATTAAGAAGCTCCGACATAGTTCTGACTCCTCTTACTAGTGGATAAATATTGGAATTAGGCAAGAATAATCCAAACTGACTACCACCTGGGTTATGGAGAAAAAAAAAAGACCAAATATTCTTGGAGAATTCCAAATATGGCCAGTCTAGTAACACTCAACCCCAAGAGTAGATTCCCAAAGGGTGCCTGACAGCACCCCAAGCAGGCAGATCCCCCAAAAATTGGTAGGATCAACTGATAGAAAACTACCGGAGATCAAGCGTGATCACGCTCGTCATCTGCACAGCTAATAAAAAAAATGAAAGATAAGCATAATACATAACCATGTAGGTGTAATGTTTTTGGCGCAGCGAATATTGCACCTTTAATCATGTTATGTGGAACCAACCCATTTTGAGTGATATTACACGAGTCTACGTTAATATTAATGTGTTTTGAATGGGCTTTTGTTTTCGGCCATCAATAATTAAAGGTGCACATGTTACAATGCCTCGGGACTTCTGCTAAAAAAAAGGACTATTCCCTTATTTATGAGCAGAAAACAGTTTCGATAAAATCTTTTTGAATGAAAAACGCAATGACTTTAAGAAGGGCATATATCACTTTACTGACAAAGCCAACAAGTCATAGTACAGCGGAAGAGACCTCCAAATCAACCATGAAGGAGAAGACAATATTCTGTAATGAGACAGGGCAGTAAGATGTTTTTTCACTTCTTTTGCATTGTTATAATGGTATGCAAATGAGCTTTCTCGCAGAAAGAATAAAGCTTAACTCTCCAGTGCCACCTATTGGAGGCACCTGACCTATACATTAAAGCGTTTTCAATAAACCCTTCCCTTGGTCCATTACTGAGTCTCTGCTGCTTCTCCCGGTGTCTGTTATTGTCTACAGCGCTAATATCACATTGAAAGTGCTGCAGCCAATCAGTAAGTGGCTTGAGAACCACTACCCCAAAGAGCCCTTTGTACTACAAGACATAGTAATCTGGATGATAGGCTTCTTGCTGAGACATATTATCTGCCTTGGACAGTTCCACTTATAGTGCCAGATAATTCCTCTATTGTATACTGCACTACTTTGCCTTTATTTTTCCAGAGTCGTCCTAATGACCTTTCAAGGGTGCGAGCATTCCTATAAAATGCATTATATTTTACCATGACTCCCTTGTGGACCTATGATCATCCATAAAAAGTGGGATTCACAGAGAAAAGTGGGTTCCCATGATGGTGCCTTCTTGTTCTTTCCTCAATTTTTTTTTTTTTTACAATAATGCATATTATTTAGAGAAGGGAGTTCTATATACTGTAGGTTTTCGGCACCCAGGATAATTTTCCACACCTGAGTCCCCTCTCTCCAATGGCCCCATTGTGATTGCATGATTCGACTAGTATATTTAATAAACCCCATTATTCCAAGCCTGGGAATTGAGCAGAGACCTGGTTGAGACTTTTTGCCAGGTTCGATCACAGATAAATATCAAATTTTTAAAAATACAAGCAATGTTCCCTCCCTCAATACAAATCTAACTTTTACCTCTTATCACCATATTTTAAATAGGAATATTTCACCTAAGGGGCAGTTAATAAGTTCCTGCAGCTGGGACCCCACCAATATGGAAAAAGGATGACCACCTCTCCATTCAAATGAATAGTTATATAAAACAACAAATATATAAAAGGGTTGTCCACCTATTGGGCATCATTTTAATTAATGTTTTTGCATGTAGTTTGAGCTCAAATTAAATTTTTCCTTTGGGATTTATTCACAATTTTGCACCGTTTGCCTTCTATAGCCTCTTTGTCTGTTGCTGGCTGTAGAATGAAATAACTGAGAATCTACCAGTGAGCTTTGGTTCCAACAGTCTGACAGGAGAGTCTGTAACTCTTTTATCTCTCTTTTTTTTCTCAGCTCCTTTCAGTTGATTTATGAGCACAGACCACATCAAAGTTGAATGTGCCAGGAAACAAAAAGCCTGTGAAAGACAAACTGTGCAACATTTTTAATGAAACACAATTGCAAAAAATGATTATGCATCCTCAAATACATGCAAAAAGAAAAAAAGAATGGATAAATAAACAAAAATGGTCTCTAAAAATGGACAACCCTTGTCATTCACGAGGGTGTCACATCCCCTTGAGAAACCTGGAGTTAGAAGGTCACAACAACGTGTGATGAATCGCATGTCCTCTTTAGTGTCCTATTTTAAATGGATTTCCTTTCCATCAGTGGTGAAGGGGTTAAGGATTTTTTCCATGCTGCTTGGAACCTACCGGTGGTCGCTCCCAGCTGCAGCTACTAACATCCTCTCAACTCCCTATATAAACTAGCTCTTGGTGTTTCTTCCTTGCTGATGAAAGATTTTTCTTCCTGTGCTAAGTGCTAAGCTGATTAATTGGAGTGGGACTTGTAGTTGTAGTGACCTGTAGTTTACTGTAGTATGTGTGTGTGTTTATCTCCTGGTCCCTATTCCTTTTTAGTTAATTCCTCCTTGTCCCTATCCTTTTCCCTATTTTTGGTTAGTGCTTTTGTATGATAGAGGTATTATCGTTGTGCCTTGTTAACCTTACATTTCTGTCCCATGCCTCATGGAGTGGGGGAGGGGACAGACTGGGGTTTAACAGGAGTATAGTAAGGCTTCTCAACCTTCAAAAGTACCCCCGGGACAGGGCTAATTAGGGTTCCAGTTCCGGGGACAGTATGAGGCCCCTCTTTCTTACTTAAGACCATCACAGCGTGACAACCCCCTTTAACGAAAAAGTGCAGAATGAGTTAACAGAGAATCTGTCAGTAAGCTTTTTCTGAACTCTCCAATGGAAAAGTCTATAATTCTTTTATCTGTCTTTTTCTGAGTGCTTCTCTGCTGGTTTATGACCACAGACCACATCAAAACTGAATGTGCAAAAAAAAGTTAAGTGCCGGCAAAAGCAAAACGGTGCAAAATTTTTAAAGAAACCCAATTGCAAGAAAACATTTTTTGACCGAAATATATGTGTATAAGTAAAAAAGGATTATTGATAGTGGGACCCATACATTTGTGACATCAGTTGGTTTCCTGATTTACGGTTCCGTATGATTGTGACTTTTATTATGTATCTATGATAAATGTACGCATAAATACATATATATATATATATATATATATATATGTGATACATTTGCCTATGCTGAAAAAAGTCACATATTACAGAAGAGCATAAGAACAACTTGGGTAAACTTTGAGAGCCGATGTGATAGATTTATCAAAATTGTTTAGAACTGTCACTTTGTTTCCCATAGCAACGCATAACGATGCGGCTTTTAATTTAAAATTTGCGTTTAAAAAAATAACGGTTGAGTTCTAATTGGTTGCTATGGAAACCAGAGACGGTTTTGCTTTTAGGCACCTTTGATAAATCAAACCAAAGTTTGAACAAAACAGTCTAATACGAAATTGAATCCATAGCAACCATGCAATATTTCATTGTGATTGGTTATTATGGGCACAATGACAATACATCAGTTAGACAGTTTTGATAAATTGGGCTCAATGTAGAAGAAAAAGTGATTTAACCTCCTCTTAAACAAATTTGTATGTAACTTCTTTAGGGATCTCCTTTAGGATCCCCTTGTAGCCACTTATCTGTGGGAGACGCCAGTTAAAGGACGACCTGTCACTTGCCTTAAATATTTTTTTTTTTTTTACCTGTATAAATGCCACTGTTTTCCCGAATCCGGCGATGTTTTTCTTTTGTTCCTGCGCCTCTCCGTTCCTGAGATATAGCCCTCTCTTCCCTGTATAAAAAAAAATCACATTTTTTTAGCCAACTGGGCCCACACCCATAGTGTAGAGTTGATGAACACGCCCACTTGTCGAAAAAAGACTAGATTTATATATATGGCTATATCTCAGGAACGGAGAGGCGCAGGAAAATAAGAAAAACATCGCCGGATTCAGGAGAACAGCGGCATTTACGGCAGGTGCATATTTATGGCAAGAGACAGTTTATTTCCATCTTAGATTAAAAATTAAAGGGATATTCCCATTTCAGTCATTCATGGCTGAGAGAGACCTGGGCACATCTGTATTTTTAAGACGATCGGTACGATCGGTACTCTGGAAACAGTCAATTGCGCTCTTCTTGCAGCTCCCATAGAAGCTGAGCATGCTTGACTTCAGTGTTTCCGTAACTCCCATTCAATTCTATGGAGGCTATGGAAAAACTGCTTAGCCGTTTCCTTTGCCCCAATCACATGCTGGGAGGTAGATACTCATGTCTAAGTCATAAATGGCTGAGATGGGAATACCCCTTTAACCCGTTCTAGCCTGGGCCCCATTGTCATTGGACCCCGTTGAAATCTGCAAAATCTGACAAATATCCAATATAGACTGTATTTCCATTTGTATAGTGATTTTTTAACAGGTTTTATGTCCTACAAACCTTATGGTTTTTGGTGTCAAAGAACATTTTCTATAACTTTTTTTTTTTTTCTGCCTGGCGTGTATTTATTATAATGTGTCTTTTCTCCCTTTTCATCATCAATTATGCACCAAGGAGCGTATAAAGGTTTGACCCGTTTCCCTTTTGTTAGACCTTTGCGTGTCCTCACGTGTTTGATCCCTCCAATTCTAGTGACTGTGTTGAAACGTGTCCTATGGTTGAAAAAAAAAAAAAAAAACAAGTTCTCAATTGTGCCTCGGTGTATTGTCCTCTAATGGTCGTGTTTGATGTCAGCAACCGAAAAGTGGATAAAAAACTAATATAAATCTTTTTTTTTTTTGTCCTGTTTTATCGTATAGGAACATCCTAGGCCGGAATACGAAACCAAATTGCTTTTAATGAAGGAGAAATGTAAAAAAGGGGTAAGATTATGATGTCATCAATGACGTCATCACCAGATGTTCTTCTATTTACCTTCATTGTAATTGATTTGTTTTACTCACTATTTTTTTACTTTCTGCATTGTAAGAATATATTTCCCTCACTTATTTTTGCATTTCCAAAAATGGGGAGAGGGAACGGTTTGAACGTGTTCATGTGATCGCTGCAGCCTCTGCAATGGTCGCAGGGAGTTTAAGGCTAGTATAAAACTACATATGCCGTATATATTTTTTTATATTGATTATGCCAGATTTTGCAGCATCTTTCAAGTCACTTGTGCTTCCCCCCCCCCCCCGATTAATAAAAATTGGACCCACCAGACTAATTTTGATGAATATTCTCCAAAAAAAATGGCCATTAAATTTGAAAAAGATTAAAAAAAAATGTAAAAATATAAAATCAATAAAAAAAAAATCTAACTAATCATATTAAATAGTACAATAAAAAGGGCCAGGATTTAATAATATTTTTAAAGGTGTCAACTTAATGATTAAAATATCATATTTTAATTTAAAAAAATCAATTTAATTAAATGTTCATGTGATTACTGCAGCCTCTTCAATGTTTACATGTGGTTTTAAGCTGGTTAATACCTTTATGCCCCATACTTTTTTACACTAATTTTTCTAGATATAACGGTATCTTCCAAGTCACTTGTATGAGTGCTCAAGAATTTGACAGACCCCCACCAGTTTGATATTAACGGCCTGTCCAAAGGATTAGCCGTCAAATTTTAAAAGACTAAATAATAAAAAAAATTACACATAAAATCAATATAAGAATAATATAATATAGCAAAAGGGAAAGGATATTAATTTTTGACTGAAGTGTCATTATCATCACAGACAGGATTACAATGACAAGTAATGTCTATACACAGGAGATAACACATAATTTATATTAGGTGATGTCACAGCTCACCTCCTCCCCCTCCTGTACAATGACTGTTAACACCTCTATATAAGTAGATGACACAGGATCCACCATTCACAATAGGTGATGTCACAGCTCACCTCCTCCTCCTGTACAATGACTGTAACACCTCTATATATAGAAGTTAACACAGGATCCACCATTCACAATAGGTGATGTCACAGCTCACAGCCTCCTCCTCATGTACAATGACTGATCACCTCTATATATAGTAGTTAACACAGGATCCACCATTCACAATAGGTGATGTCACAGCTCACAGCCTCCTCCTCATGTACAATGACTGATAACACCTCTATATACAGTAGATAACATAGGATCCACAATATGTGACATCACAATAGATGTCACAGCTCACCTCCTCCTCCTGTACAATGACTGTAACACCTCTATATACAGTAGATAACACAGGATCCACCATTCACAATAGGTGATAGCACAGCTCACCTCCTCCTCCTGTACAATGACTGATAACACCTCTATATACAGTATATTACACAGGATCCACCATTCACAATAGGTGATGTCACAGCTCACCTCCTCCTCCTCCTGTACAATGACTAATAACACCTCTATCTACAGTAGATAACACAGGATCCACCATTCACAACAGGTGATATCACAGCTCACTTCCTCCTCCTGTACAATGACTGATAACACCTCTATGTACGGTAGATAACACATGGTACAGCATTCACACTAGGTGATGTCACAGCTCACCTCCCCCCCTCCTGTACAATGACTGATAGCACCTCTTTATACAGTAGATAACTCCGGATCCACCATTCACAATAGGTGATGTCACAGCTCACCTCCTCCCCCTCCCTTCACAATGAGTTTTTCCCTCATCAGTACATTCTCATTTCATATTCCCTTAGTCTGTTCTGAGTGCGATTCAGTCTTTTGTTGCTAATGTCCCTGCGGCTTTGTAGAATTACGCCAGTGTGAAAATGGAAAGATTTCTCATTTTTCTTTATATATAAACTGCAAGATGAATAATAAGATACTCACCTATTTTTTTTTTTTTAAATATACAGTTAACGTAAAAAAAACGTAGATCATTTTCTAATGAAACGTTGAATTTAATAAAAGTCTAATTTTAAATAAAGCGAACAAGTGGAAAAAAAAACAACTAAATTTCAATTAAAAATTACACAAAAGTTTTTTTTTTTAAAAATCGAGTCTTCTTAGAAAACCTTCCCTGCACTCGTTACACTGTGACGGGCCAGAATATCGACATGATGTCACAATTCCAAAACATCTCGTACAAAAGAAACCCTGGAACAAATGAGAGCAATATCCAGAATTCTACGAGCGCAGTATGGAATATTAAGTTACCCGATGAATCCAGATCTTCTCTACACATGGCTAGAGACATTTTTTTTTTTTTTTCCTTCCAAGAAATTTAAAACCCCAAAGTCCGGAATATTTACTTTTCTCTCTTTCTTTATGAAACTAGATTTAAATGAGGGTGTAGTTAAAAAAAAAATAAAATAAATAAAAAATAAAATAAAAACATTTAAGCCTCGCTTTTTTATGGTCCGGAGACATCTGGTAGCCTATGAGGATGATCGGCGCTGAGTCACTATGATGTCATCACCGCTGGACGGGATCCACTTCCAGACATGTGGGGAAGTGTAACTTTTTTACCCAAGAGGGGCATTGACAAAAGACTGGGGTATTATCATTGTATCAATATCCCTAAATAACATTTCCTATTAAAAAATAGGATTAAGCTCTAAGGAGACTTAACGCACGACATGGAAACTTTGCGCAAACGCCGGGATGTTCTTTTTCTAAATCACAAAAAATTAGTTTTTTTTTTTTTCTTTTTCAATAGAATTAATTTCCCCATACGCGATTATACGACGTTATCCCTCCCAGGTTGCGCGGATTTTAATACCCAGTCGTAGTTTCTGGGAAATTCACTTGCCACTTGCATCATGTACAAATGGAGTTTTAAAATATCAAGTGCTACAAAAGTCATATACGCCAACAATACATATATATATATATTTTTTTTCCAAGTTCGTATTGTATAGCGCTGACGATGTGACTTCATTTCTTAAATAATTGATCGGGTGTTTGTCAAGAATCATCCTAAGCGGCGTGGTGTGAATTTAATATTGGATTGAACCCCTGAGGCACCCCGTGATCTTTCCACAGCTTGCAAACTATTCAATACTATGTGCGTGCTGGAAACATAAAATTAAATATTAAAGGGATGGTCCAGGACTAACCTATTAGGAGAAGTCATCAATATCAGATGGGTCCACCGCCAACGATCAGCTGGTACTGACAAAAGTTCACAGTGTATGTTCCTCACGGATGATGTGTTGTGGCCCGGTACTGCAGCTCAACCCACATTTACTTCAGTAGGATCTACAATGCAGTTCTGGCTTCATATACTGTAAATACCGTCACAGCCAATCAGATGGGACTATCAAAGCCTGTGTAAAAGCCCAGGCAAGGAATGAAGTAGCCACTTTGTGGCGAATCTGGATAGTGATAGTACGTCATAGCTCACAATTTAGCAAATATTATATGCATGTAGGAAACATAAAATTAAATATTAAAAGGATGGTTCCGGACTAGCATATTAGGATAAGTCATTAGTATTATAATATATTAAAGGAATGGTCCAAAACTAAGATATTAGGATAAGTCATCAAAATCAGATGGATTCACCCCCAACAATCAGGTGATACTGACGAAAGTTCACAGTGTACCAAGCCAGGACAGCGCAGCTCTGGATGATGTGTTGTGGCTTTTCTTGGGTACTGAAGCTCAACCCTCATTTACTTCAGTAGGAGCCACAATGCTCCTCTGGCTTCACATACTGTAAATACCGTCACATGACCACTTAAACGTCTGGTTGGGCTTCCCGTATAAAAGTCCAGGCAAGGAATGAAGCAGACAATTTGTGGCGAATCTGGATAGTGATATGACGTCACAGCTCACAGCTTTGCAAATACTATACGCATGCAGGAAGCATAAAATTAAAGATTAAAAGGATGGTTTCGGACTAACATATTAGGATAAGTCATTAGTATCAGATGGGTTCACCCCAATGATCAGCTGGTACTGACGAAAGTTCACAGTGTACTGAGTCAGAATAGCATAAGTCCGTATGCTGTGATGTCACCGTACTAGGGTACTGCTGCTCAACCCATATTTACTTCACAAGGAGCCACAGTACTGTTCTGGCTTCATATACTGTACATACGGTCACATGACCTCTTAAATGACTAGTTGGGTTTCCCCATAATGTCTTGTTGCTTTCACATTATATGATGTAGCACAGCCAATCAGGAGGGACCATGACAGACTGTCACATGACCTCTTCAGCGTCTGGTTGGGCTTCCCTATAATGCCCTGCCACTTTCACATTATATGATGCAGCACAAAAAATCAGGAGGGACTATCGCAGCCTGTAAAAAAGCCAAAACAAGGAATGAAGCAGCCACTTTGTGGCAAATCTGGACAGTGATAGGATGTCACAGCTCACAGCTTAGCCACAGAGATAAGGGGAGAACATTCACGGAATAAACTGTACAGATAGTGCGTGACGGCACAGCAGTAACCAATGCTACCATGTTATGAAAACAGAATAATGTCATACATGTTTTTCTGGGCAATTGGAAGCTTTGCGGTACTTTCAATTTGTGTCAAATTTTATCAAGATTTTTCAGATTCTCTCATTTCAAAGTAGCCCCTTTATTGCAATATTTTATGTAAGTTACAGTTATTTTGGCTATTGCGTGGTTATATTTCCATGGTACTGTTACTTTGGCACTGTCCAATATATCATTTTTGCAGTGTGCAGATGGAGCAGTCACTAAAGAACTGTCTCTACCTCTGTATGTTGTCCCCATCACTGTATATCCTTGATCCTTTTGCCCAATAATAAGGACAATATATGGTACATTTAGTTCATCATCGTGTGGTATTTTACCATTTATTAGGCACTTGTCACGGTCCATTTTTGGATCTGTCAGATTCTGGATTCTCTTTTATAAACTTTTTCCCTTTCAGGCCATCGGGGGTTAATGTGAGCTTTTGCCCCCAGTGGCCGCTGGTGTTACTACAACTGTAGTTGGTCGGGTGCTGGGTTTTCCCCCCCCGGTGGCCGCTGGTGTTACTACATGTTTAGTTAGTCAGCAGGTGGTGACTACTCCCACTTCCCTTTACAAGGCCACCTAGTGCTGCAGATCACTGTTGGTAATACTGGACATTATTACCAACCACCCATTTTTTCTGGTGAGCCATGGCCCTAATGCAGACCTGTCTCCAATTGCTGCAGACCCTCACTGAGGAGTGTGGGGTGCTGCGTGGTGTGGTGGGGCAGCAGCTGCAGTAGTTGGTGAGGTACGGGGTGTTAGGGACGGCAGAACGCACTAAATATTAAATAATAGGAAGTGTGTTCGCCGCCCGGGGTTCACCGTGCAGTAGGTGTTAAAACTGCTGCTAGACAATGGCAGACGTGCTATATGGCGGTATAGCACACGTGGGTTAAACGTCACCCAATGTGCTCTGAGCGGACCCTGTTGATTCACAGAGTCACCTTAAGGCATGAACGTAAATGCCGAGCTTGTTGAACTCACAGTACTCAGTGAAGTGCACGCACGGTATGTGGTCACAGGACTAGCCCAAGACTCAGGGCGATGTCCGTCTAGACCTACTGTGCGTGCGGTGTCGCTACTGCGGACGCTGACTAGTGCTGCTACAGCAGCGCGGCGACTGACCCAGCCGCAATGCAACAGTGCGCTAGAGGGGCACACTGTCGGATGCTAGCACTGTGGAGGATGTGCCGTGTGGCCAGTAACTTGCCACAAACTAGTGCTGACTCTATAACTAGATCCCTAAGGCACTCGTAATATCAGAGGGAGGGGAATTATGATGAGTCATTTGCAGTCCATACATCCATCACCATTCACACAGTAGCAATCAGAGTCTATACTAGCGCATGGCCGAGTGGCCATGCGGACCTTTTTTAGCCGTGCGCTTCCGGGACCTTCCATATCTCTGAGATGGACCAATCAGATAAGGAGAAGGACCTGAGCACATGACTCACGATCTCCAATGGGAGATCGTCTCGTGAGCATGCACAATAGCGTGACGAGAGGACTTAGCCACTGGGGTGGCTTGCTGCAGGACAGCCTGCGCTGCTATTGCTGACCCCGAGGTACCAGCAACAACCAGTCCTACAGAGCTGGTCTGAGCAGAGCGTCTGAGATGCCGAGATAGCTGTGCAGGCTCCTGAGTGGTCGGAGGAGAATGGGATACCGCTGGATGCAAGGCTCTGGATTCCCGCTGTGCACACCAAGTCGCCAGGGGCAAAAGTTGATGCGGGACGCCGATGTGTGTCGGCTGAGGCTCTCATTCTCACTTTAGAGGCTCGAATATTATTATTATTATTATTATTATTTATTGTTATAGCGCCATTTATTCCATGGCGCTTTACATGTGAGGGGGGTATACATAAAAACAAGTACAATAATCTTAAACAATACAAGTCATAACTGGTACAGGAGGAGAGAGGACCCTGCCCGCGAGGGCTCACAATCTTCAAGGGATGGGTGATAATACAGTAGGCGAGGGTAGAGCTGGTCGTGCAGCGGTTTGGTCGATCGGTGGTTACTGCAGGTTATAGGCTTGTCGGAAGAGGTGGGTCTTCAGGCTCTTTTTGAAGGTTTCGATGGTAGGTGAGAGTCTGATATGTTGTGGTAGAGAGTTCCAGAGTAGGGGTGATGCGCGAGAGAAATCTTGTATGCGATTGTGGGAAGAGGAGATAAGAGGGGAGTAGAGAAGGAGATCTTGTGAGGATCGGAGGTTGCGTGCAGGAAAGTACCGGGAGACGAGGTCACAGATGTATGGAGGAGACAAGTTGTGGATGGCTTTGTATGTCATGGTTAGGGTTTTGTAATGGAGTCTCTGGGCAATTGGGAGCCAGTGAAGGGATTGACAGAGGGGAGAAGCTGGGGAATAGCGGGGGGACAGGTGGATTAGTCGGGCAGCAGAGTTTAGAATAGATTGGAGGGGTGCGAGAGTGTTAGAGGGGAGGCCGCAGAGCATGAGGTTGCAGTAGTCAAGGCGAGAGATGATGAGGGCATGGACTAGGGTTTTTGCAGATTCTTGGGTGAGGAATGAACGGATGCGTGAAATATTTTTGAGTTGAAGTCGGCAGGAAGTGGAAAGGGTTTGGATACGTGGTGTGAAGGAGAGATCAGCATCAAGGATTACTCCGAGGCAGCGAGCTTGTGGGACTGGGGAGAGTGGGCAGTCATTTACTGTAATTGATAGGTTCGTAGGGGGGGTCACGTGAGATGGGGGAAAGATGATGAATTCTGTTTTGTCCATGTTGAGTTTCAGATATCTAGTGGAGAAGAAGGATGAAATAGTGGACAGACATTGAGGGATTCTGGTTAGTAGGGAGGTGATATCTGGTCCAGAGATGTAGATCTGTGTGTCATCAGCATAAAGATGATAATGAAAGCCATGAGATTCTATGAGCTGTCCCAGGCCAAAGGTGTAAATAGAGAACAGCAGGGGCCCTAGGACTGAACCTTGTGGGACTCCGACAGATAGGGGGCGAGGTGAGGAGGTGGTGTGTGAGTGGGAGACGCTGAATGTCCGGTCTGTTAGGTATGATGAGATCCAGGAGAGGGCCAAGTCTGTGATGCCGAGGGATGAGAGGGTCTGTAATAATAGGGAATGGTCCACTGTGTCAAAGGCAGCCGACAGGTCCAGGAGGAGGAGGACAGAGTAGTGTCGCTTGCTCTTGGCAGTTAAGAGGTCATTGGTGACCTTAGTAAGGGCAGTTTCAGTGGAGTGGTGTGACCGGAAGCCAGATTGTAAGCGGTCGAAGAGGGAGCAAGAAGAGAGATGGGAGGACAGTTCAAGGTAGACGTGTTGTTCCAGTAGCTTGGAGGCGTATGGGAGAAGTGATATAGGGCGATAGCTAGATACAGAGGATGGGTCAAGAGGGGGCTTTTTGAGGATAGGTGTGATGGAGGCATGTTTAAAGCTTGAGGGGAAAACACCAGTTGTTAGTGATAGGTTGAAGAGATGGGTTAGGGTTGGGATGAAGACTGTGGTGAGGTTTGGGATGAAGTGGGATGGGATCGGGTCGAGTGCACAGGTGGTGAGATGTGATCTTGAGAGTAGAGTGGAATAGCATTCTGGGTGCGATCCCAAATGTCGTGAGCCTCCACTGCCCAGTCTGCCACCCTGGAATCAGTGGAAGACACTGGCATCGGGGCAGGAATGCACGTATGCTGGCCGTAATTAAGAAGGAACAGCGTCTGACCAGTGGAATCAGCCACTGCGTTATTCAGGGCATATTCAGCCCATGGTAGTAAGGATGCTCAGTCATCCTGCCTGGCAGAGACAAAATGTCACAGGTATGTGACCAGAGTTTCATTGGCTCTCTCAACCAACCCGTTCGTCTCGGGATGATATGCGGAGGACAAATTGAGCTCGATACTGAGTAGACTGCAGAGCTCCCTCCAAAATCGAGATGCAAACTGGGGACCTCGGTCACTGACAATTTTGTCTGGCATACCGTGCAAACGAAATGCGTGCTTTATGAACAGTGCGGCGAGACCACCAGCGGAAGGCAGCCGCGCAAGTGGCACCAGATGCACCATTTTAGAAAAGTGATCGGTGACCACCCAGATGACCGTGCTGCCACCAGATTTGGGCAGGCCGACCACAAAGTCCATACCGACCATCTCCCAGGGTCTGTCTGCCACCGGCAAGGGATACAATAACCCAGCCGGCATGCTTGAATGTACTCTTTTGTGTCCCGAACCATGTGCGGCCACCAATAAGACCTTGCCAGGAGTTCTGTGGTCCGCTTAGTGCTAAAGTGACCACCCACGCGAGGACCTCTGGCCACAGGCGAGGAGGGACAAAGGTCTTGCCCGGCGGAACTGCCTCAAGAGCGACCGGAGCCACGGTCCTCAGGCTCTACGTGGGGACAATTAGCCGAGGCTCAGCGTCCTCTTCCTCCGCTGAAACCACCAAGCGAGAGAGAGCATACGCACGGACGTTCGTCTCTCCAGACAGATAGTGGAAGGTAAAGCGGAAGCGGGAGAAGAAGAGCGACCACCTAGCTTGACGAGAGTTCAAGCCCTGGGCCGTTTGCAAATAGACCAGGATTTTATGGTCAGTGTACACCTGAAAGGGAAACCGGGCTCCCTCCAGGAGATGTCTCCACTCGGAAAAGGCCAATTTCATGGCCAGCAACTCCCTGTCCCCGATGGAGTAGTTTCTCTCCTCCAGTGAGAAGGTCTTTGAGAAGAAGAAGCAGGGATGCTTCCGACCTTGAGCATCCTTCTGGAAAAGGACTGCTCCTGCACCGACGGCCGAGGCATCTACCTCTAGGATAAAGGGTTTATCCACATCGGGACGGTGAAGGATGGGAACGCCAGCAAAATGGGTTTTCAGAGACGAAAAGGCCATAGAGACCTGCTCTGACCAAACCTTAGGATTGGCTCCTTTCTTGGTGAGAGTGACCAAAGGAGCTACCAGTGTGGAGAAGTGGGGGATGAACTAGTTAACGAACCCCAAAAAGCGCTGCAACGCTTTTAGAGAATGGGGCTCCTGCCAGTCCATTATCGCTTGCAATTTTGCAGGATCCATAGCCAACCTTTGGGCCGAGATGATATTGCCCAGGAACGGCAAGGACTCCTGCTCAAACTGGCACTTCTCCTGCTTGGCGAAGAGTGAATTCGCCTGCAAACGGTCAAAGACCTTGGAGATGTCTCTCCGGTGAGAGGTCAAATCTGGAGAAAAGATGAGAATGTCATCCAGATAGACCACCACCGAGGTGGAAAGCATATCACGAAAGACGTCATTTACGAAGTCCTGGAAGACAGCAGGCGCATTACAGAGGCTGAAGGGCAAGACCAGGTACTCATAGTGGCCATCCCTGGTATTAAAGGCTGTCTTCCACTCGTCTCCTTCGCGTATGCGGATCAGATTGTGCGCCCCCAGTAGATCCAATTTCGTAAAGATCCAGGCCCCTCGCAACCTGTCAAACAACTCAGAGATCAAAGGAAGAGGGTATTTGTTTTTTACAGTAATGGCGTTAAGACCTCTGTAGTCAATGCAGGGGCGCAACTCTCCACTCTTCTTCTGCACGAAGAAGAACTCTGCACCAGTCAGCGACACCGATTTTCTGATAAAACCTCTTGCCAGGTTCTCCCGGATAAATTGTGACATAGCCTCTGTCTCGGGAAGAGAGAGAGGATATACACGGCCTCTAGGAGGTTCCGCGCCTGGCAATAGGTCTATTGGGCAATCGTATGGACGGTGCGGCGGAAGCGTCTCCGCAGACTTTTTGGAGAAAACATCCACGTATTGCCGGTAGAGTTGAGCGACTTTTGGTTTTTTAGGGTCGCGTTTCGTTTCGTGAAACCCGACTTTTCCAAAAGTCGGGTCGAGCAAGATCGTCCGATTATAGGGAAAAGTCGGGGTCGTCCCGAAACACGAAACCCAATGTAAGTCAATGGGGAATAAAAGTCGGCAGTGAGAGGAGGACAGGAAACACACCAACAGTGCCCATTTGAATGCCAAAAGCATCAATTCTTCTTACTTAAGCTTGTCAACCTTAATTAACTTCACAATACAAGTTACGCACTGAAAAATGGGGGTTATTTGGCTACAGACTGTGGGGGGGGAGGGCTGGCTCCAGGTTTTCATGTGCCCTGGGCGAAAGAGCGCCCCTTTAACACATACCACAACTCATCATGCTCCGATACGGCAGAGAAATAGCGGTATAGTACAATGAAAAATACCTCACTTTTTACATCTCATGACGAGGCCCATCTATTTCTCCATACAGAATCATTGGTCCCATATAATGTTTGAAACAGTATATGATGAGCTCCACATAATGCTACAGTATATGTTGGTCCCCATGGATGAAGCTCTACTGTCTTATGGGCCCAAATAATGCTCCAAACATAATGGGCCCCATTTCTAATGCTCTAGTGTATAATGGGCCCTGTAAATGCTGCTCCAGTGTCTGATGTTCACCTTTGGAATGTTCCAGTGTATGGTGGGCCCCATCTATCATTCTCAGACGGTGTTAGGCCCAGTATGGATTGCACGTGATTGCACAAAGGTTAGAAAGGGTACCGTATCACCGGATAACATGTATGGATAGCGTACACATTCAAAATATATGTCTCAGGAGGCAGGCTCAGACGGTGTTAGGCCCAGTATGGATTGCACGTGATTGCACAAAGGTTAGAAAGGGTACCGTATCCCCGGATAACATGTATGGATAGCGTACACATTCAAAATATATGTCTCAGGAGGCAGGCTCAGACGGTGTTAGGCCCAGTATGGATTGCACGTGATTGCACAAAGGTTAGAAAGGGTACCGTATCCCCGGATAACATGTATGGATAGCGTACACATTCAAAATATATGTCTATACATCAGGAGGCAGGCTCAGACGGTGTCAGGCACAGTATGGATTTGACGGCCCAGATTACACAGCGGAGGAGCAGGGAGAGGTAAAGATTGCAAATGCTGGGGCCCTGCCCAAGCAAGGGGGGCCCACTCGTGGGCGTCGGTACTGGCACTGGGCCCCTCATAGTACAGCGGTGTGTTTGACGGCGGGTGTGCACCACCACCGTCAGAGACACTTGATTGCACTATGAGGGACCCTGTGCCAGTGCCCGCGCCCAAGAGTCGGCCTACCCACCTGTCCAGGGCAACGGCACTTACACGGTGTCGTGCGCTAGGTGGTGACCCCGGCCATGGGGGGGGAGGCAGCACAGTTAGGGAGTTTTAGAAAGTGGCATATGTTGATGTTGGACATTCAGCTGATGCAAAAGGCGAGATAGGTGAAGTACCAGGAAGAGGTGGACCAAAGCAAGCCATTTTTCTGTCACCCTATGTGTCATCAGGGGAAGGTGGGACAAAATCCTTGGAAACCCATGCGTGGTTCATTTTAATGAAGGTTAGATCATCCACATTTTAGGTTGACAGACGGGTCCTTTTTTCTGTCAGGATTGATCCAGCTGCACTGAAGACTCTTTCCGATAGCACACTTGCAGCTGGGCAAGCAAGCTCCTGTAAGGCATATTGGGCCAATTCAGGCCAGGTGTCCAGTTTAGCGGCCCAATAGTCAAAGGGGAATGACCTGTGTGGGAGAACATCGATATGGGAGGAAAAGTAGTTTGTAACCATAGTTGACAACTGCTGTCTCCTGTCACTTTCCATCGATGCAGTATTACCAGTTGTGTGAGCGGTATTTGAAAAATCAGTCCACAACATTGTCATGAAACCCCAGTCTCCAACGCCACTTCTGCTGTGTGCACCACGAACACCTCTGCCAAGCTGCCCCCGGCCCGTACGGCTCGTGTGAGAACCATCACCGCTGCTGTGTGCTGGGAATGCCTCAAGCAACCGATTTACCAGAGTTGCTTGTTTATTAGCCAATATTAGGTCAAGGTTCTCCTGTGGCATGATGTTTTGTAATTTGCCTTTATAGCGTGGATCCAGGATGCTGGCCAACCAGTAGTCGTCATCGTTCATCATTTTGGCAATGCGGGGGTCCCTTTTTAGGATCCGCAAGGCATAATCTGACATGTGGGCCAATGTTCCCGGTGTCAATGATGCACTGCGAGTGCTGGGTGGAGGAGCACTTTCTGGCAAATCCACATCCCTCCAGTCACGCACAAACCCTGTACCAGACCTTGCCACGCCAACATTTTCACTTGCCCCACGAGATGCATCCTCCTCCCCTAAGTAATCATCCCCATCATCATCCTCCTCCTCCTCTTCTTCCTCCACCTCGTCCAGGAGAGGTCCCTGAGCAGACAATGGCTGAATGTCATCAAGGATTCCCTCCTCCTCTTCCTCCTCATCAACATTGGCTGCAGACGCCTGCTCCTTAAGGTGCGTCAAAGTTTGCATGAGCAGACGCATAAGTGGGATGCTCATGCTTAGGATGGCGTTGTCTGCGCTTACCAGCAGTGTGCATTCCTCAAAACACTGAAGGACTTTACAAAGGTCTTTCAGCTTCGACCACTGCACACCTGTCAACTCCATGTCTGCTCTCAAAGTGCCTGGCCGTGTATCCTCCCACAAATGCATTATGGCCTGCCTCTGCTCGCACAGCCGCTCCACCATGTGCAGGGTGGAGTTCCACCTTGTTGCAATGTCGATAATGAGGCGGTGGTTGGGAAGGTGGAGCAATCGCTGCAGCTTCTGCATACGAACGGAGTGTACAGGCGACCGGCGGATGTGCGCGCACAGTCTTCGCACCTTCTGGAGCAGGGCTGTTAACTCCGGATAATTTTTGAGGAAGCACTGCACCACCAGGTTCAAGGTGTGAGCCAAGCAAGGTATGTGGCTGAGTTTTGAAAGGGCTATGGCTGCCACAAAATTACGGCCGTTATCACTAACTACCTTGCCTGCCTCAAGATGTACACTGCCCAGCCATGACTCAGTTTGTCGCTTCAAGTACTCGGCCAGCACCTCGGCGGTGTGTCTGTCGCCCAAACACATCATCTGCAACACAGCCTGCTGACGCTTTCCACTAGCTGCTCGATAGGGGGACACATCGTGTGCAACAGTGGCAGCTGCAGATGGAGTGCTCGTATGACTGCGCTCTGTGGACGAGCTTTCGCTTCTGGAGGAGGAGGAGGAGGAGGAGGGTCGAACGCCTACAGCCAACTGTTTCCTATACCGTGGGCTAGGCAGCACTGTCCCACCACCGCTGTCCCCAGTGGACCCTGCATCCACCACATTAACCCAGTGCGCAGTGATGGACACGTAACGGCCCTGGCCATGCCGACTGGACCATGCATCAGTTGTGAGGTGCACCTTTCCGCTCACTGACTGCTTGAGTGCATGGACAATGCGGTCTTTCACATGATGGTGGAGGGCTGGGATGGCTTTGCGAGAGAAGAAGTGGCGACTGGGTAGGTCATAGCGTGGTACTGCATAGGCCATGAGTTCGCGGAAAGCTGTGCTTTCCACCAACCGAAAGGGCATCATCTCAAACGAGATTAGTTTGGCAATGTGGGTGTTCAAACCCAGTGTACGCGGATGAGAGACTGAGTACTTTCTTGACCTACTCATAGTGTCTGGGAGGGTGAGCTGGACTTGAGAGCTGCATATGGTGGAAGTAGCGGTGGACAGGGCGGACTGACAGAGGGTTGATGATGGTGATGGAGTTGGTGTTCTTTCTGATGGCCTAGAATCAGTCTTTCGTTGATATAACAGTGGGATTCCTTGACTGCTGTGGTCTTGCAACGACACCTCAACATTTGCTGCTGTGCTAACCGGTGGGCTTACAGTGGGGGAAACAATGTAGCGTTGCTGACTACCTTCGTTGTGATCAGTTGCACATGTGGCACTTGAGGTTTGGTGTTGTGTCCACGCTTGCAAGTGCATGCTGGTTAAATGTCTAAGCATGCAACTGGTATTCAAATTTTTCAGATTTTTCCCTCGGCTAAAGGTCTTTGCACACTTCTTACAGATAACCTTGGCCTGATCATGAGGATTTTGTTCAAAAAAGTGCCACACTGCACTCTTCCTACTTTGGCAGACATTTTGCGGCCTAGCACGCTGTGATCTTTTGACCCTCTGGACAAGCTGTCCAGCAACTCTTTTGATGTTTGGAACCTGTCTTTGGAGTGCTCCGGGCCTGCCAGATAACAGCTGTTGCGATGTCGATGTCTGCTGTGGATGCTCCTCATCTGAGCTATTGGAAGCAGAAACTCTTCCCCCAATGGATGCCAATCTGGGTCAACAACTGGGTCATCCATCACCTCCTCTTCTATGTCATGTGCACCTTCCTCTGTGTCACCGTGTATGGTGGTATAGTGTGCGGGAAGGGGCACCTGAGTCTCATCAGGGTCAGAATCTGGCTCTGTACACTGCGAGGACAATGTAGTGCTCTGAGTGAATGTACCAGCAGAATCATCCATCAGCGGCTGTGCATCAGTGCACTCCATGTCAGATTCATCTTGGCCTGGGTAATTCACCATTTCACTTGATAATCCAGGCATGGTATGTGAAAACAGCTCCATGGAGTAATCAGTAGTATGGCCTGCGTCATCCTTCAATCTTGGTTGGGGTGAAGGACAAAAGGAAAGGTGTGGTTAATGAACATGAGCCTCCAATGACGACTCAGTGCTTTTACTTTTTACAACTGAAGAAGAGGAGGCGATAGAGCTGGAGGCTGAGTCAGCAATGTAAGACAAAACTTTTTCCTGATGCTCTGGCTTTAAAAGCGGTTTGCCAACTCCTAGAAAACTAAGCGTTCGAGGCCTTATGTAGCCAGACGATGACGCAGGGTCAGCACCTCCTGCATTCGGTCCTATTTTGCTCTTGCCACTACCATCAGATCCACCACCAACACCATCATTACCAGCTGCCAACCCCCGCCCAATTCCAGGGCCTCTTCCACCAGCCTTCCTCATTTTTGGTAGAAATGTAGACAAAATCCAACAAACTATATAGTAATGTAAAACAAGGTACAAGGTGTCTATAGGACAGGGGAGATTTTGAATTTCTGCAGACACTTGTGGACACTGGACACTTTTGGATTGTGTGAGGCCCACTGATATCTGAGCGCTATGTGACAGGCTCGATGGCACAGCTGTGACCAAAGTGACTAGAGGATAAGGGAGATTTTGAATCTCTGCACACACTTTTGGACACTGGACACTTTTGGATTGTGTGAGGCCCAATGAATATCTGAGCGCTATGTGACAGGCTCGATGGCACAGCTGTGACAAAAGTGACTAGAGGATAAGGGAGATTTTGAATCTCTGCACACACTTTTGGACACTGGATGGACACTTTTGGATTGTGTGAGGCCCACTGATATCTGAGCGCTATGTGACAGGCTCGATGGCACAGCTGTGACCAAAGTGACTAGAGGATAAGGGAGATTTTGAATCTCTGCACACACTTTTGGACACTGGATGGACACTTTTGGATTGTGTGAGGCCCACTGATATCTGAGCGCTATGTGACAGGCTCGATGGCACAGCTGTGACCAAAGTGACTAGAGGATAAGGGAGATTTTGAATCTCTGCACACTCTTTTGGACACTGGATGGACACTTTTGGATTGTGTGAGGCCCACTGATATCTGAGCGCTATGTGACAGGCTCGATGGCACAGCTGTGACCAAAGTGACTAGAGGATAAGGGAGATTTTGAATCTCTGCACACACTTTTGGACACTGGATGGACACTTTTGGATTGTGTGAGGCCCACTGATATCTGAGCGCTATGTGACAGGCTCGATGGCACAGCTGTGACCAAAGTGACTAGAGGATAAGGGAGATTTTGAATCTCTGCACACACTTTTGGACACTGGACACTTTTGGATTGTGTGAGGCCCAATGAATATCTGAGCGCTATGTGACAGGCTCGATGGCACAGCTGTGACAAAAGTGACTAGAGGATAAGGGAGATTGGATTGCTTTTAAAAAAGCAGTTTGCGGAGCAGTGGGTAAACAGCAATGCAGGAATGTCAGGAAGCCTTAGAAGGCAGCCCAACAACCAACACCACTGATACACCACTATATAGCCTCCCCTTGCACTGCACACACAGTGACTGGTGTGTTGTGCAGGCCAAATTGCTAGCAGCAGAAGCAGTTTTTTTGTCTTCTCAGCAGGACAAAAAAAAAAAATTGGGATTGCTTTTAAAAAAGCAGTTTGCGGAGCAGTGGGTAAACAGCAATGCAGGAATGTCAGGAAGCCTTAGAAGGCAGCCCAACAACCAACACCACTGATACACCACTATATAGCCTCCCCTTGCACTGCACACACAGTGACTGGTGTGTTGTGCAGGCCAAATCGCTAGCAGCAGAAGCAGTTTTTTTGTCTTCTTCCCTGCCTAACGCTCTCCCTACAGAATCAGCAGCAACCTCTCCCTATCCTAAGATCGGCAGAAGTAAGATGGCGGTCGGCGTGCACGCCCTTTTATACCCCCTGTGACGCCCACCAAAGCAAGCCAATCACTTGCATGCCCTTCTGAAAGATGGTGGTGACCCGTGCCTATGTCATCACGTTGCCCACAGTGTCCGTGGATCCTGATTGGCTGAAAAAGAGCGCAAAACAAACTTTTGAAACGCGACTTTGGCGCATAAGTCGCCGACCTCGTGGCCGACCTCATCCTAGGGTCGGGTTTCGTTTCATGAAACCCGACTTTGCCAAAAGTCGGCGACTTTTGAATTTTTTCGACTCGTTTCGCTCAACTCTAATTGCCGGTAGTGTGTAGGAAGCGCGAAAAGGTCCGCGGGCACCTCTGTGGAGGCTACTTGGACACTGCCCCTCATGCACCTTCCCTCACAGTTCTTGCTCCAACTCACTATACTCCCCGAAGACCAATCTATATGAGGGGAATGGTAGCGGAGCCACGGCACTCCGAGAAGTACCTGGTCAATGCCATCTGGCAAAATGAACAGGGACAATGTCTCGTGATGAGAGGGTGAGATTGAGAGACCAAGAGGTGCTGTCTGGTGTGCAACCTGAGATAGTAAAGGTATACCGTCAACCACCCTAATGGTCATGGGACGGGGCAGTAGTACCAGCGGAATAGCGTGCTTTTGGGCGAAGGATGAGGACATGAAGTTTCCTTCTGCCCCAGAGTCCACCATGACCTCTACCTCCCAGGTGGAAGCACTGCTATCTAATGTCCCTCGGAATACTGGTTTTGGGGAAAAGGGTTTCATATCAGGTAGACCCCCACCTACTACCATGGAACGTGCTCGTTTTCTTGAGCGCTGCGGGCACCTGTTAGCCGGATGACCAAACTGTCGACAATGGTAACAGCGTGCGAAGCTTCGCGCCGGACTCAACTTGGAACCGGTGCGAGACACCTCCGTGGGTACAAGAGGTACAGAGAAGGTTGGAGCCAACCTAACCTTCTGTCTGGATTGAGCTCGCTCCAACCCACGCTCAGTATAACGGAGATCAGTGTGGGTGGAGATAGCAATCAGCTCCTCCAGAGTCACAGGAACCTCCCTGGTAGCTAAGGCATCTTTGACATGCCCTGCCAAACCCTTCCAGAACACAGGGATGAGTGCCCTTATCTGGCCACTCCAACTCGGAAGCCAGTGTCCGAAAACAGACGGCGTAATGGCTAACCGAGAGGGAGCCCTGTGTTAAAGCTAATAACTGGAGAGAGGTGTCGTGAGTGACCCGTGGTCCCAAAAAGACCTGTTTTAGAGAGGTTAGAATCTGAGCAGCGCTCAGAACCACGGGGTCACCATGCTCCCACAGCGGCGTGGCCCATTCTAACGCCCTGCCCGACAGAAGGGAGACGATAAACCCCACTTTCGCCCGCTCTGTAGGAAATTGCGCGGCCAGTAACTCGAGCTGGATAGAGCACTGGCTCACGAAACCCCTGCAGGTGGCACTGTCACCAGAAAATTTATCGGGCAACGGGAGGCGGGATATTGTCGGCACAAGCGTGGATGTGGGCACACGCGAGACAGCCTCTGTGACTGTCTGGGCAGCGGCCATAGTAGCATTCGCAGCTGAGGTGGAGCTCTCATTAGCCGCCAACCTGCTCTCCAGCTGCTGAATGTACCGCTGTAGCTGCTGCAGGTCCGCCATTACTAGCCAGACCCTGGCGCTAGTATAATGTTAGGGACGGCAGAGCGCACTAAATATTAAATAATAGGAAGTGCGTTTGCCGCCCGGGGTCCACCGTGCAGTAGGTGTTAAAACCGCTGTTAGACAATGGCAGACGCGCTATATCGCAGTATAGCACACGTGGGTTAAACGTCACCCGATGTGCGCTGAGCGTACCCTGTTGATTCACAGAGTCGCCATAAGGCATGAACGTAAAAGCCGAGCCTGTTGAACTCACAGGACTCAATGAAGTGCACGCACGGTATGTGGTCACAGGACTAACCCAAGACTCAGTGCGATGTCCGTCAAGACCCACCATGCATGCGGCGTCGCTACCGCAGACGCCAACTAGTGCTGCTACAGCAGCGCGGCGACTGACCCAGCCGCAGTGCGACAGTGCGCTAGAGGGGTGCACTGTCGGACGCTAGCACTGTGGAGGATGTGCCTTGTGACTGGCGTTGACTCTATAACTAGATCCCTAATGCACTCGTAATATCAGAGGGAGGGGAATCATAATGAGTCATTTGCAGTCCATACATCCATCACCATTCACACAGTAGCAATTAGAGTCTATACTAGCGCCGAGCGGCCATGCGGACCTTTTATAGCCGTGCGCTTCAGCGACCTTCCAGATCTCTGAGATGGACCAATCAGTTCAGGAGAAGGACCTGAGCTTGTGACTCCCGATCTCCAATGGGAGATCGTCTCGTGAGCATGCCCAGTAGCGTGACGAGAGGACTTAGCCACTGGGGTGGCTTGCTGCAGGACAGCCTGCGCTGCTATTGCTGACCCCGAGGTAGCAGCAACAACCAGTCCAACAGAACTGGTCTGAGCAGAGAGTCTGAGACGCTGAGATAGCTGTGCAGGCTCCTGAGCGGTCGGAGGAGAATGGGAGACCGCAGGATGCAAGGCTCTGGATTCCCGCTGTGCAGCTGCGGGAACCCGACGCCTAACACGGGGCCTCAGCTCAGATGCAGGCTCAACCAGAACCCAAGTTGTCTCTCCCAGACAGGTTTTCTGGAGAGAGAGAGAGAATTTTTTGTTAATTCAGGAGGCCTGCAAGCTACAATTCAGGCTCCGCCCTCCGTTCATTAGGGAGTGAGGAACAGCGGGTGAGATTCATTATAGGGTGATCCCCAATCCTGGGCCTTCTCCCTGCCGGCCGATTCACCATCTCTACGGTTGGTGGATGAGTTTTTTGCGGCTTTGGCGAATATGCCCCCTGTAGTCCTTGCTAGGGAGGAGGACATACAGGTGCAGGTGGACGAGCCCAGGCAGGTGGGAGGAGTTGGCTCCCCAATGTTGTTGCCTGCGGTTTGTCGTGGTTTGGGGGCATGTTTTAGCTGTGGGCAGACTGGCCATTTTTTTAGGGTCTGCTCATTGCGTGCCAAAACTTCCATACCACCTAAGAAGCCGCGTCCCCCTGGTCGTGTGGAGGGAGGTGACCAGGGAGTGTATATTTCCTCCATTTTGCCCTCTTTGTATACTTTGTCAGCAGAAGTGGTGGTTGGCAGGGTACCTGAAGGCATACCGGTGTTTGTGGACAGTGGAGCGGGAGTCAATCTGGTGGACGCTCACTTTGTCCAGACCCATGGCCTGAGGTGTAGGACGCTGGCCAAACCCCTAAGCGTCCAGGCCATTGACTCTGTCCCACTGAGCCAGGGGAGGTTGACCTAAGTCGTGGAAAATATATATGCGTATAGGGAATCATCATGTAGAGTCCCTGTCATGCTACGTCTTGGGGGTAATGCCATCATCTATCGTGTTAGGCCTCCCTTGGTTGGAAAAACACAACCCGGTCATAGATTGGCGGTCTAGGGAAGTAGTCAGCTGGGATCAGTCATGTGAGGGCTGCTGCCTGGGGGCTACTGTCTCTGCCGTCATACTACAACCATCCCCTTCTTCTCCAGTGGGGGCAGCAGAGGTGCTGCCAGGTAGTAGGGGCAAGTCTCTACCCTTACCACATGCTAACCCTGGGAGTCGCAGTCCTCGTAGGAGGATGGGTCGGAGGAGGGTGATGACTCCTTCTGAGCATTGTGGGGGTGTGAGTGTGATGACACAGGGGGACGCCTCTGTGTCGGTGCTGTGAAGAGTTCACCATCTTGTGGCAAATGTGTGCGTGGCAATAAACGTTCAGGTCCAGACCTGTGTGTGAATGAGTACGTATGGCTGTCCACCAAAAACATCGGGTGGAGATGTGCTGCTGGGGTCTGGAGTTCTCGGGTGATCGGGCCGTATTGGGTGTCAGCCATCCTCGGCCCGGGGACGTACCAGCTGGAGCTACCCCCAATAATGCCCATACACAACTCATTCCCCAGGTCGGCGCTCTGGAGATTCGTGGTGCCTCCGGAGCATTTTTATTATTATTATTTATTTATATAGCGCCATTAATTCCATGGTGCTGTACATGGGAAGGGGGGTTACATACAAAGTTATAGATATCGTTACATACAAAATTATAGATATCGTTAACAGTAAGCAAATTTACAATGACGGACTGGTATAGAGGGGTGAGGACCCTGTCCTTGCGGACTTATATTCTACGGGATAGTGGGGAAGAGACAGAAGGTCGGGGGTGCAGCAGCTCTGGTGGTGGTGAGGCGGCAGAATGGTTATTGCAGGCTGTAAGCTTTGCTGAAAAGATGAGTTTTCAGGTTCTGTTTGAAGGATCCGAGGGTGGTGGATAATCGGACGTGTTGAGGCATGGCATTCCAGAGGATAGGGGATATTCGGGAGAAATCTTGGAGGCAGTTGTGTGAGGAGCGAATAAGTATGGAGGAGAGTAGGAGGTCTTGGGAGGATCGAAGATTACGTGAGGGAAGATATTGTGAGATTAGTTCAGAGATATAGGGAGGGGAAAGGTTGTGCATGGCTTTGTAGGTCAGTGTTAGTAGTTTGAACTGGATTCTTTGGGGAATTGGGAGCCAATGGAGGGATTTGCAGAGGGGAGAGACAGGGGAGTAGCGAGTAGAGAGGTGTATTAGTCGGGCAGCAGAATGGAGGACAGACTGGAGTGGTGCAAGAGAGTTGGCAGGGAGGCCACAGAGGAGAGTGTTGCAGTAGTCAAGGCGGGAGATGATGAGGGCATGTGCAAGAGTTTTAGTAGATTGAGGGCTGAGGAAGGGACGGATTCTGGAAATATTTTTGAGTTGGAGGCGACAGGAGGTGGCAAGAGTTTGGACGTGTGGTTTAAAGGACAGGGCAGAGTCGAGAGTTACTCCGAGGCAGCGGATTTCAGGTGCAGGAGAGAGCGTGATGCCGTTTACCATAATAGATAGATCGGGTAGGGAAGATACGTGAGATGGAGGAAAGATGATGAGTTCAGTTTTGTCTACATTGAGTTTTAGGAGCATTCCCATCTGCCCACATTTGCCATAAATCTGAGAGTCAGGTGGTTGCTGAGGTGGACTCTGGTGGATCTAGGCATCCTCACCGTAGGTAGTTTTCTGGTGAGGTGCAGTGTTGAGGGTCCAGAGGCCCCTCATTGAAGGAAGGGTACTGTCACGATCCATTTTTTGATCTGTCAGATTCTGGATTCTCTTTTGTAAACTTTTTCCTTTTCAGGCCATTGGGGGTTAATGTCAGTTCTTGCCCCCGGTGGCCGCTGGGCCAACTGCAGTTGGTCGGCTGCTGGGTCCCCCCCCCGTGACTGCCGCTGTTACTACATGTTTAGTTAGTCAGCAGATGGTGACTACTCCCACTTCCCTTTTTAAGGCCACCTGGTGCTGCAGATCACTGTAATACTGGTCATTGGCTGGACCTACCTGATGCAGAGGGGGTTCAGCTTATCTGGCGCAGTCCTGTTGCTGTTGGATGCTGATCGGGTGCCTTTTTCTGCTGCTTGGAGCATTGGCAGCAGATAAAGCTAAGTTTTGGTTTTTAGTTGCTTTAACCCCATGGTGTCTGTTTTATCTTTCATTTCTTGTTTTTGGTGCAGTTCACTTTATTCCCTGTCTCACCTCCTGAGGAGGGGGTTGGGAGTTTAGCTCAGGGCTAAACAGGAGAAAGGGACAGGTCGGGGACTTGGGCATCACTACCATCAAGTGTACCCCCAAGTTAAGGAAAGTCAGGGCACCTCCTTAGCCTGAGGGGCAGTTCAGGGGCCCAGGTTCCACGTCTCCTGTTATCCCCCTACTGCCCTGTGACTGTATGGTACAGTATGCCTATTTATACATGCAAAGTAGTTCTCTCCCCAATAGCGAACTAACTCGGTAGTGCCACCTAAAGGGATTACTAAAGCCACTTGAGAAAGGTTGAAGTTTGAGGTTCTCCACTTCTTATAAATTGAGGACCAATCTTTAGATTGAAGTATCCTATATGTGTTCCTCTGTAATAATCAGAACTCAAACACATGCATATATAAACAATTGAGGCCCCCAACTGTGCAATAAAAATAAAAATTAAAAGTTAATAATTAAAATCAATGTAATGAATGTCATCCGCTCAATGCCGACTTTTATTTCCCATTGACTTGCATTGGGGTCGGGTTTCGGACGAAACTCTGACTTTTTTTGCCCTAGTTGGACCAGTTTCATCTGAAACAAATTTTGTTTTATGAAACCCGATCCAATCAAAGTCGCTCAACTCTAATTATAATCAGGCATACCCAAAAATAAAATAGAATGTGTCACCACATTGGCCTCCACTTCAGACCTCGACATGCGTTTCGACCCTACTTATCTTCAAGATAGGTTATCACTTTCAGATCGCTTGCGGTCAGATCTAGTGGCAGCCAGATGTAAGTGGTGCATAGGTCCAGAGCCGCACAGCTCCGTACTCTCTTCATTGACTGTTCTTGCATACTGCAGCCAGCGTCGGACTGGCCCACCGGAGAACCGGAGGAATCTCCGGTGGGCCCTGGCATCCTGTGGGCCCTGGCACATGCTGGCATACAGTGTCAGCTGCCTAGGGCCCCCGCTGCTCCAGGGGCCCCCAGCCAGTGGTGTGTCTCACACCATGCAGCTGCTATGGGGGCCCTGTGCCAGCGGAGCAGCAGCGGGTGACAGGAGGCAGGAGCCCCTGTCCCCGCTGCTAAAGAGAAATGAATATTCACTGCTTCCCACGCCCACATGGGCGTGAGAAGCAGTGAATATCATTTCATGGTCTCCACTCCCCCAAGGGCCCCATCCCCCCAGCCCAGTAAGCCACTATGCGGCCCTAAATCAGGGCTGGCGCCGCTGTGTCTGGCAGACGTGCCGCGGGCACCAGAACGGGCACATTGATGACAGCCATGTGGGCAGCACCCAGAGCAGTGAGCGGCGGGAGGAGCGGCAGTCACCAGTGACACCGCACGGTGTTGATGGAGCCAGGACCGGCGATGCTATCCAGACAGTCTGGGCAGTAGCGCGGCAGAGGCGGCCGGGAACAGTGCACCAGGGCCGTGCCAGCAGCACCTGCAGGTGAGACCGGGCCCACGGCGTGGATGGAGAGGAGAACGGCGCAGAGTTGGTCAGGTCACGTGATCCTTGCATAGGACTGCAGGCAGACTCGCTGCATGCTCTCTGGAGCTCGTCCATATGGATGTAGCAGAGCTGAGCCGCTCAGGTGAGGAGAGGCAGGGGTCTGTGCTTCATGACAGTATCACAATGTGGTATCCATAGTTTTACATAGGACTGCATGATCTTATCATAATGGGGAATCCATGGTTTTACATAGGACAGCAGCAAAACCTGTTCTGTTTTCTTAGCGTTGGTGAATAGCTATTCTGCACAATTGTAGCAGAGCTGAGTTTGTCTGCTGTGCAAGGGGAAGTCCGTCACTTAGCAAGGGTCCTGGTCAAAGTGTGGTTTTACATAGGACTTCAGAACAAAACTACCTTATACTGATGTAGCAGAGCTGAAGCTGTCAGGTGTGTGAGGTTTGTCACTTGGTCCTGACACACACTGAAGCTGGAATCAGTGTGGGAGCGAGGAGGAGAGGTGAGTATTGTGGTTTGTTTTTTTATATCTCTATCTCTCTCTCTATCTATCCATCTATTCATAGATCTATTTATCCCATATCTATCTATTTATCTATCTATCTATCTATCTATCTATTATCGATCTTCTATCTATCTATCTATCTATATAACTATCTATCCATAGATCTATCTATTTATCCCATATCTATCTATATAGCATTATACCCTATGAGGGGGCAGCATTATACCCTAAGAGGGGGCAGCATTATACCCTAAGAGGGGGCAGCATTATACCCTATGAGGGGGCAGCGTTATACCCTATGAGGGGGCAGCGTTATACCCTATAAGGGGGCAGCATTATACCCTATGAGGGGGCAGCGCTATACCCTATGAGGGGGCAGCATTATACCCTAAGAGGGGGCAGCATTATACCCTATGAGGGGGCAGCATTATACCCGATGAGGGGGCAGCATTATACCCTATGAGGGGGCAGCATTATACCCTATGAGGGGGCAGCATTATACCCTAAGAGGGGGCAGCATTATACCCTATGAGGGGGCAGCGTTATACCCTATGAGGGGGCAGCGTTATACCCTATGAGGGGGCAGCATTATACCCTATGAGGGGGCAGCGCTATACCCTATGAGGGGGCAGCATTATACCCTATGAGGGGGCAGCATTATACCCTAAGAGGGGGCAGCGTTATACCCTATGAGGGGGCAGCGTTATACCATATGAGGGGGCAGCGTTATACCCTATGAGGGGGCAGCATTATTCCCTATGAGGAGGGCAGCATTATACCCTATGAGGAGGGCAGCATTTTATTCTATGGAGGGTTACATTATATTCTATGAGGAGGCTGCATTATACCTTATGAGGGGGTTGCATTATATTTTGTGGGGTGCTGCTTTATATTCTATGAGAGGGGACTGCATTATATTTTATGAGGGGAGATACATTATTTTATGAGGTGGACGGGACTGCATTATATGCCGTGAGGGGGGCTACATTATATTCAATGAGGAGGCTGCATTATACTATATGAGGGGGCTGCTTTATATTCTATGAGGGGGGCTGCATTATATTCTATGAGGGAGGCTACTCCAACCTCTGCTACATAGGAGTACTACATGTACTACCTTACATTATACCCGGATATTAGCGTGTTTTACCGCACAATTGGTGGTCTTGTATTTATTTCTATGTAGCTACATAGTGGGCCCCGAGAATGATTTTCTCTGGTGGGCCCAAGGTGTTCCAGTCCGACACTGACTGCAGCTCAGCTCCCATTGAAGTGAAAAGAAGCTGAACTGCAGTACCTGAGAACAGAGCCTGTTTGGAGCTGGCAATGGACTTTTTCCAGCATGGAGAACTGGTACATCCATCTTATTGTTGTGTTTTATTAGAGATTGCTGTCAGTTTAAGGTGCACAAATCTCTCCTAGAGAGAGTGCAGCCTCACAAATCCAAGTTTCCATTCAGTGTCAGTAAGCAGAGGAAGTCCTGCAGGCTGGATCTCATGTATACTTAATGCCTACATTTCTGTCCTGCATCTAGTGGGCACATGTGTGTCTTTGTTACTCTCTGCAGGGGGCATCCCTTACATACAACCCTGCAGACAGGCTGGAGACTGGGCTACTGAAACATTCTTCAGCAAATGTTTAAGGATGAGAGTGTGAAAAGTTGTGCCCATCCAGGGGGGATGATCCCAGGAGCGGGAGAACAAGAAGCCACATGTTTAGTGAGGGAGTTGGTGCAGTGACGTTGAGGGGCAAGAATCTGCTGCTGAGGTTCTGATGAACATGTATAGATGTCCTATAGATATTGGTTACAAGTTGGGCTGGATACACGTGCTATGGTCAAGGGATCCTTTGTCTGGATTTGAGGAACTATCCTAAGGACTGTTGTTGCCTTCTGGAGCTGGATACATGTGCTATGGTTGTGGGATCTGTCATGTGGATTTGAGGAACTATCTTAAGACTGTTGTTGCCGGCTGGTGCTGGATACACATGCTATGGTTGTGGGATCTGTCATCTGGATTTGAGGAACTATCCTAAGGACTGTTGTTGCCAGCTGGAGCTCGAATGTGGAATCCGTCCTCTGAAGGTGCATGGACTGTGACTACCGACTATACTAGCGGGAGATACAAAAGCTGTGGGCCAATCAAAAGTTGGGAGAAAGTTGGTATCACCTGGTATGGTGGCAGTGGAAATACTGGTCGCGTGTTGGGATCTTGTGGACTGGGGGCATCATTGTATCATCTAGGTTATTACAAACCACAACCTCAGATCTTCACAGAGCTGTTTACATCTAGCACCTCCGGAGCTGATAACAGCCGATCAGTGAAGGTGCCAGGTGTACAACTTTCACCAGTCCAATATTAAAGATCTTTATAATTCTGGACAAGCCCTTAAAGGTGCTCCTCCCCTATCCTTACGACAAACCGCTATCCCATTATTATAAGACATTCAGCTTCATGGAAACCAATCAGATCTTTTATTCATTCACTGATGAATGAATAGCCCTTGTGTTTTAACGCGTTTCCCAAGTACGGGGCAGGAAGTGTTGTCATGAGCCCCCTAGGTTGCGTTCCTTCCTCAGGAGCTTTAAAGTATGAAAACACAATATTGTAATTGGATATTTATTTTTATATATATAAATTTATGTTATGCATTTTATATTTATTTCTTCACTCTTTGTTGTTATTCTCTGTTTATTGTTCCGATATCACTGTCTGTTTAGCTTTCGAGCCCTCGCCTTCGGGGGTCCATCCATTCAGATAAACATAATAATAAACTATGTAATACTATATTACAAAACGACAAGAAAATCTCTAGCAAATTCCTGGAGTCACATACAATAATGCCAAAATGGTACCGAACTAGTCATGTAGAATTCTTACTCAATCTTTCTCTATGAGACAGACACATGCAGTGAACAGCAACAGTGCCCCCATAACAATGGCAGCAATAACCCCCTATAGCATTTACTTAACAAGTAACCTCATAATAGTACCAGCCACAGTGACCACATAAAAGTGGTGGTAGCTGCAACCTTTACTCTATCATACCCCCATAACAATACCAACCACTTCGTTCTGCAAGCCACAATGCCTAAGAACGAGCAGTAGTAGCCACATTAACAATGTCAGTGCCACATAAAAATGTCAGTAACAGTGCCTCCATAACATCCTCTACACGTTAGTGTCCCCATAACAATGCACAAGAAATTACAGGAAAACCAAGAAATGAGCCGGACTATAAGCTGGTATACGGGCAAAGTATAAGAGCACAGACTCATAACAATACCAGCCATAATGTCCCAATAACACTACCAGCCAGAGATACGCATTAATAAAGTCAGCCGTAACCCCATTACATTACCAGTCACAGTGCCTCCATAACAGTGCCACGCACAGCAGTATAACGGAACATTTCTTTATGTATTTACAGCCTAGAAAGTTTCAAAAAGTCATTTCTAGTCCGCGATGCGCGTTCTGCTAATAAGTCCTCGACAGGGACACAACTTCCTGCAGTTCAGGCTAAAATGTGTCCCCTTGGTGCTAGGGAGAAAAGTCCAAAAATCAACCAACCCCCAAGGAAGCATTGACCTTGTATAACTTCCCATCCTGACATTTCCAGGAAATCTTTAACAGAGCTGCCTCTTAAGGGGTCCGGAGACAAGGACATGATGTATTGCCAGGGGGTCAGATGGAAATCTCCAGTAAAAGATATTATACTTAGCAGAAGCAGCCTGGTCATGGCCCAGTGGGGAGTCAGTGCTGAGAACTAAGGGAGAAGATGTCATCTGGTCACCGTATAGCGGTATTATTGTGGCGCATTGTATGGCGTGATTTTTGCACTGTGTTGCAAGTATACCTTAACATTGTGCAGCTTATTATTGGAGCAGTATGACTGCATGACCAATATGTGGCAATCTTATCAACAGGCAATTATAGTATGGACATATGTACAATGTATGAAAGTGCGGCCTTACGGGAGTAATAAGAGGGGCACAATTCAACAAACGCCAGAGCTGTTTACAGGCAAAGCTTCCTGTAAAGACCCCTGACTCTAGTCAAGTTATTAAAGATGTATAGAGCTAGCTAGATAGAAACATAGATAATTGATAGATAATAGATAGATAGATAGATAGATAGATAATAGATAGACAGATAATAAATGGATAGATAATAGATAGATAGATAGATAGATAGATAGATAGATAATAGGTAGACAGATAATAGATATATAATGGATAGATAATAGATAGATAGATAGATAGATAGATTGATAATAGACAGATAATGGATAGATAGATAATAGATAGATAATAGATGATAGATAGATAGATAGATAATAGACAGATAATAGATAGATAATAGATAGATAATAGAAAGATAGATAGTTAGATAATAGATAGATGGATAGATATATAATAGATAAATAATAGATAGATAGATAGATAGATAGATAGATAGATAATAGACAGACAATAGATAGATAGATAGATAGATAGATAATAAATAGATAATAGATAGATAGATAATAGACAGACAATAGATAGATAGGTAATAGATAGATAATGGATAGATAGATAATAGATAATAGAAAGATAGATAGATAATAGATAGATAATAGGTAGATAGATAATAGATAGATAGATAGATACTAGATAGATAGATAGACAGATATATAATAGACAGATAATAGATAGATGGATAGGTAGATAGATAATAGATAGATAGATAATAGATAGATAGATAGATAGATAGATAGATAGATAATAGATAAATAATAGATGGATAATAGATGGATAATAGATAGATAATAGATAGATAAATAGATAGATGGATAGATAGATGGATAGATAGATAATAGATAAATAATAGATAATAGATAGATAGATGATAGATAATAGATGCAGTAGATAATTGATGTAAATATAGAGCTATATACACGCTTCTTTCGTTCTCTCTTTCATCTTTCTATTAGATATAAGAAGATAAATAGATAAGAAGATAATCATTAAATAACGCATAGCTGTCCGTTAATGATGCTGTTGGATACATGTATAGATACGTGTAGGGTCCGTGCACACGATCAGTAAACGCTGCAGGTTGGACGCTCCGTCCTTCTGCAGTATCCAGATAGTATTGGATTTCTAGATATCCCACTATGTGCGCTCGCTCGTGCATTCTCACCCGTACAATGTATGGGGCGCCGTGATTCCGCACGGTTCAGTGATCACATGCGGATTCACCTGCGATCCGGCAGCGGACATGTGCTGCGTCCAAAGCGCTGCCAAATACCGTGTGCACCCGGCCTAGGTGATCAGTGTATTGTTGTTGGGATCTGACTGCTGGGATCCCCATGGATCCTGAGATCTCCAATCACTGCTGTCAGACTGATGGAGATCCCCTGGTCGGACATGTGCAGCACAGAGAAACGGAAAAATCCATTCTCCGGCAGTCGGACCCCCGTGATCACGCACGAAAACACCAGCACCACCGATCTCTGGTTCTCATTGACAGGCGGATGTTGATGGTTTGTTTTCCTGGGGGGGGGCATCGTGCTCTCCCCTGTGATGGGGTCTTTTCTTGTTTCCCTCCTTAGATGCTGCTGTCACTGAGATTATTAGATCTGGTGATCTGGAACATATGTGTTTACTGTATGGCGGCCGTGTTGGTGGTCGATAAATTGTTCAGTGACTGTCGGCCTCACGCGGTATTTATTGCACATTTATAATTTGCATTTGTCTTTTTTTTTCCCTCAATCTTTATATTTCAGTGCTCGGGGGGATTATCATACTACTAAGCTACAGCGAACATGAGCCATTAAATGGCCGCACAACCTTGCAGCGCCGTGCTAGACGTGTTTTAAAGTAGATATGTCCTTTGTCACTGAACCGTCCTAAAAATAAAGCAGAGCTGTGACTGTCATACAAACCATGGCAGAATTAGCATACTGATAAGGTAGGGTTACCCTGCGATATAGCAGAGCTGGGTTTGTCTTAGAGTCCGAGTCAGAACTACTCAGCAGTATAGCGGAGCAGCCCAGCAATATCAGAGAGCTGAGTTTCTCAGGAGGTTCATATAGAGCTGGCACAGGGAAGCGGCATACGGGAGCTGCAAGAATACCCACTACCTGAATACTCAGGCAGCATCCTGCCACATGAGCCATCCTGTAAGACCATCAGAAGGAGGAGGACTGAGTAATAACTGGATAGAAATATATAGAGAGATAATGTAACAATACAAATATTGCTACTTTTTATATCTATATCTATCTTTCTATTATCTTTCTATTATCAATCTATCTACAGTTGAGCTCAAAAGTTTACATACTCCTGCAGAATTTTTGCTTTCTTGGCCTTTTTTTTTTAGATAATATGAATGATAACACCAAAACTTTTTGTCCGCTCATGGTTAGTGGTTGGGTGAAGCCATTTATTGTCAAACTACTGTGTTTTCCTTTTTTAAATCATAATGACAACCCAAAACATCCAAATGACCCTGATCAAAAGTTTACATACCCTGGTGATTTTTTGGGGCCTGATAACATGCACAGAAGTTGACACAAATGAGTCTGAATGGCTACTAAAAGTAACATCCTCCCCTGTGACCTGTTTGCTTGTAATCAGTGTGTGTGCATAAAAGCTGAGTACATTTCTGGGATCCAGACAGACTCTTGCATCTTTCATCCAGCCACTGACGTTTCTGGATTGTGAGTCATGGGGAAAGCAAAAGAATTGTCAATGGATCTACAGGAAAAAATAGTTGAACTGTATAAAACAGGAACGGGATACAAAAAGATATCCAAGGAATTGATAATGCCAGTCAGCAGCGTTCACACCGAGATTAACAAATGGAAAATCAGGGGCTCTGTAAAAACAAAACCACGGTCAGGTAGACCAACAAAAACGTTGTCCACATCTGCCAGGAAAATTGTTCGGGATGCAAAGAAAAACCCACAAATGACAGCAGCTGAAAACTGAGTCTCTGAAAACTAGCGGTGTGGCTGTTTCAAGATGAACAATAAGGAGGCACTTTGAAGAAAAATGGTCTGCATGGTCGAGTCACCGGAAGAAAGCAATTACTGCACAAATGCCACAAAGTATATTGCCTACAATACACAAAACAGCACAGAGACGAGCCTCAAAACTTCTGGAACAAGGTAATTTGGAGTGATGAGACCAAAATTCAACTGCCACAACAATAAACGTTACATTTGGAGATAGGTCAACAAGGCCTATGAGGAAAGGAGCACCAGTCCTACTGTAAAGCATGGAGGTGGATCACTGATGTTTTTGGGGATGTCTAAACTACAAAGGCACAGGAAACTTGGTCAAAGTTGAAGGAAAGATGAATGAAGCACGCTATCAGCAAATACTGGAAGCAAATTTGCAATCATCAACCTGGAAGCTGCGCATGGGACGTACTTGGACGTTCCAACATGACAACTATACAAAACACAAGGCCAAGACGATCTGTTATTGGCTACAGCAGAACAAAGTGAAGGTTCAGGAGTGGCCATCTCAGTCTCCTGACCTCAATATCATTGAGTCACTCTGGGGAGATCTCAAGCGCGCAGTTCATACTAGACAGCCCAGGAATTTACAAGAACTGGAGGATTTTTGCCAAGAAGAGTGGGCAGCTTTACCATCTGAGAAAATAAAGAACCTCATCCACATCTACCACAAAAGACTTCAAGCTGTCATTGATGTTAGAGGGGGCAATACATGGTATTAAGAAATGCGGTATGTGAACTTTTGATCAGGGTCATTTGGATGTTTTGGGTTGTCATTATTATTTAAAAAGAGAAAACACAGTAGTTTGACAATAAATGGCTTCACCCAACTACTAACCATGAGTGGAGAAAAAGTTTTGTAGTTATCACTCATATTCTCTGAATTATCTATCTATCTATCTATCTATCTATCTATCTATCTATCTATCTATCTATCTATCTAATTAAAACAGAGAATTCCTTTCCATTTCTTCGAGCGCTTGTGAAAGTCCTCTGCTTACAAGGTCAGATCCATCTTTCACGGTGATGATGACAATAAAGCGATGACATTTTTTAAATTGCACAGAGGAGATGTCAGAATTTCATTATTGAGGTCAAACATTGTCTTCGACATCTCCATAGAGCTCAGCGTGTGACGATCAGTCGCCTGTAAGGATACGGCAGTCGCTCAGCGCTGTACCACGGGCAAAATTTTTGTAAAAAAATTAGGCACAGCATCGTAAAACCGTACACATTTTTTTTTTTAACCCAATCAATCCCAGAAAAGATGCAAAGACTCATAAAGGAGCGGAATGTTCTGAAATTGGACGATTCTCTGTTTATTTTTTAGAGGCCGTGGTTCATTTCACATCACACATTAATGAGGTCTAATGATTAGCCCCGGTTTTCTTTGCAGCTTTATAGGTTAGGATTGGCACGGTATGGCGGTTTTTTTTTTTTTTTCTTTTAGCTATTGAAGACAGATGAGCGAATAGTTTACAGCGATTAAATAGTTAAGCTCTGAATGTATCACTGACCTCCAATTCTCCTTTGAAAAATAAAAATGATTCCCCTCCAAAGAATCGACAAGTTCTTAATATGCCACAGATACATAGAACGGTAATAAAACACGCACATGTTCGGCTGAAATGAAGTCATTCTCTGCGGTGTGCGATTTGGAAGGTTATGCTGAACCCGGCACTGAGCTTATAAATGACGGGGAACATATAGCCGCCGTGGAATGTAATCCACCACAAGTGCATCCTCCAGAATCCGCATATAATAGCGGCGTATTATAGATGCCGCCATATCGATTATTCACCTTCGTCATATCGATGCCGCCTGATATCTATATACAGTAGATAACACAGGATCCGCTATTCACATTAGGTGACATTACAGCTCACCTCCTCCCCCTCCTGTACAATGACTGATAACACCTCTATATACAGTAGATAACACAGGATCCACCATTCACAATAGGTGATGTCACAGCTCACCTTCTCCCCATCCTGTGCAATGACTGATATCACCTCTATATACAGTAGATAACACAGGATCCACCATTCACAATAGGTGATATCACAGCTCACCTCCTCCACCTGTACAATGAATGATAACACCTCTGTATACAGTAGGTAACACAGGATTCACCATACACAATAGATGATATCACAGCTCACCTCCTCCTCCTGTACAATGACTGATATCACCTCTATATACAGTAGATAACACAGGATCCACTATTCACAATAGGTGATGTCACAGCTCACCTCCTCTCCAATGACTGATAACACCTCTTTATACAGTAGATAACACAGGATCCACCATTCACAATAGGTGATGTCACAGCTCACCTCCTCTCCAATGACTGATAACACCTCTATATACAGTAGATAACACAGGATCCACCATTCACAATAGGTGATGTCACAGCTCACCTCCTCCTCTCCAATGACTGATAACACCTCTATATACAGTAGATAACACAGGATCCACCATTCACAATAGGTGATTGTCACAGCTCACCTCCTCCTCTCCAATGACTGATAGCACCTCTATATACAGCAGATAACACAGGATCCACCATTCACAATAGGTGATGTCACAGCTCACCTCCTCCTCTCCAATGACTGATAACACCTCTATATACAGTAGATAACACAGGATCCACCATTCACAATAGGTGATGTCGCAACTCACCTCCTCCTGTAAAATGACTGATAACACCTCTATATACAGTAGATAACACAGCTTCCATCATTCACAATAGGTGATGTCACAGCTCACCTCCTCCTCCTCCTGTATAATGACTGATAACATCTCTATATACAGTAGATAACACAGCTTCCATCATTCACAATAGGTGATTTCACAGCTCACCTCCTCCTCCTCCTGTACAATGACTGATAACACCTCTATTTACAGTAGATAACACAGGATCCACCATTCACAATAGATGATATCACAGCTCACCTCCTCCTCCTGAACAATGACTGATATCACCTCTATATACAGTAGATAACACAGGATCCACTATTCACAATAGGAGATGTCACAGCTCACCTCCTCCCCCTCCGGTACAATGACTGAGGGAGACGTTTCTGGTGGTGATGCCATGGAAGAACATAACATTTGGCTTTTCCTAGCCCGGAATGGCTGATAACAGATTGCAGTCGCCTGCTCTGTAAATAGACAGAAGACCCTCGGGTTCAGATTTTATAAGATGTTCATTCCAAGCACGAGATGCTTTTTGTTTCTGCGTCCGGTGCCTCGTAATGGGCGACAAGCGTATACACTCCACATCCTTATCGCCTCCCGCCCACATTAAGTTTCACGGTCAGACAAGACTTAACCTAACAAGGTAAAAAATAGATAAATAGAACGGAATTGTTAAAAAAAATACTTTAAACCAAGGCTGAAACACGATATGCACGAGCGATATAAATCCTCTGCCAACTGGCTTTGGGGCATAAAAAAAAAAAAGATATAGAAGAAACATGACAGTGTAGTAGAGCGAACTCGTTTCCACTATTGTTAGCAAAAAATATTATAATTAAAGGGGTTGGACGGGATGGAAAAAATAATTCCACTTCCAAAAACAGCGCCATGCTGGTCGCCAGGTCATGTGTGGTATTGCATCGTTCCCTTTAATTGAGCTGATCTGCAAGACCAGAGACAACCTGCAAACAGGTGATAAATCCACCTAGTAACAAGACCTGAAGTCCATCTATGGGAGTAAATGGTGGTCTTCACTTCCAAGGAAACACCGGTGTAGACAGACAACCACCACCCTAGGAGGATGGAGTTACTTAGGTACTTCTGTACATCTGTATTTAAAATATTCATGTTTTAAAGCAAAGATGTGTCTACCCTTGCTTTTTCCCTGAATTTTATTAAAGGGAATCTGCATCATGATGTAGGGATCGAGAGCCTGATTCCAGCGATGTATCACTTGGGTTACTGGGTGCAACAGTTATGATGGAATCACAGTTTTCTCTGCTGTAGAGCTCGGAATGTTGAGCTGTGTATAACCCCGCCCACACCACTGATTGGCAGAAAGCTGCCAATCAGTGCTGGGGGGTGTGATTGGACTAGGAGACACAAGACACCTAGTCCTTTAGTGATAATCTCCTGCTGATAAAACTCTGATTTTATTGAAACAGCAAACAAAACACAATCTAGTAAGTGATAAATCGCTGGAATCAGGGTCTCTGCCCCAACATCATGCTGCTCTCGGATTACATACGGCAATAACTTGCTGATGGAACCATCGTTTAGAGCTCCGATTTCTTTTAATGCAAATTCAAAGCATTATCAAAACATAAAGACACCTATAGTATAAATGTCTCCTAACAGCATACCGTGACTCTTGAGGAGCGACTACAATAGGGGTCAGTGAGAACATGCTGGAATTTGGGGGCCACAGCTTATGGACCACCTAACTAGAGTATTTTTTTTGCGGTATCCATTACTTTCATTAGTTCTACCTACAAAAATGTTAGAAAATTTTTTGCCTGCTTATCTGTTTTTCAGAAAAAGGAAAAGCTGACATGGAGGGATCGGATTCCCGCATACTTAGTCAATTTTGCAGCAATTTTATTTATGGTGAGTGACATTGCGCTTGATTTTGACTCTATGTTACCCCCAAGTAGTCGTTATTTAGTATATGAGCATTCACTAAAACTATTGTGCTATCAGGTCCTCCTAAGGCGTGTTCCCCCTTAAAAAATAAATTTTTACGTGATAGACGTGTATAATCTTCAAAATTGTCCCTTCACAATTGTTTTTTCTTTATCTTCTGCCGATCCTGATTTAGAGCTTGTCTTATACTTCAGAGCTGCATTAATAATTCAGCCGGTTGTCGTTGGAAACAGTCAACAAAGTTTGCAGTCAGACACGCCCCTAACAGTTTATCCAAGCCCCTGTATTTTAGGAGGTTGTCTCTTTTTGAAGACTGCAGTTCCCAGAATGTGGCCAGCAGAATTGTGAGCGCAGCTCCGAAGTATGATACAGATTGTGCTTCAAGGTTCAGTGCACTATAAGCTGTGTAATTAGTGATGCGCAAGCGTGCTCGGGTAAGCAACCCTGCCCAGGCTCGGACTGGCCCACAGGCAGATAGGAGAATTCTCCGGTGGGCCCTCATGCAAGAACAGGCCACCACCCTCTTATATGAGCAGTAGGTGGAGCAATACACTTGAATCACTATGTATAGACATTGGCAGCATCTTTTGCATTTAACCTTCTACCCAGTGGGGCCCTGGAGTTGGTCCCTGGTGGGCCCTTGGCATCCCAGTCTGACACTGACCCTGCCTATCTTGTCTCCAACGGTAGGATCAAATTCACATTCGGTCATCCATGTCCTACTGTCGTTCTTGTCCTCCGTAGATTGCGCTCACATTTTCAGCCGTCTTTGGGGTCATCATCTATCGGATCACCGTCGCCGCAGCCTTGGCGGTTAGTACAAACGAAAGCATCAGAGCGAATGTCCGCGTGACCGTGACGGCCACTGCTGTCATCATCAACCTGGTGGTGATTCTCATCCTGGACGAAATCTACGGCTCTGTTGCAAAATGGCTCACGGAAATAGGTAAGAGGGATGTCCATGGTCTTCATGTCACGTGTTCTCCTACAAGGACGGACCAGGGACTCGTGATCTCAGCCTAGAGAACTCGTCCGTTGCAATAGGACATGACGTCTGTCCCCGTATGTCTTCAATATAATAAATATTACAATATTATATAACTGGACCTACTTAAAGGGGTTGTCCGGGACTTTAATATTGATGGCCAATCATTAAAATAGGTCATAAATCCCTGATCGGTGGAGGTGCGACACCCGGCACCCCTACCCATCAGCTTTTCGCAGTGTCTATGGAGAGAGCAGAACATGGGCGGCCATCAGAGATAGTGGGCAAGGGACCTGCATCTAGCAGGCTTTTTATCATATCCCTTAAATGAAATCTGTCAGCAGGATTTTGCTATGTAATTAGAAAGCAGCATGATGTAGGGGCTGAGACTCTGATTCCAGCAATATATCATTTACTGCTCTGTATGCTGTAATTTTGGTAAAATCACAGTTTTATTCTGCTGCAGATCTAGCAGAGCTCGGAATCCTGAGCCCTGTATAACCCCACCCACACCACTGATTGGCTGCTTTCTGTATACACTGCATATTGACAGAGAGCTGCCAATCAGTGCTGGGGGGCGTGGTTGGACTAGGAGACACGAGAGACCTAGTCATTTAGCAATCTTCTGATGATAAACCACTGATTTTATCCAATCAGTAACACACAGCCCGGTAAGTGACACATCGCTGGTATCAGAGTCTCAGGCCATATATTGTGCTGCTCTCGGATTCTCTTTAAATGAGCACACATCAAGACTAAAGCATCTGAAAGTAGTGAATATCACGCGCCATGTTCATTCCAAAATGTGGCACCCTGGAGATTTATTTGTCTACTCTGTTGGGATATGGTAGGGAGTGGACAAAGTGCACGCCCCCAGAGAAGACTGTAAGAAAGCACCCAGTTGGACTGCAAGGTAGAAATTTCACATAATGCACCGCAAAATAAACAAATGTGAATATTTCTGTAATGGAGTGACGCAGCGCAAAACGGAAAAGAGCAGCAGAATCAGGGGAGATCAGAGATTTTTTACAAGCTGTTTAACCCAATTTTTTCTAGCAAGTGATAGACAATTAATATTAAAGAGGACCTATCATTAGGATGTGAAATCAATATTTTTTTGACGGTTGCCTATTGCTGGTCAACCAAAGGTGCCTTCATTCAGCTAATCAGGAGAATGTGTTATCGGTATCTGAATGGAAATATGTCATACAGTATGGGAATCCATGATAATTGGTAATGGATGCTCACTGCTCAAATGTAATGATGATTGGTGATGGATTGTCACCAAATTATCTCATCATGTTTCTCTAGGTAGACCTCTTGGACTCTTCTGTGTGACTTTCTTAGTAGATCTTAGAGCATACGATCATATGGTATCTTGCAGAGACCTCATGTTATCACCTGAGAACACTTAGACCACCTGATCAGATGAGGCTTTTGAAGGACATCATTTTATCATCTGAGAATGCTAGGAAAATAATGTTCCATGTGAAACCCATAATGATGATCTGTAATGGAAATGGACCCTCACCAAATCAACTTGATTCCACTTCGCAACTGGTGTCCTTCTCGTAGATTTTTGATCCATCTTTGACCAGCTGATGGTATGGGATTGTCTTCAGACCTCATGCAGATCTCTTACACTCCTTCATGTGGATTTTTAATCCCTCTCATCATATGTGATCCTGGTTTTTAGGGTTGGGACTAGAAAATGTAGATAAATGCTCTGGCCCATTGGGCTTGGGTGGCATATGATAATCTTGGGGAACATGCTCCATGTTTTTGAAGCTGAGGATGGACTAGACAGGAGATCTACCATGACTCCATCAGTTAAAGACTTGGAGTGAGACCTCTTTTTCTAAATCAGGACATCCTGATGGGACACATGAAAAGGAGAGGTTGAAACCAAGAACCTCTTAAAAAAAAATATGTTTTTAAGGACATTACAAAAATATGTCGTCACATGTAAAGTCAGGATTTCTCTATAACGAACCAATTAAAGTAATTAAAAATTTCAAAAAGTTAAAAGTTTAGCGCGTTAATTAGTCAGGCCTCTGGCTAAAGTATTTATTAGAAATAGATATACCCAGAACTCACAAAGGGGATTGAATATTTTGACCTTTGAGTCTTTGTTCTCATTTTTTTTTCCCTATAGCAAACTTGAATGTAACACGTGTGCCCTTTTTATTAATGCAACATTGCTGGCGGTATCTTTTTTTTCTCTAAAGGCGTCCCATGTTCCTTTGCCATTGTCAACAGATTTGTCAAGTAGATGATATAAGAAATGTTAGGAGACCAAGATGGAAACAAGGGTCACAAAAAAGAGATTGTATCTCATCGTAAAAGCAAAGGGTAACCAATTGAGCCATTGTGTCGCTATACTACACCTCTATGACTGCAGGCACACAGAATTTTTTTTTTGAGCTTTCTGTTGGATTCATAGAGGATCCGACAGAAAAAAAGCATGTGGCATGCTCTTCATCAGATATTGTATTATGAAGGTATTCATTTCAAGAACCATTGCTTCCAAAAAATAGATACTTCAACAATGTAGTGCCATGTAGCGGCACACATAGTGCCTATATCTCTATAGTATAAAGTTGTTTTATAGCCTCTCTGAAGATGGCTCTGGCATACTGTATGTCTTAGCAGAAAAATGGGCACGGCCATGGAACTCACATTTGTGACCCCATATGCATGAACACTATACTAGAAATCAAAGTTCGGTAAATGACCGAGTTCACTCAAGGCTCTTTCACACATCAGTATTTCCGATAGCAGCACGGGCAGAAAAAATGTCCCTCACACGTGTAGACTGATGACACACAGGTGATATCCCTGTGTCATTAGTGTGACACATACGGGCACCTGGGAAGCAGTTCATGCTCTTCCCCGGCGTTGGGTGCTGAAGTGAAGACAGCTCATATCACTGTCCTCTGCTCGCACTGTGATCAGCGCTAGAAGGGGACAATGTTGAGAGTTATATTCAACTCTTAACAGCGAGAGCAGGCGACGGCTGATAGGAGTATTCATCAGCTGCCGCGTGCGCTATAAATAAATGCATTTTTTTTTTTAATACGATCTGGGGTTCCCCTGTATTTTTGATAGCCAGCCAGGCCAAACTGACTGCTGTGGGCTGCATCCCTCAGCCATCAGCTTCAGCAAGGCTGTTTATCAAGAATAGAGAGGTCCCCACGCTGTATATTTTAATTCTGGCAGCTTTAGCTTGTCTGGTTGTCAAAAACTGGGGGACCCCACACCCTTTTTTAAATTATTTATTTAAATAATTAAAAAAACAGCATGGAGACCCTCTATTCTTGATAACCAGCCTAGCTAGCGCTATCAGCTGAGGGCTGCAGTCCACAGTTGTCAGTTTTGCCTGACTGGTTAAAAACAGGGTAACTCATGCCCATTATTTATGGCGCAATTAATGGGTCATTTTTCCTGGTGTCTGCCCCTAATTTTAACTGTTTTCGTTTTGCTTTCCTTTAAAGTCAATGGGGTTTGGGTATATTCATCGAACCGATAGATGAACATCTTCAGCAAACATCGGGACATTCTCCAATCTGAATGAAATCAAACCTTGATAGTTTTGCTCATCTCTAGTAAGGACCCCATTGGGGACCAGGAACTTCAAGTTATGTCTTCGCTGCAGGTTAATTTTTACATTGTTGATAAAGAGCAAAAAACTAATTATGGACCACATATCCTTTCTATTATACGTCCTACATATTTTTGGCGATCTTTGACTCTTTTCATCAACCAATGCAATAATAATGTATCTTATCCAATGCAGAGGTGCCCAAAACTGAGAAAACCTTTGAGGAGCGGTTGATACTCAAGGCATTCCTTCTGAAGTTTGTGAACTCCTACGCCTCAATATTCTACGTAGCATTTTTCAAAGGAAGGTAGGCAGTGACTATGGTACTTCACGCCATGACAAAATGTCAATATTCACTAGTCTTTAGTATCATATTTTGTATAACAAAGAACTGAGTTTGAGCCTTGGGGTGGCAGAGAGGCCTTTTACAATTGTTTTAATAAAATTATAATATAGTAAAAAAAAAAAAAAGAAGAAAAAGTAAACTTTTTTGAAACTTTTTGAAACTTTTTTTAACAATTAGCATATTTAGACATTGAAAATGCAAGAAATTAAACTAGAACTACTTATATGGCTAAAAAACAAGTTTTGTGGTATAGTGATATAGTACGTGTTGAGTAAGATTCCTTGATATTTTTTCTAATTGGTCATTTTTTGCGCCCCCTAGGTTTGTCGGAAGACCTGGCAGCTATGCTTATATTTTCCATGATTACAGAGTTGAAGAGGTGAGTGAGATCATAGGAAATCAATTTAATAATGATGAAACAAGGTTTACAAACGTAAACTCTACAGACCTAGCTCCAAAAGGAAAGGTGTCATGAGAAAATGAACTCTTGTTTAAATCTTTTTTTTTGTGTTAATTTTTTTATATACATTTTGTCAATGTTATATATATATATATATATACACTCACTGGCCACTTTATTAGGTACACCATGCTAGTAAGGGGTTGGACCCCCTTTTGCCTTCAGAACTGCCTCAATTCTTCGTGGCAGAGATTCAACAAGGTGCTGGAAGCATTCCTCAGAGATTTTGGACCATATTGACATGATGGCATCACACAGTTGGCGCAGATTTGTCGGCTGCACATCCCTGATGCGAATCTCCCGTTCCACCACATCCCAAAGATGCTCTATTGGATTGAGATCTGGTGACTGAGGAGGCCATTTGAGTACAGTGAACTCATTGTCATGTTCAAGAAACCAATCTGAGATGATTCGAGCTTTATGACATGGCGCATTATCCTGCTGAAAGTAGCCATCAGATGTTGGGTACATTGTGGTCATAAAGGGATGGACATGGTCAGCAACAATACTCAGGTAGGCTGTGGCGTTGCAACGATGCTCAATTGGTACCAAGGGGCCCAAAGAGTGCCAAGAAAAAATTCCCCACACCATGACACCACCACCACCAGCCTGAACCGTTGATACAAGGCAGGATGGATCCATGCTTTCATGTTGTTTACGCCAAATTCTGACCCTACCATCCGAATGTCGCAGCAGAAATCGAGACTCATCAGACCAGGCAACGTTTTTCCAATCTTCTACTGTCCAATTTCGATGAGCTTGTGCAAATTTTAGCCTCAGTTTCCTGTTCTTAGCTGAGAGGAGTGGTACCCAGTGTGGTCTTCTGCTGCTGTAGCCCATCTGCCTCAAAGTTCGACGCACTGTGCGTTCAGAGATGCTCTTCTGCCTACCTTGGTTGTAACGGGTGGCAATTTGAGTCACTGTTGCCTTTCTATCAGCTCGAACCAGTCTGCCCATTCTCCTCTGACCTCTGGCATCAACAAGGCATTTCCGGCCACAGAACTGCCGCTCACTGGTTTTTTTTTCTTTTTCGGACCATTCTCTGTAAACCCTAGAGATGGTTGTGCGTGAAAATCCCAGTAGATCAGCAGTTTCTGAAATACTCAGACCAGCCCTTCTGGCACCAACAATCATGCCACGTTCAAAGGCACTCAAATCACCTTTCTTCCCCATACTGATGCTCGGTTTGAACTGCAGGAGATTGTCTTGACCATGTCTACATGCCTAAATGCACTGAGTTGCCGCCATGTGATTGGCTGATTAGAAATTAAGTCTTAACACACAGTTGGACAGGTGTACCTAATAAAGTGGCCAGTGAGTGTATATATATATATATATATCACAGTCTTTATTAAAAATGTTAAAAATACAAATGGGAAGTCTTGTAGTTTTCACATTGGCCACTGGGGCTATTTTCGATTATACCTTCCTGTCGTTTCAGGAAACAACACGCGTACATAGTCACAATGGTCGGATCCATTCCTGACCCCATCTTTTGCATTGAAGCATCTAATGAGTGTATGCAAGGGTCATTGTGGAAGGAGTAGGGAATCACAGATTTTGTTTGGTGGATCCTGTATTATCAGCTGTGTATAGAGGTGTTATAGGGCCTTGTAAACCAGCCTCTGCTGATAAGGGTACTGCTCTAAACTCTTTTAGAAAGAACAGGAATTATGAGTCTAAAATAGTCCCAGTGGCCAGTGTGAAAATCTTAAGAATGGTAATTTTGATTTCTAATTAACCTTTAACATTATCAAAAATATTTAAGAAAAATACATGTAACACAAAAAAAATATTTAAACAATAGGTCACTCATTTTCTGACAACATATTCCCTTAAGTCAACTTTTTTCGTTAGGGTGCGCTATCATTTCATGGTGGATGGTATCCCTTTTCCTGAACAGCATCACCCAACTCTTCATTGAGCCGCAGTTTGGATCCATTCAAGTTAAAGGAGCCTGTTATGATTAGGTCACCGAGGAGGATAGCCGGGGAATAAGCTAGGCAACCAGATAACCAGAAAGGTTGGTAACTTAGCGAATTACAGACCCCTAAAACTAACAACACAACTAGAATTAGCCGTGGGACGTACCTACAATGCCCTAGATGCCTCAGCACAGCCAAAGATTTAACTAAGCGTAAAGCAAGAAAGGGGAAAGCTAAACTGCCCAGGAGCAGAAGCCCAAAGGAATAGCTAGCCCCCAAACGTATATTGCCGGTGAGACAAGTTGAGGCACAAACACAGGCAGAAATTAGAGTGAGCAAATGATGGGGTCCACAGTCCACACTGTCTAGATAAAACAGGACAGGAAAGATACTGTCTGCAATCACGCAAAAAACCCTAAGAAAAATCCAACACGTCTGATATGCAAAAATACTGAGGCCACACGACCTCTCTCCCACTAGATCAGCATTCTGGTGTGAACTGGAAGCAAAACAATAGATACTGATATAACAGGGGATTACCAATACTGAACACACTGACATGAGCTGTGGCATATGGAACGGGGTCCAGCACAGATCCCAGCAGGGAACAATGCTGAACCCACACAGCAAAGCAGAAAGCAAAAAAAGACAAAAACTGGATCAAATGCAAAAGATTCCAGCAAACAAATAACTTATTTGAACGATGCAGGACAAAGCAGGGGGGGCAAGCGGACTTCAAAATGCACAGGAAGAAAACCAAATCAGCAGGCAACTGAGGGGAGCTTGCTCACTTAAATCTTCCCAGTCTGCAACACCTGACTTCCAATCATCCTCTTCAGGTGATTGACTTTTGTCAAACCGACCAGCTCCATTACCCGCAGCAACCACCAGAGGGTGCCCAAACTCAGAAGTCAGGTCAAAAGTGTTCACAACAGGAGCCATGTTGTAGTTTGGAGTGCTGCTGTGGAGGGAAAACTTAGAAACGACCATTGCACCTCAATTTTCAGGATCAGTTGTGAATCTATATGGGAGTTTACCACTATGGTGATGGCATAGCCTAGCGATTTATGAGAAAACCCATTTAAAGATTATTTTCTTCGTTGAATTTTTGAATTTTTTTCTTTTAATTTTTGTAACTTTTTTTTTACTTTTAAAGATGATTTCACAAATTCATTTTTTTCGACTGCATTTTATTTATTTATTTTTTGCCCCCCAAAATACCTTCTGCGGGCAGTTTCAATTTTAAGTCAGAGAGTAGATATAAAACGTACAATGGTTTTACAGTGTTTAGTGCCCAAAAACATCCGATTTTATGCAGAATATTGGTCTAAAATTTGGCAATTGACCTATTCCCATGTGACTCATGTCAGGTTGGCCTACACAACCTTATGGCCACCCAGGCATATTACATTAGTTTGTGTCAAGCTACAATGGTGTAAACCTATGAAATCTATCAAGTATCAATTATATACCCCATATGTACAGACCCTATAGCATGGGAGATGAGCAAATGACGCTAATGTCCTGCTCTGGTTGTCTTGACAGTGCGCCCCCGGGGGATGTCTGATGGAGCTGTGCATTCAGCTTAGTATCATTATGTTGGGGAAGCAGCTGATCCAGAACAACCTGTTTGAGATCGCAATACCGTGAGTACTTCCAACACGTGCATCATTCTGTGACTATTTTTGTTGAAAATATTCTTTTTTTAAGCTGGTTTGTTGATGATTCTGAGGTTAGTATAACTTTGCATTCATGTCTTCGTGCTAGAATTTTATTTAAAGTGAACCTGTCATTAGGCCAGACGTGTTCAGTTTTTACTCTTATGTTATTCCTGCCGTTGCCCTGAGTTTTCAGTTTTTTGTTACTTTTAAATCTGTCATACGGTTCTATAGCAATGGGCATTTTTATGATCTTATCAAGGAGGCGTGGCTCACAGGTTCCTCTGGGGCGTGTCTTTAGACTGCTTTACATAATTACCCATTGAGCCACGCCCTTTTGAAGCAGACTATAAAGATTAGCACTAAATGAAAAAGGCTCATATCTCTGGATCCGCTTGGTGGATTTTAAAAAAGCGAGAAAAAGAATACTCAGGGAGAAGCGGGAATAAAAGAAAAGGAAAAAATGGCCACTTTTGACAGGTTCTAATTAAAGAGTTGCATCGTCAGAGACAAGCTCTTTTTGAAGGCAACCTCAGATCAATGGTATTCCACTCTTGGCAGCTATGTCAAATAACTGATCTTGCCGTCTAGTGAGGTGGCTGCCGTCGGGAAAATGTAATATAGCATTGTTGGCATTCAGATGAAAGCCCTTCTATGTAATTCATGGTTTGCTCAAGTCCTTCAGAAAAGAAGTCACTCCCATTCTGGCTCCTAGAGGGTGGTCCTGAGTGCAGGAGACCGCTCAATGATGTCCATGTGCCTTTCGATGGAATATGGACTGTAGTTACCTTCATAAGATAACCACTCTAAGCTGTAATTTACCTTAAAGGAATTCTCTGAGATCCTTAAAAAAAAATGATGCTCGAGTTAGAAGAAAGAGTGTAAAAAGGCAAAAAGTCTACACCCACCTGTTGAAGAACCCTCGATCAGGTAATTCCCATCGATCTGTGTAGCAGCAATGATATTCCCTCGCAACCATGTGCTGCCAATCACTAGGCCTCCGCGATGGACAGCAAAAGATTGCTGACCCGAGTCTTCCAGGCAATTATGCAAATTAGTTCTTGCCAAAGGAAAGAAACTTAGACTTTATCCCTGCTCTTGTATTAGAGCTCGTCAGACATTGACTTATGGGGTTGCTACTTCCTAGGTGGTACTTTCGGCATCATTTCTTTCATTCCGAGAAGGGATTTGCATGAAATCTGCTGGAACCTTCTCTTTCGGCTTCATGTTTATACGTTCTTAGATTAGGTTACTGTAAGCAACATGTTGTAGATGCTTCACCGGCACCAGGATTATAGATAAGGGGAGGCTTAGTGATGAAACGAGTCACCAGTGGAATGAATTTATGTCATTATGACCAAGGCAGTGAAATATGCAAACACACGACGTAAGGTTTTATCTCGTGATGTTATGCTTGTTCTGCCGTTTTAGGAGAGTTTTCTAGAGACGCGAAAAGGCAGGGTTTTTTAGGTCATGAGGGTGGTGAGGGTCACCGTGTGGAGCAGCGCAGTCCTCGCTCTTGTCCTTCGTTTTTGGTTCGTTTATGATTTTATCAAGTCTATTGGTCAAATTCCCCAGATGTTCTATTGGTGGCCGACATCATCGGAAAATACATCTAATGTGCATTATATATATGAGATCATTGAATGCTGCAGATCTCTTGAATTTGGAGGGAGAAGAATAATAACCCGCATGTTTTTAATAATAATATTGCAATTTGTTAAAAAAAAAAAATGAATACCTGTTTCTTCAGCCGATCTTCCACACGCTCCAGCTCCAGTCTCTTCTTTTAACCTTTCCCTTGTTTCCAACATCCTCTTTAATCCCCTTAAAGGAGTACTCCCATCTCCAAGATCCTATCCCAATATGTAGCAGGTGTAATCATAATAATATTAGCAAATATCTCCAATTAGAAAATGTAGTATAGTTTTCTTGATTCGCTATGTCTCTTTCCTCATGTACAGGACCTTAGGTATCCATGGTTATGACCACTAATAACTAGCTAACTAATTGTCACTATATCAGTGGTTGTAACCATGGATACCTAAGGTCCTACAATGCCTGCACATGAAAGAGACATAGTGAATCAGAAGAACTATGCTACATTTCTAATTGGAGGTATTTTCTGATATTATTAGTATTATTACACCTACTACATATTGGGATAAGATCTTGGGGATAGGAATGTCTTTAACTCTGTACTGGGTCTTCTGGCCGTTGACTGGGTCTCAAATATAACGGCGCACGTTGTGATGTCACACAAGACGTCAATATCTGAGTCCTACTCGGTGCCAGAAAGACCAGACTGAGAAAGCCCAAAGAGTATGTTGGAAAAAAGAAGAAGGCAGAAAGAAGGGACCGGAGAGCGTGGATGACCGGAAAACAGGCAACAGCGGGACAGGTAAGCGGCAAGGAGAGTAGCAGATATTTTTTACCCCTTTTCTGGTTCTCTACAGTTAAGCAATATAGCAGCAAGCTAGCCGCCAAGTGGCTGAATTCACGTGAAGTAACGTACCAAATATTTGTCCACCTGCCTCCGGCTTCTCGACACAGGCTAACAGGTCATTTTTCTCCCAAGATCTGGTCTAAGCAGAGTTATTCTGGGGCCGTTGATTGTTCGGTAAGGTCCTGATGAGGCTGCGAGGGCCAGACTTTTGATCTACTCATGCTTCGCCCTCGGGAATGACGATGCTTACATAAGATCTCGGGTATGTGAGCAGGTCACTGAGAGAACGTTGACCTGTCAGTCTTTGATGGGAGGCATTGAGTAAGCAGGGAGAGAGAGAGAACCTGGAGAGCTGTAAGTGCAGTTCCCTACCCTCTGCATTGGTGGCTTATTAGTATAGAAATAATCAAGTGTAAAAGAAAGTGTATCAATCAAACATTAGGAAACGCAATATGTAACTGGGAAAAAAGGAATGTTGTACCCCAACGCGCGTTTCGCATCAGTAACTTCCTCATGGGCTTCTGCATTTATAACATTGGGAATGGATATGACAAATATCTCTGAACTTTTCAAAATCATACCCATGCCCACCAGCATCTTTTACCGTCAACTCTAAATTACAGGGAGCAAGCTGCATTTTTACTATTAGCCCTACCAAAGTGATGCAACTCTTAAGATACCAAACTATGTTTCCCACCCTCACCTACATGGATTATAGACTGATACATTCAATGGTAATTAGAAAATCCAAATTTTTTTATCGGTCTTTCAGTCTCTATTGCGTTTCCAGTCGGTGCTGGTATAAGCATTGAACTCATACACAACCTGTTATCCACCCTTGACTCCACAGCGTCATAGATGAAACTAAAAAAATAAAATAATAATAATTAGTGTCAATGACGTAAAGGGGTCGTCCATGGAAATGGGACACAAAAACGATCATGTGCTGATGAAGAAACACTCTTCTATGATGAGAAATGGAAATATAGCTACCAGGACTGCGCGTGAAATGAAGGCATTGGCGATGTTTTGCTTATTGAAATATACTAGAAAGTTATTTAAAATCGCAAAATAAACTAAATCTAAAAATATTTGATTCGTAGTGGACAACCCCTTTAAGTGTAGGTGCTCTAGACTTTATTTATTAGCATGTCCGCTCATTCCTCAACCACGAAACCACAAAAACACTAGTGCATGCTAATGTGGTGCTAGCAGGTACGCAGGATGCAGTGACGAGTCGCGAGACGACCTGGTGCTTTTTATAATAACGTTTATAGGACTAGAGGTAACTTCCCTCAGTCCCGGCCTGATCAACAAAAGGGGTAACAAGGGTTGCCCTCGCAGGGGCTCAATACAAGCAAACACAAACGGGGTAGAACACGACTATGTCCGGCAATAGCCGGTCACTATAGGGCCGCGGTATGGCCGACTACGGGTCCTTAATTATATAGTCAACTTAGCTGTCCAGACGTCCCTCGCCATTTGGGATAGTGGTCTTTCGGCGCAGCAGTCGCTGGGCCCAGTTGCTGAAGCGTAGACGAAGTCTTCGAGCGCTCCGGCGCTCTGATGACACTGGAGCACCACAGGCCCCGGCGGAGTCTTTGGACGATTGGGCCGCAGCCCCCGGACTGGGGCAAGCGGCATCGAGGTGGGGTGGCGAAGGGCAGGCCACCTGCGCAGCTAACAGCCGTGGCGAGGAATGCGCGGCAAGCAGAGGCTCGGCACCTGCCGCGGTCCGGAGCGGGACAGTGGTGGCCACCGACGGCACTGTACTTGCCGCGGCCACTGGTGAGGGCAGGGCGGCTGCGGGTGGCGAGGGACAGGCCGCAGCCATTGGCTGAGGTGAGGCGGCAGCGGCCGTGGGCGACCGTGGGTAGGCCGCGGGCTGAGGTCAGGCGGCGGCCACGGGCTGGACTGGGGCCGCAGTGGCCGCGGGCTGGAGCGGGGCAGCAAGTCCCGGATGATCATCTTGGCGCCGTCCCTCTGGAGTCCTCAGTGAGCGTCTTCCCTGGCACTGGCAAGTCGCTCTAGCTCTCGGTCGCTCCCACTGTCTCCTGCTGCCTCTGTCCCAGTCTGCTGACTCATCGTCCCAGGGATTCCCCGCCCCTTTATACTGGTCCCGCCCCCAGCCCATCTGTCTGTCACAATGGTCCGTCCCCGAACTCTGTCCCCCGGGAATCGTTTCCTCCGGAACATAGATGACGGCTCCCTTGGTTCCAGCCTGGACACTCGTCAGGGGCTGTTCCTCCCGCCTCGACTACTGCAACCTCCTACTCTCTGGCCTCCCCTATAGCACTCTGGCTCCACTCCAGTCTATCCTACACTCTGCTGCCTGACTAATCCACCTGTCTCCTCGTTATTCCCCAGCCTCCCCCCCTATGCCAGGCCCTTCACTGGCTTCCTATTGCCCACTGGCTCCAATTCAAAACCCTAACCATGACATACAAAGCCATCCACAACCTGTCTCCTCCATACATCTGTGACATGGTCTCTAGGTACCTACCCGCACGCAACCTTCGATCATCTCAAGATCTCCTTCTCTACTCCCCCCTTATCTCTTCTTCCCACAACCGCATACAAGACTTCTCCCGTGCTTCCCCCATACTCTGGAACTCCCTTCCGCAACACAGCAGACTCTCACCATCAACGGAAACCTTCAAGAAGAACCTGAAGACCCACCTGTTCTGACAAGCCTACAGCCTGCAATGATCCTCGATCTACTGAACCACCGCACGACCAGCTCTCCCCTCTCCTACTGTATCCTCACCCATCCCTGTAGACTGTGAGCCCTCACAGGCAGGGTCGCCTCTCCTTATGTACTTGTGTATCCCTTGTCTTACACATGTTTATTGTACCTGTCTATATTTCCCCTTTTCACATGTAAAGCGCCATGGAATAAATGGCGCTATATAAATGCATAATAATAATAATAATAATAATAAAAATAATAATGTCGGTCTGATAAAGTAGCATACAAATACCAAATCTTATACAAAGTATACCCTATTTTTATTTAGTGGCTCACCAGGCTGTAAAATCTATGATAAAGTAGCTCTAACCATTCACAATGCAGCCGTCGTTCCTTACGGGTCACTATATCCTTCCACTAGATGGCAATCATCTACTGAAATTCGGAAAGTCCTTATAATTCGTATGTAGACGGTCTCCCCTCTATATAAAGGTGTCAACTAAGAATAAAAAATGTGAAAACCAACATACCCAAAATGTGTAACAGGATCCAGCTCAATCCTAAGCTTTATGGGCATCGGTAATAGTGTAACCTCCTATCTTAGTCGTCCTATATAACGACCTCTATGAGGTTTTACCAATTTCAGGTTGTTTGCTGCATCGCAAATATTTTTTGTATTACGAGTATTAGAGGAGAAACATGCACCTAAAATTCAATTTCTAGTTATGAGAATTTTCGTGAGTTTATGGAAAGTTGACAACCCAAAACTAGTGACTTTACTAAAGCTTTAACCTATGCATTAATTAGAAAGTTATGACATCACTAAGATTGCAGCCTATGAAATTGTTTGGAGCCAGTGACATCACTGAAATTGCAGCCAATGAAATTGTTTGAAGCCAGTGACATCACTGACAATGTATCCAATGGAATTACAAGAAACGAGAGACATCGCTTAGAGTGGAGCCTATCAGATCATTAGAAACCAGCGACATCACTGACAAAGTAGCCTGGCAATTCATTAGAAACTAGTGACATCACTAAGAATGCAGCCTATTAAATTAGAAAAGTTTTGTGACATCACTGAGAGTGCAGAAAATAAAATCATAAGAAACCAGTGACATCATTGAAAAAACAGATTATGAAATCATTAGAATATAGTGACATCACTGAGAATGCAGCTTTCCAAATTAGTAGAAACCTGCGACATTACTAAGAATGCAGCTAGTGAAATGATTGGAAATCAGTGACATCAGTGAGTAAGCAGCCTATATAATTAGCTGAAACCTGTTATATCACTAAGAGTGAAGTCTATAAAAACATTACAAACCTATGACATCACTGAAAATTCAGCCTATGAGGTCAGTAAAAACCTGTAAAATCACCGATAATGCAGCCTATGAGGTCATTAGAAACCTCTGACATCACCGAGAATGCAGCCTATGAGGTCATTACAAACCTGTGATATAACTGAGAATGCGGTCTATGAAGTCATTAAAAACCTGTGACATCACTGAGAATGTAGCCTATGAGGTCATTAGAAACCTGTGACATTACTGAGAATGCAGCCTATGAGGTCATTACAAACCTGTGACATCACTGAGAATGCAGCCTATGAGGTCATTAGAAACCTGTGACATCACCGAGAATGTAGCCTATGAGGTCATTACAAACCTGTGACATCACTGAGAATGCAATCTATGAGGTCATTAAAAACCTGTGACATCACTGAGAATGCAGCTTATGAGGTCATTAAAAATCTGTGATATCACTGAGAATGCAGCCTATGAGGTCATTAGAAACCTGTGACATCACCGAGAATGCAGCCTATGAGGTCATTACAAACCTGTGACATAACTGAGAATGCGGCCTATGAAGTCATTAAAAACCTCTGACATCACCGAGAATGCAGCTTATGAGGTCATTAGAAACTTGTGACATCACCGTGAATGCAGCCTATGAGGTCATTACAAACCTGTGACATAACTGAGAATGCGGCCTATGAAGTCATTAAAAACCTGTGACATCACTGAGAATGCAGCCTATGAGGTCATTAGAAACTTGTGACATCACCGTGAATGCAACCTATGAGGTTATTAAAAACCTGTGACATCACTGAGAATGCAGCCTATGAGGTCATTAGAAACCTGTGACATCACTAAGAGTGCAGATTATGACATTAGTATAAACCAGGGGCATCGCTAATGCAGTCAATTTGAGGGAGACCTTTATGTCTCTAGCGGTTAGGAAATTGCATCTCATAGCTAGAGTTGAGCGAAACGGGTCGAAAAATTTCAAAAGTCGCCGACTTTTGGCAAAGTCGGGTTTCATGAAACGAAACACGACCCTAGGATGAGGTCGGCCACGAGGTCGGCGCCAAAGTCGCGTTTCAAAAGTTTGTTTTGCGCTCTTTTTCAGCCAATCAGGATCCACGGACACTGTGGGCAACGTGATGACATAGGCAGGGGTCACCACTATCTTTCAGAAGGGCATGCAAGTGATTGGCTTGCTTTGGTGGGCATCACAAGGGTTATAAAAGGGCGTGCACGCCGACCGCCATCTTACTTCTGCCGATCTTAGCATAGGGAGAGGTTGCTGCTGCTGATTCTGTAGGGAGAGCGTTAGGCAGGGAAGAAGAAAAAAAAACTGCTTCTGCTGCTAGCGATTTTGCCTGTACAACACACCAGTCACTGTGTGTGCAGTGCAAGGGGAGGCTATATTGTGGTGGATCAGCGGTGTTGGTTGTTAGGCTGCCTTCTAAGGCTTCCTGACAGCTGCATTGCTGTTTACCCACTGCTCTGCAAACTGCTTTTTTTAAAAGCAATCCCAATTTTTTTTTTTGTCCTGCTGAGGTACTGAGCGTGCATTTTTTCACACCATACAGCGGTGTACGCTCCTCACACAGTACCGTGTAACGGCTGTTATCACAGCCACAGTGAAGATATCTGTGTGTCACTCTGTGAGAATAAGTCGAGGACATGTTCCGTTCTTACAGACCTGCACCTTCTAGTTTTGTCTAGCTTTCAAACAGTTAAATATATTTGCTGTTTGATCACATTCAAAACTATAGAGAGACAGCGTGTGTCAGTCCGTATACTTAAAAAACACGGAGCTTGACAATTTTACGTACACCGGACAGCCGTGTACGTGCACGCTCCTCTCAGTACCGTGTAACGGCTGTTATCACGGCCACAGTGAAGCTATCTGTGTGTCACTGTGGAAGGATAAGTGGAGGACTTGTTCTGTTCTTACAGACCTACACTCTAGGGAGATTCCTATTCTGCCCAATTCTACATACACCTTGTAGTTTGTGATACACTAGCCAATTTCTGCCTGTGACATAGCGCTCTGATATTCAGTGGGCCTCACACAATCCAAAAGTGTCCAGTGTCCACTAGTGTGTGCAGAAATTCAAAATCTCTGTGATCCTGTAGTCACTTTTTTCACACCTGTGCCATCGAGCCTGTGACATAGCGCTCTGATATTCAGTGGGCCTCACACAATCCAAAAGTGTCCAGTGTCCACTAGTGTGTGCAGAAATTCAAAATCTCCCTTATCCTGTAGTCACTTTTTTCACACCTGTGCCATCAAGCCTGTGACATAGTGCTCTGATATTCAGTGGGCCTCACACAATCCAAAAGTGTCCAGTGTCCACTAGTGTGTGCAGAAATTCAAAATCTCCCCTATCCTGTAGTCACTTTTTTCACACCTGTGCCATCGAGCCTGTGACATAGCGCTCTGATATTCAGTGGGCCTCACACAATCCAAAAGTGTCCAGTGTCCACTAGTGTGTGCAGAAATTCAAAATCTCCCTTATCCTGTAGTCACTTTTTTCACAACTGTGCCATCGAGCCTGTGACATAGCGCTGTGATATTCAGTGGGCCTCACACAATCCAAAAGTGTCCAGTGTCCACTAGTGTGTGCAGAAATTCAAAATCTCCCTTATCCTGTAGTCACTTTTTTCACACCTGTGCCATCGAGCCTGTGACATAGCGCTCTGATATTCAGTGGGCCTCACACAATCCAAAAGTGTCCAGTGTCCACTAGTGTGTGCAGAAATTCAAAATCTCCCTTATCCTGTAGTCACTTTTTTCACACCTGTGCCATCGAGCCTGTGACATAGCGCTGTGATATTCAGTGGGCCTCACACAATCCATAAGTGTCCAGTGTCCACAAGTGTGTGCAGAAATTCAAAATCTCCCCTGTCCTATAGACACCTTGTACCTTGTTTTACATTACTATATAGTTTGTTGGATTTTGTCTACATTTCTACAAAAAATGAGGAAGGCTGGTGGAAGAGGCCGTGGAATTGGGTGGGGGTTGGCAGCTGGTAATGATGGTGTTGGTGGTGGATCTGATGGTAGTGGCAAGAGCAAAATAGGACCGAATGCAGGAGGTGTTGAGCCTGCGTCATCGTCTGGCTCCATAAGGCTTCGAAGGCTTAGTTTTCTAGGAGTTGGCAAACCGCTTTTAAAGCCAGAGCATCAGGAAAAAGTTTTGTCTTACATTGCTGACTCAGCCTCCAGCTCTATCGCCTCCTCTTCTTCAGTTGTAAAAAGTAAAAGCACTGAGTCGTCATTGGAGGCTCATGTTCATGAACCACACCTTTCCTTGTGTCCTTCACCCCAACCAAGATTGAAGGATGACGCAGGCCATACTACTGATTACTCCATGGAGCTGTTTTCACATACCATGCCTGGATTATCAAGTGAAATGGTGAATTACCCAGGCCAAGATGAATCTGATATAGAGTGCACTGATGCACAGCCGCTGATAGATGATTCAGCTGGTACATTCACTCAGAGCACTACATTGTCCTCGCAGTGTACAGAGCCAGATTCTGACCCTGATGAGACTCAGGTGCCCCTTCCCGCACACTATACCACCATACACGGTGACACAGAAGAAGGTACACATGACATTGAAGAGGAGGTGATGGATGACCCAGTTGTTGACCCAGATTGGCATCCATTGGGGGAAGAGGGTGCTGCTTCCAATAGCTCAGATGAGGAGCATCCACAGCAGACATCGACATCGCAACAGCTGTTATCTGGCAGGCCCGGAGCACTCCAAAGACAGGTTCCAAAAATCAAAAGAGTTGCTGGACAGCTTGTCCAGAGGGTCAAAAGATCACAGCGTGCTAGGCCACAAAATGTCTGCCAAAGTAGGAAGAGTGCAGTGTGGCACTTTTTTGAACAAAATCCTCATGATCAGGCCAAGGTTATCTGTAAGAAGTGCGCAAAGACCTTTAGCCGAGGGAAAAATCTGAAAAATTTGAATACCAGTAGCATGCTTAGACATTTAACCACCATGCACTTGCAAGCATGGACACAACACCAAACCTCAAGTGCCACATGTGCAACTGATCACAAAGAAGGTAGTCAGCAACGCTACATTGTTTCCCCCACTGTAAGCCCACCAGTTAGCACAGCAGCAAATGTTGAGGTGTCGTTGCAAGGCCACAGCAGTCAGGGAATCCCACTGTTATATCAACGAAATACTGAATCTAGGCCATCAGAAAGAACACCAACTCCATCACCATCATCAACCCTCTCTCAGTACGCCCTGTCCACCGCTACTTCCGCCATATGCAGCTCTCAAGTCCAGCTCACCCTCCCAGACACTATGAGTAGGTCAAGAAAGTACTCAGTCTCTCATCCGCGTACACTGGGTTTGAACGCCCACATTGCCAAACTAAGCTCGTTTGAGATGATGCCCTATCGGTTGGTGGAAAGCGCAGCTTTCCGCGAACTCATGGCCTATGCAGTACCACGCTATGACCTACCCAGTCGCCACTTCTTCTCTCGCAAAGCCATCCCAGCCCTCCACCATCATGTAAAAGACCGCATTGTCCATGCACTCAAGCAGTCAGTGAGTGGAAAGGTGCACCTCACAACTGATGCATGGTCCAGTCGGCATGGCCAGGGCCATTACGTGTCCATCACTGTGCACTGGGTTAATGTGGTGGTTGCAGGGTCCACAGGGGACAGCGGTGGTGGGACAGTGCTGCCTAGCCCACGGTATAGGAAACAGTTGGCTGTAGGCGTTCGACCCTCCTCTTCCTCCTCCAGAAGTGAAAGCTCGTCCACAGAGCGCAGTCATACGAGCACTCCATCTGCAGCTGCCACTGTTGCACATGAGGTGTCCCCCTATCGAGCAGCTAGTGGAAAGCGTCAGCAGGCTGTGTTGCAGATGATGTGTTTGGGCGACAGACACACCGCTGAGGTGCTGGCCGAGTACTTGAAGCGACAAACTGAGTCATGGCTGGGCAGTGTACATCTTGAGGCAGGCAAGGTAGTTAGTGATAACGGCCGTAATTTTGTGGCAGCCATAGCCCTTTCAAAACTCAGCCACATACCTTGCTTGGCTCACACCTTGAACCTGGTGGTGCAGTGCTTCCTCAAAAATTATCCGGAGTTAACAGCCCTGCTCCAGAAGGTGCGAAGACTGTGCGCGCACATCCGCCGGTCGCCTGTACACTCCATTCGTATGCAGAAGCTGCAGCGATTGCTCCACCTTCCCAACCACCGCCTCATTATCGACATTGCAACAAGGTGGAACTCCACCCTGCACATGGTGGAGCGGCTGTGCGAGCAGAGGCAGGCCATAATGCATTTGTGGGAGGATACACGGCCAGGCACTTTGAGAGCAGACATGGAGTTGACAGGTGTGCAGTGGTCGAAGCTGAAAGACCTCTGTAAAGTCCTTCAGTGTTTTGAGGAATGCACATGGCTGGTAAGCGCAGACGACGCCATCCTAAGCATGAGCATCCCACTTATGCGTCTGCTCATGCAAACTTTGACGCACCTTAAGGAGCAGGCGTCTGCAGCCAATGTTGATGAGGAGGAAGAGGAGGAGGGAATCCTTGATGACATTCAGCCATTGTCTGCTCAGGGACCTCTCCTGGACGAGGTGGAGGAAGAAGAGGAGGAGGAGGATGATGATGGGGATGATTACTTAGGGGAGGAGGATGCATCTCGTGGGGCAAGTGAAAATGTTGGCGTGGCAAGGTCTGGTACAGGGTTTGAGCGTGACTGGAGAGATGTGGATTTGCCAGAAAGTGCTCCTCCACCCAGCACTCGCAGTGCATCATTGACACCGGGAACATTGGCCCACATGTCAGATTATGCCTTGCAGATCCTAAAAAGGGACCCCTGCATTGCCAAAATGATGAACGATGACGACTACTGGTTGGCCAGCATCCTGGATCCACGCTATAAAGGCAAATTACAAAACATCATGCCACAGGAGAACCTTGATCTAATATTGGCTACTAAATAAGCAACTCTGGTAAATCGGTTGCTTGAGGCATTCCCAGCACACAGCAGCGGTGATGGTTCTCACACGAGCCGTACGGGCTGGGGGCAGCTTGGCAGAGGTGTTCGTGGTGCACACAGCAGAAGTGGCGTTGGAGACAGGGGTTTCATGACAATGTTGTGGACTGATTTTTCAAGTACCGCTCACACAACTGGTAATACTGCATTGATGGAAAGTGACAGGAGACAGCAGTTGTCAACTATGGTTACAAACTACTTTTCCTCCCATATCGATGTTCTCCCACACAGGTCATTCCCCTTTGACTATTGGGCCACTAAACTTTACACCTGGCCTGAATTGGCACAATATGCCTTACAGGAGCTCGCTTGCCCAGCTGCAAGTGTGCTATCGGAAAGAGGCCTCAGTGCAGCTGGATCAATCCTGACAGAAAAAAGGACCCGTCTGTCAACCCAAAATGTGGATGATATAACCTTCATTAAAATGAACCATGCATGGGTTTCCAAGGATTTTGTCCCACCTTCCCCTGATGACACATAGGGTGACAGAAAAATGGCTTGCTTTGGTCCACCTCTTCCTGGGACTTCACCTATTTCGCCTTTTGCATCAGCTGAATGTCCAACATCAACATATGCCACTTTCTAAAACTCCCTAACTGTGCTGCCTCCCCCCCATGGCCGGGGTCACCACCTAGCGCACGACACCGTGCGAGTGCCTTTAGGCCGACTCTTGGGCGCGGGCACTGGCACAGGGTCCCTCATAGTGCAATCAAGTGTCTCTGACGGTGGTGGTGCACACCCGTCGTCAGGCACACCGCCGTACTATGAGGGGCCCAGTGCCAGTACCGACGCCCACGAGTGGGCCCCCCTTGCTTGGGCAGGGCCCCAGCATTTGCAATCTTTACCTCTCCCTGCTCCTCCGCTGTGTAGTCTGGGCCGTCAAATCCATACTGTGCCTGACACCGTCTGAGCCTGCCTCCTGATGTATAGACATATATTTTGAATGTGTACGCTATCCATACATGTTATCCGGGGATACGGTACCCTTTCTCACCTTTGTGCAATCACGTGCAATCCATACTGGGCCTAACACCGTCTGAGCCTGCCTCCTGATGTATAGACATATATTTTGAATGTGTACGCTATCCATACATGTTATCCGGGGATACGGTACCCTTTCTCACCTTTGTGCAATCACGTGCAAGCCATACTGGGCCTAACACCATCTGAGCCTGCCTCCTGATGTATAGACATATATTTTGAATGTGTACGCTATCCATACATGTTATCCTGGGATACGGTACCCTTTCTCACCTTTGTGCAATCACGTGTAATCCATACTGGGCGTGAGAACTGCTGGCGAGCTGTTAAGCAAGCTACAGCACCTGTGGTTTGCACACGTAAGTTTTTGATTTTTTCAGGAATGACGGTTAGGCCTAATTCCGGAACTGCGGTTGACCTGCACTTACTGGGAAATCATCGTTCGTGGGTAATAATTGTAATCAGTGATCCCCATCACTAACGTTGTTCAGCGGGTTATCTGCACCTGTAAGCGACAAACGCTGGCCTTTTCAGTGTAGCGCAGATGCAGCCACGGACATGTAAGGGCATGACACACCAGTTATTGGCCAATCTCATGTGCCAGAGCCTCACGTGTCCCTCTAGTAAGCCGGACTCGGACCGCGGGGCATGACGGAGTCTCGTTCGTTAACGGAATTAAGCTTGCAATGTGTGCATCTTTTCTGTAGCTGGCATGGTTGAGGTTTCCCAGGTGGAGTCGAATTTAACCATAGGCTCCACTCCTGGTGGTGCCCTTCTGGACATTCCTTTAAGGTTCAGCTTTGCAACCATACTGCCCACGTAAAACAAACACTTTGCCTTCATGAACGCTGTTTGGAGGGTCATGACTCGTGGGAATAACGCCGCCCAATCAGTTAACCTGCTAGAGAGATCCTTCGTTGCTCCCAAGCATGACATCACACTCCCTAGGAGGAAGGTAATGCCACTGTGGCGACCGTACTCCTGGGGGCGACACAAGTGCACTGATGCCCAGCCACTGCTCGATGAATCTGCTGGTACATTGACCCAGACCACTACATTCCCCTCGCACGCTACACGGCCTGAATCTGACCCTGATGAAACTCAGGTTACCCTTCCCATATACAGTTCCATCTTACACGGTGACAAAGAGGAAGCTGCAGATAAAAGTGCAGGTTCGGCCCACCCGCCATCAGACACACCACCGTACTATCAGGGGCCCTGTGCCAGTGCTGTCGCCAACGAGTGGGCCCCCCCTGCTTGCTCAGGATCACAGCACTTGCAAGGTTGAAATACTGTGCAGTGAGATGGAAGATGGGGACGACGAGGAGTCCAGACTAGTACAGGGATTCCCTAGCGAGGAGACTTATTTCATTGTTTTCAATGTTGGGACAGAAATTTTTGGGGAGCACTATACTCTGGAGAATGATAGATGGGGCCCACCATACACTGGAACATTCCAAAGGTGGACATCAGACACTGGAGCAGCATTTACAGGGCCCATTATACACTAGAGCATTAGAAATGGGGCCCATTATGTTTGGAGCATTATTTGGGCCCATAAGACAGTGGAGCTTCATCCATGGGGACCAACATATACTGTAGCATTATGTGGAGCTCATCATATACTGTTTCAAACATTATATGGGACCAATGATTCTGTATGGAGAAATAGATGGGCCTCGTCATGAGATGTAAAAAGTGAAGTATTTTTCATTGTACTATACCGCTATTTCTCTGCCGTATCGGAGCATGATGAGTTGTGGTATGTGTTAAAGGGGCGCTCTTTCGCCCAGGGCACATGAACACCTGGAGCCAGCCCTACCCCCCCACAACTTTAGCCAAATAACCCCCATTTTTCAGTGCGTAACTTGTATTATGAAGTTAATTAAGGTTGATAAGCTTAAGTAAGAAGAATTGATTCTTTTGGCATTCAAATGGGAACTGTAGGTGTGTTTCCTGTCCTCCTCTCACTGCCGACTTTTATTCCCCATTGACTTACATTGGGTTTCGTGTTTCGGGACGACCCCGACTTTTCCCTATAATCGGACGATCTTGCTCGACCCGACTTTTGGAAAAGTCGGGTTTCACGAAACGAAACTCGACCCTAAAAAACCAAAAGTCGCTCAACTCTACTCGTAGCATTTACAGTTGGGAGTTGTGGCTTCTCGCCCAGTGGAAATCCAAGGGTTTCTCACTAGTGCATTAGCACATACACTATACCTACACTGGAAACCATGAGGCAGCTTTAACATTGGCCCCGTATCAATTCTTTGGTCACATTGTATACATTCTCTTTGTAGATGAGCAAATAAGCCATGAGGATCAATTCCTAGGAAGTGATTAGTGACCCAAAGGTGGATTTAAATAAGTAATGAAATCTGGACAAGGGCGACGGACAATACAAAGCATTCCTAAAATTGTAGTCATTGGGTTGTAAGCTTTGATAAGTAGAAGGAAAAGCCTGGAGGATTTGAAGGTTTCAAACTCAGGTCATGGATAGTGATACATCATCTTAACAAGTATTTATACGCTCATCCATATGATGTTCATTGCTCCTTCTATGGTTCCTTAAATGGGTGCTTAACTGACTGAATGAGAAGAAAATGTCCTCCTAAAGTGTTGTAGAAACTGAGAGGGGCCAGTTTCTTAGTCCTGTCGATATCAACAAGTCGAGTCGACGGTCTATTATATATGGGGGCACCGGCTGACTAATGGATGGCAGAGACATTTCAATCCATCATAACCAATTTCGGAATGCCGATTGCATTGTTCTCCAAGAGCTAAGCAAACTTTCTTATAGCCGTAACGCTCCTGTGTATGGGAGTGTCGAATGAGATGGCTGTCGGCCGAACGATCGACCGAAGCATCGCTGCGTTCTTTTCAAACATTATTTGTTGTGGTTTTGGTAAAGGTTCAGCACTTGCTTGGTTTTTGCTGCAAACTTGCAGGTACACCTAGATACAGAAATAAGCCTAAGCGGTTTCTTGGGAATGAGGATCTCAAAGTTCTTTATGAACGGAGCAGTTGTGAGGAAGCATGACCACTGTTCCTTTTACTTCTATGTGTCTGTAGGATCAGTTGTCTATATGTGGGACGCCCACTCCCAAAATATGTATTATGACTCCATTCAGATAGAGGTCATGGAATCATGGTTCTTGTGTCCGGTTAGGGTCCTAACGAACCCTAATTTTTCAATATGTTGCAGGGGACACCAATGTTCTTGTGGAGCACTTTGTGTAAGCATGCATTTTTTAAAGTCACACTCTATGTCCATTCCTCCACACCTCATTCCCCACTTACCCAAATGTGCAATTAGGCACAGAGTCAGAAGAAAAATTTCGAAATGGCTGATTTTTGAGTGATTTCAAATGGTTTCATGAGATATGTTGACTCTTCTCAAGATCCAAAAAAGTCTCCTCTTTTTCTAGGAGTTACATAAGAACTGGAAAGTATGGCAAAAAATATTTATTAAAATGTCCCAAATTTTACAATTTAATACATTTTTTAAAGAAATCATTCTCCTACTTATCTGTGTTCTTCTTATCTAATTAACATCTTAAAAGACGCATAGACAAAACCTTGTGCAGCTGAATGCCAGGGCTCAAGGAACCTTCTGAAATTGTTGATATCCCGATGGTTTTGGACATTTCCGATTTCCGGTGGGGCCAGGAAGATTTTTCAACTTCCAGGAATTTTAAAGGCCTCCCGTTTTTCTAAGAGCCTTCTGGACATTTCCGAAAAGTTGGCAAGTATGCCAAAAACATTTCTAAAATGTACAGAATTTTTGAGAGAAAGTATTCCCTTACTGATAAGTGCACTCCATTTCTAATTAAAATCTTAAAAGGCCCTTCTGCACAAACATGCTGGTAAACATTAAGTACTAACAGGCTACTCAAGAGCTAATTGATGCACAGTGAACACTGAAACCTACAATTTCCATATTTCTATAGATTTTTATAGCTTTTACTAGCGTCAAATAAGCACCAGATTTCTCTTAGGAACGCAAACCCGAGTCAGCTGGCGGTCTTCTTGTGTAATTATCTCATTACATTTCTCGTGAGCTCCATACAGTAACATTTCATTTCGAGGTTGCGATCTTTAGGGTCTCGGTTTTGGCATTGGGCGCTTTGATGTTTTCCTCCTGCTGTTTGTTGAGTTTGAACATCAGAATTTCGTCTCCGATAGGGAATTTTAACGTCACGGGGATAACACAGAGAAAATGAGCGGAATAAGTGTTAAAGCCTCCAGAACAACTTATATTCCACAAATACTGGAGCTTTGATCAATATGTCTCACTATGAGGAGAGGCTGTTCTGCTTCCAGATGCTTTGTCTTTCCTGTTGGCCGTCAAGAATTTTAGATACCGGAGGAGTTGGGTAAGGAAGGCTTATGTAGAGGTGCCTCCTAGTAGTCTAAATTACAGGCCTTTGATCTCAGTAACAGTGAAAACCATACAACATGAGGTCGATATTAACTCAAATATTCTTGATTTGGAGGAATTTCCTGGAGAAAGTAGTCTTCTAAGGTCAGATTGGCCAACTAGGCGATCCCCCGTTGGGCTCAGTTTTGGCACAAAAATGGACTCCAAAGTTCTAACAGAGGACAACAATATTTAGAGGATTTTGTAGACAGGGCGTACTAATTGTGGGTGTTGTGTTGCAGTTGCACCCAATCCCTAGAGTCTACGTGAGCCCAAATAGTCCCTTTGGCCCATATGAGAAGGCCAGTACTATTAAAGTTGGTAAGCCATTGAAGAGTTTTCATCGGGGAGCACGAGCTTTAAGTTAAGCTACTGTTATTGGACAACAGAAGAGTGCGTAGGGACGCACCCCCACTTAACTGGTAACGCCCAGATGTCAGTTTGCTTGTATATTTCTTCAAGGAATATCAGATGAATGACACAACATAGATTAACAAGAAAAGATGAGCAGATTTGTGATTTCATTGGGAATGCAAAATCAGTCATGTCAGGAGGGCTGACAATTCCTCTTTAAAAATAGGTTAACAATTACCCAGTGAAGATAAAAGTTGGAATATTAAGTCCACTGGTGGGTTCAAGGAACTCCAGTAGGGTTAACAGTTTTTCAGTTATTTTCACTTATTAGCTGAGTAAAAAAAAAAGAAAAAAAAGAAAAACAGATTACAGATGGAGGTTAAAAAACGATGGACAGAAAACATTGCCGGACGAGAAATGGATGATTTTTTTTTTTGTGAATTCAAAATGAACCCTGATGTTTGATAAGACTTAAGTAAAAACTCCAGAAATGGAAAAACCCCAATTATCAAACATTTATGGCACATGTTGTCATGTCTGAATACCTCTTTAGGTTTTAATTCTGCCCTACGCAGTGGTTCAATGTAACAATATGGCCCTCAAACCAAAAAGTCATCCTCTGCCCTGGAACGGAAAAGTGACCCTCCCAAGTTACTCCAGAACTGAAAAGCGACTATACAATTCACATGTGCTGTCACCCTACCTGGTGCTCTCTGTTTACCTCCCGCACCAGTAATCTTGGCTGTCAGACGGGAATCCTGTCATAACTGATGGCATTCCAACTCATCTTTTGATTACTGGATTGGCGCGATGTCATTGTTGTGGGGTGACGCACATGTGACGTTGCTCCAAGCTGGCTAACTAAAAGAGGAGCCGCGGATGCCAACCGGTAGGAGCTGAATCTCAGGGTTCCTGTCTGATTACTGACATGTCCACAGAACTGGGTCTCTAACTTTAGAACCTTCGAGTGAACCTGGATGTACAAATGTCCTTTTCTTTTTTTGGTGATAAACATATCTTGAGATTAGTGGTGCAAGATGACAAAGTTTATACTGCATGTGTCTATAACATAAATCATAGAATCCTAGAATGTTAGTGTTGGTCGGGACCTCAAGGGTCATCTTATCTAACCTGTTCAATGCAGGATTCACTAAACCATCTCAGACACATATCTGTCCAACCTCTGTTTGAAGACTTCCATTGAGGGAGAACTCACCATATCTCATGGCAGCCTGTTACACGCATTGATCACACTCACTGTCAAAAAGTTTTTTCTAATAACTAATCTGTATATTCTCCCTTTCAGTTTCATTCCATTGCTTCTCGTGTTTCCATGTGCAAATGAGAATAAGGATGATCCCTCTACAGTGTGACATCCCTTCAGATCTTGATAGAAAGCTATTAAGTCTCCTCTTAGCCTTCTTTTTTGCAAGCTAAACTTTCCCAGATCCTCTAATCGTTCCTCGTAAGACATACTTTGCAGTCTGCTCACCATCCTGGTAGCTCTTCTCTGAACTTGCTCCAGTTTCTCCATGTTTTTCAAAAAATGGTGCCCAGATCTGGACACAGTATTCCAGGTGAGGAGGCCTGACCAAGGAGGAGTAGAGGGGGATAAATATTTCACGTGATCTAGACTCTATGCTTCTCTTAATACATCCTAGAACTGTGTTTGCTTTTTTTGCTGCTGCATCACACTGTTGACTCATGTGCAGTCTATGATTTATTACTATACCCAAGTCTTTTTCACACATGCTGTTGCTTAGTTCTATTCCTCCCATTCTGTAGATGTAATTTTTATTTTTCTTGCCCAAATGTAGAATCTTGCATTTCTCCCTGTTACATACCATTCTATTAGTCGCAGCCCATCGTTCAAGTTTCCTAGATCCTTCTGTGGCTACTCAGTGGTTGTAATATTTGTTTCAGCCTGTTTTTTCTCTCTAGATTGTCAGGAGTCTTTACTAAAAAAGGTAGGGACCTCTGCAAATCCTACTCTCAAGTAAAGTTTTTGATTCTCCTCTGTAATGGGTGGAGCGACAAATAAAAAAAATAATAATTCAATAAAATCCACTATTATTGTAATTCCCGAACTAGAATTTTTAGCCTGCAGTATTTGTCATTTCTTCCTTTTTTAAACTTTAATGACATTTAATTATTATATTTTTTTTAATAAAATTTACACCCAGAGGTCCAGACTCACCAAAATTAACATATTTTTCAAGTCATATCAAGCTATAATTACTCAGACGAGGCAGATATTTCACGGCAGGTCAGGACTTGGGGAAAGGAACATACTTTTTCCTGTTCTTTAATTACAGCATTTACAGAAGAATGCTACTATAGGACAAAGCTCCTCTGATTTCTCCATTCACAAATTTATACTCTGGGGATTATCAGACTAAAATAACTTTAAATCAGTTTAATCCATAAAAACTTGAAAAAAAATTAAATTGTAAAGTATTGTATTATTGATCAGCTCAAACATTTTTTTTTTTAATTTTCTCGTTTTGCATGATGAGTTGACACAACAAGAGTTGATGATTCCATTGTTAAAGGAGTTGTGCAGTATATTATATCGATGGCCTTTTCTTAGGATAGATCATCAGAATCAGATCGGTGAGGAATGGATGCCTCATCCATAACACCCACGATCAAGTGTTATCAGTGCCGGCGGTGGCCGGATGTGCTCATTTACAGAACAGCTCCATCAGCTGTATAGTGGCCGCGCCCAGGTACTGCACATCCACAGCCATACATTAGAATAAGAGTGAACCTGCAGTGCCGCGCTACCATTGCAATCCAGTTGACAGAATTGTGTAGCTGATCACCCACTTAACACATTTACTATTGATAAGAAGAGAGAAGCCTGGCATTGCAAAGGAGCGCAGCTGTCAGTTGCAGCTGGCATCCTGTTGTAGTTTTTGTGCCCCCTCCCTCTTAATGATGTACATACAAAGAATTCTATGGCAATCATACATGTTCATAAATTATTAACTTAAAGTATTTTAATGCATATTGATAGATGACCTATTCTTAAAGTGGTTGCCCAGACTTTCCAAGTTATAGCCTTTCCCCAGGATCTAATCACTGGTGGTCCCCTACTAAAACCTCCATAGGTTGCCGTGACTTTCCAAGTTATTGCCTATCCCCAGGGTCTTATCACTAGTGGTCACCTACTGGAACCTGCACAGGTTATACCGACTTTCCCAAGTTATCACCTATCCTCATGATCTAATCACTGGTGGTCCCCTACTAAAACCTCCATAGGTTGCCCTGACTTTCCAAGTTATCGCCTTTCCCCAGGATCTAATCACTGGTGGTCCCCTACTGGAACCTCCATAGGTTGTCCCGATTTTCCAAGTTATCACCTATCCTCATGATCTAATCACTGGTGGTCCCCTACTAAAACCTCCATAGGTTTCCCTGACTTTCCAAGTTGTTGCCTATCCCCTGGGTCTTATCACTAGTGGTCACCTACTGGAACCTGCACAGGTTATACCAACTTTCCAAGTTATCACCTATCCCCAGGATCTAATCACTGGTGGTTCCCTACTGGAACCTCTATAGGTTGCCCAGACTTTCCAAGTTATCACCTATCACCAGGAACTAATAACTGGTGGTCCAGTACTGGAACTTCCACAAATTGCCACGACTTTCCAAGTTATTGCCTATCCCCAGGATCTAATCACTGGTTGTACCATACTGAAACCTCCACAGATTGTCTTGACTTTCTAAGTTATCGCCTATCTCCAGGAACTAATCACTGGTGGTCCCCTTCTGGAACCTCCATAGATTGTCCTGACTTTTCAAGTTATTGCCTATCCCTGGGATCTAATCACTAGTGGTCCCCCTACTGGAACCTCCACACATCCAAAATGTGCACTATCCCAAACCTCCACAGATTCTGAAAGTGTAGTGCTGCACAGAATAAATAGAGCCATGGTTGAGCATGCTGACTGCTACTTCATTCAAGTAGGGAACAGAAGTCTACAATTCTGGGGATCAGTGGTGGTCTCAGCAGTCGGACTCCCACCAACCTAGAATATACCACAGGATAGGTGACAATTTCTTCTTACTGGAAAACCTCTTTAAAGTTATCGGGTGGAGAATCCCTTTATATTGTTTTATACATCACTTTTTCGGCTAGTAGTCGATTGTCTGGTTTACAAAATTCACTATTCTATACCGGAATACCAAATTATTAGACTTTAAGGGCCAAAGTGAAGAGTGGCCTCTCTCTGTCTCTGGTGGACTCAGCATATCCTTACAAAACAAGGATATCCCATTAATTGTATTAGTAACTGTAATACTTAAATTCCCCTGTGGGGGCACTGCAGAAAAACAAAATACTTGTTTCCGGAATCACAAATAGAAATGATCGCTGGAGGCTCCAAATAAATTAATACTTTGTCCGAAACAGACTAAAACAGCAACGGTATGAGGCGTAGTGCATCACTAGGCAGGGTTTATATTGTTGTTTTTCCCTTGTTGACTATGGAACAATTAAGAAGAAAAGTAAATTTACTTATCAATATAAAATTCCCCGCACCAGAACAGCACAGTACATGTTGTTCAAAATCGTTCCTCGGGCCATTAAAGAACAGAATGGCGTACGCAACAAACAATACGTTTTCCGTCATGGTTATTAGTCTGCAGTTTTAGCAAAACATCTAAACATTTGCTAGTGCCAGGGAAAAAAAAATTAGCAGAACGCTGCCCATGAGCACAAGCAAATTACTATGGGATAAAAAAAGGCTGGCTGACTATTCCAGCTTACATGCAACTTTTAGCCATAGTCCGAGAAGCACAAATAAGACATGAAATGGAGCAGTACATCTGTAACTGACACTAACACATTTGAGATTTATTCACAAAACTCGTCCTTTTTAAGTGATCAATTAAGTGACACTTCTTGATTAAAATAATTATAGAAGGATAGGGAAAATGAAGGGAGGTCAGCTCACCAGTCTCGGTTGCGATCCATAATCCTCCTGCGCACGGAGTCACCTTGATCAGGGGTGTTGACTGAAGCAAAATAAAGGATGGAATCTCCAGCGCTGGACTTCAGTTAAAAATACATCATTTATTGTAAATTCTTAAAATCGAACAGAAAAAGTGTGGATAAGGACATACAGGCAGATGGGGTCTCTGGTGGTCTCCATCTGCCAGAGACCCCATCTGCCTGTATGTCCTTATCCATACTTTTTTCTGTTCTATTTTAAGAATTTACAATAAATGATGTATTTTTAACTGAAGTCCAGCGCTGGAGATTCCATCCTTTATTTTACTTCTTGATTAATGCACCATTTTTTTTAATTACTAATAATGCATCATATATTGGTAACAATAACAACAAAAAGCATTTAATAGTTTCTTTCTCTGAGAGCACTGTCCCCCGCACAACGATGGAGTCCCTCTGCCCCGACGCGTGTTTCGCTTCTTCGGGAGGCGTGAAGAAGCGAAAATAAGAAGACATGAAATTGAGCAGTACTTCTCCTGTAACTGGATGCTTCATAGGAAGTCCGTCTTCGGGTTTTTGCTAACACATTTGAGAGCAGCATTATATTGGGGCAGATACCCTGATTCCTGCCATGTGTCACTTTCTGGGCTGCTTCCTTTAGTTTGGATAAAATCCCAGTTTTCTCTGCTGCAGATCTAGCAGTTCTCTGAGTGCTGAGCTCTGTATAACTCCGCCCAAGCTCGAACTGGCCCACAGGAGAATTGGGGAATCCTCCAGTGGGCCACTATGGTTTTGAGAAAACTTTTACAATAAACAAAAGTTTGAATTATATTTTTAATTCCCCAAAAAACTAAGTTTATATGATAACACATGGTTATCGAAGGGTTTCTATTCTAGTTATTGCTGTTAAAGCCAAGATTTTGATGTTGCATTCATCAGTGTAAATACCATGCATGACGCAGGGTCGGTGACTCACACCTTCCTCACTGCTGACGTCAACAATGTCTACATTAATGCACTTGCTCGGTTCCTGAAGTAGCACAATTATTCTGATACTGTTCTCCAAATCCCTTTCAAAGTCAAATAGTCCAAAGTAGAAAGATAAGAGAATCGATTCAATGATAATTCCATGATAATTCATATCAAATTTTTGTGAACTAGCTTGACCCAATAAATTCAAACAATTTTAACACAATGAAAAAGTCTTCATCAGCCAGAGAAGGCTCACCTGACTTCCCAATAATGCCAGACAGCTATTACATTGAATAGAATATCATATAGCATAACAAAGACTTTCATAGCCAGTATAAAAGTCGAGGCAGGAAATGCAGCAGCCATTTTATGCTGAATTTTATAGTGAGAGGATTTCACAGCTCATAACTTAGTAACAGAAATAGGAGAAGAAAAAGCCCAACAACTTTGAATAAACTGTACAGGGCATGCAAAATAGCTTGAAAGAGGTTGGAGACCATTGTAGGAGACCTCAGAGTGTTACACACATCATTTCCGGGCAATTGGAGTATCTGTTATTAGCAAGAAATGTTTTTGCCACAGATCAAATTCTATGTGAAAATCCACGAAAGCTGCTGAATTTCAAAAGAGTCAAATATCTATAGTTCAAGGACTTTTCCAAGACTTATATTTCTGCAAAAGTTAATATCAAATCATCTTTTCTCACTTTGTACTGTTCCTCCTTTTAGGTCTCGGTCATCTGTTATAAAGCCCATGTTCGTAAAATATGACATGTATTGTAAGACCTTTTGGTTTAGGCTGAGTTTTGTAAGGATTAAAAAGGGTGTAGAGACTAGGTTATCAGAGACATGTGTTTTGTTATATAAAGACATGAAAGGTACTGTTGAAACCCATTAAAACTGGAAGTCATGTAACACAATTCTGGAGGATAGCAGGACAATAACTTTTGGGATCTTCCTTAGGAAAAAAAAATATTGACTAAGCTTTACAGACATTTTCGAACTCCCAGGAAATTCCTTTAAATCATATACTTTTGGTTGCCTTTATCCACCACTAGGAGGACCTATTATTAACTTTAATGTCAGAGCTCCCACTAGTGGTGACTTTAAGTAGTCATCTCTATATATAAAACTGAATGTATGCATGTATGTGTGTATCACCAACCAATCACGAAGCATCTTTCATTTCACCAGAGCTGTTCAAAAGAAACTGAGCTGTGATTGGTTGCTATGAGCAACAGTTTTCCTTGCAACCAATCACTAAGCATCTCTCATTTCACCAGAGCTGGTTAAAAGAAGCTGAGCTGTGATTGGTTGCTATGAGCAAGTTTTCCCACTTGACAACACCTCAGCAGACACTGACATGGTGGGAGAAATCTAGCATCCCCGGGAACATAAGCTCCCAGCCATTGTCTGACCCCCAGACAGAAGCACAGAGCACATGACAGAAATAAATCCCCCCTCCCGTGCCCATATGCACATCACACATCCTCCATCCCAAAGGCACATCTTCCCTCTTAAAGGGATCTCCGGTATGGAAGTCAGGGCAAATCCATCCAGCGCTTTGGTTTTGACCCCAGGCCTCTCTTAAAGGGATCCCCGGTATGGAAGTTAGGACCATTCCACTCAGCTCTATGGTTCAGACCCCAAGGTCTCTTAAAGGGATCATTGTTATGCAAGTTAGGGGAAATCCACTCAGCATTTTGGTACTGACCCCAGGGCTTTCTTAAAGGGATATTTGGTATGGAAGGCAGGGCAAATCCATCCAGTGCTTTGGTTCTGACCCCATGCCTCTCTTAAAGGGATCCCCAGTATGGAAGTCAGGGCAATTGCCTTCAAATGCTCTGGTACTGACCCCAGGCTCTCTTAAAGGGATCTCCGGTATGGAAGTTAAGGCAAATCCCTCAGCACTGATTCCGATCCCAGGGTTCTATTAAAGAGATCATTGGTATGCAAGTCAGGGCAAATCCATCCAGCACTCTGGTTCTCATCCCAGGCTTTCGTAAAAGGATCCCCAGTATGGAAGTTAGGGCAAATCCACTCAGCGCTCTGGTTCTGACCCAAGGCCCCTCTTAAAGGGATCCCCGGTATGGAAGTCAGGGCAATTGCCTTCAAATGCTCTGGTACTGACCCTATGCTCTCTTAAAGGGATCTCCTGTATGGAATTTAGGGCAATTCCCTCAGCACTCTGATTCTGACCCCAGGGTTCTATTAAAGGCATCAATGGTATGCAAGTCAGGGCAAATCCACTCAGCACTCTGATTCTGATCCCAGGCTTTCTTAAAGAGATCTCTGGTAAGGAACTTAGGGTAAATCCCTCAGCGCTCTGATTCTCACCCCAGGCTTCTATAAAAGGGATCATTGGTATGGAAGTCAGGGCAAATCCACTCAGCCCTCTAGTTCTGACGCCAGGCCTCTCTTAAAGGGATCACCGGTATGGAAGTTAGGACTATTCTACTCAGCGCTCTGCTTCTGACCCCAGGCTGACGGGATGATGTGGGATATTAGGGGTAGTAGTCCGGTGGCTCTGGCTGACGGGATGATGTGGGATATTAGCGGTAGTAGTCCGGTGGCTCTGGCTGACAGGATGATGTGGGATATTAGGGGTAGTAGTCCGGTGGCTCTGGCTGACAGGATGATGTGGGATATTAGGGGTAGTAGTCCGGTGGCTCTGGCTGACGGGATGATGTGGGATATTAGGGGTAGTAGTCCGGTGGCTCTGGCTGACGGGATGATGTGGGATATTAGGGGTAGTATTCCGGTGGCTCTGGCTGATGGGATGATGTGGGATATTAGGGGTAGTAGTCCGGTGGCTATGGCTGACGGGATGATGTGGGATATTAGAGGTAGTACTCCAGTGGCTCTGACGGGATGTTGTGGGATATTAGGGGTAGCAGTCCGGCGGCTGTGACGGGATGATGTGGGATATTAGGGGTAGTAGTCCGGTGGCTCTGACTGACGGGATGATGTGGAATATTGGGGGTAGTAGTCCGGTAGCTCTGGCTGACGGGATGATGTGGGATATTAGGGGTAGTAGTCCGGTGGCTCTGGCTGACGGGATGATGTGGGATATTAGGGGTAGTAGTCCGGTGGCTCTGGCTGACGGGATGATGTGGGATATTGGGGGTAGTAGTCCGGTGGCTCTGGCTGATGGGATGATGTGGGATATTAGGGGTAGTAGTCTGGTGGCTCTGGCTGACGGGTTGATGTGGGATATTAGGGGTAGTAGTCCGGTAGCTCTGGCTGACAGGATGATGTGGGATATTAGGGGTAGTAGTCCGGTAGCTCTGGCTGACGGGATGATGTGGGATATTAGTGGTAGTGGTCCGGTGGCTCTGACCGATTGGATGATGTGAGATATTAGGGGTAGTAGTCCGATGGCTCTGGCTGATGGGATGATGTGGGATATTAGGGGTAGTAGTCTGGTGGCTCTGGCTGACGGGTTGATGTGGGATATTAGGGGTAGTAGTCCGGTGGCTCTGGCTGATGGGTTGATGTGGGATATTAGGGGTAGTAGTCCGGTGGCTCTGGCTGACGGGATGATGTGGAATATTGGGGGTAGTAGTCCGGTGGCTCTGGCTGATGGGATGATGTGGGATATTAGTGGTAGTAGTCCGGTGGCTATGGCTGACGGGATGATGTGAGATATTAGGGGTAGCAGTCCGGTGGCTCTGCTCTTCAGCTAGTTTTATATAATTTAAGAAAAATGTTGCTTTGTTGAAGATAATGACCTATTTAGGATTAAAAAAATGTTGGAGACATTCACTGTGAGGATGTTTTTTTTCCTACTATTACATTTTATATTATGTCCATCAAACTTGCCAGAAAGTTATGACTGGGAACCTGATTAATCCTATGTCCATAGAATGTTAGAGTGGGAAGGGACCTCTGGGGACATTGTGTCCGACCCCATGCTCAATGCAGGAGTCACTAAACCATCTCAGACAGATGTCTGCCCAGTCTCTGAAGACTTCCATTGATGTAGAACTCATGGCAGCCTGTTCCACTCATTGATCTTCCTCACTGTCAAAAAGTTTTTTTCTAATATCTAATCTGTATCTTCTCCCTTTCAGTTTCAATCCAATGCTTCTCCTGTTTGCATGTTCAAATGAGAATAAGGATGTTCCCTCTACACTGTGAGAACCCTTCAGATATTTGTAGACAGCTATTAAGTCTCCTCTTAGCCTTCTTTTTTGCAAGCTAAACATTCCCAGATCCTTTAACCTCATAGGACATACTTAGCAGTCGGATCACTATCCTGGTAACTCCTTTCTGAACTTCCTCCAGTTCTTCAATGTTTTTTTTAAAATGTGGTGCCCAAAACTGGCCATAGTATTCCAGATGAGGCCTGACCAAGTAGGAGTAGAGGGGGATAATTACTTCACATGATCATGACTCTATGATTCTCTTAATACATCCTAGAACTGTGTTCACGCGTTTGCTGCTGCATCACACTGCTGACTCATGTGCAGTCTGTGATCTATTAGTATACCCAAGTCTTTTTCACACATGCTGTTGCTTAGTTCTATTCTTCCCATTCTGTAGATGTAATTTTTGTTTTTCTTGCCCAGATGTGAAATCTTGCATTTCTCCCTGTTAAATACCATTCTATTAGTTGCTGCCCATTGTTCAAGCTTATGTAGATCCTTCCAAATCCTTTCTCTGTCTTCTCTAGTGTTAGCTATCCCTCGTAGCTTTGTTAGTCTGCAAATTTGATGAGTTTACCTTCAGTTCCCTTATCTAGATCATTTATAAGAATATTGAACAATACTGAGGCCAGGACATACCCTTGTGGTACCCCACATGAAACACTCTTCCAATTGGATGTGCAACCATTCATTATTACCACTCTTTGAGTACGATCACTGAGCCAGTTATGAATCCACCTAATTGTGGTAGTCTTCTGTTACTTGTTCTAGGAGAATAGGAAGCCTAATGTAATACGTCTTCGGTTATTTTTTTTTATTTTTGGTTTAGGAAAACTCCTGTTTCCCAACAGACTCAAACCAGGTGGAGAAGGGTCTTCCGAAACTAGAAAACCCCTTTAAGGTGGAATGGTTCTTTTAAGAAGGAATATACTTCTATTTCTGGTCTTTCAATGTATGAAAACATCTTGGACTGTGGTTATTCTTTGTGCTATCAGGATATGAGTCATTATCTTGTTTTATGGATTTTGTAAAGCGCTCATTTCACCTTTTAATAAAACATTATTACATTCGGGCTTATCAGCCACATTACTTGGTCCATTTTGTCAGGACAAGACGAAGCAGACTACAGTAGTAATGTAAAAAAAAGAACTATAATTGATAGGGCATAAAGCCAGAGATTTTTTAAAAAAAAATGTTTTACACTTTTATTTGCAGAAAACTTAAAAAATTATTTCGGAAGCTAAAGGATGAAAGACCAGAGCCTGGGGAAAGCAACCTTCACAGTTCGAGAGAACCTCAACAATGGGACCGAGACTACGCTCTAGAACCATATTCGGGACTGACCCCAGAGTACATGGAGATGAGTGAGTACCAAGATTACATGTCCCACTCCCAAATTTTCTCAAATGCAATGTCACTAAAGGCACATTTGAAACATAAACCTTAAAGCATACCCCAAGTTGACGTTTCGTTGGATACCCAAAAATGAACTTTACCGGGCCAATTGTTCCTCAAGGTTGACTTTTCTGTTTGGATTTCACCCTTTTATTTTATAGAATGAAATTTTTGGCTTCATAATTTTGCCTCTGTTTTTCTTTACACTAAACACTATGAAATATAGAATTATCCTAAAATATTCCTCTAGTGGTCTCCGAGATGTATTTCCCATCAGAAGTTGTAATATCATGGTAGTGACATACTGTCAACTAGCTCAGGGATACTGGTGCTGAGGCAGCCAAAACCAGGTGGTATGTCTCCTCCAAAGTCCTAAGAAAGGGAGAGAGGCTTCCGGGGTTGTGAAACAAATGATCATCTCAGCAACAGTTTGGAGAACAAAGCATATTATGGCCCTTGTATCACTTCTTGAAGACCTCACTTTTAGACTCATCCTGGTTACCTAGAACATATTTGCTGGTTTTTAGAAGAGGTGGTGTGGGAACCCCTAAGGAGAAAATTTTTCATAGCAACCAATCACTTTTTAAAAGTCCATTCTCCTTCCATGCATCTGTTTGGAGCCCTCAATATATACTGTATGCCTGGATGTTGGGTCTGTATCTCGTGCTGGAGCATTCTTGCGTCATGAAGAAACTCATTGTGAAATGTTACTATCATGGAGGATTCAGCAATGCCTGGGAGATTTACCAACTCTTTTAGGATTTGGAGAGATCACCCTCTTTTCTGTATGTTCTAAGAAAGTTGGCAAGCATGACCTAGACTAAGGGCCCCGTCACACATAGCGACTCACCAGCGATCCCGATAACGATATCAACGTGTCAGGATCGCTGGTGAATCGCTACATGATCGCTGGAGAGCTGTCACACAGACAGCTTCACCAGCGATCAGCACAGCGATGTCGAGCGCGCGGCGTCGCTGTGTTCGTTAGTTACCAGCGTGCTGATGCAGGGAGCAGGTAACTAACGTACACATCGGGTATCTAAGGGACGCCCGTCCCTTGGATACCCGATGTGTACGTTAGTTACCAGCAGATCGCTGGTCTCCCGCCTGTCACACACGGTGATGCGTGCTGGCCAGCGGGAGACCAGCGACCAAAGAAAAGTCCAGAGGTTTCCCAGAGCGATCTGCGATACCGGCAGGGGGGCCGCTCGCTGATCGCTGTCACACACAGCGATCTCGCTGGTGAGATCGCTGTTGTGTCACAAAACTTGTGACTCAGCAGCGATCTCGCTAGCGAGATCGCTATGTGTGACGGGGCCTTAAGGCCCATCGTTCAGTTTAGATAGCACTCTGCCGAACAATCATTTGGCCGGAAACTATCTGCCCCAACACCTCCATATACAGGAGGTCTACATTGGCCAAGTGCTTCTGTGTTCTCTATGAGAGAACCAATGCCAGACTCCTCCAGGGATGGTGTATCTCTGGGAGAACAAAAGAATCAGCAGTCTGAAATCACATATTCTGGATTTTTATCTACCCTGATATGATCTGTTTGGGTGGACTGAAGAATGACACCATACACATTAGACTGTTGGTCGAACTTGTCCATACACAGAAGCCCATAACTGGCAGAGCTGTGTAAAACTCCTCTGGTGGCAGCTTATCTCCTGGAAAACAAAGTGATAGTCACATATCAGACATGCCAGATTCTTATCTACCTACGTATGATCTGTTGGAGGACAGTCAGGATGTTGTCATACACGATAGACTGGTGGACAAACCGATCCAAATCAGCGGGATTGGCCGCCCATCTAATGTGTATGAGGGCCTTTATTCTAAATAACATATATTATTTAGATTTTCATGCTTACACTAACATACAATATGACTAACATTTCACCCTGGTTTTGTGGGAAAATCCAGTAGATGCTGTCGGAAAATATCTTCTAGATGGCCAAGATATGGACCTTTCTGGTGAAAGACACCACCGACTTTCAGCATATCATTTAAGAAGGATTTACACTGTATGATTTGTCGGGAATGAGGACTCCTACCAACGCTCGAAAACATCCAATGAATGAGTAAAACGCTTGTTCATAGGGTGAAATTATCTTTTGGTTTTCTTTAAAAATCATCTCAGCAGCGTGTCGTCCAGTGTTAACAGGACATGTGCTGCCGAGAACACTAATTGTACTGTGGATCTGCACACTTGGAGCTGATTGGCCGTGGCATAAAGGTTCGGTACAGCTGGGGTAACCCCAGCTTTAAATGACCACTGATCGGGTCTATATTTGTTGATCAACGGTTGTTTAGTAACCTGTTTATACAGGCCGTTTGTGTTTCGGATTGCGGAAGATCCAACCACTGCCATCACGACATACGCCATGAATGAAGGGGCCGTAGGCCTAAGTGAAAAGCGATAGTCCTCTGGGACATTTTTATCATAGAATCGTAGAGTTGCAAGGGACCTCCTGGGCCATCTGGTCCAACCCCCTGCTCAAAGCAGGATTCGCTAAATCATCCCAGTCAGATGTCTGTCCAGCCTCTGTTTGAAGACTTCCATTGAAGGAGAACTCACCACTTCTCGTGGCAGCCTGTTCCACTCATTGATCACTCTGTCAAAAAGTTTTTTCTAATATCTAATCTGTGTCTCCTCCCATTCAGTTTCATCCCATTGCTTCTAGTCTTTCCTTGTGCAAATGAGAATAATGATGATCCTTCTACAATGTGACAGCCCTTTAGATATTTGTAGACAGCTATTAAGTCTCCTCTCAGTCTTCTCTTTTGCAAACTAAACATTCCCAAATCCTGCAACCTTTCCTCATAAGACAAGGTTTGCAGACCGGTCACCATTCTGGTCGCTCTTTTCTGAACTTGCTCCAGTTTGTTGATGTCTTTTTTAAAATGTGGTGCCCAAAACTGGACACAATATTCCAGATGAGGTCTGACCAAAGAGGAGTAGAGGGAAATAATGACTTCACGTGATCTAGACTGTATGCTTCTGTTAATACATCCTAGAATTGCATTTGCCTTTTTTGCTGCTGCATCACACTGTTGACTCATATTCAGTCTGTGATCTATTAGTATACCCAAGTCTTTTTCACACGTGCTGTTGCTTAGCCCTATCCATCCCATTCTGTATATGCTTTTTTCATTTTTATTGCCCAGATGTAGTACTTTGCATTTTTCCCTTTTAAAAACCATTCTGTTAGTTGATGATGTCCTAATGACAAAGAATGATTAGGAAATTAATTAAGGTCAAATAAATTGTTAAAAGCAAATAATGGTTAATATCCACCAATCAGATTTAAGATAATATTTTGGCTTTTTACTTTTCTGAAAAAAATGTAGTCCCTTTCACCCAACAGGCAGCCTACGAGGAAGAACGTTTTTATCAGCAGATATTATAAATCCATGTCAAAATGTCTATTTAAGGAGAAATAGTACCGCAATAATTGCCAATAAACAGTCACATCCACCTTGGACGACTTGATCTTTGGGTCAAAGAAAATAATATCCAAATGTGATAGTATAACAGGAACATATTTCATGTTCCACGGGATAGTAGTACCTATTAAATTTTACATAAACCACATCTGACTGAAACATGGATGTATTGAAGTCTGTGTAGTCAGGATCATGATTCACAGAGCTCTTCTTTTTTTTTTCTTCTTACCCCATTATGCTGGATGTTTTTTTTTTTTTGTGGTTTTTATTTTATCGATGATTTTTTGGATTACCAACAGCTGAGTTTTACCAAGTGACATCAGATGTAGCTTTAAATAAAGCTTGACCTATGAGTAAGCCCTCGATGCTCTGGGGGTATATTGTATTGGTGCACCTTGCAAAATCAAAGACAAAAGAGTGTTAGATTGTGTCACTGTGTGTTAATTAGCTGGAGTATCAGCATTGTGGGGTCGCATGTCACGTATAATGAGGCCTTTGTCAGCTTTATTTATAAGTGGTGACAGCCGGAGTGCACTTTCCAATGTTGCAGATAGTACATTGCGTAAAGGTTTGTTGAAGCTTGTCAGTAGAGACTTTGACAAGTCCTTTAGCAGATCTGGAATCAATTATTTCTGCAAAATTAGCAAATTAGTGTATAGTATATACAGAGGAGGAGAACGGTCCATTTTCCCTAGTAAAGCATTTAGCCTCTAAATGCCTTCACGAGACCACTTAAAGAGGACATGTCACTTTTCAGAAATATGTCATTATTTTTATCCCTTGTAAACGCCGCTGTTCTCCTGAATCCAGCGATGTTTTTCTTTTGTTCCTGAGCCTCTCCGTTCCCGAGATACAGCCACCTCTTTCCTATATATATATCTAATCCGGTTAGACAACTAGGCGTGATCATCAAGATCAATATTCCAGGGCTACGCCCACTTGCATAAAACGGCTAGATTTATATACAGGGGAAAAAGGATCATATCTCAGGAACAGAGAGGCGTAGGAACAAAAGAAAAACATCGCCGGATTCAGGAGAACAGCGGCATTTACACCAGATTAAAAAAAAAAAAATACATATGGCAAGTGACAGGTCAAGATATCAAATACCTATGGCAAGTGACAGGTCTCTATTAATTTGTCAGGATAACCAAAAGTTATGAATAATATTGATATACGGCTGTCATTTTCTGTCGATACAGATAGGCCACCAGAGAAAATATGTGGATGGTACGGTATATAAAGAACTTAATAAAGAAAACTCCATCTTCAGACGCTTAAGACAATTAAATAGTTATTAGCTGTATTATAAAAATTACCCACAAAGTTGTTTTCTGAACTACAAGAGATCCTTTCATCGGTCCCGCCATACCGCAGAATTTTTTATTAAACGGCAATTAAAGTATTAGCTGGAATAATGGAGAGATTGTTTTCTGACCGAACTTTTATTACATCGTCGACTTAACATGACATAAAGGAGACAAAAGACAATAATGACAACAAAGAAGTATTAATCCTTGCAGGATGAAATTAATATATGAGGCTGATTCCATTCTGGATCTTTACACTTCATACCAGAAAAATTTGGGGCCTTGAAATCTCATTGAATTTCCTGGTACTGTAAAATGAAGAATTTTTTACTGTTGAAAAAAAGCTTGGCAAAAAATGCACCGTGTGAATAAGCCCACAAGCATCAATTATGGAATCCCCACCCAAAAAAAATATACCAAAGTGTAGAATGGCTAACAACAAACTGGTCTCATGGTGGTGGAGCCCGTTTGTCCATTAATTGGGTCAATATTAGCCACTTTGGTAGAAATGAAAGGTACAAAAGTTCATTGTTTAGCATTTATCTTAGTCTATGCCGGCGGCTGATCACCGGGTGTATGAGCAAAATGCTCATTCGTCAGGTGAAATGTGTGTTACCCAACAGATGATTACTCTCGGCAGTACGTTGACCTGTGTAAACAAGACCTGTGCTGCCGAGAACATTGACAGCCAATGTGCACGGAACTATCACAGATCACTAAGTGCGGATTTGAAGAGTGGGCTGCCTATTTAAACAGGCTATTAAATTATAGGTCGGCGGTCATTTAACATTGTGTATACCGCTATGTAAATTGTAACTTTTTAAGCTCTTGTATCACTTCAATCTTTATGGATGGATTCTTCTCTGGTCATGTTTGAGTTATGAAATATTCCACATATTGAACCCTCCCCGTTGATAAGTAATGTCAAATATTTTTCTTTTCATGTTAAGTGATCTTGTTATTTTAGGTAAGTGCTAAGGTTGTAGGAGCTGCCCCAAAGTTCTCGAAAGTCTGGCAGAACAGAATGTGGTTTTCTTTCTCCTTGTTGACTGACACCGACATTGATGGATGACTCTTTTGAATCCAGTGAGTCAACAAGGAAAGGAAAAGTATCAGCAGCATCTGTTAACTGAAATGGCTTTTTAGTGGAGTAACATTTCCCCGTTGAAATGCTTTGAGGAGGCGGCAGTCGTCCTTCACCCTTCATCAGGACATTTGCACGATGACACAAGTATCAACAGCAACTACGAGGACACTCAATGTTATGACTAATATTGTCTCGTGTGGATCATGTTGAAGATAGAGAAGGCAATGACTGCAAAATATATAGGTCTAATGTTCTATTCCTTCCAAAAGACACTAAATAGTCTATTAATTCTTCACCTTTGAAGAAGAACCTAACACCGCATAATTGAAAACTATTCTAGGGTGGTACGAAGAGAAGAGGTCAACGCTACCTTTTAGTATGGGCTTCAAAAATAATCCCTGGACAAGAAGGTCTAAGAGCTGGTTGCCCAAACCTTTAAATAAATCCCTCATTGCCCATTTCTCACCTTGTTGAGGTTCGCCATAAATGAGGCCATGACTACAGAAGCCAAAAATGAGAATAGATATCAAATATATGGACATAGAATTTTTTCAAAAAGTATATACACTAGATATAATCCATCTATCTAAGATTTCTTCTCATGTTTGGTGGATTCCACCACCAACAACAATTGGTTGGTAACCCAAGCTAGACAATTTTTTTTTTTTTTACTATCAACACATGCCAACATTTCTCTAAAAAACGCAACATCTGTGACGTTCTTTTTGGACCTTCAAAAATTAACTAATTTTCTTAGCTGTGGAAGAAGCCTTTAAATGAATCCAAGAGTGTCAGACATAATCATAGAAGGTAATCATAGAAGGTAGCCTCCCTCTTTACTAAAAAAAACCCTCCAAAACATTCATTTGACTAGATATGGTGTATGACAGTCCCACATTCTCTCCAGTTTGCGTATGTCACTAACTGACTAAGTGAGTACGTCAATCCAACAAGTGGTTGAACGAGCCCGATATTTCAGCCCAGAGGGCAACATACTGTATCTAATGGGAGAGGCTGAGATTTCACTCTTCGAGTGTCAAAGATGGGAAAATACTGCTTAAGTATTTTTTTTTTAAGACTGTTCAAAAAATATTTGACATTGAATCATTTATCATAAAAGGGAACTGCGCCCAATAATATATGAATAGCTTTGTTCCAATTTTTTTGTTTCATTTCATGAGTTTTTGGATTACTCTTTTTGACTGTTTTTTTACGGTCAATACCAATTTAACGTTGGCCTCCACAATACCTAAAAAATCTCAAAGATGACGAAACGGGTTAATTTTTACGGACAACACCAAGTTTAGACATATGAAGATATTCTTAAAGAGAACTTATCATCAGGTCAAAAGTGGTCATTTTTCTGTTCTTATTTTATTCCCGCTGCTCCTCTGAGCATTCCAGTTTTTGTTCTTTTTAAATCCAACCTACGGTTCCAGAGATATGAGCTTTTTTCTTTACCAAGATGGGCGTGACTTACAGGCCTCTGCATTATTACTCTCTCTGCCACGCCCCCTTAGAAAGACCATATAAATGGGCACTAAATAAAAAGGCCCATATCTCTGGGACCGTATGGCGGTTTAAAAAAAAACAAAAAACAGATTTCTTAGTGGAGCAAAGAGAATCTAATGAGCACAAAAGCTGTCCACTTTTGATTTGGTGACAGATCCCCTTTAATTATATGAAAAATATTGTATGTTGTAGGACTTGTTAGTAACGGTAATATACAGTATGAGCTCGAATGACCAGTTAACCTTTCTAAAGGTACTGGTTTTCAATTTCTATAGGCCAATCTCTCAAATATCCATGGCCATTTGGGTGCTACCAGTGCAACTTCAGTCAAAATGAAAATCCAAAGTAGCACTCATCACCTGAGTCCTCCATCATTGATGGAGGCATCATTGAATATTTAACAACGTCGACAATCCTAGTCCTCAAACTTATTCGATTCTATAGAGAATATGGTGATTTAGGTGTTATGTAGCAGTTTTATTATTATGCACTGTATGATGGCGTGATTTATCTATGGAGAGGATAATGCTAGTATATTGTGGCATTGTTTGGCACTATTATTTTGGTATGTGGCCAATTTTTCCGCTTTCCAGATAAGTTTAATTTGAATAAATACTTTGTACATGGGCTAATCTATAACAAATCACTACACCTTTACAATACTGGTTTGTTTTTATGTGGCGGTGGTATTTTTGGGTTGCAAATTCTCACCCTCCTTTACCAGGAGTATTATTAACACCTCTGTATACACAATACATATTTAAAGCAATTGTCACTTACTCCATGTAGAACTATAACGTATGTCTGCTCTAGGCACATTACAATTGAATTCTTGGCCTCTTTCGTGACAGGTATAGAAAAGGCTCAGATAGCCCCGTCCGGCCAAAAATATCTGAGGTGTTTACCGGCTGAGTCACTATACGAGGACATATCGTGTGACCAATAAGGGGTTCATTGGTCCAGTGCCCGAGGGCAGGGAGCTGATGGGAACAGGTCATAGCTGGGGACTATATTTTTCTTAGATAAGGCCATTATTGATGAGAGAACGTGCTCGGATAAGGTGATATTCAAGTATGCTCAAGTGTTAACCAAGTGTCATCTAATAAAATGTTCGAGTCCCCGCGCCTGCTGTTTGACAGCCGCAACACATGAAGGAATTGCCTAACCAACAGGTAATCCCTGTATCTGTTGTGGCTGTTTCTCATCCTAAGCCCCTTCCTGCTATAATAACCCCTGTCCTGGGCCTCTTCCTGTTATACTGTCCCCCACTCAGCCCATTCCAGGTATAATATCCCACTTCCTGGTATAATGTGTCCCTTCCGGGTCCCCTTCCTGGTATAACATCCTGAGCCCTTTCCAGTAATAACGTACCCTACTCTGGGCCCCTTCTTGGTATAATGTCCTCTGTCCTGGGCCCCTTACTGTAATAATGCCCCCCATTCTGGCCCTTTCCTGTAATAATATCCCCCATTCTGGTATAATTTTCCACATCATGGACCACTTCCTGTTATAATGTCTCCATCCTACAAGAATGTTCCCAATTCTGGAACTCTTCCTGGTATAATGTCCATGTCCACATCCTATAACAATGTTCCCCATCCTTGGCGCCTTCCTAGTATAATAACCCCCATTCAGGTATAATTTTCCACATCATGGACCACTTCCTGGTATAATGTCCCCATCCAATAAGAATGTTCCCCATTCTGGTACTCTTCCTGATGTAATGTCCCCATCCTTCAAGAATGTTCCCAATTCTGGAACCCTTCCTGGTAAAATGTCCCCATCCTATAACAATGTTAACCCATTCTTGGCCCCTTCCTAGTATAATAACCTCCATTCTGGTATAATGATCTTAGGCCCCACTCTGATATAATCACCCCCATCTTGTACTGCACTCTGGTGTGATGTTCCTCATCCAGCGCCCCTTCCTGGTATAATGACCACATCCTAGGCCTTTTCCTGGTATAATGTCCGTTCTGTTTTCCAAAACATAAAAAATAAACCATTCTTCTTACCTTCCTCCGCTCCCATGTTCTCTTCTGTAGCTGGGAGCTGACTTCAGTATGCCAACTTGGGCAAAGCAAGATGTCACTGCAATGCGTTGCTCATGACTGGCAGGTTCCGTCAGCTACCAACCTCTGATTGGTCAGCGGTAGGTATTGCAGCTAACGGAGTTAGAGCGGGTCCCTGTGCTGCAATACACTTCATCTGAATGTACGTCCTTGGAAGTAGACATTGGTGGACCTCTCTCCCACATGGGCAACATCAGACTCTCTGTGACCGCGACCATTACGCAACTGCCCCGTCAGACTCTCTGTGACTGCGACCATTGCGCCACTGCGGACAACCCTGCTTAGTAGTACACATATAACCCCATTGTTACATCTCATGCATAAAAGCTCGATATCCAAAGTTGCATTTAGTCTAAACATTCGGCATAAAACTAAGGTCAGATTCAAGACTTGCAAAAGAAATCTACATGTAAGATACATAAAGCTGAAAACCATAACTCAGCGCTGGCAGGGATAGAATATAGAACTCATTCTTAAAACCCGACCGCATTTGTTCTCTGTTGAGTCTGTGAACGTGTCAAGTGCTGCCCCTGGCACAACGATCCAATGCCAACATCCTAGGCTATGTAACCCAGCCTTAATAAGAGCATAAAGTAATCACATGGGACGCCTTCCATCCTTCCTGTGTGTATGTGTGCTGAGGGAGATGCCAGATTAGGAGAACACTGTGTTGTGAACCCAAAGTGAAGAGAAGCAGTTTGCATAACAATCGCAAGTGCGCTGCCTTACGGAGAGAATTCCTCAGCGTCTGCCGGCCGAGACCGGTGGAGCCACAGGACATCAGGTCTCACAGATCCCGGTCAGTGTGCCAGAGAGATGTACTGCCGCTCTCTGGAAACTCATCCCGAGGATTCCTGACTGTTCATCCAGACTAATGTTATAGGGGGGCTCCAGACTACACATCCAGACTACTGTTATAGGGGGCTCCAGACTACACATCCAGACTACTGTTATAGGGGGGCTCCAGACTATACATCCAGACTACTGTTATAGGGGAGCTCCAGACTACACATCCAGACTACTGTTATAGGGGGGCTCCAGACTACACATCCAGACTACTGTTATAGGGGGCTCCAGACTACACATCCAGACTACTGTTATAGGGGGGCTCCAGACTATACATCCAGACTACTGTTATAGGGGAGCTCCAGACTACACATCCAGACTGCTGTTATAGGGGGCTCCAGACTACACATCCAGACTGCTGTTATAGGGGGGCTCCAGACTACACATCCAGACTGCTGTAATAGGGGGCTCCAGACTACACATCCAGACTACTGTTATAGGGGGGCTCCAGACTACACATCCAGACTGCTGTTATAGGGGGATCCAGACAACACATCCAGACTTCTGTTATAGAAGGCTCCAGACTACACATCCAGACTGCTGTTATAAGGGGCTCCAGACTACACATCCAGACTGCTGTTATAGGGGGCTCCAGACTACACATCCAGACTGCTGCTATAGGGGGCTTCAGACTACACATCCAGACTGCTGTTATAGGGGGCTCCAGACTACACATCCAGACTGCTGTTATAGGGGGCTCCAGACTACACATCCAGACTGCTGTTATAGGGGGCTCCAGACTACACACCCAGACTGCTGTTATAGGGGGCTCCAGACTACACATCCAGACTGCTGTTATAGGGGGCTCCAGACTACACACCCAGACTGCTGTTATAGGGGGCTCCAGACTACACATCCAGACTACTGTTACAGGGGGCTCCAGACTACACATCCACAACTGCTGTTATAGGGGGCTCCAGACTACACATCCAGACTGCTGTTATAGGGGGCTCCAGACTACACATCCAGACTGCTGTTATAGGGGGCTCCAGACTACACATCCAGACTGCTGTTATAGGGGGCTCCAGACTACACACCCAGACTGCTGTTATAGGGGTGCTCCAGACTACACATCCAGACTTCTGTTATAGAAGGCTCCAGACTACACATCCAGACTGCTGTTATAGGGGGCTCCAGGCTACACATCCAGACTGCTGTTATAGGGGGGCTTCAGACTACACATCCAGACTGCTGTTATAGGGGGCTCCAGACTACACATCCAGACTGCTGTTATAGGGGGCTCCAGACTACACACCCAGACTGCTGTTATAGGGGGCTTCAGACTACACATCCAGACTGCTGTTATAGGGGGCTCCAGACTACACATCCAGACTGTTGTTATAGGGGGGCTCCAGACTACACATCCAGACTGCTGTTATAGGGGGCTCCAGACTATACATCCAGACTGCTGTTATAGGGGGCTCCAGACTACACATCCAGACTGCTGTTATAGGGGGGCTCCAGACTACACACCCAGACTGCTGTTATAGGGGGGCTCCAGACTACACACCCAGACTGCTGTTATAGGGGGTTTCAGACTACACATCCAGACTGCTGTTATAGGGGGGCTCCAAACTACACATCCAGACTACTGTTATAGGGGGGCTCCAGACTACACATCCAGACTGCTGTTATAGGGGGCTTCAGACTACACATTCAGACTGCTGTAATAGGGGGCTCTAGACTACACATCCAGACTGCTGTTATAGGGGGGCTCCAGACTACACATCCAGACTACTGTGATAAGGGGGCTCCAGACTACACATCCAGACTGCTGTTATAGGGGGCTCCAGACTACACATCCAGACTTCTGTTATTGAAGGCTCCAGACTACACATCCAGACTGCTGTTATAGGGGGCTCCAGACTACACACCCTGACTGCTGTTATAGGGGGCTCCAGACTACACATCCAGACTGCTGTTATAGGGGGCTCCAGACTACACATCCAGACTGCTGTTATAGGGGGCTCCAGACCACACGTCCAGACTGCTGTTATAGGGGGCTCCAGACTACATACCCAGACTGCTGTTATAGGGGGATCCAGACTACACATCCAGACTACTGTTATAGGGGGGCTCCAGACTACACATCCAGACTGCTGTTATAGGGGGCTCCAGACTACACATCCAGACTTCTGTTATTGAAGGCTCCAGACTACACATCCAGACTGCTGTTACAGGGGGCTCCAGACTACACATCCAGACTGCTGTTATAGGGGGCTCCAGACTACACATCCAGACTTCTGTTATTGAAGGCTCCAGACTACACATCCAGACTGCTGTTATAGGGGGGCTCCAGACTACACACCCTGACTGCTGTTATAGGGGGCTCCAGACTACACATCCAGACTGCTGTTATAGGGGGCTCCAGACTACACATCCAGACTGCTGTTATAGGGGGGCTCCAGACTACACACCCAGACTGCTGTTATAGGGGGGCTCCAGACTACACACCCAGACTGCTGTTATAGGGGGCTTCAGACTACACATCCAGACTGCTGTTATAGGGGGGCTCCAAACTACACATCCAGACTGCTGTTATAGGGGGGCTCCAGACTACACATCCAGACTGCTGTTATAGGGGGCTTCAGACTACACATTCAGACTGCTGTAATAGGGGGCTCTAGACTACACATCCAGACTGCTGTTATAGGGGGCTCCAGACTACACATCCAGACTTCTGTTATTGAAGGCTCCAGACTACACATCCAGACTGCTGTTATAGGGGGCTCCAGACTACACACCCTGACTGCTGTTATAGGGGGCTCCAGACTACACATCCAGACTGCTGTTATAGGGGGCTCCAGACTACACATCCAGACTGCTGTTATAGGGGGCTCCAGACTACATACCCAGACTGCTGTTATAGAGGGCTCCAGACTACACACCCTGACTGCTGTTATAGGGGGCTCCAGACTACACATCCAGACTACTGTTATAGGGGGGCTCCAGACTACACATCCAGACTGCTGTTATAGGGGGCTCCAGACTACACATCCAGACTTCTGTTATTGAAGGCTCCAGACTACACATCCAGACTGCTGTTATAGGGGGGCTCCAGACTACACATCCAGACTGCTGTTATAGGGGGCTCCAGACTACACATCCAGACTTCTGTTATTGAAGGCTCCAGACTACACATCCAGACTGCTGTTATAGGGGGGCTCCAGACTACACACCCTGACTGCTCTTATAGGGGGCTCCAGACTACACATCCAGACTGCTGTTATAGGGGGCTCCAGACTACACATCCAGACTGCTGTTATAGGGGGCTCCAGACTACACATCCAGACTGCTGTTATAGGGGGCTCCAGACTACACGCCCAGACTGCTGTTATAGGGGGCTTCAGACTACACATCCAGACTGCTGTTATAGGGGGCTCCAGACTACACATCCAGACTGCTGTTATAGGGGGGCTTCAGACTACACATCCAGACTGCTGTTATAGGGGGCTCCAGACTACACATCCAGACTACTGTTATAGGGGGGCTCCAGACTATACATCCAGACTACTGTTATAGGGGAGCTCCAGACTACACATCCAGACTGCTGTTATAGGGGGCTCCAGACTACACATCCAGACTGCTGTTATAGGGGGGCTCCAGACTACACATCCAGACTGCTGTAATAGGGGGCTCCAGACTACACATCCAGACTACTGTTATAGGGGGGCTCCAGACTACACATCCAGACTGCTGTTATAGGGGGATCCAGACAACACATCCAGACTTCTGTTATAGAAGGCTCCAGACTACACATCCAGACTGCTGTTATAAGGGGCTCCAGACTACACATCCAGACTGCTGTTATAGGGGGCTCCAGACTACACATCCAGACTGCTGCTATAGGGGGCTTCAGACTACACATCCAGACTGCTGTTATAGGGGGCTCCAGACTACACATCCAGACTGCTGTTATAGGGGGCTCCAGACTACACATCCAGACTGCTGTTATAGGGGGCTCCAGACTACACACCCAGACTGCTGTTATAGGGGGCTCCAGACTACACATCCAGACTGCTGTTATAGGGGGCTCCAGACTACACACCCAGACTGTTGTTATAGGGGGCTCCAGACTACACATCCAGACTACTGTTACAGGGGGCTCCAGACTACACATCCACAACTGCTGTTATAGGGGGCTCCAGACTACACATCCAGACTGCTGTTATAGGGGGCTCCAGACTACACATCCAGACTGCTGTTATAGGGGGCTCCAGACTACACATCCAGACTGCTGTTATAGGGGGCTCCAGACTACACACCCAGACTGCTGTTATAGGGGTGCTCCAGACTACACATCCAGACTTCTGTTATAGAAGGCTCCAGACTACACATCCAGACTGCTGTTATAGGGGGCTCCAGGCTACACATCCAGACTGCTGTTATAGGGGGGCTTCAGACTACACATCCAGACTGCTGTTATAGGGGGCTCCAGACTACACATCCAGACTGCTGTTATAGGGGGCTCCAGACTACACACCCAGACTGCTGTTATAGGGGGCTTCAGACTACACATCCAGACTGCTGTTATAGGGGGCTCCAGACTACACATCCAGACTGTTGTTATAGGGGGGCTCCAGACTACACATCCAGACTGCTGTTATAGGGGGCTCCAGACTATACATCCAGACTGCTGTTATAGGGGGCTCCAGACTACACATCCAGACTGCTGTTATAGGGGGGCTCCAGACTACACACCCAGACTGCTGTTATAGGGGGGCTCCAGACTACACACCCAGACTGCTGTTATAGGGGGTTTCAGACTACACATCCAGACTGCTGTTATAGGGGGGCTCCAAACTACACATCCAGACTACTGTTATAGGGGGGCTCCAGACTACACATCCAGACTGCTGTTATAGGGGGCTTCAGACTACACATTCAGACTGCTGTAATAGGGGGCTCTAGACTACACATCCAGACTGCTGTTATAGGGGGGCTCCAGACTACACATCCAGACTACTGTGATAAGGGGGCTCCAGACTACACATCCAGACTGCTGTTATAGGGGGCTCCAGACTACACATCCAGACTTCTGTTATTGAAGGCTCCAGACTACACATCCAGACTGCTGTTATAGGGGGCTCCAGACTACACACCCTGACTGCTGTTATAGGGGGCTCCAGACTACACATCCAGACTGCTGTTATAGGGGGCTCCAGACTACACATCCAGACTGCTGTTATAGGGGGCTCCAGACCACACGTCCAGACTGCTGTTATAGGGGGCTCCAGACTACATACCCAGACTGCTGTTATAGGGGGATCCAGACTACACATCCAGACTACTGTTATAGGGGGGCTCCAGACTACACATCCAGACTGCTGTTATAGGGGGCTCCAGACTACACATCCAGACTTCTGTTATTGAAGGCTCCAGACTACACATCCAGACTGCTGTTACAGGGGGCTCCAGACTACACATCCAGACTGCTGTTATAGGGGGCTCCAGACTACACATCCAGACTTCTGTTATTGAAGGCTCCAGACTACACATCCAGACTGCTGTTATAGGGGGGCTCCAGACTACACACCCTGACTGCTGTTATAGGGGGCTCCAGACTACACATCCAGACTGCTGTTATAGGGGGCTCCAGACTACACATCCAGACTGCTGTTATAGGGGGGCTCCAGACTACACACCCAGACTGCTGTTATAGGGGGGCTCCAGACTACACACCCAGACTGCTGTTATAGGGGGCTTCAGACTACACATCCAGACTGCTGTTATAGGGGGGCTCCAAACTACACATCCAGACTGCTGTTATAGGGGGGCTCCAGACTACACATCCAGACTGCTGTTATAGGGGGCTTCAGACTACACATTCAGACTGCTGTAATAGGGGGCTCTAGACTACACATCCAGACTGCTGTTATAGGGGGCTCCAGACTACACATCCAGACTTCTGTTATTGAAGGCTCCAGACTACACATCCAGACTGCTGTTATAGGGGGCTCCAGACTACACACCCTGACTGCTGTTATAGGGGGCTCCAGACTACACATCCAGACTGCTGTTATAGGGGGCTCCAGACTACACATCCAGACTGCTGTTATAGGGGGCTCCAGACTACATACCCAGACTGCTGTTATAGAGGGCTCCAGACTACACACCCTGACTGCTGTTATAGGGGGCTCCAGACTACACATCCAGACTACTGTTATAGGGGGGCTCCAGACTACACATCCAGACTGCTGTTATAGGGGGCTCCAGACTACACATCCAGACTTCTGTTATTGAAGGCTCCAGACTACACATCCAGACTGCTGTTATAGGGGGGCTCCAGACTACACATCCAGACTGCTGTTATAGGGGGCTCCAGACTACACATCCAGACTTCTGTTATTGAAGGCTCCAGACTACACATCCAGACTGCTGTTATAGGGGGGCTCCAGACTACACACCCTGACTGCTCTTATAGGGGGCTCCAGACTACACATCCAGACTGCTGTTATAGGGGGCTCCAGACTACACATCCAGACTGCTGTTATAGGGGGCTCCAGACTACACATCCAGACTGCTGTTATAGGGGGCTCCAGACTACACGCCCAGACTGCTGTTATAGGGGGCTTCAGACTACACATCCAGACTGCTGTTATAGGGGGCTCCAGACTACACATCCAGACTGCTGTTATAGGGGGTTCCAGACTACACATCCAGACTGCTGTTATAGGGGGGCTCCAGACTACACATCCAGACTGCTGTTATAGGGGGGCTCCAGACTACACATCCAGACTGCTGTTATAGGGGGGCTCCAGACTACACACCCAGACTGCTGTTATAGGGGGGCTCCAGACTACACACCCAGACTGCTCTTATAAGGGGGCTCCAGACTACACACCCAGACTGCTGTTATAGGGGCGCTCCAGACTACACATCCAGACTGCTGTTATAGGGGGGCTCCAGACTACACATCCAGACTGCTGTTATAGGGGGGCTCCAGACTACACACCCAGACTGCTGTTATAGGGGGGCTCCAGACTACACACCCAGACTGCTGTTATAGGGGGGCTCCAGACTACACGCCCAGACTGCTGTTATAGGGGGCTTCAGACTACACATCCAGACTGCTGTTATAGGGGGCTCCAGACTACACATCCAGACTACTGTTATAGGGGGCTCCAGACTACACATCCACAACTGCTGTTATAGGGGGCTCCAGACCACACATCCAGACTGCTGTTATAGGGGGCTCCAGACTACACATCCAGACTGCTGTTATAGGGGGCTCCAGACTACACATCCAGACTGCTGTTATAGGGGGCTCCAGACTACACATCCAGACTACTGTTATAGGGGGCTCCAGACTACACACCCAGACTGCTGTTATAGGGGTGCTCCAGACTTCTGTTATAGAAGGCTCCAGACTACACATCCAGACTCCTGTTATAGGGGGCTCCAGACTACACACCCAGACTGCTGTTATAGGGGGCTTCAGACTACACATCCAGACTGCTGTTATAGGGGGCTCCAGACTACACATCCAGACTGTTGTTATAGGGGGGCTCCAGACTACACATCCAGACTGCTGTTATAGGGGGCTCCAGACTATACATCCAGACTGCTGTTATAGGGGGCTCCAGACTACACATCCAGACTGCTGTTATAGGGGGGCTCCAGACTACACACCCAGACTGCTGTTATAGGGGGGCTCCAGACTACACACCCAGACTGCTGTTATAGGGGGCTTCAGACTACACATCCAGACTGCTGTTATAGGGGGGCTCCAAACTACACATCCAGACTACTGTTATAGGGGGGCTCCAGACTACACATCCAGACTGCTGTTATAGGGGGCTTCAGACTACACATTCAGACTGCTGTAATAGGGGGCTCTAGACTACACATCCAGACTGCTGTTATAGGGGGGCTCCAGACTACACATCCAGACTACTGTGATAAGGGGGCTCCAGACTACACATCCAGACTGCTGTTATAGGGGGCTCCAGACTACACATCCAGACTTCTGTTATTGAAGGCTCCAGACTACACATCCAGACTGCTGTTATAGGGGGCTCCAGACTACACACCCTGACTGCTGTTATAGGGGGCTCCAGACTACACATCCAGACTGCTGTTATAGGGGGCTCCAGACTACACATCCAGACTGCTGTTATAGGGGGCTCCAGACTACATACCCAGACTGCTGTTATAGGGGGCTCCAGACTACACACCCTGACTGCTGTTATAGGGGGCTCCAGACTACACATCCAGACTACTGTTATAGGGGGGCTCCAGACTACACATCCAGACTGCTGTTATAGGGGGCTCCAGACTACACATCCAGACTTCTGTTATTGAAGGCTCCAGACTACACATCCAGACTGCTGTTATAGGGGGGCTCCAGACTACACATCCAGACTGCTGTTATAGGGGGCTCCAGACTACACATCCAGACTTCTGTTATTGAAGGCTCCAGACTACACATCCAGACTGCTGTTATAGGGGGGCTCCAGACTACACACCCTGACTGCTGTTATAGGGGGCTCCAGACTACACATCCAGACTGCTGTTATAGGGGGCTCCAGACTACACATCCAGACTGCTGTTATAGGGGGCTCCAGACTACACATCCAGACTGCTGTTATAGGGGGCTCCAGACTACACGCCCAGACTGCTGTTATAGGGGGCTTCAGACTACACATCCAGACTGCTGTTATAGGGGGCTCCAGACTACACATCCAGACTGCTGTTATAGGGGGCTCCAGACTACACATCCAGACTGCTGTTATAGGGGGGCTCCAGACTACACATCCAGACTGCTGTTATAGGGGGGCTCCAGACTACACATCCAGACTGCTGTTATAGGGGGGCTCCAGACTACACACCCAGACTGCTGTTATAGGGGGGCTCCAGACTACACACCCAGACTGCTCTTATAAGGGGGCTCCAGACTACACACCCAGACTGCTGTTATAGGGGGGCTCCAGACTACACATCCAGACTGCTGTTATAGGGGGGCTCCAGACTACACATCCAGACTGCTGTTATAGGGGGGCTCCAGACTACACACCCAGGCTGCTGTTATAGGGGGGCTCCAGACTACACACCCAGACTGCTGTTATAGGGGGGCTCCAGAGTAACAGAATACACAGTCATTTTGATATTATACGGTTCGCCCCATTACACAGAGCTCAGTTTTTATCTCTAGGAGTTCAGTAGCGTCCACCAATAAGATTTGAATTTTGTCACAATACCTGGAACCATTCTACTGTACTCTCATGTGTTTTATATTCAGAGGTTTTTAGCTGTTTTTTAAGACTTGAATCTGTCTGATGTATTATCCTGCTTTACTGTTCTATTATTTTTTTCGCTTTAGTTATCCAGTTTGGGTTCGTCACGCTGTTTGTTGCCTCTTTCCCTTTGGCTCCGCTCTTTGCGCTGCTCAACAACATTATTGAAGTCAGACTTGATGCAAAAAAGTTTGTGGCAGAGTTGAGAAGACCGGATGCCGTCCGATCTAAAGACATAGGTATTATATTATACTTGTGTTACTATGATATTGGGGGGAAATATAAGGAATGCGGGTGTTGGAAAGTATCTTAAGATTATTACAAATAAAGATTGTTCATCGCATAATATAAGTACAGAGTGAAGTACATAAAGTTTTTAAAAATCTTTGATTGGCATCATTCAGTAGGAAAATTCATTTCTTACTCCTATGGATACAATATGCTCCTGTCGTGTTATGGACACACAAGTGCCGTCTCATCACAAGACTGAGTCCGGATAATTGTGCTGTAACTATGACGAGCCGGCAGATGTGTGTCAATCAGTTTGTTATCCAGTGCAGATTCTCTGTCCCTCAACATACTTTTCCTACCTTTTTCTTTTTCTCCTTTTTTTTTTTTTCATTTTTCTTCATCTGCTTTCGTTATTACAGGTTATGTATAAACAATATTGGCGTGACATTTCGTTATAATATTGCTTTTTTTGCATTTTTTATAGTTTTTCGTTTTTTTTTCTCCTATTTCCTCCCTTTCAATTAAAATTCTCCTTCCTTTCCTTCTCTTTCCTTCTTCCTTTTCTTTTTTCTCCTATTATTTTGGCTTCTTTTTCTTCTTTCTCCTCTTCTTTCCTTTTCTTTTTACTTTCTTTTTAATCTTCTACTTTTAATTTTTCTACTCATTACATTTTACTTTTTCTTCCACTTTATTCTCCTTCTCTTTCCTTTAGCTTTTCCCCTTTTTTCTTTTTCTCCTTATTTTTCTTCTCTCCTCCTTTTCATTTTATTTCTTTTTCATCTCCATCTTCTACTTTATCTTTTAGTTTTTCTTTTACTTTTTTCACCTTTCCCTCTTTTTTTTTTTTACTATGCCACCTTTTTCATCTCCATCTTTTTCCTCTCATTGTTTTTTTTGTATATTCTTTTTCTTATTTTCTGTCTTCTAATTTTTCTCCACATTTCTTTTTTCTATAAGCCTTACATTTTCTCTTCTAACTGTCTGCTTTCTTTCCATTTCATTTCCCTTTTTTGCCTTTCCCTTTAATTTCCCATCCTATCCTTTTCCTTTCCCTTTCTCCTTTCCTTTCCTATCCTTTTCCTTTCCTTTCCATTTCTTTTCCTTTTCCTTTCCTTTTCCTTTCCTTTTCCTTTCCTTTTCCTTTCCTATCTTTTTCCTTTTCTTTTCTTTTCTTTTCCTTTTCTTTTCCTTTCCTATCTTTTTCCTTTTCTTTTCCTTTTCTTTTCATTTTCTTTCCTTTCTTATCCTTTTCCTTTCCTATCCCTTTCCTTTTGCTTTCCTTTCCTTTTCCTTTCTCTTTTCCTTTCCTTTCGTTTTCCTTTCCTTTCCCTTTAATTTTCTTTCCTTTCCTATCCTTTTTCTTTCCTTTTCCTTTCCTATCCTTTTCCATTCCTTTTCCTTTCCCTCTTCCTTTCCTTTCCTTTTCCTTTCCTTTCCTTTTCGTTTCCTTTTCTTTTCCTTTCCTTTTCCTTTTCTATGTTTTTCCTTTCCTTTTGCTTTCCTTTTCTTTCCTTTCCTATCATTTTCCTTTCCTGTCCCTTTCCTTTTGCTTTCCCTTTCCTTTCATTTTCTTTCCTTTCCTTTACTTTTCCTTGTCCTTTCCTTTCCTTTCCCTTTCCTTTCTTTTCCTTTTCTTTTCGTTTCCTTTTCTTTTCCTTTCCTTTTCTATCTTTTTCCTTTCCTTTTGCTTTCCTTTTCTTTCCTTTCCTATAATTTTACTTTCCTGTCCCTTTCCTTTTGCTTACCCTTTCCTTTTCTATCCTTTTCTTTTCCTGTCCCTTTCCTTTTGCTTTCCCTTTCCTTTCATTTTCTTTTCTTTCCTTTCCTTTTCCTTGTCCTTTCCTTTCCCCTTCCTATCTTTCTTTTAGGTGTTAATTTGATTTCAGTTTAATAAATTAAATAGAAAAATAATAAAATGTGAGAGTCCTCTGTGATTGATACCTTTAAATGGCTAACTGAAAAGATGTTAACAAATATCAACATTTCCACACTACTCCGGTCTGTACCAGTACTGAGCCTGATGAAGAGGCCAAAGAAGTCTCGAAAACTGTTTCTTATTACCATCTTCTCAGTTAGCCATTAAAAGGTATCAACTTCTGAGAACGCTCACATTTTAATATTTTTCTATCTACTGCCTAACATGATATTTTTTCCAGTATCATAAATCAAAAAGTATGGTTATTTTCTCGGAAAGGAGCAATTTTATGGGTCAGTACATTTAATGTTTGCGAAAGTCAAACCATCCCTGACCCTGTCCAAGGGCAAAATATGGGTCATCAAGTTACTTTGAAGCTAGAGATGCATCCAATACGATGACATGACATGACATGAAAAAAACCATATAGGCAAAAATAAGTCATCTAAACTACAAATCAGTCTTGATCGTATTAAGTCTCAGCACAACCTCTGTGTTGTTCACAGCTGTAATTCCTTTTTTGAGCATTTTCTACCTACACTAATAATATTTTCCTTATCTTTTTTCAGGAATTTGGTACAATATTTTGAGCGGAATTGGGAAATTTTCTGTCCTTATCAATGTAAGTAGTTTCTGGCCGGTTTTGTCAAAACTCTTAGTGATTGTTGGGTTGGGTTGGGCGCAGTCGCTTAATGAGTTTCCATTATTTTTTTTTTTTGTTCTTCACTCCTTGAATCTAATTTTACTTTCTAATTACTGGATTTGGGGATAATTATACATAATAGGTATGAATCCGAACTGCGGGTGTTTTATGAGAATTAAACGTGACGAATACGTGTTGTTTCATTAATCTAAATAGTCATGGATAGAGTTGAGGGAATCTCCCAAAATTCAATTCGAGCAGATTCACTCAAGGGGGAAGGTGAATTGGAATTGTGTTCAATACATTTCATGGAAATCGAATCTGGGATAAAAAAAATAAAGCTCATTCTCTCCTCTCCGCGGCCCTCTCCTTACCTGTTTCGCCACTGTTGCGCTCCATCTGGTGCTCTGGTCGTCTCTTCTTTGGGCTTCTTCTCCTGCTTCTTCTGGTTGATGCCCCTGATGACTAGTCCCCTCGCAGACATGTGGGGTGAGATGCAGGTTATTGATGGATAGAGCAGAAGTATGGACCAATCGGAGGGCTGGGTGCAACAAGGGTCAAGGGTTGTTCCACTACTTTGACATTGTTGATGTCTCCATAGGGTAGGGCTTTAATATCAGATTGGTGAGGGTCGGCAATACCCAACTGTTGATGGAGTTGCTCCACCACCAGAGATGAGGGTGCCGGGTGTCAGATCCCACTGATCTGAGACACGACCTCACATAGGGATATTAGTAATGGATCAACCCTTTAAGTGACTTGTTATGTAATACCCCTTTACTGAAAAAAATAGCTTTATACAAATACAAATAATGAGTCAAAGTCACCCAGTTTCCCCATTTTTCAGCATCTACAGAATCTTTGGTCTTTATGTGAACAGTGGAGTAACTGTCTTCACCGAGTCATTTTTTTGTCTCCAGGCATTTGTCATATCCGTCACATCCGACTTCATCCCTCGCCTTGTGTATCAGTACATGTACAGTGAAAATGGGACCATGCATGGCTTCATCAATCATACCCTCTCATATTTCAACGTCAGTGACCTGAAACCCGGGACCCAACCTGGAAACTCACACGTTGTGCTCTGCAGGTAACGTTTCGGGAGAGTCAACCGGCTTCTTCATATGTTTCTGAAAATTTAAGGATGGCATCTAAACTTCAGGATACGCTCTACTACCATTAATTAAAACCATATATGATATATTCTGATTTTATTTCACAGAAACAGCGCCACTCTTGACCAAAGGTCATGTCTGGGATTGCAATTCAGCTGACCACTGACCTGCTCTATCAAACGCAGCCTGTGGACAAAAGTGGTGCTTTTTCTGAAAAGCTTTATTTTTAAAGATTACCTATCACCAGTCTGGATCTACTGTTATTCTTTTAAAGAAATCAGATTATTGATTCACAGAATAACAGTATGTGTGTATATATAAATCATAAATCCTACAAGGAAAATATCACACTATGATGGAAGATAAAATATTATTATTTATGGAATAGCTTAAAAAACACATCATTATAATAAAATTATACATAAATTCCAGAGAGAAATTAAGCAATGAGTGTTTCGCACTTTGCTTCCTCAGAGGTCACATTGCAATGTGTCATTTATATGCCTATATCAAAATTATATAAATGTTATTTGGAGTACAGATGATGGCAGTGAATGTTCTCATTTGGAGTACAGATAATGGCAATGAATATTCTCATTTAGAGCACAGATAATGGCAGTGAATGTTCTCATTTGGAGTACAGATGATGGCAGTGGATGTCCTCATTTGGAGTACAGATGATGGCAGTGAATGTTCTCATTCAGAGTACAGATGATGGCAGTGGATGTTCTCATTTGGAGTACAGATGATGAGATGATGGCAGTGGATGTTCTTATTTGGAGTACAGATAATGGCAGTAAATGTTCTAATTTGGAGTACAGATGATGGCAGTGAATGTTCTTATTTGGAGAACAGATGATGGCAGTGAATGTTCTTATTTGGAGTTCAGATGATGGCAGTGGATGTTCTCATTTAGAATACAGATGATGGCAGTGAATGTTCTCATTTGGAGTACAGAAGATGTTTCATATTTGGAGTACAGATGATGGCAGTGGATGTTCTCATTTGGAGTTCAGATGATGGCAGTGAATGTTCTTATTTGGTGTACAGATGATGGCAGTGAATGTTCTTATTTTGAGCACAGATGATGGCAGTGAATGTTCTCATTTGGAGTACAGATGATGGCAGAGGATGGGTCAGCTCCTATATCCTCCTCTGAGTGTTCTGTTTATCAGAACAATCTCCGGCATCACATTATCCCAAGAGTTAGTGACACAAGGGCTGAGCTGACCAATCACTGCCATCATTTGTACTCCAAATCAAAGGCAAGCAAATAAACTTGATAAAAACAGGGGCTTGGAAGCAACATACATGGAACTATTTTACAGGATGACTTGTAAAGTTTTATAACTTTCCATGAACAAAATATTAAAAAATAAAGAAAAGTTTAGTTACATTTATATAGATATGAGATTTCAAGAACAGAAAAAAGGAAAAATCACTTATAGCAATCATAGGTTCTGAAGAGTGAAGTTTCTCCTTGTGGAGCACACCAAGCCTGCGTACGGAGACTTATAGGCCACGCAATGCTCACCACCTGGGAATTTACATATGCAAATTACCTCTTCATATAGGAAGAGGGCTCTGTTAGGCTCACCTGGTGAGGTGGATCCACAAAGCCTGGTGGGTACACAGATCTGGGGTGTTGGTGTAGCAGACTAGAATCTTGTTGGAAGTGAGGACTTGGCACACTGGAGACCACTGGAAGGCGACAGAATTTGAAGGGAGAAACGGCAAGTCCAAAGCAGCGCCCAGGGAAAGCTGAGGAACGACCGATGTAGTGCAGCAAGGAATGTTTCATCTGAACAGAGTCCAACAACAGAATGGAGGTATCACCGCGTTTAGAATCAATTTTGGTCTCTACTACATTATTATGACTCTGGGAAGAAGAGGAGCAAAAAATGGAAGCGCAAAAACAGAAATACCACATCTTTAAGGCATTAAGAGGCTTAAACACAGCCGTAAAGAACTCCAGAAAATTTACGCCGCTCCTCTTTCTCCTCAATAAATGTTTTCTTTTTTTCAATTATGCAAATTGTCTCTTCAGAGAGGAAGAGGACTAGAACTCTAGTGCCACCTATTGAAGGTAGCAATCCTAAAAGTCAATGTCGACCCTTTAACGAGCCTTGTTACATGACTTAGGATAAAAGCCAAGCCAGAATCTCCATTTGCGGACACTGTGTTTCGGGGGTACTGCCCCTCATCAGTGCAAAGTGGGAGATCTGTTTTTTTTTCAATACATAGTTTTCTTCTTCTTATCCGGCTACTGCTGTAAAGCAAATTTCCGGCACTGCTGTAGTGATACATTCCCCCCCTATAAAATAATATCCTCTTCTGTTCCCGTTTTCCAATTCTACATTGATATTTGAACCTCTTTGCTTTTAAGATAAGTCTAAGTCCTATTCATTTACTTTCTAAAGAGAATGGCGAGCTCCGAGAGTCTATGACTAATATCCAGGATCGCCTCTTTTTCACTTTAAAATAAAAAAACAAAAATTAAAAAAAAAAAAATCCCTCAACATTTGTTTCCTAATCCTCTTTTATAGGATTTCTAGTGACTCCAGATCGGACGGTGTGCGGCTGACGAGACTAGAATTGTAATTAGGTTTGAAGTGATGGGTTTCGCGTAGATTTCTATAATTAACTTCAAGCCTAAATTGTTCCACGGGGCCACCGCCTGTTTTCCGCAAAAAAGAAAAAAAAAAACACGTGACCAGTCTTCTACACCTACATTAATTAAAGTAGCAGCACAATAATACTTGTGACTCAATCCCTCCAGGATAAGGCATATAAGACAGAGTATTAAAACCATCTGTCGAAAATTTTTTAAAAAAACGACGGCGCGGAGTCACTTCTTGATGTTGAAAATTTTCTTTTTTTTTTAAAATCGTTTCTCTCAATTAATATCACGTTAACGGTAATTTCCTATGGCAGAAAGTACTTGAAAGCCCAGGCCTGTCTGTGATACCGTATAGACAAAATGAACATTTAGAAGTAACGCCATTAATTTGGGCGAAAATTAAAGGGAATCAGTCACCCCATTTTTCGAGTATCAGCTGCCGGCACTGCCATCAGGGGCTTATCTACAGCATTCTGTAATGCTGTAGCTAAGCCCCCGATGTAACCTGAAAGATAAAAAAAAGAGTTAGATTATACTCACCCAGGGGCGGTCCGGGTCCGGTTTGGGTCCGATGGGTGTCTCGGTTCGGTCCGGCGCCTCCCATCTTCTAACGGTGACGTCCTCTTCTTTGCTGCATGTTGTGGCTCCTGCGCAGGCGCACTTCTCTGCCCTGTTGAGGACAGAGCAGAATACTGCAGTGCGCAGGCGCCAGACCTCTCCGGGTCACACTTGCATGTGTGATACGAGAAACTCGCGCCAGCCTCTCACTTCAATACCCGGCACTGCCGCCGGCACTCGGGACCGGAGTGTGCGGCTGCATGTATTTCTATGGAGCTGAACGCTCCGGTCACGAGTACAGGGTATTGAAGCGAGAGACTCGCGCGAGTTTCTCGCATTGCACTCGCAAGTATGACCCCGGCCTAAGGAAGTCACTTTGAAACACTCAGGAGAAATGGCACATCAAACTGAGATCCATTTTTTCCTATTAGCTCATATAAAAATTTAAAATTTGGAGCTAAAACAACATTTTAGGGGTAAAAATGCAATTATTCTTTCTTTACCACCCAATGGTATAAAATTCTGTGAGGCATATGTAAAATGGGGTAACTTAGGGGAGGTTCTTCTATTCAGGCACCTCAGGGGCTTTGTCAGTGTGACATGACACCTGCAACCCATTTCAGCAAAATCTGAACTCCAATATGGCGCTTCTTCCCTTCTGATCTTTGCGCTTTGCGTCAAAATTAGCTTTTGGCCACATATGTGGGTCGCCCTCGCACACCCAGGGCAGCGGGGTACTCGGCACCGGGCCGGTGTCAGGCGGGCATGTGTCACAGCAGCGGTGACCCGGTCCGTGGCCCCGGGCGCCCAATATCAATGGCGGTGATGTTGTTAATGGTGTTAAAGTTTATTAGAATAGTTTGTGACGCCACCCGTGGTGTTTGGCAAGTAAGATGTTGAGCCAACGCTGCATGCAGATCCGCTGGGACTGATGGTGTGGTGCAGCCAAGATGGTGTAGCTCCCCACAGGTGGAGCTGTAGTCCCAGGGCAGTGTAGGTGATATGGGTGAGGAGAGGCGCAGAATGGTATGGATGCTGGTACTCAGGTGTAACGGTGTGGGAATAACTGGAGGACACCAGGGTGTGCGGTTCCAAAGCTTTACTCACTGTTTGCAGTTCACACACACGCCTGCCTCCGTACCGTGTTCTCCACGTCAGGGCTCCAGCCAACCTCCAGGCAGGATAGGATTCTCCCTTCCACACTCCGCCAACATGTACCTTCACTAAACGACTCCTCCAATGCGCCTTTAGGTGCGAAGCACTCCAGTACTTAGTTACCCTGGAATGCCTCTCTCTAGTTGTTCCTAGTCTCTACTTGTATGACAGACAGCTGTAGCCTGCTCGGGGACTCCTATCTGCGTCCCGACTCTCTATTCAGTTGCTGTTGTGTCCCAAGTCTATGATGGGAGCAAGGCGTTAGTGGCTCACTACTCCTCCGGTGTCTGTTGCCGGACATACAGATCCAATCAACCTCAGGGACCGGGCCCCGGCCTTTGCACTCTCTGGACTGGAAGGGTTCTCTATCTTTCTTCAACCAGCTTCCCACCGTCCTTCTATTCTCCTTTGTTCCGATCTGTTCTCTCTCTCTTATGGAAGGTTAGGTTATCAATCTTATCAGTCTCTTTCTCTGGTCTTTCTCGTGCCAGCAGCCCAGATCACTGGGACCTGCTGCAGCACGTCCTTCAGACACCCATCTTCTCTCTTATCTCTCTCTCTCCAACTACTCCCCTTAACTTTCACTCTTCCCACTCTTTTATATCATCTCACTCCACCCGCCTCCCAGCACATCTCGTGTTACGAAGCAGGGTTCCACGAGGGGTGCTCTGCTAACCCCCAGTCTGAAGCTGTTAGGTGGCCCCACCGAACTATCCTGTGTGTGGAATGCAGGTGTGGAGTGTGGTCAGGAGTTCCCACCCTACCTGGATGGTGGGGCACTACACCTTAGGAGAAGGTGCAGTACCTCTGTGGTGACTGAAGCCTCAGGGGCGCCACATATGAGGTATTAGCATACGCCAAAGAAATTGCACAGCAAATTGTGCAATCCGTTTTCTCCTATTTTTCTCCTATTATCCTTTTTGAAAATAAAAACTTGGGGTCAAAGCAACATTTTAGTGGAAAAAATGGTAATTTTCCATTTACTCGGCCTAATGTTATACAACTCTGTGAATCGCCTGAAAGATAAAATTCTCACTACACACCTAGATAAATTCCTTGGGGGAATGTAGTGTCCAAAATGAGGTCACTTGTGGAGGTTTCTGCCGTTTTGGCATGTAAGGTGCTCCTCAAATGTGACACGGCATCCGAAATCTATTCCAACCAAAATTGAACTCCAGAATTCAAATAGCGCTCCTTCCCTTCTCAGCCCTGCCATGCACCCGAACAGTAGTTTTCCACCACATATGGGGTATCAGTAAACTTAGGAGAAATTGCAGAACAAATTGTCATGATTCTGTTGTCGGGTGTCCCAGGACTAGGGGCTCCTTCCCTGTCCTTAATGCTCGGGAAGCCTCAGCTCACCCTGTTCCCCGGATTACTTCTGATGGTGAAGATGCCGGGACCACGTACCTTGCCTTAGCTCCTGAATCTCCGTCAGCCTGTACCCTTCCCCCACTCAGGGAAGAGGGGAGTAGTAGTGTACCGTAGTACACCAACCAGACTAACAGGTGACACAAACAGGGATAACGATGAATACAAAACAAACAAAATAATAATCACTCAGGCAACAGAGGAATGGATCGGGAAGTGGAGGATGGGGTTTAGCCAACGTAGGAGAAGAAAGGGAATTATCACACACTCAAAACGTAGCAACAGTCACAGATAAATCCACTCAAACGCCTTCTCCAAAAACAACCATCAACAGCCACCAGCAATGCAGCAAAAACTACTCTGACAATGAGTGCTAGCCAGGGACCAGATTATATAGGAGATGGGAGTGGCCAACAGTGCACAGCTGAGACCCTTAATGCAGGTAAGCTTCCAGGAGCTCTCAACTGAGCAGATTCACCCCTGCACTGTGAAAAGAAACCTGCACCGTTTAATAAGAAGGTGACGTGCTTCTACTCAGTGCAGGAGTAGGGGAAATCAGACGCTGTGGTCTTCTAGCCCCTCTTTGTCACAGTAAACCGTGACTCAAATTATATAGTCCATTTTCTCTTGTAACCCTTGTGAAAATAAAAAAAATTGGGATAAATCAACATTTTTTGTGGTAAAAAGTAATATTTTCATTTTTTCCTTCCACCCTGCTTTAATTTCCACGCCACGTATTGAATTTATTAAATGTGGTTCTGAACACTTTGAGATGCAGTTTTTACAATTGCGTCACATTTGGGTATTTTCTTTCACATAGGCCCCTCAAAGTCACTTCAAATGGGTGGTGGTCCCTAAAAAAAATGCGTTTTGTAAATTTTGTTGGAAAATTGAGAAATTATTGTTGAACTTTTAACTCTTCTAACTTCCTAACAAAAAACATTATGTTTCAAAAATGATGCTGATGTAAAGTAGACATGTGGTAAATGTTATTCATTAACTATTTATTTTGTGTGACACTACTCTCTGGTTTAAGGGTATAAAAATTAAAAGTATTCAAGTTGCTAAATTTTTGACAAAATTCCAATATTTTCACAAATAAACTTAAAAAAAATCTCAAATTTATCACTAACATAAAGTACAATGTGTCATGAAAAAAAACCTCTGAATCACTTGGATCCATTGAAGTGTTCCAGAGTAGTTACCTCATAAAGTAACACTGGTCAGAATTGAAAAATTTGGCTCGGTCAGGAGGGTGAAAACAGGCTTAAGCCAACTTTTTTCATTATGTTTTCACCCTCCTGACCAGGCCAAATTTTTCAGTTTTTTTCATGACACATTGTACTTTATGTTAGTGATAAATTCCCTATTAGTATGTCTTTAGAATGTGGGAGGAAACCAGAGTACCCGGACAAAACCCACGCAAACAACATACAAACTCCTTGCAGATGTTGTCCTTGGAGGGATTCGAACCCAGGACCCCAGCGCTGCAAGGCTGCAGCGCTAACCACTGAGCCACCGTGCCGCCCGGTGGTATGCCATCATTTCATGGTGGATGGTGACCCCTTTCCTGAACAGCATCACCCAACTCTACGGTGAGTTGCAGTTTGGCTCAGGGGTGAAGGTGTTAAATTGGAAAAATTATATTACAAATATCCTTAAGTTGGAGAAGCCCCTTTAGTTACACAAAGCCTACTTTCCAGCCAAGAAATTCTGTTCTAGACACTCATTATCTCCATGCTTGAGCACAACTGTCTGAGATGTATGCTAACATTTATTAGCACCTGTCATGTTTATTGAGGCAGGTAATTACATTTATCTCTTGCGCCGACATACAGGGAATGAATGACATCTCGTTTAGACAAGAGCTGTCCTGCGCGTCTGTCAGCCTCCAACCAAACGTACATTTCATATGAACTCGAGCTTCTTTGTGTTTCTTCTGCCAGGTTCAGCCATGACATCATTTTTTGCATGTCGTTTCCATATCCTATGCTATGTAATACCTTGTTATAAACCACTGTTCAGGATGAGGCACGTTCTGCGTGACGTTATGGGTCATACACTAGTTCTGCTCATTTAGTCAACTTTTTATAATTTATTTTTTGTAAAATAAAATATTCAAGATTTAGGCATTGACTTGGTTGAGCATCTACTTCTACTTAGCTTGAGATCAAGGATTTTTCCCTCTTTCTGGGAATCCAAATCCTGACTCTTATTGAATAGGACAGCCTTACATACTTCAAGGAATCATGTCCATCCAATCTTTCTTCTACAGCATCTAAGAAGAATAGAAGTTCCTGACCTCAATACAAAATTTGTAACAGGGCTCCCAGCTCTCACCTATTTTCTTTCCATTATAGGACAGGTGTCTACGTATGTGACGGAAGGCTCTTTGACGTGCCATTGCTTACTAGCAACCCTCCTTGTTACCCAAAATAGGGGATCCCTGATTAGCGAGTACCCTATGATGCATTTATGTCCAAGAGAAGACAACCCCTTTATCAACTGATCCATTTGGGTCACGGAATTAGAGGGCCCAGCGCTTGTCCTTCCCAGATGAACCAGACCAATTTTAGTAGTAACCTCTCCTTGTTAGTAACCATTCACATTATCTCTTCTTGTTAGCCACCCTATACTTTGCCTCACCTTATTAACCACCCTTAGCTTTTCCTCTCCTCATTAGCCACCCTACACTTTGCCTTTCCTTGTGAGGCACCCTACACCTTGCCTATCGTTATTAGCCATTCTACATGTTACCTCTCCTTCTTAGCCACCCAAACTTTTCCTTTCCTTCGTAGCGACCCTACAGTTTACCTTTACCTGTTAGCCACCCTATCTTTGCTTCTCTTTATTAACCGCCCCACACGTTGTTTCTCCTTATTAGCCACCATACACTTTGCTTTTCCTTGTTAGCCATCCTAAATTTTGCCTCTCCTTGGTAGTCACCCTACACTTTGTCTCTCTTTGTTAGCCACCCTACACTTTGCCTTTCCTTGTTAGCCATCCTACACTTTGCCTCTTCTTTGTAGTAACCCTACACTTTGTCTCTCCTTGTTAGCCACCCTATACTTTGCCTCTCTTTATTAACCACCCAACACTTTGCTTCTCCTTAAAAGCCACCCTACACTTTTCCTCTCCTTAGTAGTCACCCTACACTTTGTCTCTCCTTGTTAGGCACCCTACACTTTGCCTCTCCTTAGTAGTCACCCTACACTTTGCCTCTCCTTAGTAGTCACCCTACACTTTGTCTCTCCTTGTTAGGCACCCTACACTTTGCCTCTCCTTAGTAGTCACCCTACACTTTGTCTCTCCTTGTTAGGCACCCTACACTTTGCCTCTCTTTATTAACCATTAGTGATGAGTGAGTATACTCGTTGCTTGGCTTTTCCCAAGCATACTCAGGTGTCCTCCGAGTATTTTGGCCTGCTCGGAGATTTAGTTTCTGTCGCTGTAGCTGCATGATTTGCGGCTGCTGGACAGGCTGAATACATGTGGCGATTCCCTAACAAACAGGCATCCCTCACATATATTCCTCACATACAAGCTTGAGAGAACTCCAGCAACGAGTATACTTGCTCATCACTATTAACCACCCAACACTTTGCTTCTCCTTATTAGCCAACTTACACTTTGCTTTTCTTTGTTAGCCATCCTAAATTTTGCCTCTCCTTAGTAGTCAGCCTACACTTTGCCTCTCCTTGTTAGCCAGCTTACACTTTGCCTCTCCTCGTTAGCCAGATTACACTTTGCCTCTTCTTGTTAGCCAGCTTTCACTTTGCCTTTCCTTGCTAGCCAGCTTACACTTTGCCTCTCCTTGTTAGCCAGCTTACACTTTGCCTCTCCTTGTTAGCCAGCTTACACTTTGCCTCTCCTCGTTAGCCAGCTTACACTTTGCTTTTCTTTGTTAGCCATCCTAAATTTTGCCTCTCCTTAGTAGTCAGCCTACACTTTGCCTCTCCTCATTAGCCAGCTTACACTTTTCCTCTCCTTGTTAGCCAGCTTACACTTTGCCTCTCCTCGTTAGCCAGCTTACACTTTGCTTTTCTTTGTTAGCCATCCTAAATTTTGCCTCTCCTTAGTAGTCAGCCTACACTTTGCCTCTCCTCATTAGCCAGCTTACACTTTGCCTCTCCTTGTTAGCCAGCTTACACTTTGCCTCTCCTCATTAGCCAGCTTACACTTTTCCTCTCCTTGTTAGCCAGCTTACACTTTGCCTCTCCTCGTTAGCCAGCTTACACTTTGCCTCTCCTTGCTAGCTACCCAACATTGTGCCAAAGAGAGGGGCTTGCTTACCTTTATCACATTCATATGAGCAGATCAGGCTCATAATAGCAGGAGCGGCTGATATTTAGTGCTCTACATGTTGCCTAAAAAAAATCTTGTTTTGGACACCCTTCTTTAATAGGATTTAGGCAATTTTTTGGCAAGATAAAACAACCCATTTACAAGTTGTGGAGATCTCAGAACTTGTTTTACTCAAGTGTTTCAGGTTTATTATAGCAAGATTTGCTATTTGTTGGCCATCCTCCACTTTGCCAAATAGAGGGGAGTCCTTGTCAGAGACACTCTTTATGATGTTTGTGTGGGCAGATCAGCAGCAAGAGCCATTGCCAGTTGGAGATCCTTCACATAAAGGGGAGTCGTTGTTAGGGACCCTCTTTGTGACATCCAAATGAGCCAATCAGGTCTATTGTAGTAAGATCTGCTGCTTGTTATCGACCTTCCATTTTGTAGGACAGAGGACCTCTTGTCCTATGATGGTTCTACCCTTAAATAGTAGACATGGAAAGGGGTTGCCACAAGGAAACAACCAATTTAATATTTAATCCAAAAGATCAAAGAATGGGAAGACCCGTCACCTTTCCTTCGAGGATTGATGAAGATTCTAGAGGTCATTAACAGTTCTTACACTGAAACACATTCTGCATCTAAGTATGTTGAGCAATTACATAAGGACGAATTGTCCACTTATTAAAATAAACCCAGAATAATAAAATTCTTGAACGTTGTTGCGTTGAAAGCAAAATTGCCCTGATCAAGAAATCAATTGGCATAAACAATTTTGTTTTTCATTTTCGAGGAACCAAATCTTCAGTCTTGATTGAGACTCAGATAGGATCTAGATATATAATTGCTTTAAATTGTCTGTCATCCACTTCCGTCTGGATGTCCCCGAATTCCACAATCCACTGCGCCGCACCAGAAGTACGCCGACCGCCATTTTGGCACACCCAAGTGATGCCGCCCGGATCCAGGACGAAGCTGCGATCCCGACGGCCGCTGGAATCCCAGCAGCCGCTCGGATCCAGGCCACCGCTGTGATCCCAACCGCCCCGGGATCCCAGCTGCTGCTCGGAACCAGGCCACCACTATGATCCCAACTGCCCCTGGAATCCCAACTGCCGCTCGGATCCAGGTTGCCGCTGCGATCCCGACCGCCGCTGTGATCTCGACCACCGCTGAGATCCCGCCCGCTGCTTGGATCCCAGCCGCCGCTTGGATCCCAGCCACCGCTCGGATCCAGGCTGTTGCTGCAATCATGAGGCTGTGAAAGGGGTGTAACGAGGGGGTATAACGAAAGGGGTGTTATAAAGGGGTATAATGAGAGGGTGTAAGGAGGGGGGAGTAATGAGAGGGATGCCGCCGCCGGACCCCCACCAGGACCCACTGCCTGACTACATGCGCCGGATCCCGCCGCTGCCTGCCCACCCACCTCCGTGCAGTCCCAGCTGGCAGGAAAGACCGTGGCTTGAGGCCTGTGCTGGAAATTGGGTACGGCCACCCTCTGGTGGCGCCGCACACCATCTCCAGCACAGACTGCAAAACACCGTCTTTCCTGCCGATTGTGACTTCACGGAAGTGGGTGGGCCACCACCCCCAGCGCCACAAAGCTGCCCCCATCGTGATGTTACTGCCCTCCCGATGCGATAACATAGGGCATACATCTAGTTAAATTATAATTGTAACATCTCCTATAAAACACTATGCTCAATTTCATTTTCTATCTTTGTAGATATAAGGATTACCGAGAACCTCCTTGGTCTCCGAATCATTATGACTTTTCTAAACAATACTGGACGGTCTTAGCTGTGCGTCTCGCTTTCGTCATTCTTTTTCAGGTAAGTTTTTTTTCTTTGTTTGCAAAGCATAAGTTTTCTTTTTTTTTTGTCAATATTCAGGTTGAACCATCATATTTTGCATCATTGTGCAAACATTTTATTTGCCTAGTGGGTCTTACAATCTAGATTCTGAGTTCACATACTAAAGGCCCCCATCAGGTGTAGACAAAGACAGAAGAGAGCTCCTATTCAAGAACAATATAGGGGCGCTTTGCAGGAAAATAGATCATCATAATGCTTTGGAGGTGGAAGTGGGCCATCTTACCTCTTGGGCTCCTGAGTGACTAAACAAGTTGCACGAATGATATGTCCACCCCTGGCCCTTTTACACACTTTTTTGCAGAACTATCGTTCAGCTGGCACCTATTTCTGCCAACTCCTCCATACACAAGAGTGCTCACTCTACCTAGCACTCCTTTGACCACTGTGAAAGAGCCACTGCCAGACTCCTCTGGCAGAGGCTTATGTTCGAGCAGAAGTAAAAGAGCGACGATTAAAATTCCATCGTTGAGATCCTCATCTGTCGGGGAGACTCTGCCAATTTTGCTGATATTGGTAAGATTGATTGACTTTAATCTAATGAACACGTGGGCCTTAAGGAAAATAGCTGGAAAGGAAACTAGCAAACTAGTGCTAGTAGCATTATGGAAGAGCCATCCATCAAGGCCAGTAAGGTAAGAGAAAAGGGGCACACTAAGGAGAGATGGGTTATAAGAAATCCATATACTAAGGCCAGTAGGGAAATAAAAATAATTCACACACATGGGTCAATAAGAAACCCAACACCGTAACCCGAACGGTGATAAAAATTCAAGACAATGGGCCAAAAGGGAAATAGGAAATTCATGCACAAAGCCAATAGACTAATGGGGAATATACAGTACATATTGGAGTTAGTAGGGTGATATAAGAGCCTCACACTAAAAGAAGTTGAGTGACATGAAAGTAGTGCATCAAGGCCAACTGGGTGATAGAAAAACCAATACAACTTGACCAGTAGGGCGATAGGAAATTCACGTAGTAAAGCCATTTTAGCAGTAAGCGTTTATCCACATACTAGTATCATTATGGAAATACTAAAACTTCAATCTAAATCAAGCAGGGTGATAAAATATTTCTATACCAGGGCTATGTAAGGTAACTTGTTCTTACTGAGTAGATCCAGATGATGCGTAAAGACTTACCGACAGCGCTCCATGGGAAAAAGTGGGTAAAATAGCTCTCCTCAAGAATATTTTTTTCCAAACAGCTGTCCATAGATCGTTCTTCTAGAAGAGAGGTATATTGGTTCTACCTCTTATGATGGACACTGACTGACTGACTGCAGCGGTCACATTATGTCTGAGCAAAGAAACAGTCTCCAATCTCATTTTTCTAGCTTGGACTGTATGTGACTGGCGCAGCCAATTAGAAGATGCTGATTGGTTGCAGTGGTCACCGGATGTAACCAGAGACCAGAAGTGGACATACTATTGACGGAAGAGTGACAAGGAATCCAGTAAGTGAGGGTTTTTTTTAATTAGGAACCACTATGGGCCCATTTTATTGAGTGAGTCCCCGCCGGCTGTATGATTTGCGACTGTTAGACAGTCACAACACGTGCAGGGATTGCCTGTTTGCTAGGGAATTTCCACATATATAAAGATGTATACACTGGCGCTAACCAATAGTAAATCGGGCTGCTGGTACCTAGATAGAAACTGTGCTTCTACTGTCAAGAAAGGCTTAAAAAAATAAATAAACTGGGTGGGTGGTAACCCTGATGAAGAAGGACATTTTGCCTTCGAAGCGCGTAGGTTTTTGGCCCCAGCTAGGCTCCATAGCCTCAGCCTTGTGACGTCACACGCTGTCAGTTTAGTACAGTGTCAGTTATCCTCCAGCCGAGCATCCAGGACGCTACCGGCCGGAGCGGTTCTGGCTCTGCCCAGCTCATCTCACTACCAGCTGTCACAGTCACATGTGTCTGGACGCAGCGAGTACCGCAAGGCGAACCCGTGTGACGCACGTGACCCTGGATACACTGCCTCCAGTGGGGCGAATTTAAATAATAAACACGTGCAGCTGGATACACCGCCTCCAACTGGCGACTTTAGACATTACACGTATATACAAGTCTGGAAACCCCGCCTCCAGTAAGGCGAATTTAAACAATAAGGGAAACCTGGGAAACATTAACAATGGTGGGCCCTGCGATAGGGAATAGGGAAGTGGAGACCTCCTGAGCTCCCCTGAGCCAGTGTCCCTGCACTCCTAACATTCCCTATGCCGGTTCCGCACCGGGCGCGCAACAGGAACCTAAAAACCCTAGCTCGTCCTGACCTAAACCTTCACAAGGGAATTGGTCGGTGTGGAAACTAATCCCACCACTGTACTAAACACACATGAGGAAAGATGACAAAACAGGGGAAACACCACTTAGCTTTGCTCCGTTGCGTACGCTCCTAGCAACAGAGCCCACCACCTGTGTGCATCTTCTCCACCCGGATCAATCACCATAACTGGATCCTTCACCATAGTGCAGAGTCCACCACCAGTTGCAGCTGTCCAGTAACAGAGTCCCAAAGATGAGTTCAGCTCCTGCCCAAAAAGTCAAGCATGCTTGAGTCCAGCTCTCAGCAACCAAGTCCCGCATGCTGAGTGCAACTCTCTCCATAGTCGTCACTCCACCAAGCCATGCAAGCACTTCCTGCCAACACCATAAACTGTGACTCCACCACGTCATGCCAGTTCTTCCTGCAGACCACATAGCTACCACTCATCCCCTCTGGCTGGGCTACGCAGGACTCATGTTCAGCTCCTTCTTTCACCCAGGCTTCCTTGTGAAAGACTAACACACAATATCACCAACAGTGATTGAACACACCTGGCTCTCTTTTATAGAGCCTAACACCTGATTTGTAATTAAGTGCACATTAAACCAAAGAAACTAAATTGCACTACCGCTCACCACCACTGGGGCAACTTAGAATGAACGACACCACGTGTAATAATTCTAATGGCCACCGGGGGCAATCACATCACTTTGGCACCTAGCCAAAGGAAAAAAGTTCACTTATCCATTTAAACTGTCAGATCCACGCTGGATCATGACACCAGCACCCCAGTCATCCAAGCTCATCCACCTCATCTTCTCAGCCCATCACATACTTACCCAGCACCATTGTGGAATATTCATTGAGATTGGGACAGCACCTTTCATTCAGCTAGAGTCAGGGTAAGTCTGTATGAGTTGCGGCATTTGTCCGTCATCGTTGATTAGTGGAATATTGCTGGCTTGGTGGATTTGCATTTTTTCCACGCTCTGAGTGTCGGGTATATGTGTGAGGTGCAGGTCATTCACTTTCATTTTCATTATTATTGAATCTCCACATATGTTGAGGCTGTCTAACAGCTGCAATCATACAGCCACGGGGACTCGAACATAGTATATGAGCACGCCCAGATACTAGGATAATACCCAAGAATGCTCGGATAAGACATTGTCCGAGCATGTTGGCCCATCACTAATTATGAATCATAATGAATGGATTTTTCCCCAAGATAATAAGTTATCTCCTATTATCTGATTACTGCAATCTAACTTCTGGCACCCACAATGAAAATGAAACCGAAAATGGGGCTTTGAAACCCCAGGAACTAGGCTCTCTAAAGACCTGGTTTGAATGGAGCAGAGGTGGTAGCATGCGCACGCACTGATCCTTTCTGACAGTGTGCTTCAGGGTCCCATTCCTAGGATCGTTGTGGGTCCCATTAGTTGTATCCACAGCAGTCACTAAGCGATTACGTATGCCATCAAAACGATATAACTTTGAAAAACAAAATTTGTCTGAGTTCACTAACTCCTTGACATTGCCATTTTCCAGCGGTTGGACCTCAGCGATCAGTAAGCCCTAACTTACTATGTAGAGAATAACTACAACTAGGGAAAACTGTAACAAGTAAAAAGCTGCTAAGACTTGTTCCTTCCCTTACCCAACATGGGCTGTGTGAATATGCCTGTTGTCAGTTTCTATCCACAGTTTCTGCACTGATATCAAACAAGCAGACCATCCTTGGCCAACCATGGCCCTGGGTGGTTGGACAAAGTGGTGTGACCCAACACCAAGAGTGGTTTCCTCTTTGTAGAATTTGCTTCCTCTGGACATCATGTATCTACTCTAATTCTATAGTCATCTTGGATGCCGCTTGTCGAGCTTTATGCCCCAATTTTTTGTATTTGTAAACAAACAGCTCTTTTTTTGTCTTGGTAACTTGGCCGTATCTTTACACTTTTACCGAGTTACCGAATGTCTTCAACAAATCCATCATTTGCAAGTGTTTTTAGATTTATGGTCCCATTAGTATATTCGCTCATTAGCACTCTCCGATGAAATATGTAATTATCGGGAAACTGGAGCATAGGGCACTGAACCCAACCAAATGAGTCAGAAACCACAGACATCTTAGGAATGATTGTCGACAATTACATTTTGGCAGCCATTCACGATCAAATTTTATGAATCGAATAGCTCTTGTGAAATCTCACCCATCGCAATTGGGATGTTTTCATGTTCTTTGCTTTACTGCAAAAAAAGCTTAACCTGAAGTTATCTAGATAAATTGCTAATGCTAGTAAACAGATAGTATTGTTAATGGCAGTGGGGTAACTATAATCTGATGGGTCCCGGTGCCAAATTTGGACCTGGTCCCCCACCTGTATGTTTGTCTGATGTATGGGCCCTTGTAGCATTCCAGATCTTGTGAAAACATACATGTTGGCCCTCTCATGTAACAATATTCCTTATCCTGGACCCTTTCTGTAATAGTGTCCCCCATCCTTTATCCCTTTCCTGTAGTAATGTCCCCAATCCTTGCCCCTTCCCACAATAATGTCTTCAATCCTGGTCCTTTCCTGTAATAATGTCCCCATCCTGGCCCCTTCCTGTAATAATGTCCCCCATCCTGGGCTATTTCCAGTTATAATAAATAATAATAATATTAATCTTTATTTATATAGCACCAACATATTCTGCAGCGCTTTACAATTTAACAGTTTCAAACACAACAATCAAAAGTAACAACTTTAATGATAATACAGTGATTAAAGCAAAATAAGACTGCCCTGCTTGTGAGAGCTTACAATCTACAATTAGGTGGGGGAGATACAGAGTACAGGCGTGTATTTACAATGATGTATTTACAATGATTGTCCAGCCATCTTGAGGGGGTGGGGGATAGCTAGAGATAGTGAATGGGCTACACACGCACACTTACACATAAAATGACTGATTAGGGAACGTGATAGGCTGCTCTGAACAAATGTGTTTTGAGGGAGCGCCTAAAACTGTGCCAGTTGTGGCTGGTCCTAATTTCTTGGGGTAGAGCATTCCAGGGGATTGGTGAAGCGCGGGGGAAGTCTTGGAGTCAGGAGTGGGAGGTATGGATTAGTGCAGAGGTTAGTCGAAAGTCATTTGCAGAGCGCAGCGGTCGGTCAGGCTGATAGACAGAAATGAGGGAGGAGATGTAGGGGGTGCTGCACTGTGGAGAGCTTTGTGGGTGAGAACAAGTACTTTGAATTGGATCCTATAATGAAGGGGCAGCCAGTGTAACGACTGGCGAAGAGCGGACGCGTCCGAGTACCGATTAGCCAGATGGATGATCCTGGCTGCTGCATTAAGGATGGACTGGAGAGGGGAAAGTTGAGTAACGGGGAGGCCAATTAATAGAGCGTTGCAGTAGTCCAGGAGGGAGTGGATCAAGGCGACAGTGAGGGTTTTTTGTTTCCATGGTGAGAAAAGGGCGGATTTTAGAGATGTTCTTTAGGTGTAAACGGCAAGAGCGGGCAAGGGATTGTATATGGGAGGTGAAGGAGAGATTGGTGTCAAACATAACACCCAGACAGCGCGCCTGCTAGCGGGGTGTTATTATGATGCTGCCCACAGAGAGAGAAATGTCAGATTTACGGAGCTGAGTAGACGGCAGGAGCAGAAGAAGTTCAGTTTTAGAAAGGTTGAGTTTCAGATAGAGCGGACATGATGTTGGAGACTGACAGTCACTGGCGTTCTGTAGTACAGCGGGGGTAAGGTCGGGGGATGATGTATATAGTTGTGTGTCATCAGCATAAAGATGGTACTGAAAGCCAAATCTGCTGATGGTCTGTCCAATTGGGGCTGTGTAGAGAGAGAAGAGAAGGGGGCCAAGGACTGAGCCCTGAGGTACCCCGACAGCGAGAGGAAGAGGAGATGACGTAGAGTCAGCGAACAAAACACTGACGGATCGGTCAGAAAGATAGGAAGAGAACCAGGAGAGAGCAGTGTCCTGTTATAATGTTCTCCATCCTTGTCCTTTTCCTGGTATAATGTTCCCCATCTTCAGATGTAACATCCAGCTGAAATAACTGCTGACATCTGCAGGCCCAACTCCCACACCGGCCCGGTCGCTGTCGCCCTCTCTGGTTAATGGTCATCCAGTTTTTTTATTACAGTACCATTATGTTTTCTATCTATAGTAGCGGTCAACAGATGTGGTTACCCCGAGGTACTTACCTATGAAAAGTCAATATGTATTGATATGTGGAATAGTTATTAAAGGCAACCTTAAAGTGGACCAAAAATTGTCCACATCATTTAAAGGAAAATTTCATTTTTGATGGGTGGATATCGAATGTTTCCTCCTCTTACATCTTTTAAAAATTATTGAGATTTTCTGTGACCCAATTAACCTACGGACGTGTCTATTCTTGCCTTCCACCCAATTTTCCAATTTTGTCAAAAGAGCCCAATTTCTGACTATACAAATTCAAAACATTTTGATGACATGGCGACAAAAAGCTTGATTATCAATTATTGACTAGAAACGAGCAAGAGAAGAAAATCTTTTCTTCATTGATTCTTCAATTCACTGGAAATCTTGAACCTTCTAACTTTATCATTGACGTCCTGGTGGCTTAGCAACCAACCGGTTGACGTGCAAATTTATAAAAAAAAATGAAAAAAATTGCATATCAGTTAGAAATTTTTGCATTGAAGCATGGCAACCAATCAGACTATTTTTTTTTTTATTGTCGTTCCTCCACCAGACGGATAAAAGCTTAAAATTGATTCATTGGAAAGGTTCAGTGCACTTAGCAGAGGAGTTAACGAATGAACGCCATAGGTAATTATGTAGCACGGACCTTCTGATTGTACCATGAAAATTTTCTGTTTCTTCAGCTTTCATGATTGAGCAACCACATGTGATTCCATGGAAATAAAGAATATCGTACTACTCCTTTCTTGTGTCGTAAAAACGCCATACTCGGAAGTCTGACAAGTGAAATATAATACCATCTTTAAACAAAAGCTGGATACCGGCACATCACAGACATCTGTTTCTGACTAGAACTAGTCATTTGCATATAATTAGCTATAATCACCAATTTTTTAGCAACTGCATTAAGGAAAGTTTAGAAGGCCAAATTTAAGGCTATTTCGAGCTCAAAGTCTCAGTGAAATTACTTGGGCATGGAGGCCAAAAATCTTCTAATCAGCTGACAACCTTAGATGTTAGTGAGAAGGATAAAACTGATGTAAGATATATGAATGGTTAAAACCGGGGGAATCGTTAAAAGCATAAGCATATCCTTTTTTTGCAGGCTATTTTCCTTTTGGTATTCGGTCCAGCCCTTTGAATGTGGTTTTTGAAGGCCATGCCCTGTTCCACACCGGTTTCTGACCAATAGATGTGCTTTTTTGTAGATCATACCGCTTTCACTACTTCATGGCCCATCCTCATCCCATGGATATGCAACACCCCAATGACATGCACTCTGCTTTCCAGGTTGCATCTGTGGTGGCCAGGAGATATATCAACTCTTCCAGATTGTCACGACAGACTGTGACATAGCCGGCGGTAGCTGTCCCATGAAATTTGTGAGGGATACAATATTTGTCAGGGCTTTCTTAATCCCACAATACCTGATATCACAGTTGAGTCCCTGTCCTGATAAGGTACCTCTCGGTACGCATTGATGTTGCAGTTGGGCTCATATACATTAGCCAATTTATGTGCTAAATACCTTCCTTTTACTGAAAATAGCAATATTGGATTTCCAGTTTTCCAAAATTCCATCCGTACGTAATTTAGCACTTACCTATTTTCTGTGGCAGTAATGCAGTTCCAATTTTCTAAATTTACCATTCTAAACAATCCAGAGGGCAAATTTTCTACTATTGCTAATAGTGGCCTATTACACAGCCGCTATGGGGCCCGTGAGTTGGGAGGTCCAATGCCACTGACACCGGGCCCCCCGCTTGTCATCGCACTTTCAACTTTATCTTCATCCTGGAGCAGCGTGGGAACAAGAAGAAGTTAGTATTTTCTTTCTTCAGTTTCTTTCTTTTTTTATCAATGAGTACATTGTGGGGACTATAATACTATTTGGAAGGCTATGTGGGGGCCATGATATACTTTGGAGGGCTATGTGGAGACCATTATAATATTTGAAGGGCTATGTGAGAGTCATCACATCATTTAGAGGGCTATTTGGCCCCATCCTACCATTTGAAGGGCCATTTTGGAGGGCCATGATACTATTTCGAGGGTTATATGGGGGCCATCCTATTATTTGAATGACTATGTGAGGGGGCTATCATATTCTTTGTAGGGCATGCGGGGGCTTTTATACTATTTGAAGGGCTGTTTGGAGTCAATCATACCATTTGAAAGGCCATTATATGGTTTGGAGGGTTCTGAAGGGGCTATTATGCTGTTTGGAGAGCTAGAGGGGGCCATTATACTGTATACAGTGTGGAGGGTTGTGTAAGGTCCATCATACTGTGTATATAGTTGTGTTGGGTTCACCATACTGTACGGAGGTTGTGGGGGACAGTATACTATATAGAGAGCCACTATACTGTATGGAGAGCCACTACACTGTATAGACGGCCACTATACTTTATGGAGAGCCACTACACTGTACAGACGGCCACTATACTGTATGGAGAGCCACTACACTGTACAGACAGCCACTATACTGTATGGAGAGCCACTACACTGTATAGACGGCCACTATACTGTATGGAGAGCCACTACACTGTACAGACAGCCACTATACTGTATGGAGAGCCACTACACTGTACAGACGGCCACTATACTGTATGGAGAGCCACTACACTGTACAGACGGCCACTATACTGTATGGAGAGCCACTACACTGTACAGACGGCCACTATACTGTATGGAGAGCCACTACACTGTACAGACGGCCACTATACTGTATGGAGAGCCACTACACTGTACAGACGGCCACTATACTGTATGGAGAGCCACTACACTGTACAGACGGCCACTTTACTGTATGGAGAGCGACTACACTGTACAGACGGCCACTATACTGTATGGAGAGCCACTACACTGTATAGATGGCCACTATACTGTATGGAGAGCCACTACACTGTACAGACGGCCACTATACTGTATGGAGAGCGACTACACTGTACAGACGGCCACTATACTGTATGGAGAGCCACTACACTGTATAGACGGCCACTATACTGTATGGAGAGCCACTACACTGTACAGACGGCCACTATACTGTATGAAGAGCCACTACACTGTACAGACGGCCACTATACTGTATGGAGAGCCACTACACTGTACAGACGGCCACTATACTGTATGGAGAGCCACTATACTGTATAGACGGCCACTATACTGTATGGAGAGCCACTACACTGTATAGACGGCCACTATACTGTATGGAGAGCCACTACACTGTACAGACGGCCACTATACTGTATGGAGAGCCACTACACTGTACAGATGGCCACTACACTGTATAGACGGCCACTATACTGTATGGAGAGCCACTACACTGTATAGACGGCCACTATACTGTATGGAGAGCCACTACACTGTACAGACGACCACTATACTGTATGGAGGGTCATTTTAGTCTATGGAAGGCTATAATACTATGTGTGGGCCATATATTGTGTCAAGGGCTGTATTACAACTTCATACTGTGTTGGGGTCACTGTGGGGTTATTATACTTTGCAAGGGGATAATGTGGGGTCATCATACTGGGTGTGTGGAAAGTACTGTGGAAGGGCTGCAAAGTTGTGAGATATGCTCTTCTGTGACCCGCCAACTATTTTTTTTGGAGGGGTGCCCAAGTAGGACTTTTGATATAGGCCCACATGACTTCTATTTTTTCCCCCCGATTGTTGATATAGAGATGGTGTGAATTTATTCTATCATTGTTGCAGCATGACATACATGTGACGTTGTACTAAACGAAAGAGGAGCCACAGATGGCGACAAGTTAGAAACCGTTCCCCCAATCCCAATGTTGTGGCCTATGGAATGGGATGTATGAATCGACACTCTGGACACTCGATTGGACTCTCTAAACTTACTCAATAATCCAAATGACATCTTTTCGAATTTTTATATAAAAGTCTTAAAATTTATTAGAAGAAAAAAAGATGAGATCCCCATAGTTTACGTTACGTCTTAACATCCACCACTATGTCTAAAGATTCATCCAGTCCTGTCTAACACTAATAACCATGTCTGATTTTATTTGTTTCCTTCAGAACCTGGTCATGTTCTTGAGTACGATGGTGGACTGGTTAATACCCGATATACCAAAGGACATAAGTGAACAAATCAAAAGAGAGAAGAGTATGATCGTCAATGTCTTCCTGAAAGAAGAACATAAAAAACTCCAGCTCATAGAAAACTTTATCCTGCACGACAAACAACGTGGCAAAACAGAAAACAAGGGCCGACGGAGCCGAGCGGCCAGCTTTTGCCAGTTCAGTCGAAGCCAACGTGGCAGCTTTACGTCGTTCAGCTCACACCACACGGACGTGTGACCTCGTTGACTCGACTAGACATGTCACACAAGTAAAAAAGAATCTAAATGCATGTACCATTAAAGCTTAAGACGTTGAAATTGGAGATGGAAGAACATGTGGAATGGAGGAGTACGGGGTGAAGGAGAAAACAACCCTTACGTTTCTCGTAAACGTCTCCAAACGATCTTAAGCAGGCTTTGTAATTTTTAAGGAACCGTCTGGTGCAACATACGGCGCAGACATGCTTAAGCACAACGGTGCACTATAGATCTCCAGCAGCTCGTTTACTGCAATGTGTGTGGCTACCACAGAGCTGAATACAATGCGTGGAGTAGGGAGCAAAGTAAGACCACATTTTTTTAATTTTTAACCCTAGGACTAGCCGAGCTCATTAGCTTTTTTTTTTTTTTTTTAATGAGCGGACTTCTTAAATCGCGTGAGACCGTTTCCTTTTATGATGCACGTTAACGACAATCTTGCTGCAGTGCTTTCTAAAGATGATATGATGTAAGCGTTTCTGTACTCGACTCGAGTCTCAGACTGCTTAACTAGACGCCGCAATCGGAGGCCTAACTTTATGTAAATAAGAAAAAATAAATAAATCTGCAACTTTAAGAAAACAAAAAAGCTGCTGACCAATGAAAAAAGGGAATGTATAGCTTTAAATATATGATGTTCAGTAAATTATGCAGATGTGGACACAGGAGGTATACCTGGTATGATGACGTTTTTCCGTTGTTGGCTGCACTTTTGCAAATGTATAGTGAGAAACAAAAAAAAAAAATATATATATATATATACATATATCACAACCTCAGGGCTTATTTTATATAGTTTGTTCTTAAAGGTAATAAATGAATCAAAGACACTTTTGATATCGGAACTAAGCAAAAAAAAATGATTTACTCAAATCCAACCGTAAATTGTAAACCGCATTTTACAGGTTTCTGGGATCAATGAAATTAATGATATATGATCAGAGATGGTAATAAACTATTTTTTTCTGGAGCTGTTGTTTATGAAGTTTTTTTTTTATTCAAAGTAGTAAACGAGATTAAAATACAGACTTTTTTTTTCCTATGCACAGCTCCACTTGTATTCAAAGGTCACATCTGGTATTGCAGCTCGGTCACACAAATTATCAATTGGGCTCAGATACGATGCCAAAAAAAAGGACAGACCTAAGTTTCTGTGGTTACTCTGTGACTACAAATTGTCAAATCCTGACAGTTTGCATCGTGCTCACTAATTTTCTAGATCGAGTGGGCGGTTATATGATTGCCGATATGTGATTTGCACACTGCCGATTACATGCTGACAACTTTCTTATCCGCTTTTCTCAACAAAACATACAGATAATATTTGCCGAATAGAGTCTCATCCACTTTTCTCAATAGAACATACTTGCAGTCAATGTTCTATTGAAAGAAGCAGATGAGAATCTTTTCGGCACGTGACCTCCAGTATGTTCTAACTCCAGTATGTTCTAAAAGTCGAAAGGTGATGAGAATCTAGTTGGGACATGACTGCCAGTATGTTTTATTGAGAGAAGTAATTGAGAATGTAGTTGGTGGTTGACCGGTAGTATGTCCTTTTGAGGAAAGCAGATGAGAATCTAGTTGAGATGTGACCTCCAGTATGTTCTATTGAGAAAAGCGGATGAGACTCTAGTTGAGAGATATTACCGCCAGTATTTCTATGGAAAGAAACACATTAGAATCTACCGTAATTGGGTTGTGACTACTAGTATGTTCAATAGAGAAAAGTAGATGAGTATCTAGTTGGGACATGACCACCAGTATGTTCGAAAGTGTCGAAAGTGAAAAGTAGATGAGTATCTAGTTGGGGCATGACCACCAGTATGTTTGAAAGTGAAAAGTGAATGAATATCTAGTTGGGACATGACCACCAGTATGTTCTAAAGTGAAAAGTAGATGAGTATCTAGTTGGGACATGACCACCTGTATGTTCTAAAGTGAAAAGTAGATGAGTATCTAGTTGGGACATGACCACCTGTATGTTCTAAAGTGAAAAGTGGATGAATATCTAGTTGGGATATGACCACCAGTATGTTCAAAAGTGAAAAGTAGATGAGTATCTAGTTGGGACATGACCACCAGTATGTTTGAAAGTGAAAAAGTGGATGAGTATCTAATTGGGACACGACTATCATTATGTTCTAAAGTGAAAAGTGGACGAGTATCTAGTTGGGACATGACCACCAGTATGATCGAAAGTGAAAAGTAGATGAGTATCTAGTTGGGACATGACCACCAGTATGTTCGAAAGTGAAAAGTAGATGAGTATCTTGTTGGGACATGACCACCAGTATGTTCTAAAGTGAAAAGTAGATGAGTATCTAGTTGGGACATGACCATCTGTATGTTCTAAAGTGAAAAGTGGATGAATATCTAGTTGGGATATAACCACCAGTATGTTCGAAAGTGAAAAGTAGATGAGTATCTAGTTGGGACATGACCACCAGTATGTTTGAAAGTGAAAAGTGGATGAGTATCTAATTGGGACACGGCTATCATTATGTTCTAAAGTGAAAAGTGGACGAGTATCTAGTTGGGACATGACCACCAGTATGTTCGAAAGTGAAAAGTAGACGAGTATCTAGTTGAGACATGACCACCAGTATGTTCTAAAGTGAAAAGTGGATGAGTATCTAGTTGGGATATGACCACCAGTATGTTCGAAAGTGAAAAGTAAATAAGTATCTAGTTGGGACATGACCACTAGTATTGTTCTATTGAGGAAAACGGATGAAAATCTAGTTGAGAGATATTACCGCCAGTATTTCTATTGAAAGAAACATATGAGAATCTAATTGGGTTGTGACTGCTAGTATGTTAAATAGATAAAAGTAGATGAGCATCTAGTTGGGACATGACCACCAGTATGTTCGAAAGTGAAAAGTGGATGAGAATCTAGTTGGAATGTAACCACCAGCATGTTCTATTGAGAAAAGCGGATGAGAATCTAGTCAATATGCGTCCACGAGTCTGTTCTTTTGAAAGAAGCAAATGATAATCCAGTTGGAACTAGACCACCATGTTTTACTAACAGAAGTGTATGACAATTTAGTAGCGATGTGACAGGTATTATGCCCTATTGAGAAAAGCGAATGAGAAACAAGTTAAGACGAGACCCCCAGTATGTTCTATTGAAAGAAGCAGATGAGTATCTAGTCAGTTGGTGACCGTTAGTATGTTCTATAGAGAAAAGTGAATGGGTATCTAATTGGGAGAAGAATCTAGTTGGATTGTGACCACCAGTATGTTCTATTGAGAAAGATGGATGAGAATATAGTCAGCATGAGACCGCAAGTATGTTCTATTGAGAAAAGCCGATGAGAATCTAGTAAACACATGTCCACCAGCATATTCTATTGAGAAAAGGGGAAGAAAATCTAGTCAGTATGTAACCACAAATATATAGTATTGAGAAAATAGGATGAGAATCTAGTCACTATATGTCCAGTGTCCACCAGTATGTTCTTTGAAAGAAGCAGATGAGAATCCAGTTGGCACAAGGCCACCATATGTTTTGCTAACAGAAGGGGAAGAGATTCTAGTTGGGATGTGACCACCAGTATGTTCTATTGAAGGAAGTAGTTGAGAATCTAGTTGGGAAATGACTGTCAGAATCTTCTATTGAGAGAAGTGGATGAGAATTTAGTTGGAGCGTGTGACGACTCCTGGAGTGGACCCTCTGGGTCGTGGCACCAACCCTCCCAGGGCGAGCTGACCTAGTGAGGACCACCCCCTATACAGGGAGTGTCAGGGGCAAGCCCAAGGGGGTAAGGTACCACGACTGCTGGCACCACGTGACCAGCTCACAGGAAAAGAAAGAACACCGTGAGCACAACTCAAGATGGTGCTAAGATGGCCGGTGGACACCGCATCTGGAGGCACGTTTGCCCCTCTCCTATATATTGACAAGCTCATTACCTTAGAGAGATTATTCTCCTCAATGCTTAAAGTACCATCGTCCTTTCTGATAGATTCCTATAGGCTCTACACAGTCTATATACCACACGTAACTGAAGAAGGTCACATTGACCGAAACGTCTTTTTTCGTGTACTACAATAAACCGCCTTACAAATACCTTTAAGTTGAGTGCTAGGTTTATATTTGTTGCCGGCTCACAGGAGACAGGAATGAGTGTGCCTGCAGGAACGTGTTGAAGCGTGGACACAGGGACACGTGGTGTACAGGACGGTACAGGATGTACTCGGGAACACAAGGCGTGTACACAGGAGTGCGCTAGATACAGGATAGTGCAAGACGGGTACACAAGAGCACGTATGGCATGCAGTGACTAGTACGTCCGGGTATGAGCAAAGCAGGATGCATGCAAAGGAGCATGTCAGAGTACTGAGTTAGGCAGCAGGTGTGCCAGGAGTTGTAACAGAGTACAGGAATAGAGTGTGTGCCAGGAGGCACAACTGAGCATAAGACAGAGCACAGGATCAGAGCGTGTGCCAGGAGGCACAACTGAGTATAAGACAGAGCACAGGATCAGGGTGTGTGCCAGGAGGCGCAACTGAGTATAAGACAGAGCACAGGATCCGAGTGTGTGCCAGGAGGCACAACTGAGTATAAGACACAGCACAGGATCAGAGTGTGTGCCAGGAGGCACAACTGAGTATAAGGCAGAGTGCAGGTTCAGAGCGTGTGCCAAGAGGCACAATAGAGTAAAAGACAGAGCATAGGTTCAGAGCGTGTGCCAAGAGGCACAGCAGAGGACAAGACAGAGGACCCGAATACAGCGCACAGCCAGGCAGGGACACGGCAGACCAAGCCAGAAAGTACAACAATAATCAGGCACCTCCCATAGGAAGAGGTAGCCTGATATAGCACATGATCACTAGGGCTTCCGGGTCAAGTCCTCCAATACCATAGAGAGGACGGACCTGGGGACAGAGCTGAGAAGAGCGCGCGTGCGCACACAGAACATGGAGAAAACATGAACCTAAGTACGAGAGGTGCATGTGCACACCAGGCAGGACCCCCGGAGCGGCCGCAGCTCTGGAAGAGATTACGTTGGGACCGAGGTCCCACCCCCTGGTGAGCGCGGCGTGACAGTACGCCCCCTCTTTCTAAAGCTGGAAAGGAACTTAGACAAAATCTGGGGTGTGTGGATATTCTCCCTGGGTTCCCATGACCTCTCCTCAGGGCCAAAACCCTTCAAATCGATCAAGAACATGGTTCTCCCTCTTACCTTCTTCTTGGCCAAAATGTCATTCACCTCAAACTCATCCCCCATGCCAACAGGCTGGGGTGTGTGGCCTGGAGAAGGATGAAATCGGTTAAGTATCACAGGTTTAAGGAGAGACACATGGAAGGAATTGGGAATACGGAGCGAAGGCGGTAGCTTCAGTTTGTTCAGTTTGTATGCAACATCATTAATAGCCTGAGGACCTCAAAAAGACCAATGTAACGGGGACCCAGTTTGTAAGATGGTACCTTAAGGCGGATGTATTTGGTGGAAAGCCACACCTTGTCGCCAGGGAGATATGGAGGAATGTCCAGGCGCCTCTTGTCAGCGTGTAATTTCACTCTGTCCCGTGCTTTCTTGAGAGCGGTCTTGGTGGTCTCCTGCCATACCCTGGAGAACTCCACAGACAGAGAATCAGCAGCAGGTACCCCCGAGACAGGAAGTACTGGTAGAGGCACACTGGGATGCTGTCCAAAGACGATGAAGAAAGGAGACTTGGTGGAAGATTCACTGGAGTTAGACTGGAAGTAGACTGACCCAGTCATTCTGATGAGCATTTGAAAAGTGCCGGAGGTAGGATGTAAGGATCTGGTTGGTACATTCCACCTGCCCATTGGTTTGGGGGTGATAGGTGGAAGAGAAATCCAATGACACTTTCATGAGTCCGCATAGAGCTCTCCTGAACCGGGAGGTGAATTGGACCCCTCTGTCCAACACGATGTGCCGGGGGAAGCCGTGAATCCTGAAGATATGAGAAATGAAGATCTTCGCCAAGTCAGGAGCAGAGGGTAGTCCGAGAAGAGGAATGAAGTGTGCCATCTTTGAGAATCGGTCTACAACCACTAAGACCACAGTACAACCGGAAGAATGAGGCAGATCAGTAATGAAATCCATGGCTATGTGCTGCCATGGAGCCGACAGAATGGGAAGCAGGAGCAGAAGACCGGAGGGTGGTTGTCTGGGTATCTTGTTCTTGGCACAGGAAGGGCAAGATGCCACAAAGTCTTTAACGTCCTGGGAGAGAGAAGACCACCAATAATAGCGAGAGATTAAGCCCAAAGTCTTTTTGACACCAACGTGGCCGGCAATCTTGGACAAATGTCCCCAGTTTAACACTCGTTTTCGGTTATTCTCAGCCACAAAGGTTCTTCCTGGAGGTAACGTGGTTAACTTGATAGGAGCCACGGTAATTACTTTGGACGGGTCAATGATATGAGAGGGTTCTTCTTCTGCATCTGATGACAGGAATGATCTTGACAACGCATCCGCTCTAACGTTTTTATCGCCAGGTCGAAAATGTAGTTCAAAGTCAAAGCGGGCGAAGAATAGGCAACACCTGGCTTGCCGAGGATTGAGCCTCTGTGCGGACTGGATGTACGCCAGGTTCTTGTGGTCCGTGAAGATCTTGAACGGATGTATGGCACCTTCCAGTAAGTACCTCCACTCCTCCAAGGCCAATTTAATGGCCGATAGCTCTTTGTCTCCAATGGAGTAGCTCTGCTCAGTGGAGGAAAATACTTTAGAAAAGAAGCCACAGGTGACAAAACGTCCAGAAGAAGATTTCTGCAGAAGGACTGCACCAGCCCCAGTAGAGGATGCATCCACCTTAAAAGTGAAAGGTCTACTAACCTCAGGTCGATGAAGCACCGGAGCCGAGGCGAAGGCTTGTTTCAACGACTGGAAGGCCTCTTCAGCCTCAGAGGGCCAAGCCTTTGGGTTAGCTCCTTTGCGGATAATGGATGAGATGGGGCGAACCAACGAGGAGAAACGGGGACCGAACTGTTGGTAGTAGTTCGCAAAACCAAGGAAGCATTGGATTGCCTTCACCCCATGGGGCCGTGGCCAATCGAGGACGGCGGACACCTTCGCCGGATCCATGCGTAGACCAGAGTCTGAGATAATGTACCCCAACAATGGCAGGGATGTTTGCTCGAAGGCACATTTCTCGAGCTTGGCATAAAGGCGGTTCTCCCTCAGGCGCTGGAGGACTTGATGCACGTTCTTTCTGTGGGCGGAGAGGTCTGGAGAAAAAGCGAGGATATCATCCAAATAGCCTACCACGCAGGAGTACAGCATATCCCGGAAGACGTCATTTACGAACTCCTGTAACACCGCTGGGGCATTGCAGAAGCCGAAGGGCATGACCAAGTACTTGTAGTGACTGTCTCAGGTGTTAAAGGCGGTCTTCCACTCATCACCGGAACGAATGCGGATCAAGTTGTAGGCCCCACGAAGATCCAGTTTGGTGAAAATTCGAGTTCCTCTAAGCCGGTCAAAGAGCTCCAGGATCAATGGCAATGGGTACTTGTTCTTGACCGTGATATCGTTCAGCCCTCGGTAGTCTATGCAGGGACGGAGGGAGCCGTCCTTCTTTTTGACAAAGAAAAAAATCCCGCTTCTGCGGGTGAGGAGGACTTACGGATAAAACCTCTAGCAAGGTTCTCCTAGATATACTCAGACATCGCTTGGGTTTCTGCAGGGGATAGCGGATATATTCTACCCCTGGGTGGCATAGAACCAGGAATGAGATCAATCGGACAGTCGTATGGCCGATGGAGGGGAAGAGTCTCGGCCTCCTTCTAGTCGAAGACGTCTGCAAAGGACCAGTAAGCCGACGGCAAACCCGTAGGTGCCGAGGACGGACAGGCAGATTTCAACGGATGGACGGGCAACAGGCACTTCTCCTGACAGAACGGTCCCCAGTGGAGTATATCGCCCGACGGCCAGTCCAGGGTTGGCTCATGAGTCCGTAGCCAAGGGAGACCTAGAAGGAGCTTGTGAGACATGGTAGACATGATGTGGAAGGAGATCTTCTCCCAGTGCAGGGCTCTGACCTGCAGCTCGATCTCTTCGGTGGCCTGGGTAACGATCTCCTGCAAGGATGTACCATTGACCGAAACTATCGACCGAGGAGTCTCCAGGGATCTGACAGGAATCCGGTATTTTTTAACCGCCTCAAGTGTGATAAAATTCCCATCCGCGCCAGAATCCAGAAAAGCCTCCTCTGAATGACGCTTGGTACCAAGATTCAGTAACACGGACACGACCAGGGAGGGAGAGGAGTCACATACACCTAGGGATGCCTCTCCCAACAATCCTAGGCAGAGAAGTTTCCTGGCTTTTTGGGACAAGAATGAAGGAGATGAGATGAACTCCCACAATAAAGGCAGAGACCAAGAGTAAGCCTCTCCTTGCGACGCTGTTCGACCGACTTGCCACGGTCCACCTCCATAGGCTCTGAAACGGAGGTCGCAGAAGGCATGCGGTGCGAGTAGAGAGGTCTGCGGGTCGTCGACGGGAGGCGGGAAGGCCTTCTCTCTCTGGCTGATTCACGGGCATGCTCCTGGAACCGCAGGTCTATGCGTGTCGCCAGAGAGATCAGATCCTCTAAAGAGGTGGGAGTATCCCGGCCTGCCAGTTCATCTTTGATCCGACCGGACAGATCACGCCAAAAGACCCCTACGAGGGCCTCGTTGTTCCAACCGAGTTCCGAGGACAAGGTACGAAAACAGATGGCATACTGTCCCACCGATAGGGTACCCTGATGGAGGTTAAAGAGGGACTCGGTGGTGGAAGCCAGACGACACCTTGCGGAAGGTGTCCAAAAAGGTGGAAAGCTGAGAGATGAGTGGATCGTTACGTTCCCAGAGGGGATTCACCCATGTTAACACCTCCCCCTCTAAGTGGGAAACAATTAAGGCAATTTTGGCGCTCTCAGTGGGATAGTGCTGCGGCAAAAGCTCAAAATGTAACCGGCATTGGTTCAAAAATCCTCTACAAAACTTAGGATCACCACTATATCGGGGTGGTTTGCAGACAGAGGACCCGAATACAGCGCACAGCCAGGCAGGGACACGGCAGACCAAGCCAGGAAGCACAACAATAATCAGGCACCTCCCATAGGAAGAGGTAGCCTGATGTAGCACATGATCACTACATGATCACTAGGGCTTCCGGGTCAAGTCCTCCAATACCATAGAGAGGACGGACCTGGGGACAGAGTGGGGAAGAGGGCGCATGCGCACACAGAACATGGAGAACACATGAACCTAAGTACGAGAGGTGCGCGTACGCACCCGGTGGTCCCCCCGGAGCGGCCGCAGCTCCGGAAGAGATGACGTCGGGACCGAGGTCCCGCCCCCAGGTGAGCGCGGCGTGACAGTGCGTGACCTCTAGCATGTTCTATTGAGAGAAGGGATTGAGAATATAGTTAGGAGATGATTGCCAGTATATTCTATTGAGTTATGTGGATGAGAATCTAGTTGGCATGTGATCATCAGTATGCATTCACATACAGGCTGTCACTTAATCGGTGATTTGGACCGGCAATTGAGGGCAATCCTGAAAGTGTGCATAATGCACAGCTTATGAGGGTTCACCAATCTGCAGTCACATATAGTGACTTCCGAAATTTAGCTCAAGTTTGGAAAACCACTTTAAGGTTGACATCTATAAAACATATATATGTATAGACCTCTGTGTGTCTCTCATTACGGACTAGAAACAAACTGTGTAGTCTGATACGTCACTGCCCTCACCTCTACGCAAACTAGATAGTTGGAAAAAAGTACAGCTGGCCTTCCACTTTCAATAATTCGGCCTAATGCTCATTTGGTTGACAGCAATTCCTCCAGTCCTTCCTATACACATACATGCTCGTTTTTGTGGAGGGTGCATGTGTTTTCATTGGGAGAGGATAATAAGCTGCTGCCAGGCTGTGCTATATCCTGTGAGAACAAATGATTGGGCCTACTGAAAATCAGCCCCTACTTTCCTGAATATTATGTGAAGAGAGACGGCACACCAATAATCTCATGATATAGTTGGCTAGTACTGCCGAAATGTTCATGCTCATATAACTTTTCCCTTACATACTGTATGTATACAGGCACCTCAACTAAAGAGGCAGACAATAAGGGATCCAGTTAGAAGGGTCCTTTGACAATAAGCTGATCACAAAGTGTCTACCTACGATCAGTGGCAGTCTGCTGGGAAACTTGGCAAGTAAGTGATTTGTTTCTCTGCAGTGCCCCCTCAGGGACAATAAGGCATTACATTCTACCCATTCAAATCAAGGTGTTTTCAGTGTTGTGCAATACAGGGTGGGTCCTCCGAAATAATACCACTCTCAGTATATAGAGAACAGAGCTCAAATTTTGCTAAACCAGACTAAGAAAATCCTCTAATGACATTAATGCAATACCGTATTAAATTATTATTATTTTTATGGTTTTCAATTTCAGTATCTCAAGAGATTAATCTAGAAAACCTGATATGGACAGTAACGCCGTGGGCTCCAATGTGATTTACGACCGTCATCTGTGGGTTCAGTAAAAGTTTTCCATTTATGGAAAATTAACGTCTGGTACCGAGGAGGACCTAGCGAAGACGCACTGATTCCAGAGATGGTTTACGCCAACTACTTTACCATCGTAGAGATAAATGTTATGTATGCGACTTGGGCAAGAGAGAAACTTTTACAATACGAATGCCGTTTCTGAAAGGTATTTAACACCAGTCCCAACGGAACATGAAAACATCAACTGGAATTCCCCTTTGCAGCTGCGGCTCGAATTGACCCCTAGGGCTCCGGCATGTGCTGTAGACCAGCCAAAAGTGTAATATGTGCTGGCATGGTTTGTGGGAGGTTAGTCAAGTGTCCAAGGTCAAACCGTTGCCTTATCCTCCAGGAGGTCCAATAAATTTCACCAGGCGTGTAGCTGCTCACATATCATGTGGTTAGAAGAGACAGAGAATCTGTGTAGGTGCTCAGAAAAAAAGAACAAAGACAAAACTGATCATTGGAATAAAACCTTGCACCTTGGTCCTGTTATGTGGACGCCTTCGTAGAATAAAAAAGGAGACTTTTGATGTCTTTATCATCGTCAGTAGAGTTGGTGCGAATCGATTCACAAAACCTGGTTCCATCGGCCACATCAGTAATCTGGGGTTCTTGGACCCTGCAAACTGTCTACTACCTAAAGGCATCTGTTCTTCTTTTGATAATCCAGCCTGGCGTGACATCTCATGTGTCTAAAAGGCAACGTCTCTCGGTGTGGAGAGTGAAATGCTTGATATGCCAGTGTAAGGAGACATATAGGCCATGCAGCGCTTCTCTGGTAAATTAAATATGGAAGTTGCCTCTTCAGTGATGTACAGGACTAGAACTCTTGCGCCACCTATTAGAATTATCGACCTTTTAACATACCTTGTCAAATGGCTAGAATAAAAGTCAAACAATCACTTTACAGGTACGTGTTTCAGAATGTTACCCCTTCTCAGTGCAAGGCATGAGATCTGACATGGCTATAGGTGGCACTAGAGTTCCAGTCCTTGTCCACTCTTAAGAGAGAATTTACATGTTTAAATTCACAGAGAAGCATTACATGGCCTATAAGTCTCCTTACATTGGAGAGTCAGACATGCCACTCTCCACAAGGAGAGACGTTACCCCTTAGGCCCAGTCAAAGGCATCTCATACAGCCAAATTAGATCTCATGCTTTGCACGGATAAGGGTCATCACCCCAAAACACGCGTCTGCAAATTGAGATTCTAGTTTGGCATTTATCCTAAGTCATGTGGCAAGGCTCATTAAAGAGCTGATATTGACTTACAATTGTTACTTCCAATAGGTGGCATTAGAGGTCAAGTCGTCTTCCTCCCTGAAGAGGTGATTTCATATTTAAATTCCCAATGGAGAATTGCATGGATTATAATGTAATAATTATAAGTCTCCTTACACCGGCATGTCACTTTCCACAAAGAGAGATGTGATCCCGTAGACTTCAGTTAATCAGAGGTCTCTCATACAGCCAAATAAGATCTCATGTTTTGCACTGATGAGAGGCAACACCCCCAAAACATGTGTCTGCAAATTGAGATTTTGGTTTGGCTTTTATCCTAAGTCATGTGGCATCATGTGGCAAGGCTCATTAAAGGGGCAATATTGACTTTTAGGATTAGTACGACCAGTAGGAGGCACTAGAGTTCTAGTCCTTTTTCTCTCTGAATAGAAAATGTGCATATCACATGTGTATCACACGCATCGATGATGTGAGGATGGCTAATCAAAAGAAGAGCAGCAGATGCCTTCAGGAAAGAGGTGGTATTCAGGTATTCCATCCAGCGACCAAAGATCACTGGCGTGGCCGATGGACCGGGTTCTTGGGAATCGATTTGCACTAACTCTAATTTTCAGTATTGGTGGTACTTGCATAGATAAAATGGAGATGGAGGGGGATATACCGGTGAGCAGAACATGAGATAACTTTGATCCAAAATTAGAAAAGGGGACTGAGGAAGGACAGAAAAGGAACATATTGGACGTAAAGGAAAATAAGTGCGATGGGTGAAAAATTAGAGTGATTAAAAGTAAGCAATTGCAAGAAAAAAAAAATGTCACCATATCCAGGCAAACTCCGTCCAGAATTTACTGGGAAATTAGCAATTTTGCTCAATTCATGCAGAAGTAGATTGCAAAAAAAAATCTGCATTTTGGCAAACGTGGATTTTTGTAAAATTTGAGGAAAATTGATTTTTTAGACAATTTACATTCGGATCCGGAGGTGATCAGTGAGATTAGGATTCCTGCCCTACAGAGAAAAAAACTGTTATAATGTGTGCACAGGGAGTTTATTGAGAATTTTTTTAGCTGATCTGCTAAAAAAAAAAAACCCTGAAAAATAGCTTAAAATATGCTCGTAAGAGTCCAATCCATTTCTATTCTAAAACCAGTTTGCTCTTCATTTGTTCTGTCTTTTGAGTGTTTTTTCCACTTCAGGGTTTGTAAAACAACTGGTGGATAAAAAGAAAGTGCATGGAACTTCTTTGAAGTGGATCCTGGTGGAGTCCGCTTCAAACTTGGTACGGGTCCATTTAAAAAGAAAAAAAAAGAGTGCAAAAATCTCTTTGGGAAAAAGTAATCTTTCAATGTTTTTCAAAACTGGTTCAGGAAAAGAAAAATTCCTCCAAGAACTCAGCAAAGGTCGGGATCACACTACCGTGTGTGATGCGAGAAACTCGCACGAGTCTCTTGCATTAACACCCGGCGCTGTCGTCGGCACTCAGTACCGGACCTGCGGCTGCATAGAAATGCAAAGTGGGACCCTGGTCAAAAGTATAAAGTGTGGCCCCAATTGGCCATATATTGCACCACAGAAACATTTCGGTTGTATTCACATGCGCTGAGTTCAGGCCACTAAACGAGCGAGATCTACAATATTGAAGTCGTTCGACGCTTGTTTCCCGGCCTCTTTTCTCTGGCTGAGAAAGAATGATGTGTACAGAACAATCACTAATAGATCAATCTGTTACCATGCAGTATCATGTTATCAGCAGCATATCTACAGTTTACACCGGGCGATGTGCTGCTGAGAACAATGATGTCTGTTCTGTAATAAACAATCCAATCAATTGATCAATCGGCAGCATTTTGCTTGTTTAGTATAATACACCCTATACTCCTGCACATAGTATAATGCAAACCATAGTCCTCCATATGGTATCATGCACATCCCATAGTCCTCCGTAGAGTATAATGTACTCCCCATAGTCCTGCATATAGTATAATGTGCCCAATAGCCCTCCATATAGTACAATGTGCCCCATAACACTTCATATAGTATAATACACTCCCCATAGTCCTCCATATAAAATAATACACTCACCATAGTCCCCCATAAAGTATAATACTCTCCCCATAGTCATCCATATAGTATAATACATTCCCCGTAGTCATCCATATAGTATAATGCACTCCCTCTAGTCCTCCATATAGTATAATACACTCCCCATAGTCCTCCATATAAAATAATACACTTGCCATAGTCCTCCATAAAGTATAATACTCTCCCCATAGTCCTCCATATAGTATAATACGTTCCCCATAGTCATCCATATAATATAATGCACTCCCTTTAGTCCTCCATATAATATAATACACTCCCCATAGTCCTCCATATAAAATAATACACTTGCCATAGTCCTCCATAAAGTATAATACTCTCCCCATAGTCCTCCATATAGTATAATACATTCCCCATAGTCATCCATATAATATAATGCACTCCCTTTAGTCCTCCATATAGTACAACGCACATCCCATAGTCCTCCATATAGTATAATATACTCCATAGTCCTTCAAACAGTATAATGCACTCCCCATAGCCCATATCCTCCCTATAGTATAATACACTATACCTCTTACGCTGCTCTAGTGCTCTAGTCTCTGCAATACGGCACAACATGTGACATCATAGTGCGCCCACCTTTGCCTCAGTGGCAGACGAGGAATGATGGAAGAGAAGGAGCGTCATCTGATGCTCTCTCCTCCATATTTGCTTTCAAATGTATCGGCATCTATGATGCTGACAAGTGTGAATGCAGGGGGGGGCACTGGTACTGGGCCCCCTGACTCATGGACCCGTTAGGAGCCATGTGGTGTGCCACTATAAGCGACACGCCACTGGCTGGGGGTCACTGAGAGAGTGGTGGCCCTAGGCAAATGCCTAGTCTGCCTGCCCCAATGCCAAACCTGCTTCATGGCTATGTGAACATAGAGTTTTTAAGGAAGTTTTGAAGCAGAAATTGGCTATGGTCACACATGGTCTTTTTTCAGTCGAACTCTGTCTAGAATCCACCTGAAAAAGTGTTGAAAAATTGAGCATAAACTCTCCAAATGTTGTTCTAAATCTCAGAACTCCTTAAATAGTTTGACTTTCTGCTCAGTTTCTGCTCCGTAAGTTCAACAAAAAGTCTCTGTGTGCAAATCGCCACTCAGAGATTCATGTGTTGACATGGACTATAGATGTTTTTCTAGAAACATTCCCTAAAAACAAAGCAAAAAAAACAAAAGAGCGATCACTATGGCAGTAAAGTAAAAGTTTAGAATTCTGACGTAGGCGCTTTTTGGTACCAATATCATTCATGTCTACAGTTTCATAACACTTACACAACATTGCCAGAAGAGCCCTAGTGAAATTATCCTCCTGTTACGTGGAACTAATGGTGATTAGTATTTAAGTGTTGGATTTAAGCCTTTTATGGAAAATTGCAATACTAAGAAGAAAACAACAAGATGATTGTACTGGGGAAGTACATCAAGGCTGTACACCACGTCTATTTTGCTCCATCTTTCTTGTTCTCCAAAATTTCCTTGGGTTTGGATTAAAATCTTTTTATCCTTAGTTAATGGCATAGTTACAATGTACATGGACATGAGAGGGTCCAACTGCCCTTTTGCCCAATTAGGGTACACTAGTATTGTCCTCAATTGGTCATAGGTTACATTATAGATTAAATCTGTGTATGTACTTAACAAAGTTGTTGACTCTTCTGGAACCTCCTTGAGAATCTCAGAAAGAAGGGCAGGAGGCCTCCTAACCTTCCAGAATAGTGGTAAGTGCAACAGAAACCTTCCGAAATATGGTGAGACCACTTGGATTCCCAAAAGAGTTGGTCAGTCTCTTGGGTGTTACTTACAGTGCCTTGTGAAAGTATTCAGTCCCCTTGAACTTTTCAACCTTTTCCTCACATATCATGCTTCAAACATAAAGATACCAAATGTAAATTTTTGGTGAAGAATCAACATCAAGTGGGACACAATTGTGAAGCTGAACGAAATGTATTGGTTGTTTTAAATTTTGGTGGAAATTCAAAAACTGAAAAGTGGGGTGTGCAATATTATTCGCCCATTTTAACTCAATACTTTGTTGCGTCACCTTTTGCTGCGATTACAGCTGCAAGTCACTTGGGGTATGTCTCTATATCAGTTTTGTACATCGAGAGACTGAAATTCTTGCCCATTCTTCCTTGGCAAACGGCTTGAGCTCAGTGAGGTTGGATGGAGATCGTTTGTGAACAGCAGTTTTCAGCTCTTTCCACAGATTCTCGATTGGATTCAGGTCTGGACTTTGACTTGGCCATTCTAACACCTGGATACGTTTATTTGTGAACCATTCCATTATAGATTTTGCTTTATGTTTTGGGATCATTGTCTTGTTGGAAGATAAATCTTCGTCCCAGTCTCAGGTCTTTTTCAGACTCCAACAGATTTTCTTCAAGAATGGTCCTGTATTTGGCACCATCCATCTTCCCATCAATTTTAACCATCTTCCCTGTCTCTGCTGAAGAAAAGCAGGCCCAAACCATGATGCGGCCACCACCATGTTTGACAGTGGGGATGGTGTGTTCAGGGTGATGAGCTGTGTTGCCTTTACGCCAAACATATCGTTTGGCATTGTTGCCAATAAGTTTGATTTTGGTTTCATCTAACCAGAGCACCTTCTTCCACATGTTTGGTGTGTCTCCCAGGTGGCTTGTTGCAAACTTTAAACTACACTTTTTATGAATATCTTTGAGAAATGGCTTTCTTCTTGCCACTCTTCCATAAAGGCCAGATTTGTGCAGTGTATGACTGCTTGTTTTCCTATGGACAGACTGTCCCACCTCAGCTGTAGATCTCTGCAGTTCATCCAGAGTGATCATGGGCCTCTTGGCTGCATCTCTGATCAGTCTTCTCCATGTTTTTCATTCAGAGATCCACAATGAACTTCTGGAGTGAGTTTGCTGCACTGAAAGTAAAGGGGCCGAATAATATTGCACGCCCCACTTTTCAGCTTTTGAATTTCCCAAAAAAATTAATATAACCACTAAATTTCGTTCAACTTCACAATTGTGTCCCACTTGTTGATTCTTCACCAAAAATTTACATTTGGTATCTTTATGTTTGAAGCTTGATATGTGGAAAAGGTTCGAAAATTCCAGGGGGCCGAATACTTTTGCAAGGCACTGTAAGCCCCCTGCAAAGCAGCTCTTCCTAAAGGTTTTTTTGGGGTATGACACTGGCATGCTCCAACATTAGACAGAGCCCATCTTCAAAAAGCACATTACTTGAGCAAAAATGAGAGTAATGGGAAGCAGATCTCAACTGGCAGTCATTCTAAGGAAACTATCAATATTTATTGGCAGTGGATGAAAATCTATCCTGAACATGTGCATGCCCCGTTACAACAAACGGCTCTGTACCAAGTCACGCACCTGCCCTCCAGAAGCACGGGTGGGTCTGTGACAAACTATCTTGCTCAGAGGTATAACGTCAAGCTCTGGACGGAAGCCCTATGCATTATTTCTAATTGATAGTGTCTACTTGCGTGGCGCAGCAACCTTTCGACACTATGCATCTGCTCATAAAACCTGTTAAAATGTCATATCTGACTGGAGTTGAACTTAAAGGGGTATTCCCATCTCCAAGATCCTATCCCAATTTGTAGTAGGTGCAATAATAATATTATTAGCCAATATCTCCAATTAAAAATTTAGTATAGTTCTTCTGATTAGCTTACCCCACGTGCAGTGCATTGCAGTAACTTAGCTATCCATGGTTACTACCACTAACTGCATGATTGCTTGTAACCATGAATACCTGAGCTACTTTTATGTCCTGAACATGTAGTAAGCAACATAGCTAATCAGAAGAACTATACTACATTTCTAATTGGAGATATTTGCTAGTATTATTATTATTTCATCTACTAGAAATTATGATATGATCTTGGAGATGGGAATAACCATTTAAGATTTAGAGTTGGTACTACTAATCAATTCATAGGACTCACTGCGTCAGACATTTTTGGGTGCCCTGAGAACCATCTCCTCCCCTTTTGATTAGCCAGCCTAGTCCAACGATGATGTTGTGCCAGGGCAGCTAATCAAAAGAGGAGCTGGAGATGGAGTCAGAATATCCAGACATGTTCGCAGAGCTTTGAAAATATTCTTTTGTAGAACATTGTACCGAGGAGCTGATTGATCTTCTTCACTGTAATCCTCAAAATAGGGATCTTCATTACTATCATTAGATAAAGCGCTGGAGTCGAAATGTAAGTCAATAAGTGGAAAAAAAAGCTCAAAGTTTAAATAGTTTGTTTATTCTGTTTCCTGTAAATATTAAATTTTTAATGACACCTCAACAAAAGTAATTACAGGGGAAGGTTCGCCAGAAGCTACATGTGACGAGTGACTATTTTATGGTCCGGGACAAAGGAACATCACCAAGGTCAACAGTCAATCATCTTCTTGTGACAGCAACACATTAATGTTGTATACCGTGTGAGTAACTTGCGTTGAGATACATAGAAGCTTTTGTGCACCTAATTGCCCGCCTGGGGCTTTATTCTTTAGAGAATGAAGCTGCTCCTACATTTGTACAATTGTAAGCGCAATTTTAGGTAAGAGGAGAAAATTGACTTCCTACAACATCCATCACGCCATCTTCTGCATGAAAGGCTTCTATTACTCAGCATGATGGACTACCTGGATTACAGATACCACCTTTCTGTAGTAAAACATATTTTCCCAAGTTTGTAAACATAAATTTGTGCAAAAACAAAAAATATGTATATAATTTTCTAAGTGATACAACATTCTCTAGATTCTTGAAATGTTGTGATTTTGGCGCTAATAGGATTGGTAGGCAGAGGCATAAAGCAGGGTTAATAGACCCTGTTATAATGTTGCCAGTTGTAAATTCAGTAGGTACATAGACATAGACTATTATCTTTATGTTGATTTTTCAGTTGATGTTTATTGTTATTTATTGTCTGCTATCTTTGCAAGGCAGGGATGCAGGATCATTGAACAATGGATGTTTTCTTAACATGTTGAATGACCATTGTGAGAGTCCTGTCGCTTGTTGACCTGCAAAACAGAGAAGAAAGAACTATGCAGATTCATTAAATACAAAAACAATGCAAGTTAATCTAATCACACCTTCCTCTTGACCTCTGAATGATGGCTTGAAGGACAACAGTTGTGAACTATATAAAGGAGAGTCCACACACTTTACAAGAACACAGCCAGTAACATTCTACAGGATGTCAGCTTAGGGTACTATGGCCCCAGCTGGAAGAACACAGATGTGCTCTATTAACCATAGCTGAAACCTCAAATACATCTTGAAGAACCCAGATTAGGACAATCAGGTCACCGGGCCACATAGCTCACTGCTCTTGATCAGCTTCCTAAGCTTGTCGTTACCTCCTCTCTGTGCTTGTCACAAGTGGGGTAGTCAGCCCTGGAAGCTCTGAAATCGCAGCTGCTATAATTCCGGCAAGTCAGCAGAAGGGAGTAATTTTGCTCCATCTTGAGTATTTTGCTGGGACCATTTTATGTGTTATTGTCTGTTTTGTGGTTCAATTAAATATCGCCACACTGTTTTACCCTAATCCTTTATTGTCCGAGTAGTTCTATGCCCACGGTAAAAGCAGAGCGGGTGTTCAGTGGGATGATCCCTGGTCCAAGTGGTCTCGGGCCAACAGACTAGATAACCTGCTGGCTCCCTGTGTTTCCACAGACCCCAATACAAGATTTTTAACAATGCCCCCATCTATTATGTACCATTATAACACTGGTGTCTTCTTATGTGGCAAAACAGCCTTTGGGCTAACTCAAATACGAGGACCCAAATGTGACATCTATGTCTCTTTCTGAGTCTCTATCACTGATATAAGTCCATACTCCAAGTTACTGCTTATCTACAGTTTATGGCAACCAAAATAAGTTTTCTTTTTTGGTCTTGGGAAATATCATTGAAACCATCTGACAAAGCTACTACACAGCGAAACGTACAGGGTATTTATTTTAGTACCTGTCACTCCTCTAGTTCCTAAAGCCTCATTCAGACATCCATGTTGCACGTTCAAGTTCTTTCTGTGTTTTTCGGCAATGCAACAGGTTCCGGATAAAGTCTAGGGGTAATTCACATGTCCATGTTCTTTCTCAAACTGTGTGTCAGTACAAATCTCATGTATATATGGCATTTTTTTCAGGTATCATGGATAAAAAGTGATAATACAAGTCTATGGGTATGTGAAAAATACCCACAGCACCTGGATACCATCCGTGTGCTGCCCACATTTAACATTGCAAAGGATAGGCAAAGCATTGTAATTTATTTATTTTTTGATACATGAAATATACTGATGAAACTGATGACATACTGACCAAAACACTGATGACACATGGACCATTTTTTTGCATACGCAAAAAACACTGAGGTCTGAATGAGGCCTAACATAGAAAATATATGTGAACCACCACCAGACATTTTCAGACATGTCTGCAACCACATGGTTGAAGACTTTGAGGGCTACATGTGGTCCCCAGAATACAGGTTGTGCATCCCTGTTATACATGTAGATGATCAGGAAACTTTCACACTTTTTAAGGTCAAGAATCTTTGACCTTCCAGCTTAAAGAAGTACTCCTCCTCTTCCTCCTCCTCCTCCTCCTCTTCCTCCTCCTCACCCTCCTCCTCCCCCTCGTATTCGTCCTCCTGCCATAAAAGTTGTTATCATCTTAATAAATTGCATTTACCACATTATACAGCACTGCGTACTTACAATTGCTTATTTTGCCTTTCTACTGTGTCCCCCCACACAGTGTGATGCCCCCATAGCTCCACACATTATGTTGCCCAGATAGCTCCTACACACAGATTTTACTACTCAAGAAGATGCCCCAATAGCCTACCACACAGTATGTACCAGTTCCATACACAGTTTGAAGCCCCCACGGTATAATGCTCCCACAGTCCATCACATAGTATGATGGCTGCACATCCAGTTGGAAGAATGTCAAGTGGGGTACCACAGGGCTCTGTCCTGGGCCCTGTATTGTTCAACATCTTTATCAATGATTTAGATGAAGGAATTGAGGGTAAACTGATTAAATTTGCTGATGACACAAAGCTAGGAGGGATAGCTAATACTAGAGAAGAGAGAGAGAGGATTCAAAAAGATATAAATAAACTGGAGAAGTGGGCAGCAACTAACAGAATGGTTTTTAACAGGGAAAAATGCAAAGTACTACATCTGGGCAATAAAAATGAAAAAAGCATATATAGAATGGGAGGAATAGGCCTAAGCAACAGCACATGTGAAAAAGACTTGGGTATACTAATAGATCACAGACTGAATATGAGTCAACAGTGTGATGCAGCAGCAAAAAAGGCAAATGCAATTCTAGGATGTATTAACAGAAGCATACAGTCTAGATCACGTGAAGTCATTATTTCCCTCTACTCCTCATTGGTCAGACCTCATCTGGAATATTGTGTCCAGTTTTGGGCACCACATTTTAAAAAAGACATCAACAAACTGGAGCAAGTTCAGAAAAGAGCGACCAGAATGGTGACCGGTCTGCAAACCCTGTCTTATGAGGAAAGGTTGCAGTATTTGGGAATGTTTAGTTTGAAAAAGAGAAGACTGAGAGGAGACTTAATAGCTGTCTACAAATATCTAAAGGGCTGTCACATTGTAGAAGGATCATCTTTATTCTCATTTGCACAAGGAAAGACTAGAAGCAATGGGATGAAACTGAATGGGAGGAGACACAGATTAGATATTAGAAAAAACTTTTTGACAGTTAGAGTGATCAATGAGTGGAACAAGCTGCCACGAGAAGTGGTGAGTTCTCCTTCAATGGAAGTCTTCAAACAGAGGCTGGACAGACATCTGACTGGGATGATTTAGCGAATCCTGCTTTGAGCAGGGGGTTGGACCAGATGGCCCAGGAGGTCCTTTCCAACTCTACGATTCTATGATTTTATGTCCCCACATTCATTATGATGCTCCCACAGCCTCCCACATAGATGCCATCACAGTCCACCTCACACAATATGATGACCCCCACAGCCCTGCTTCTCCGCTGAGGTGCTTACTACTGCTCAGTCGCATGACCATAGAGTGTCACATGTCCTGGAGGTGCTCAGTTGCATGACCATAGAGTGTCACATGTCCTGGAGGTTCTTTTAGGTCCTTCAGACTCTACATAGATAGAACCTTGGAGTAGGGATCTGAGGGATCCCTACTTCACCTCTGTATTCAGCTGTATGTGTGTCATAAAGACAGCTCCACAAATTTGAGACTGTCCTGCTGGGTCCAGGTTGGTTGGGAGGTATGATTTATTGCAGGTGGCACACAAATTCTGATGAGCAGGTATAGAAAGACCACCAGCTCAAAGCATCAGAGAACCTGTAGAAGTATTGGGCGACATCGACTACAGCCGGCTAAATGGCCCGGTTGAGTGATATTATAAGAGTGCGTAGACAGAGGAGCAGAAAGGATGGAAGGAACACTTAGCACACGATCCAGGAGAGGTGAGCAACATTAGATAATCATCCAGATCTTCCAACTGGATACCATTGGAAATTTGTGTGATAGGCGTGAGTTATTGAGAGAATCCCCCACAATTGCCCCAAACCTAAAAATGTTAAAGAAAAATGTTCCTTAGTCTCTTTTAAGAGAAAGTTACATGAATTTCTATGATGCTCAAGATAGGTCTCGCAGACATCTTCGAGTTTTCTTGGATTATATATCATGAAATAGTTTTGAAGAATAGAAACATCACCATAACTAATGGACATCGGGGAATTGGGCCAAGAACTTGTTCATACACTAGAAATGAATGTTTTCTACTGGTTTAATTAATGCAGATATTTTATGGATAAATGGTGTAGATAATCGGCAAGGAGAACACTGGGGAGGAAATGAAGGAACGATAAAAGGATATTGTGTTTCAGTTTTGCATATCATGGCTCTATAAAAATGTGAAATATTTGGGAAGATTTCAGATATGAGTCCCAACATGAACTTTTATGTTCATTGCGGAGAGAAAAATAAGACTTCAACTTAACGAAGATTTCAAGTGACTAAATCCATAGAAAATACAAGTCGATATTAGTCATAGAATTGTCCCATTTTTTTCCCCCTAGAGTTTGGACTTCTTGATGGAAAATCTGCCTATTGGCAAATCCAGGAAACATTCGGTGGTCACTTAACTCTACAAGAGGATGTTTACCTAAGAATCGGAAAATTATAAATTGAATTTCAAAAATGTTTTTTAAAGAGAAATTGAAAAATAAAATAAATGGAGGCACTAATTAATACTAAATATCAGTTCATTTTTTCTTCCGTTCTGCACTTTGAGTACTTTAAAATTCCCTCTAAATAAAGGTTTGTAAGACCCCACGATTAAAAATAACCATATGTACTAAAAACATCGATTTCAGCAGAATTGTCCAACTACCTATTATGTATGTATTTTTTGGGGGATTTCAACCGGCCCAATTTTTTACTTATTCCCCTCTCCCTACTAAAGAACATGCAGGCTCAATTGATAGTGGAATAAGCTGTCCATCGAATAGATCTTGGAAGGATCTTGAGCAGGAACCTACGGACAGGTTCCCGTCACTTTTCAGCTTGGCTTTGTCAAGAGTTCCAATGCCACCTTGAAAAATTGGATTTAGATTTGTTGACTCTGTTTTAGCAAATTTTCTGCTATATCTGTCCTTGAAATTGGAAACCATACCGCCGTCCACTCTACTATTGTATTCTTCAGAGCCAGATCTGGCCAAAAAAAAAAAAAAAACGCAACCAGAGTCCATCATACTCCATTTGATAATTCAAGAATTTGGCTCCATCGATGGAAATTCCAAATCTCGTTTTCAAGAAGTTCAAACTACATTTCCAAAAGAGCCACAAACATGACAAACTCATGAAGTGAACATATCCTAAAGCTTAGAGAAGTTTAGGCAAGACTTGTGATATCATTGAAACTCATGTCGCCTCGAATTATAAATAGCATATCCAATGATCCCCTCGCTACTTGCAAAATCCTAAGACCTTACCCTCAAAATATTACATACAGCGCTCCTCATTCGAAAACAATTTTTTATTACTTTTCACTAACGATAGAATATACCAAATTCCAGAGTACAATTGCATCATGTCACATTAATGTATTATTTAATTTGAAAAATGCAATAAAAATTTTTATGTTTAGCGGTTCTCCACCACCCTAACTCAGTTATTGTTTTGCTCTGACTGCCTATGTATAATGCCCATAGAGAACCTCCTATACTTTTTTTTCTGACAATTTTCATGGTGCTTTGTTATTGCTCTCTACTTTGTTTCCTGTCACAGCCATCACTTCTTCTTCAGGTTCCTCTGCTCCCTTCTGACATTTTTTTCCAGTCCTTTTGCTGGGCTGAGTACACCCCCTGTAACTTTAGCTAAAACCCTCCCTCTCCATCCCCAGCTCCATCTTGCTACTTTCGCACAGGTTCGGCACAACCTCATGTCCTATATACAGTGATGATGAGCAAAAGGGTAGGAGTGTTTTGAACTTTTGACTTTCAGGCTCCATATCTCACCATCCACTACTGCATTGATCATGAGACCACCGTCATTTTATAGACAATCATCTTGGCCATCTCATATATAAATGAGACTTAGCATATGATAAGTTATGCAGATTCTTGTCAGGTCACTGCATTGTTACTGTCTTGCTACCGGTGGTGGAAAAATCTTTTTCTTCCCGAATACTACAAATTACAACCTGTTCTCACATTCCCTAAGGCTGGGGTCACACTGTGTTATGGCAGTCCGTTTAATGGACTGTGTTACACCGCGGTATAATGCGGTGTAACGCAGTCCGTTAACGCTGCCATTGACCCCCATTATGTGGCGCATCGCGACGCATGCCTCACGATGTGCCGTCATTCACTGACGGAGGCTCGGATGCGGGCTGCAGCGTCTGAGGCTCTGTCACCGCTAGCGCTGATGAATCATCAGCGCTAGCGGTATAGCATAACGCATATCGCGTTATGCTATAGCATTAATACAGCCCGTCAACGCTATGCGTTGAACGGGCTGTGTTAATGTTATGTGAACCTGGCCTAACAGCTCTGTGTTATTAGCTTGATCCCTAAGTGAAAGGTTCCAGGTTCCAATCGAGGAGCAGCCATGAATATTTCCCAAGAATAGAGAAACGGCATCATCCATCTCATCGATAGCGGTCTCTCGGCCAAGGAAATTGCCAAACTGCACCACGTGAGCGCCATGACAGCTGGAAGGATACGAAATGAAGTCCGTCCATCCATTCAGAAGCCAAGACGTGGACGTCCAGGCAAGATATCAAAGTCAACAAGTCGGCTCATCACAAGGTCTATCAGCCCTGGAGACAAACACGGCAGTGGAGGAGGCTCATATGCTTCATGATATGTATATGCCTGATGAAGGGGCCTTCTGAGCCTTGAAAGCTTGCAAATATAATTTCTCTGGTTAGCCAATAAAGGTATCACTCCTTGAATACTTTTCTCAATTTTTTGGGGGGACATAAGTATTTACGTCTATGCTTCATGATAGTAATTCAATGCAGTAGTGGATGGTGAGATATGGAGCATGAAAGTCAAAAGTTCAAAACATTGTTCCCCTTTGGCTCATCAGAGCGGAGACAAGCTGCAATACAAACTATCGACAGGAGTGGCGCTGTCTTGGTACGCAGCAGCCATGTTTTTATAATCCAGCTAACTTCCTTTTTTTTTGTCTAATATAGTTTATTCATTAGAGAAATGTTTCTTTTGAGCTCCATTTAATTATTGTTGTAAGCTTTGCAAACTTTTCTGAACGCCGACTACCATGAGCTATTTTCTGACAAAGTCATCTGGGGAGCATTTTACTTCTAGAAAAATTTACCGTTTTTTTTCTTTTCTTTTTTTTTTTTCCAGAAAGCCATAAATAGAGTTACTAGTTGGAAACAGAAAAGAGGAAAACATTCTTTCATCATTGTTACTAGATCAATAAAATTAAGACAATAGTGCTGGATTTAAAAAAAAAAGAGAAAGAGAATGAAAATCTTGTGTTCTGCCCAAATTTAAATAAAGAAATGGGAAAATTGTCTTCAGTCTCATGATTTCCTTCAACTGATCATTCACTGGAAAAAGGGAAAAACAAACTAAAAAAAATAAGAAAAACAGAATGTTTAATATTATAATGTTTCACAATCACAAATTAATCAGTGAGCAAACAGCAAAAAAAGTCATTAAAAAAACAAAATTAAAATAGAATAAATATTTTTTATAAAAAAAATCTGAATTCCAAATAAAAACAAAACAAAAAACCCAAATAGAACAGAAAGTATTTTTTGAGGAAACTATGAGAATTCCACCACCGCCGTCGTACATTATACTTTCATTGTATATACAGTACATATTGTATATTTTTGCTGTACTGAATGTTTTTTTATAGGACACATTTAATATCTTATAGTAATTAATTAACAATTTTCTGACCACCTACAAAATTAATTACAGAAAAATTCAACTTTTTATTTGGCTGCACTTATTTCTTGTTTTCTGATCATGTTACAACATCAAAAATATGATTTTTAATGATTTTTTTATTCCATTTTTTATATCAATATAATTTTACCTTTTTTGTTCAATTTTTTTATACCAACATGATTTTTAATTATTTTTTAACTCCATTTTTATACATACCAACATGAATTTTAATCATTTTTATATTCCATTTTTATACATTAACATGATTTTTAATTATTTTTATATTTCATTTATATTCCATTTTTATATATCAACATAATTTTTAATTATTTTGTATTCCATTTTAATATCACTATAATTTTTCTTATTTTTCATTCAATTTTTTTATACCAACATGATTTTTAATTTGTTTTAGCTCCATTTTTTATACATAAAAACAGGAATTATAATAATTTTTTATTACAATTTTTATACCTATAGGATTTTTTTATTAAATTTTATATCACATTCTCTAAGATATTTTATGTCACCGGCACGGTATTATCTCTCCCAAGTCTAACTTCACAGCCAATTTCTAGTTTATAAATAGAAGCGATCTATAAATTAGATGCCCTTTATAGTAATAGATTGGCTTAGATATTTTCAACAGCATACCATAAAGTAAGATTCCACACAGTACATCTCCCACTTCGTCGTATCGACTCCCTCTCTGGTCATCCCCCTTCATATCTCAAATCTCCCACACCTTCCCAAACATACTGCCCTCAATGCAAGACATTTTGGCACATCCTACAGGCTTGTTTGATGTATGTAAATCTGTCAGAAAGCCGGGATCAGTGAAATGCCAATGTAGGTGTCTATATCATCACAACATATTTAACCGATGATGGACTTGTAGGAGACGTTGACTCAGAGGGAAAGTTCCGAAAAAGAATTAGTTGTAAACAAGAGAGTTGTTTATTTAGTGGTGTTGAATGGAAAAAAGTTTTATGAAGATGGAAGACATGATCGTTCCCTAAGTTTCCTTCAATTTGGGCTTTTGTTTAAACTAGCTAAAAACCCTAAATTGGGTGGGAAAGCGAGCCAGACATTGACTTATAGTTAGGCTGCCTTATGAATGGCATCAGAGCTTTCTTTCTCTTGGAGCTAATTGGCATGGTTTAGCTTGGGTAACGTGTTACCTCAATGTTCTGGGCAATGCATTTGGTTCTTTGCATAGTCACCACACATGCTTAAGCATAGCGACCGTCTATGCCTCCATGAAACAGACCGGTAGGGACTTTTGTCCTACTATGGAAGTTTCGAGCACCCAGTTCTGTCTTGTGCTGGCGTTCTTATCTTGAACATATCTGTTCAACAGTTTTAACTCTCAAGGAATATGTCTAAATCTTCATCTTCTTGTGAGGTCCAGAGTGAAGAAGTTTAAAGTGGTTTATTTGTTTCAGAAAATCCCTATCCCTCGGATGCGGATTGTTTAAGCTCTTCCCCCAGGTCCAAAGTTGAGTTTCCGGCGTTGCTCCCAGTATCTGTTATTGTCTGAAACAGTGATGTCACATCAACAGCATCACAGCGAATCAGTGAGCTTAGCCGCTCTAAGGGTCTTGTGCCGCCAACTCGGGTGGAGCCACCAGGCTCACGAGCTGCAGTTCTGTCGATGTGACATCAACGTTACAGACAATACCCGACACCAGAAACAGAAGTGGTGATCCAGAGAGTGAATAAAGCATTCTTTGCGCTTTTTCCTAAAACAGGGAAGAGGTGGTTGTCCAAAAGCGGAAAAACCTTTTAAGGGAAGAAGAAGAAAATCTCTTATTTTGACACGTTAACCTTTCCAGTTCCTCCAATGAATTTTTCATCAAATGCATCATGCATGCTGTATCAGAGGCACGAGCAGCAAAGGACTAGAAAAAGAGTTGACAAATCTCCCGACACTCCTCAAATGTCCTGGAAAGCATGCATCTGGTAGACTTCTTGTTAGTGGTCCTGGAATGTTTTGTCATTAGGTCGGACCCTGATGTCCAAATGCACACTTAGGAGGCTGGAGAGAGGTCCATTGAAGGAAAGATGTCTTTAAAAAGGGAACCCCAATAAAATAAAAATTGGCAACATTGCCTTTTCTTAAAGTTGACAAGTATGCCTATCCCTGTATCTTAAAAGGAAAAAGCAAATGGGTGGTCCTGTGCTGCCGAGAAAGAATGGAGGATGCCAATCCAATAGTAAGTGGTTTATTTGTCAATGCATTTCAAAGTATACATCTTCTTCATCAGGACAACCACGATCAGTTACCCAGATGAGACCCTATATTGCACTTTGTCTCTTTCCAGTTCCTCCTTTTCATATCCCTGTATCTTGGAAGATCTGGATGGGACAAATGCACACAGATAGGACTGTACCATAAGGAGCAAGATGGGGATGAGGGAGATTGTAGAGTTCATCTGTAAGGGTTGTGTAAGGAAACAACACCTTTAAAAACTAGATGTGTCATAGATGAAGCCACGTGGCTGGAGTATCGTCCAAATAACAGTTTGGCAAAGTGGAGATTATCACGATGTACTGGCTGCACGCATGGAAAGGATGACATCCAGATAATATAAACAAGGTTTTTTACTCACCAACGCGTTTCAACGCAAGACTGACGCGTTTCACAAGATAAAAAACCTTGCATCTCCGCATAATAATACAGTAATAGACTGTTCGTGTGCTGCCATATAATGATGCACAGAGACATAGATGGGGTGGAGGGTTACCGGGCATGTGGCTCAGGTCCTGACTGTTGGAGGATACCAACAAGCCACTTTACTTTGGTCAAGGAATTAAGAAAAACTAGGGCTACAAGTGAATCCTTTTCCCTTTTCTATGGAAAGAAAGGATAGATAGCACTCTATTACGGATGACTAGCTTGTATCTGATAATAAAACATTCCGTATTGATTGGATTGTATGAGATTGTATGTTCCGGAGTTGTGGAATATTGTTGAGTTCAGCATAGTTCAGCATTCCTGAGCTGCCTCTGCAAGTCTCCTTCCCGAGGGTGTTCATTGGATTTGGAATCATGCAGAATACACTTTTTATGTAAAATTTTATCAGAGCTGCAAATCTCTATAGCTGTACTAATTAGTGATGTAGTAATAGACCGTAGTAGTACTGTGTGATCAGAAGTCATTAACAAAGAGGAACTGAGAGGAGAAAACGTAGCTCCTTATTTGATTTCTCACCTATAGGGACATGTCTGATGCCACTGCAGTCTCTTAGAGATGTCTAGATAACATATTGTATTCTATGTAGCGTATATATTAATATTGTTCAAAATAAAGACCAGAGGACTCATGTAGAAGATGTAAGGCTAATGACCGACCATTATCCCTGCTCCTCGGTGCAGTGAGCTAGAGTTTGCACACTGCCTGTGACATGCTGCTGCGCAGAGCTCAGCCTGCGACCTCTCATGTGCCTTCCTAAGTCTAATCTTTAGGTTTAAGGCTCAGAAGCTGTTTGTCACAAATCAATTTTGTCCTTTGTCAACCACTAATTTAGGTTTAAGGCTTCAGAAGCTGTTTGTCACAAATCAATTTTGTCCTTTGTCAACCACTAATTTAATGACATGAGATGCTCCTCTCTTAGTGGTTCTTCATAGAAAGTTTCAGTTTATATTAGTGTTATGTTCTGTCAGTGGTCCCCTGGCAGCTCTAAAATGGCTATCCCCGACAGACTTAATGAAAGCCACTACGTTTACCATATCCCAAAAGTTGCACTGGCTTTCACCCTTTAACCCTTGTAACAGGGAGCTGGACTTATGCAGGAGCACTTGGGTTAGGGCCATGTAGCCAACTGCTGGCCAATTATGCGGGCTGGCATTGGTGGTCAGAACCAGGAGGTCAGTCAAGGTACAAAAAGAAGGCAAATGAATAGTCAAGAAACAGACTATGGACCAAGAAGAATGCCAACAATCTAAGCGGGAGCTAAAAGCAGAGAACTGAACCAGAATAGATTAACTTTTAACTGGCATTGGAAGTCAGAGGTTCAGGAGCTTAAACAGAAAACCAGAGATCACAGGAAGGAGCAATCTAATTAAACAGTGCCCCACATCTTTCACGACAAAAGTGAAAGATGTTGCACCAAAAATCATCTGAAATGTAAACAGAGGGCATAGGTACTTGGCTGGATATTGAAATTTTAGAGTCCCTTTCTCAAGACATTGCAGAACATCTTGATATACAGTACTGAGCAAAAATTTGGACACACCTTCTCATTCAAAGAGTTTTCTTTATTTTCATGACTTTGAAAACTGTAGATTCTCTCTCAAGGCATCAAAACTATGAATTAACACATGTGGAATAATATCATTAACAAAAAAGTGTGAAACAACTGAAAATATGTCTTATATTCTAGGTTCTTCAAAGTAGCCACCTTTTGCTTTGATTACTGCTTTGCACACTCTTGGCATTCTCTTGATGAGCTTCAAGAGGTAGTCATCAACGTTAGATTTCAGAAAGGCAGATTTTAAGGGATTCAGAAAGAGAATTGGAGGGATCCAATGGCTGGATATCCTTAAAGACAAAAATGTCCAGGAAGGATGGGAAATCTTGAAAAATGAAATTCTCAAAGCACAATTGTTAACAATTCCAAAAAGAGGGAAGAATAGGAAGCATTTAAGGAAGCCAGGATGGATGAACACAGAACTTAAGCACATGCTAAAAAGGAAAAAAAAAGTTTATAAAATGGAAAGAGGGAGGCATATCTAAAGAAGAATATAATGCTGTCTGTAGAACCTGCAGGGCACAAATCAGATTATCTAAAGCTGACAATGAATTGAGGCTTGCAAGAGATGTCAAAAGCAATAATAAAGGATTTTGGGGATATGTCAAAAGTAAAAGAAAAGTCAAAGATGCTATAGGATTTTTACAGGATGAAAATGATGAAATGGTAAGACAGGATGTTGAGAGGGCCGAACTTTTAAATTCCTATTTTGCATCTGTTTTCTCTCAGAAAGGAAATGTAACATCAACTGTTCTTCACTGTCCTATTAAGGGAATAGAAGAATCCAGGATATTTATAAACAGAAATATAGTGAGGAAACTCTTAGCTAACCTAAATTAATTCAAGTCTCCAGGTCCAGATGAATTACACCCCAGAGTACTGAAGGAGATAGCAGAAGAAATTTTTGAACCCCTCTCCCTAATCTTTGAAAATTCTTGGAGAACAGGAGAAGTCCCAGAAGACTGGAGAAGAGCAAATGTTGTTCCTATCTTCAAAAAGGGGAAGAAGGTGCACCCAGGCAACTATAGGCCGGTGAGTCTGACTTCTATACCAGGAAAGATCTTTGAACAAATTATTAAACAACATGTATGTCAGTACCTGGATAAGAATGAAGTGATTAAACAGAGTCAGCATGGGTTTGTAACTAATAAGTCATGTCAGACTAACTTAATTTCCTTCTATGATGGAATCACTGATTGGGTGGATCAAGGAAATACTGTAGATATAGTATATCTTGACTTCAGCAAAGCATTTGACAAAGTATCTCATACAATCCTTATTGAAAAAATGACTAAGTATGGAATGGGCAAGGCAACTGTTAGGTGGATTCATAACTGGCTTAGTGATCGGACCCAAAGAGTGGTCGTAAATGGCTGCACATCCAGTTGGAAGAATATCTCAAGTGGGGTACCACAGGGCTCTGTCCTCGGCCCTGTATTGTTCAACATCTTTATCAATGATTTAGATGAAGGAATTGAGGGTAAACTGATTAAATTTGCTGATGACACAAAGCTAGGAGGGATAGCTAATACTAGAGAAGAGAGAGAGAGGATTCAAAAAGATATAAATAAACTGGAGAAGTGGGCAGCAACTAACAGAATGGTTTTTAACAGGGAAAAATGCAAAGTACTACATCTGGGCAATAAAAATGAAAAAAGCATATACAGAATGGGAGGAATAGGGCTAAGCAACAGCACATGTGAAAAAGACTTGGGTATACTAATAGATCACAGACTGAATATGAGTCAACAGTGTGATGCAGCAGCAAAAAAGGCAAATGCAATTCAAGGATGTATTAACAGAAGCATACAGTCTAGATCACGTGAAGTCATTATTTCCCTCTACTCCTCTTTGGTCAGACCTCATCTGGAATATTGTGTCCAGTTTTGGGCGCCACATTTTAAAAAAGACATCAACAAACTGGAGCAAGTTCAGAAAAGAGCGACCAGAATGGTGACCGGTGTGCAAACCCTGTCTTATGAGGAAAGGTTGCAGGATTTGGGAATGTTTAGCTTGCAAAAGAGAAGACTGAGAGGAGACTTAATAGCTGTCTACAAATATCTAAAGGGCTGTCACATTGTAGAAGGATCAACTTTATTCTCATTTGCACAAGGAAAGACTAGAAGCAATGGGATGAAACTGAATGGGAGGAGACACAGATTAGATATTAGAAAAAATCTTTTGACAGTTAGAGTGATCAATGAGTGGAACAGGCTGCCACGAGAAGTGGTGAGTTCTCCTTCAATGGAAGTCTTCAAACAGAGGCTGGACAGATACAGTGGGGAAAAAAAGTATTTAGTCAGTCAGCAATAGTGCAAGCTCCACCACTTAAAAAGATGAGAGGCGTCTGTAATTTACATCATAGGTAGACCTCAACTATGGGAGACAAACTGAGAAAAAAAAATCCAGAAAATCACATTGTCTGTTTTTTTTTCATTTTATTTGCATATTATGGTGGAAAATAAGTATTTGGTCAGAAACAAAATTTCATCTCAATACTTTGTGATATATCCTTTGTTGGCAATGACAGAGGTCAAACGTTTTCTGTAAGTCTTCACAAGGTTGCCACACACTGTTGTTGGTATGTTGGCCCATTCCTCCATGCAGATCTCCTCTAGAGCAGTGATGTTTTTGGCTTTTCGCTTGGCAACACGGACTTTCAACTCCCTCCAAAGGTTTTCTATAGGGTTGAGATCTGGAGACTGGCTAGGCCACTCCAGGACCTTAAATGCTTCTTACGAAGCCACTCCTTCGTTGCCCTGGCGGTGTGCTTTGGATCATTGTCATGTTGAAAGACCCAGCCACGTTTCATCTTCAATGCCCTTGCTGATGGAAGGAGGTTTGCACTCAAAATCTCACGATACATGGCCCCATTCATTCTTTCATGTACCCGGATCAGTCGTCCTGGCCCCTTTGCAGAGAAACAGCCCCAAAGCATGATGTTTCCACCACCATGCTTTACAGTAGGTATGGTGTTTGATGGATGCAACTCAGTATTCTTTTTCCTCCAAACACGACAAGTTGTGTTTCTACCAAACAGTTCCAGTTTGGTTTCATCAGACCATAGGACATTCTCCCAAAACTCCTCTGGATCATCCAAATGCTCTCTAGCAAACTTCAGACGGGCCCGGACATGTACAGGCTTAAGCAGTGGGACACGTCTGGCACTGCAGGATCTAAGTCCATGGTGGCGTAGTGTGTTACTTATGGTAGGCCTTGTTACATTGGTCCCAGCTCTCTGCAGTTCATTCACTAGGTCCCCCCGCGTGGTTCTGGGATTTTTGCTCACCGTTCTTGTGATCATTCTGACCCCACGGGGTGGGATTTTGCGTGGAGCACCAGATCGAGGGAGATTATCAGTGGTCTTGTATGTCTTCCATTTTCTAATTATTGCTCCCACAGTTGATTTCTTCACTCCAAGCTGGTTGGCTATTGCAGATTCAGTCTTCCCAGCCTGGTGCAGGGCTACAATTTTGTTTCTGGTGTCCTTTGACAGCTCTTTGGTCTTCACCATAGTGGAGTTTGGAGTCAGACTGTTTGAGGGTGTGCACAGGTGTCTTTTTATACTGATAGCAAGTTTAAACAGGTGCCATTACTACAGGTAATGAGTGGAGGAAAGAGGAGACTCTTAAAGAAGAAGTTACAGGTCTGTGAGAGCCAGAAATCTTGATTGCTTGTTTCTGACCAAATACTTATTTTCCACCATAATATGCAAATAAAATGAAAAAAAAACAGACAATGTGATTTTCTGGATTTTTTTTTCTCAGTTTGTCTCCCATAGTTGAGGTCTACCTATGATGTAAATTACAGACGCCTCTCATCTTTTTAAGTGGTGGAACTTGCACTATTGCTGACTGACTAAATACTTTTTTTCCCCACTGTATCTGTCTGGGATGATTTAGCAAATCCTGCTTTGAGCAGGAGGTTGGACCAGATGGCCCAGGAGGTCCCGTCCAACTCTACGATTCTATGATTCTATGTTGGAGATGACTACTGTTTCTTTTTTTTAATGCTAATCGGAGGCTTTAGAAAAAAATTGATTGACCGGACTGAACAACCTCCTTAAAAATAATTAATATTTTTTTCTTATTATTTCTAATAAACAAGAACAATATGAAAGTGCTATAACTGTAATGAAATTGTAAAAAAAATACGAATAAAAATATATAATTAGAGTACAATGATAATAATGGACAACATTAATGTCAAGTTTAATTGCCCTTTAAATTAGCACGATTTGCTAAAAGCCTTGAAATCCATTCGATATTTTTCATTTTACGTTGCGTCTGCTGAGATGTGATTTACGTGTGGGCGCCACATGTGCCCAGAGCATGAATAGATTTCGTTCCCCCTACGTGCAGGTGGGGGCTTCTATAACATTGTGTTCTGCATTATTTCACAAATATTTATGGCGGTTAGAAATGCTCGTTCAAGAGACGAAAATGAAAAAAAAATGAAAGCAGATGGAGTATGAGCTCCACCAGCAAACGCTGTGAGTTCTCGCGAAGCACTTATGTCGGGCAGGCTGCCTTCCTCTTATGTATTTGATTATGGGATGAATGGCCATCTGCAAAGCTACTACATGTCTAAATACCATGTCAGGCTAGGTAAACAGTCTACGGAATAATAAGTACGCTTGTAAGTTGTGCCCAAGAATACATCAATTTTGCAACCTGAAAGTGACTACTGTGGACAAACAAAAGCTATAGCATATTAATCTACCAAAATGTGCTATGTTTTTAATTTGGCCCAGACCAGATCTTGGCGCAGGATATAGCTCATACTTGGCAAAAGCTACTTTAACCTATTGGTATCCAAGTTTCATGGTATCCAAAAGTTTTGGCTTTAGATTACATTTTCACAGACCATGACCACACACAGTGTATTTTGTGCCTCCTCAATGCCTGAGTCACAAAAAAGATCCTAGAACCTCCCTTGTTTGGGGGTAGGCTTTGCATGGTTACCAACATGGATGTTGGCAATTCAGAAGCATTTTCTCCCAGTCATTGTCCTTCGCGATTCTGCCCGCAATCCCATAGAGATATGGCCATTAGGGATCGGCTGTTCGGGTCCGTCATATTCGGATGAAACTTGTAAGAAAAGTTCTGTTCGGATACCCAAACTTGAACCCGAACCCAGACCCCATTCAAATCAATGGGGGACCAAACATCCAGAATTTCCCATGCTGTCATCTGTGTGACAGCGTGGGAAAGACCAGCTTTGATTGGTAGTAACCTTATACTTTAGCCAGCGCTACGGTTCCCACGCTGTCACACAGATGACAGCGTATGAGCCAGAAGCTGTGACCGGCGGTGAAAAGGTTACCTCCATTCAGGTGTCAACTGATAAGTACTACTCTCATCAGCGTACTCCTGGTCTGGCTGATAGCAGCGAGAGCAGGTGTCGGCTGATGAGAGTATTCCCCAGCTGTCGCCTGTCCATAGTAATAAATGTCAGTGAGAAAATTAGTGCAGTGTGTGTGTATTTTACTATACATATACTGTATTTACCTAATAAATAAATAAAAGAAAAAAAAATGGAGTGGGGTCCCCCTTAATTTTACTAACCAGCTGAGGGAAAGCAGACAGCTGGGGGCTGATGTTATTCAAGGAAGGGGCCAATATTCATGAAACTTCTCAGGCTAATAATATCAGCTCACAGATGTCTGCGTAGTCTTTACTTGTTATTAAAATGTAGGACCCCTCCAAAAAATGACTTGAAGTCCCCCTATATTTAATAACCAGCAAAGGCTAAGCAAAGAGCTGCAAGCTGATAATAATAGACTGGGAAGGGGACATGGAATTTAGCCTTCTCCAAGAAAAATAACATCAGCCCTCAACTACCCCTTTTTCTGCCTGTTTCTCAGCTCCTCTCAACTGATTTACGACACACCCCATATCAACATCGAACATACAGGGAGCCTGTAAAAGCCGAACGTTTCAAAATTTTTAGTGAACACCTAATTGCAAAAATTATTTTTTTACCCCCATGACGGAAATAAAATAAGGATCTATGAGCGTTAACTACAGATAACTGGAGATTATTTATAGAGGTTGCTTAAAATTAGGAAGAGCGCTCCTATGGGCAGCCTCCGGTATTACAGCTCAAGGGAACAAAGCTGCAATAAAAACCCATACACCCTTTTTTATTTTTTTTACTAATCCCCGACAACTTCTTTAAGATGAATTGAAGAGACAACAATAATAGAAATGACACAAATGTTTTCACTTTTGGTAAAAATTAACGGTTAAGCATTCATGTCACTAACACTTAATTTTTTAATCTCCCATATGGAAATTAATAGCTAAAACACAATAATTACATTGCTCCCCGTCTGTGTTGGCAACTGCGCTTGTGAGTGACTCAACAACAAAAACAATGAGACGCTGTTATGCAAAGCATATGCTTTGATTTTTATGAAATACACAGCTAAAGCCTAAGAAAACGAAGAAAAAAGAAAAAAATATTGCTGGTCTCATTTTCATGATAATGAAGTTTTATGATAAGAACTGGCTGACAACTCCAAATCTGCTGAAACTTTTGTTTCTATCTTGAGTTTTCAAAAGGCCTGTGACATGCATGCTGCTGCACATAGCACAGCCTGTCGCCTCTCCTGTGCTTTAAACTTAGATCTATGTCTTTCCAGCATCCTGCTCCCAATTTGGAATAATTTAATGATCCATATTCAGTAGAATTTTATAAACTTTCACTCTCTTTTTTTAGTAAATCTAAATAGTTACAGCTTGGCGAGGCAAACCTCCAAGAGTAGACCCTCTGGATCATGGCACCGAGGACCCCCGGGCGAGCGGACCAGGTGGAGCCGACCCATATACAGGGATCTCTTATGAATGAGTCACCGTAGGAGGCAAAAGCAGAAATACAAGCTAAGTCCAGAAAACCAGAGAAGTTGGCAACTATCAGATTGCAGACCCCTGAACCTATCAACACAACTAGCAGTAGCCGTGGGGGGTTCCTACGATGCCCTAGACCCCTCGATCACAGCCGGAGAAATACATAGGCCTAAAGAAAGAAAGGGGAAATCTAAACTGCCCCAGAGCAGACCCCAAAGCAATAGACAGCCCCCAACATATAATGACGGTGAAGCAAGATGAAAATACTAACACAGACAGAAAGATAGACTGAGCAAAGACGGGGCCCCAAAACTACCTAGATAGGAAAGGACAGGAAGGCTGCTGTCTGCAATCTGCCAAAACCCTATCAAAGACATAAGCCAACCAGCTGATATGAAAAAGGCCCTGAAGCAGCTAGGCTTCAAAAACTGAATCAGCACTCAGGTATTTTCAGAAGACAGAGCTAAATGAATTCAGCACACCCAGCCGGGAATGGCAGAAATCCAGAAAAACAAAGCAAAAACAAAGTCAAAGCACAAAAGCAAAAGGCCGAGCAGCAAACTTAGCTTTGGAGGAGCAGGAATTCAGACTGGTCTCCAAGGATCCCACAGAGAAATCACCCGCAGGGCAGAAGGGCGTCGGCAGCATTATATCCAGTCCGTAACTCCACTCAGCCAGTCACAATCATCAGCCTCAGGTGTTTGACAATCAGGCTCACTACCTTTCTTTACCAGAAGAGGGAGTTCCTCGGGCCTCAGTAATGAAGGGGCAAATGAACTCACAACAGGGATCGTTAGGAGCAGGCCCCGGGGCTTGAGTAACACGATAGCCAATACCAAGAGGGGCGGCTCTTTAGGGAAGCTGGAAGCCCTTCCACAGGACAGTGAGAATACCGGGTGATGGAGTGGAGTGCAGGAGGTGGATCAGCAGTGGAACTGGTGGACAAGGAGGAAAAACGTAATGGCGGGACAGAGTTGGAAACCCAGGAAGCATGGACAGGACACAGGACAGGTGGGCAAGGCTAGGACACAGGACCAGCGGGCACAGCTAGGACACAGGACAGGCGGGCACGGCTAGGACACTGGAGAAGCGGGCAAGGCAAGGACTCAGGACAAGCGGGCACAGCTGGAACACAGGAGAGGCAGGCGAGCCTTGGGCAGAGCTGGGGAGAAAAAAGCAGGAAGAGGCTAAGGTAACGCTGCTGAGAAGGAACAAGGCCATATGGTAGAGAAACTAAGATCAGGCGCCTCCATTACGGGAGAGCGGCCTGATATACCTGGCCCACAAGCTACCATTGGTCCGGCGGTGCTTCCGGGTCAGGGCACAGCCGGAGCTCAGGGAGAGGAGGTGATGCGCGGCCTACGGTGCTAGCCCCGACGCGGAGAAGGAAGCGCCACTGGAACGAGGAGGTGAGTATGAGTGGGTCGGCCGTGGCGGCCGTAACAGGTACAAAATTATTCATAATTTATCAATATCTTTCTTTATAAAAATTGAATCTCTATTTTTTTGGAGTTGCAAATCAACAGCGTAGAAATAGATTTTGACCATAACATTCTGGCTCTCTGCAGGTGCCACTAGGGGGAGCTGATATACTGTTCATACATTGACTTGAATTTAAAACAGTATGCAATTAGTTCCAAAGCTCCCCCTAGTGGTAGCTGCAGGCAGTCTGAATTTTTTTTTTTTTTTTTTACTCTGTGCCTATCAAAGTGTTTTTGAGCTTTGCATTGGGAATATAGATATTGTACTACTATAAAAATTAATTGGTACAGAATTGTAAGCCTAAAAATGAGACAATGCTAAAATAGTCCATTATTAACGTGGTGTATTTGTATCTCTCCACATAATTAATGGCACCAAGTCCCTGAATTATGAGCTTTAACAGAGGTGATTTTGCAACAAGGCAAAAATACCCTGCTTACTATCTACATAGCACTCCACTTAGTAATGTAGCAACACCGGGCTTCAGTGGATGGTGTAGATTGTTTGCATGTCAGCGAGCATTTATTGGCAGCGTGTTCAGAGGAGAGTGGGAACATCTAATGTAGATTTATGACCAACATAAATAGAATTTATGGTACATAAGGTTGTGAGCTGGACATGGAGCATTGAAATAAATACATTTACTTGAAATTATTTTTTTCTCTATTATTTTTCTTCATTAAATAATTAAACCTACTTAAACAAAAGTTATAGTATCAGAGGGAGTGGAAGAGAGAGACCCCCCTAGTCCTTACTATGCCCATTTTACAGCATCAAAGTTTGGGTCCCCGCTTACTTATATGGGGTTCAGGCTCAGATTCAAGTTTGGGTACAGTTCTGGTACCCAAGTCAAACTTTGGACAAAAATTTGGTCGAATTCGACCAATGTGAACATCCACAGGTCCGCTCATCCCTAGTTATAATGATAGGTCCTAATGCCCAAGTCAGTAGGGTGGTATTTGTAGATTGACAAAAAAATTTGCCTTTAGAAATAATTCTTTTTCCAGGACTACATTAAAAACTGAACATTTGTCTCATCAACTGTACAATAGAAATCAATGGCTCTCAATGCTTCCTATTGACCTACAGTGATATGTAGGCAAACTGGTATCTTGAAGAAGTGCAGCACACACAAGAATAGCAGAGATGTATATATACAAATTGGTAACTTGCTTGCAGAATTGCAGTACACACAAGAATAGCAGAGATGTATTTATGCAAACTGGTTACTTGCTTGCAGAAGTGCAGTACACATAAGAATAGTAGAGCTGTATATATGCAAATTGGTAACTTGTATTTAGAAAGGCAGTTACCCACAGAAATTGCAGAGATGTATAGGAAAAGTGTTAACTTGCTTGCAGAGATGTAGCTAAACACAGGACTAGCAGAAACATATAGGCAAACTAGCATCTTGATAGCAGAGATGTATATATACAAATTGGTAACTTGCTTGCAGAACTGCAGTACACACAAGAATAGCAGAGATGTATATATGCAAACTGGTAACTTGCTTGCAGAAGTGCAGTACACATAAGAATAGCAGAGATGTATATATGCAAACTGGTAACTTGCTTGCAGAAGTGCAGTACACATAAGAATAGTAGAGCTGTATATATGCAAATTGGTAACTTGCATGTAGAAAGGCAGTTACCCATAGAAATTGCAGAGATGTATAGGAAAAGTGTTAACTTGCTTGCAGAGATGTAGCTAAACACAGGACTAGCAGAAACATATAGGCAAACTAGCATCTTGATAGCAGAGATGTGGTTACTCATAGGAATAAGCAGGTTGTGGACAACGTAAGGATAACTGTCAAAGACACCGCACTGAACTTGCTCACTGAGCCAGTGCACGTGTCCTGAGTAAAGCGAACAGTGCTCAAAGCTACCTGTGGAGCGGGCAGCAATCGAATAGATGCATACTTCAGAGCTGCAGGACCTAAAGCACGTGACTGCTGGGGGCGTGGCCTAAACTCCACAGAGCTAGGAGCTGAAAGACAATTCCTAGCAGAGTAACTGCGAGACAAAGTTACCAAGGGGCATAGACAGTGAGAATAGTCAGGACGTAGCCAATGAGTCACACACAGAGATAGCTGTAGGGTACCAAAGGGGGCAAGCAGAGAGTAGTCAGGTCACATGCAATGAGTCATACACAGATAATAACGCAGTACAAAATCAACAGGCAAACTCACAACGGGAAACAGAGCCGGGTCAGAACCATATAAACAAGCTATAGCAACAAACAGGCACACGGGGGTCAGCACACTAGGCCAATGGCAAAAGTATAACTGGCAGGGATTGAAGCTACCCAGTGGCATATAGGTTGCGTCTCCCCGCCTCCTTAAAAATATCTAATGTGTTCCATAAGTCTCTGTTGAAACCAGCAGGATCTGTCAAAGAGAACTCTGAGACTGTTGTTCCTCCAGTGCTGGTGGAGGGTCAATTGGAGTATGAGGTCGGACATATTGTCGACTCTCGGCGGGTGCGCCGCTCTTTGCAGTACCTGGTCCACTGGAAGGGATATGGACCAGAAAGAGGCCACAATCATTAACCCCAAGTGTGCAGGTCAAAACCTGCACAGAGCTCCAGACATTAACCCCCGGTGTGCAGCTCAAAAACCCGCACTGGGATCATGACAATAACAGAGACAAATTTGTTAACACAGCAGAGCTGAGGGTGAAATAAAATCAAGAATTGATGGACTAAGCATGGAAGTAGTGGCTAATTGGTGGATTGGAGATAGAAATTGATGGTAAGATAATTAGACACCTGGCTGGAGGAAGCTGAAGCTAGCTCCAGGCGGTGGGTAGCCACCTGAGATGGCTTTAAATATCTAAGATAATGACATTAGTAATGCTCGCCAGGCTATGATAATATCTCTATGCATATAAGTACAGAGGGGGCTGGCTGTAGAAGAAAGAAGCAAAACCCGGAGCCGGAGCTGGGACAGAAGAGGAACAAGTGTTGCATGCCGTACTATTTCTCTTATTAAATCTTGCAATATTCGGAACTTGCTTGCCAGCTTTTTTTGCCTCACGTCTAGGAGGATACTTAATGCAGTACAGAGGCATGCTTTTATTTTTTCCACCCTCCCCCATTTCATAGCCCCCATGACGTGAAGCACATGAAACCTTCCAGGAGCTCTGGTTTCTGGGAGGTTGTGACATGGATTCAGACAATGTCTGACAATTCTCTTCTTTCTCTTTGGAACGTCCAAGACTAAAGACCATTCGTCAGCGCCTTCAACTCAAATGTGAACAGAGTCATACTGTAGATAACAATTTTCTGCTTTCGATGGACTGACGAATGAAAAACACAACGATAGCTTTGACTGTCCCTGTCTTTTGAAGAGAAGCATGGATGGGTTGGGTCTTCCAATCTTGGAGATGATAATTGCCAGACTGATGGTCCTCCACTCCACCCAGCCCAGATTGCGATTAGCACTCATCTGATTCTTTCATTGCCATAATATTTTAATGAAGAATGAAAAGTCTATCATTCTTTTCAAGCAAAATAAAGTCCTTGTTGCGCCATATAATGTCTGACCTAATATAACAGGAGTACTTCGCTGTAGCTATAAATTAAGGCTCAGCCCCAGAAGACTGACATCAGCACGAACACTCCACTAAATCAATACCTTAATGATGAACAAGTGGGATGTGCGCCTGAGTGCTAGAAAAGAAAAGTCAATGGCAACATGCCCTGCAGAAAATGCATAATTCATATCGCAGACTTCACACCTGTTGTGACGAGTGAGAAGTTTCACCTTGTGATCCGCAGAGGTCCCGTAATGATATAATGATTCACAAACAGTGACTGATAGCTTTCCATGGAAGCGTTTGAACTGCAAGAGACCCGGATATGGACTTTACATATTTTCCTGCTTCAAATTACTAATTATTTCCAATAGAGGTCATCACACCCTGCACATACATACACATGTATATACACAAACTGCACATTCACATGTACAGTTGTGCTCAAACGTTTACATACCCCGGCAGAATTTTTGCTTTCTTGGCCTTTTCTCAGAGAATATGAATGATAACACCAAAACTTTTTCTCCGCTCATGGTTAGTGGTTGGGTGAAGCCATTTATTGTCAAACTACTGTGTTTTCTATTTTCAAATCATAATGACAACCCAAAACATCCAAATGACCCTGATCAAAAGTTTACATACCCCATTTCTTAATACCATGTATTGCCCCCTATAACATCAATGACAGCTTGAAGTCTTTTGTGGTGGTTGTGGATGAGGTTCTTTATTTTCTCAGATGGTAAAGCTTCCCACTCTTCTTGGCAAAAAGCCTCTAGTTCCTGTAAATTTTGGGCTGTCTAGCATGAACTGCGCGCTTGAGATCTCCCCAGAGTGGCTCAATGATATTGACGTCAGGAGACTGAGATGGCCACTCCAGAATTTTCACTTTGTTCTGCTGCAGCCAATGACAGGTCAACTTGGCCTTGTGTTTTGGATCATTGTCATGGTGGAACGTCCAAGTATGTCCCATGCGCAGCTTCCGATTGCAAATTTGCCACCAGTATTTGCTGATAACGTACTATATTCATCTTTCCTTTAAATATTACCAAGTTTCCTGTGCCTTTGTACCTCACAAATCCTCAAAACATCAGCAATCCACCTCTGTGCTTTACAGTAGGAATGGTGTTCCTTTCATCATAGGCCTTGTTGACCTCTCTCCAAATGTAACTTTTGGTTGTGACCAAAACGTTCAGTTTTGATCTCAACACTCAAAATTCCCTTGATCCAGAAGTTTAGAGGCTTGTCTCTGTGCTGTTTTGTGTATTGTAGGCGAGATATTTTGTGGCATTTGCGCAGTAATGGCTTTCTTTTGGCGACTCGACCATGCAGCCCATTTTTCTTCAAGTGCCTCCTTATTGTGCATCTTGAAACAGCCACACCGCTAGTTTTCAGAGAGTCCAGTATTTCAGCTGAGGTTTTTTGTGGGTTTTTCTTTGATCCTGAATAATTTTCCTGGCAGTTGTGGACAAAATTTTTGTGGGTCTACCTGACCGTTGTTTTGTTTTTGCAGAGCCCCTGATTTTCCATTTGTTAATCACAGTTTGAATGATGCTGACTGGCATTATCAATTCCTTGGATATCGTTTTGTATCTGTTTCCTGTTTTATACAGTTCAACTAACTCTTCCCGTAGATCCGGTGACAATTCTTTTGCTTTCCCCATGATTCACAATCCAGAAATGTCAGTGACTGGATGAAAGATGCAAGAGTCTGTCCGGATCCCAGAAACTCACTCAGCTTTTATGCACACACACTGATTACAAGCAAACAGGTCACAGGTGAGGATGTTACATTTAGGAGCCATTCAAACCCATTTGTGTCAATTTCTGTGCATGTTATCAGGCCAAAATCACCAGGGTATGTGAACTTTTGATCAGGGTCATTTGGATGTTCTGGGTTGTCATTACGATTTAGAAATAGAAAACACAGTAGTTTGACAATAAATGGCTTCACCCAACCACTAACCATGAATGGAGAAAAAGTTTTGGTGCTATCATACAAATTCTCTGAAAAAAGGCCAAGAGAGCAAAAATTCTGCTGGAGTATGTAAACTTTTTAGCACAACTGTATACAAGTCATCTTTCACCAACATGATGAAACGTCTTTAATATATGAAAATAGGGTGCTGGGACACCATAGACTTAAAGTCTACTTGTCATTTCAAGCAAATTTTCAAAATAAACTGTCATGTGCATGTAGATGAGGAATAACACTATTTCTGGCTATTACATTAGATATATACTGCATTTTTCACCAGTTTGCGGGCACTCTCTCAAATTTTCAGTTGTCTCTAAGCTGGTGGTTGAAGACTAGCTGCAATGATGTCTTCCTTACACAGTACACACAGATATGATGGGTTCTTCTCCTCTGTCTCTATAAACCCCATATTTAGAAGTTGCAGCAGCAATAAAGACATTATACAGTAGTACTGAGCAATGTAGATATGAATCCAGCTGTGGGGTGAGATAAAACACTTACTAGGGGTCTGCGTGTCTCACTTTGTTTACAATATTTCGTGATAAATCAAGGACTGTTAAAGTATTAAAGTTTGTTAAATTGACAAATGTCCCTATTTTTTAATATTAGACATTATACAGCACTACTGAGCACTGTGGGTGTGAATCCAGCTCTGAATAAGATAGTAGAGAAATGTCCCTATTTTTTAATATGGGACATTATACAGCACTACTGAGCACTGCAGCTTTGAATCCAGCTCTGAGTGAGATAAAATACTAGGATGCAGGGATTTGTGTGTCTAAAGGTACTGTCACACTTAGCGATGTACCAGCGATCCCGACCAGCGATATGACGCGGTCAGGATCGCTGGTACATCGCTAAGTGGTCGCTAGTGAGCTGCCACACAGGCAGATCTCACCAGCGACAACGCAGGGGTCGGGGGTCGCTACTTACCTGTCACACTAGGTGATCCTGCGTCCTCCCGCCCGGCTCCACGCGTCGCTCGTCTCTCCACAGGAAGCGCTGCAGGAAGCTGACGACGAGAAACAGTCCTGGACGTTCTCGCGCGATCAGCAATAACCAGCGGGGGGAGCGGGTCGTAGGTAAGTATCAGACACAGAGATATCGCTAGCAATATCGCTATAACGTCACAAGTTATAGCAATATTGCTAGCGATATCTCTTAGTGTGACATGCCCTTTAAAGCTTGAAAGTTTGTTAAATCAACAATCGAACAATAACTTTTTTTATGCCTGTTACATGACTTGTATCATGCATTTGTCACTACTTTCCCCCCTGCAGGCTTTTTCTCTGATTTTCAGTTGTCTTTGAGCTAGTGGGTGGAGACTACAAAGGTCTCCCATACACAGCACACACAGACATTTGTGAATCCTACTCCCCTGTCTCTTTGTAACACTTGTTCTGAAGCATGGGGATTATTATACACCACTACTGAGCACTGTAGCTGTGAATCCAGCTCTTAGTGAGATAAAATGCTAGGATGCAGGGATCTGTGTGTTTTTCTCTCTTTACAAAAAAATCATGATAGTCAGGACAAATCAAGGACTATGTTAAAGTATGGGAGTTTGTTGAATCGGCAATGACCGCTTTAACAGTTTCACGATGAGTTTGGCGCATAGAAGATTGTTCTATAAGGCGCGAGGTGACAACATCTCCACTTAAATGATTTAATGTCTTCACAGGAGATCATCTAACATATGGTTAAGTGACTGGGATTAATATGTTTCCCACATCTGTCCTGGACAAATGTGATCATTTTAAAAGTCCCCAAACACTAGATGAACTGAATCCATGAAGAAACCGGACTCTGCTTGGAGAGATTCTGAGCTATCAAAGCCAATTCATCTTCTGTTTTTAAGCCCCCATTAAAATGCCTTCTTAAAGGGAATATCAGAGGAGCCATTGACAACCAATATGCATCACTTTCTTTTTATTGCAGGTTCTAATTTTATAGATTGGGTGAACTTCTTCCCCGACATACTACTAAGTGCATTAAGGAAACATTAAAACCGCCGAAGATTATTCTTTATCTGCCTTGGTATTAACCTAATCCCAGACAAAACTAAGAATCCTTCACAATAGTTCACTTTTGATTTATTCCTATACTTCAAAGAAGCTTTTCCATACTTTATACTATGTATAAGGTCCTGACCACTGCTTATTTCCCATGGCTTGTTTTGCTTGGGCAAATCCCTGTAAAATGCCATATTAGTGCCCTAAGATGAGAAATAATGGGTCTGTATAAAATAAGAAATTGCTTACTTTTTTTTTTTTATGAAATAGCGCCACTCTTGTCTATGGCTGGGTCTGGTATTGCAGCTCAACCCTAATTTTTTTTAATGTTACATAACCAGACAAACCTTTGGGACAAGCGGCGCTTTTTTCAGCCATGTTTTTCTAATTCCATGTAATACTGTTAAATTGCAAGCCCATTAACATATGCTATAAAAATGTGAACAGTTCCATGAAAAAAGAACTCAAAAATGGAGTCTATTGCTGTGAACTCCCGAAGCAGAGAGACCTACCAATAAACTTTTTTAAATCCCTCCCGATCAGAAGGCAATAGAGGGTGTCAAAGATTGGTGGCCTTCGCACACTGATGTTTGGGGAGAGCCAATTGAGCTCCCAGTATCTACCTGAGATGCCACCCCAGTGGAACTGGGAGCTTAGTATAGATAAGCTCTCCTCTCAGGGATTTGTAAGGGGAAGCAGAACCTGATGGGCACATACTCCCCCCGTTTATCGATCAAGAGGAATCCACATCACAAAAAATCCTTTTGACGAGGACACAGTGAAGACAAACAATATCGTGAATTTGTTCTACGTGTGACCGGACCTTTTGTTGGGAAATGTAAAAATTCAAAATGGTAGCCAAAAGGTTCAAAATGAGGGTGTCTGCTTGAAAGTATGAAACTCAAGTGGGTTTAGGCAACCTTGGCATCAGCGAGTTCTGGGTCACCCAAATGGACAACTATATAAGTCACATAGTGTGCATTAATGGATCGACAGGCTTGACCAAATCCACTGATAAGAACAGATACTACACTTGGCCCTAGCCTAAAAGTCGAGAAGAAAGTCTCAGCCTTTAGGTCTTTCATCAGTGTATACAATGATACTTGTTGGCTGGGTGAGAAGCCTTCCATATGAGTCTGGTTACCGTTTCTTCTTGTGAAGACTACTAGCTGGCATAAAAAGACTTATAGGCCAGGAAAGGAATTAGGAAAAGTAGCAATCCTTCTGGAGTTGGAGGATATAGCTGACTTACAACTCAATGTCTGACCTTTTAATTGGTCTTGCAACATGACCCTGGAGTAACTCTACACTTTGACTGATGTTAAAGACCTCTAATTCAGAAAAAAGTTTGATTTAAAAGCTTGCTAAAAAAAAGTCAGACACAGATTTATAGGAGTGTTCCCAACTCCAGTCCTCCAGAGCCACCAACAGATGATGTTTGGAGATTTCCTTAGAATTGCCCAGGTGATAATTGTGAAAATCTGATATGTTGATGCCTCTTGAGTTGGAGTTGGGGAACACTGATTTATAGGTAGCTGCATCATATGGGTGACACTACAATATCTGTTTTTTTTGTAGGAAAGGTGAATAGCCTTATTCCCAGGAAGTCTTGCCTGACCTATAGGCCTCCCAACACCAGCTGAAAGTCTCCACAAAGAGAAACAATTGGTATTGGAAGCTCGATGGGCAAGGCAAGGCTTCCTGGGATTAAGGGTATGTGTGGCGCCCCTGAGGCTCGGTCGCCACAGAGGTACTGCACCTCCTCCTGAGGTGTGGTGCCCCACCTTCCAGGTAAGTTGGAGGCTCCTGACCACCCTCCAACACTCGCACCCCACACAACACAGTAGTTCAGCAAATCCACATTGCACCTCCTTGCTTAGAGAGTAGCAGAGCACCTTTGGTGGTTCCCTGCTTGGAACACGAAACATGCTGGGAGGCAGGTGGAGTTTAGAATACATAAAAGAGCGGGAAGGTTTAGGATTCCAGGTCAGTCTGAGAGAGGAAGCCACTCAGAGAGGAGTGAGGAAAGAAGATCCCTGGAAGAGGGATGGAGGAAGGAGGTGCTGCAGCAGATCTCAGTGACCTTGGTCTGCTGGCACGGGAAAGGAAAGAAGAAGAAAGACATTGAACGGAAGCCTGAGCTTCCATAAGAAAGAAAGACAAGTACGGAACGTAGGAGTAAAAGGGAACACAGAGGACGTGGGTTAGAGGAAGAACCCTGCCTAGAAGTTCTAAGCGCAAGGCCGGGGCCCAGTCCCCGAGGTTGTATGGACACTAATGGTTCTGCAGCAGACATCGGTGGAGTAGTGGGCTGTAAATGCACTACTCCCATCTAAGACTTGGGGGCACAACAGCAACTTGGATAGAGAGGCGGGACTCAGGAGTAGAGAGTCTCCGAAGCAGGCTACAGCTATCTGCCGTACAAGTAGAGTTCTTGGGAACATCTGTCAGGAGGCACTCCAGTGTAACTCAGTACTGGGAGTACTTCACACTTAAAGGCGCTATAGAGGAGACATTCAGAAAGGCACATGTTGGCGGAGCATTGGAAGGGAGCATTCCATATTGCCTGGAGGTTGACCGAGTCCCTGACCTGAAGGACACGGCACGGAGGCAGACACCTGTGTGTACTACAGACTGTGAGTAAAGCTTTGGAACTGCAAGCCCTGGTGTCCTCCATTCATTCTTGCGCCAACGCATCCAACCCCGCTTCATCTGGGTACCAACTTCTACACCGCTTGTGCCTCTCCTCTTCCCCCACATCTACACAGCCCTGGGGCTACAGCTCCACCTGTGGGGAGCTTCACCATCTTGGCTGTAACACACCACCAGCCCCAGAGGATCTGCATGCAGCGTCGGCCTAACATCTCACTTGCCGAACACCACAGGTGGCGTCACGAACTATTGATTCAAGCCATTACATTCCCCCCCATTACTTGGGCGCCCAGGGCCACGGACCGGGTCCCCACTGCTGTGACACATCCCGCTGATACCGGCCCGGTACCGAGTACCCCTCAGCCCTGGGAGGGCGACCCATATGCAACTTAGCTTTCCTCCCAAAAAAGAGATAAATTAGTGCCATTTGATAAATGGCAAAATTTTCCCCTTACAATTCTTTGGTCCTGAAATTATAATAGGGTGAAATTGACACTCATTCGAAGAAGTATGGAAGCTGCAGATTTAGGGACATTAAGATTTGGTCAAAACTGGGCAGATACTACGACTTTTAGGGTACATGGAGATGAGAGCTGAGCCAGGAGTGGAGTAGCCATCTCCCATCTTCCATAATTGCATATAAGCCATGGAAGAGGTCATATCAAGGTGACACAGATGTAAGAAGAGTCTTCACGCCAGGCTTTCGACACGTGACCTTGAGAAATGAGATACACAGAAGTGACCTGGAGACAGCTTCAAGTTAGACACGACAAGAGACAGTTGACAGGAAAAGGGAACTCCCTTAATGGGCCTGAATTTGATACAGGCCGGACATGCAGATGTTTAGAAAAATCCGGGACGAATCCTGGCCGAGCCTGGCGCCCCCTGCAATTTCAGGCTCAGATTTACACCAGTTCTGCACATCTCTTAGGGCTCGGATCTGTATAACTTTACACCGTCGATTGTAAACGTCAAAGAAGACATTAATATAGAAAAATTTTTTTTTTTTTCTTTTTAGCCGCAATAAAAACTTTTTCTTTTGTGGGAAACTGGTATCTAGGAGACAAATTCCTAAATGTTTGAAACTGTCATGCAAACATGATTGGATTGAGACTCGGAGCTATTTCTGGAAAGTTTCCAATTTAGCTGATTTCCAACAGGGATCAGGCAAGCCTTCAGGTCATCTCAGCTTTCTCATGCACAATGGACTTAAAAAGAGCCAAACAAGTTAGGTTATGGGGGCTAATGAAAACTGAGAAATCACAATTATGTTCTGTGCTGCGACATGGAGCAAATAGCAATCACCTGCCATCTGCAACTCATGTATGCATGCAACTCGGATGTCAGAGCCTCAGACTGGGGTTTTCCTGAAGGTTAAATTAATGCACATGCAAAGCATTATTGGAGCAGGGAGACTCAGGGAATCAGATGTCCAACTGTGCCTTTCACCGAGGAAGGAAGAGATGGGAAGAGAGGTTTGGATACTTGGACGCAGAACATGGCAACAAAGCAAGTAACATAAATAGACAATAAAAACCTAAAAAAAATGAAAAAAAATAAATAACAGAAATCATCAATTCGACTGGACCTGCCCCAGTTCAACGTCCTCCAAGGGTGCCTTCTTCTGCATTGGACATTCTTGACCATGCAACATCATGGCTTGCATTGCGTAGTGCCACCATAGTCATCCAGGATGGTGGGTGCAGAAATAAAAAACGACTGCCACAGAGGACAGGACAGGACACTGGATTAGACGACTGGGAAGCAAATCGCTTTTTTATAAAAAATAGTAATGATTAAAAATAAACACATTATAAAGAAAATTAAAAAATAAGTAAAAGATTAAAGACAGAAATTAAAAAAATAAGTAAAAGATTAAAGACAGGTAAAAATAAAAAAATATATAAGCAAATAAATTATAACAAAAACGATAAGAATAATAATGATGAACTATGTCAGTAATGAAAATTTTAGAAGCAGTCAAAATGATGGAATCACGTTTCTCGCGTTAAGTGGGGTCTTGAAGGACTGTCAGTAGTCGACATACCTTTTATACGGAATGTATGTGTCCACAATATTGATACAGTACGTAGCTTCGGGATATCAGATCGTGGGGGGGTCCAAGTTCTGATAACTTCACCTATCAGCTGTTAGAAGGTCCCATGGATCTTGGACGCATCAACTCTGATGTTGTAGTCCTGCAAGAGTAATGGGTTAAAGGGAAAGATTGGTAGACATAAAATATTTTTCCACCTTTTCCCACCGACACCCTTTTCTCACCAGTGCTCCTCGGCACTATCTTTTGGTATTGTTATCGGCAACTACACGTCTCATGATGCCTTGTACAAAGATCGCTTTGGGAGTCATGGCCTAAAAAAGTAAAGTTTTATCTATTATTCCAAATTGCGACCAGAATGATGTAGAGTGAAAGGAGCAGGTGTAAAGCCCACGAGATGTTCCACACCGCGCCTGGAGCAGCAGCATGCAACTCGCAGGTAATATGCATAAAACGTTTCTCACCGAATTTACAAATCTGTATTTTTTTTAGTGTATAGAATTACGTTAAGATCTTAGAGAAGTCCTTAGAAAAGAGAGCAATTACTGAAGAAGACTTCATGGTAGGAAATATGGAAGGAACAAAGCGGAGAGGAAGACCAGTAACCTGATGACTTGATACTATCAAAATAACGGTGTAGAAGACCCTGGTGGACCAATCTAGGCTGGCACATGATCGATCTTCCTACAGACTGTTGAACCATCAAGTCTCCATGGCTTGAAATCGAGCCAAAGGCCGTAAATAATAAGACCTTTCTCTATCTGTAGCCATATCTACGTTAACAGCTAAAGAGGTCGTTCTGGGAGAATCGAGGAAATCAAGAAGTTGACGTGACATCAACGTAGGTCAGCTGCAGCTGAGGGTCACATGGTCACGGAGCGAGCAGAGATAGCGCCACTTACAGGCGCACATTGCAGTAGAAAGTATTTACAAAATGCTTAGTTAAAAGGTGTAAATCGATGGGGGCGTTTTATCGGTAACAGGTTTCCCCCTAGAGCTGACTTTGTCATTGCACGCACCTTGACGTATTATCCATGATATTACATAGGTTACACGTCCTTGTGTCCTACCTCCCCAAGTCTGTCAAAAAAGTTGTGTGGTCTTGTAAGAACTTTTGGGAGTTACTAGACCTATGACTGCAGTTTACACCAGACTGGAGATTAGGGGTAACCTGATATATCTAGCGGGAGTTGGGTAATACCAGGTGGAGCTATGAAAAGCCTAATGCCAGTCACTCGCTAAGAGTCTCTTTAGTTTTCGAGCATAGTCTTTGTTTCGTTGGTTAAAAAAGCCAAAACATGATGAAATCAAGCTAGGAAACTGTCTAAACTGACACATTAAAGAACCTTAAAGGAAACATTTGGCACAGAAGTTCAAAGCGCATTGGTGTCTTTTTATTATTAATGGCTTCATGCCTCGGAGCGCATTGATGTAACACAATATTGAAGCAGACATGTCAAAATACCAGACATTTCTCTCTTTTCCTTTCCAAAAATTCTCTATAGCTCAGATCTCCTATCTGGGAGGGTCAGATAGCATTGTTTATCCTAACTGGATGAAATGTTAGAAATGCAGAATTAGCATTTAACTTTTTTTTTTTATTATTATTTGGACTTGATAACTCAGGGCTATCCGGGCTCTTTTAGAAAAAAAAATATATATTTTCTTCCCAAAAAAAAGTGTTTCACTTGTCAAAAGGTCGTTTGGTATTGCAACTAAACCTCCGTGATAAATCATGTTTTTCTAATAATGGACAACCCTTTTAAGATAATGGTGTTTTAAGTAAAACTACTGATAAAATCCTTCCCAAAAAACATGTGAGTCACGTGCCCCACCAGCAGTGGTGTAACTAGAGTTGATGGACCCCAGTGTAAAATTTGGACATAGGCCTCCACTTGTGTGTAGGTTAGATGTATGGGTCCTTGTAGCGGTCTAAATCCTATACAGACATAAGTGTTCACCCCCCATATAATGATGTGCTCCATCCTGGCACTTTCATGTGATAATGCTCCCCATCCTGGCAGCTTCCTGGTATATTGACCCTCATCCTGAGCCCCTTCCTGGCATTACGTTCCCCATTGTGAGCCATTTCCTGGCATATTGTCCCCCATCCTGAGCCCTATCCTCGTATAATATCCCCTATCCTGGGCCTCTTCCCATAACAATGTCCCCCATCATGTCCCCTTACTATAATAATGACCACCATCCTGGGCCCCTCCAGTAATAATGTTCTCCCTCCCGGGCCCCTTCTTGGTGTAGTGTTTCCCATCTTGAGTTCCTTCTTAGTATAAAGTCTCCAACCCTGAGCTACTTCCTGGTGTAATGATCCCCATCCTAGGTGCCTTCCTGGTCTAAGGTCTCCCAACATGAGCCCTTTCCAGTAATAATGGCCCCTGCCCTTCCAGCTGAAATAGGCACTTGGCTTGTTAGGTAATAGGAAAAACCAGCTCACCCTCAACCAGCTCCAGTGGATCTCCCTTTGTAATGGTCTTGTTATGCCCTTGCCCACAAGCCTGCGTAACTTCACCTCAGCAATTCTACAAGAACATCAAGAAGCTTCAAGAAAAAATTGAGATATTCAGACTGTCAGAGGACTTGCACCACCCAAACCCTCAAGAAAACGCCTGAAAAGAAGAAGGTTTCCTGTGCCTGATGCTAGGATACTCTGTCATCAGGCTGGGTGTCTAATTGCACTTTCCGGTGTATTCTTGGTTCACCCACCTGACTTCCAAGTTGGCAAACTTTAGCCATTTTCTCCCATTGGCATCTTAGGAAAGAGAAGTATTTGTAGGTGGCTAGTGGTTTTTCTTCTACAGGTTCCGCTAGCCCTGGGGTCCCTAAAAATGCCAAAGATAGACTGACACATATGCATATAGTCATGTCCCGCATGGTGAGAAAGGAGTTGTGTCAAGTGATGCAAGTTGAGTGTCTACTAGAGATGAGTAGATCGATCCACGGAGGATCAAGTTCTGGTCAAATTTTCGGAATTTCACTGTTTCACCAAATTTGAACATTTTGAGATTCAATTAGCAAAAACAAAATATTGCCATTTACCACACTACTGATTGAAGCATCAGAAAGTGGGATTTTTTTTGCATTGCCACACAGGTTTTTAAATAATGCACTGTAGATTTGGCATCTAGCAGATTATCATACCTTGTACAGCGCTGGTCAGTATCTGGTAATCATCACAGATCAACAGATCACAGCGGAGCAAAATTTTCCATCTCCAGAGTCACTGGGTAAGTCTCTCCTGTAGAGTGAAAGCTTTTATGATCAGCAGGGTCCTCTCTCTCTCCTGTATCAACAGGGTCCTCTCTCCTGTACAGTGTAAGCTCTTATGATCAGTGGAGTCCTCACTCTCTCCTGTAGAGTGTAGGCTCTTATGGTCAGTGGGGTCCTCTCTCTCCTGTAGAGTGTAAGCTCTTATGATCAGCAGGGTTCTCTCTGCTGTAGAGTGTAAGCTCTTATGGTCAGCGGGGTCCTCTCTCCTGTAGAGTGTAAGCTCTTATGGTCAGCGGGGTCCTCTCTCTCTCCTGTTGAGTGTAAGCTCTTATGGTCAGTGGGGTCCTCTCTCTCTCCTGTTGAGTGTAAGCTCTTATGGTCAGTGGGGTCCTCTCTCTCTCTCTCTCCTGTAGAGTGTAAGCTCTTATGGTCAGCGGGGTCCTCTCTCTCTGCTGTAGAGTGTAAGCTCTTATGGTCAGCGGGGTCCTCTCTCTCTCCTGTAGAGTGTAAGCTCTTATAGTCAGTGGGGTCCTCTCTCTCCTGTAGAGTGTAAGCTCTTATGGTCAGTGGGTCCTCTCTCTCTCTCCTGTAGAGTGTAGGCTCTTATGGTCAGTGGGGTCCTCTCTCTCCTGTAAAGTGTAAGCTCTTATGGTCAGTGGGTCCTCTCTCTCTCTCCTGTAGAGTGTAAGCTCTTATGGTCAGCAGGGTCCTCTCTCTCCTGTAGAGTGTAAGCTCTTATGGTCAGCGGGGTCCTCTCTCTCCTGTAGACTGTAAGCTCTTATGGTTAGTGGGGTCCTCTCTCTCTCCTGTAGAGTGTAAGCTCTTATGGTCAGCAGGGTCCTCTCTCTCCTGTAGAGTGTAAGCTCTTATGGTCAGCGGGGTCCTCTCTCTCTTGTAGACTGTAAGCTCTTATGGTCAGTGGGGTCCTCTCTCTCCTGTAGAGTGTAAGCTTTTATGGCCAGTGGGGATCAATTTGAATTTAAAAAGAACTGCCCCATCCTTAGTGCCTATATATTTCACTATAGGGCCTTCAATGGAGCTTAATCTGGCCCCACGAAACTCACAAAATAGCTAGAAAGATATTTCTCCCACCTCCACCATAAACAAGTACACTTGCAAGTCCTAACCAAGCATGCATGTTCTTGTTCTACTTTTTGCTGGAAATAAGTCGATGCCAGACTCTTTAGGTAATTAGTTGTAACAAAAGATCGGACATGGGCAAATCCAAAAACTGAGATGTTCCCATACTCACTGGGATGATTCGCCCACATTTTATCCATCGTGCATGGCCAGTTTTTAGGTAGCCAAGAATGGATGCTTCTACTACAGGCATTTTGACCTCTGGGGCAAGTGGGCCACTCGATCGATTTTTTTAATGGATCTGATGACCATTTGCTTATTTTCATAAGAATTACTGAAATATTCAATTAGACGTAGAATCGACCACTAAAGAATCCAACCTGTGCATGACTCCACTAGGTAACATTTTCCCCGGCTTTTTTTTTTTTTTAGCAGACACCTGTTCCATATTATAGAAAACAGATGTTTTTTTTTTCTTTCCTCCAATATATTCCAAAACCAGAAAAGAAAGAAAGTCTGTGGTTTCGCTTCTCTTCCACATTTGTGGTGCTGCACTTTTCTTTAGAATGAAGTTGATAAGAAAATAAAGCTAACAGTTATAAATTACACGGCTGGCTTTATAAACACCCTCCGATTCAAGAGATGGTTTATAGACTATTAACTTCTGATCTCACTTTTACTTTTCAAAATTTCATTCACACGTATTTAAAAACTCCACTTGATGATACAAGCGCGATAGATGACAGAACGGGGATTAAATCGAAATTTAGACTACATCATAGAAGACTTGGCAGACGTTCAACACAAACTATGAATTCTAGACCTGACCAGAAAGTATACAATATATAAAGGGGAACAATGTGCTCCGAAAGTCAGCTGAGCGGATTTACTGTACACAAGGAAAATAGAAATGCATTGAACTTGCCATAACTAATTTGCTTCTATAGAACCAACATATTCCGCCACATTGTCTCCCGACTCTCTTCCAAAGATGACATCGGAGCAGATAAGGATTGGGTTATAAGTGATCCATTCCCTCCCCAGGCTGATAAGTCGCTGCTACATGAGTCTCCATGTGTTATGTACCCATTAAGAACACACGAGCGCTCAAACCAAGAATTCGGAAAAGATAGCTGTTGGCCAAATGAGCTTTCGCCCATCAGTCACTTTCAACCGAAGAACCTGGAGGAAACCCATACAAATATAAGGAAACTCACAAAATCCATGTTTTTCTTGTTCAGGTCCAAAGTGATTAGCGGTCAACTGTGAGGCCAACGCAAGAATTAGAACCTAAACGTCCAAGATTTTTTTTGCAATCCAGTATTGAGTAAGAATAATCCTAAAGCTGGATAGCCAAGATGTTTCTGGTGGTCCGCCATCAAAGATTCAAAGATTCACGGCTCAGTTTTAGGAAGATAGCATGTGTCAGTAGAGGAGACTTTTTGTCCCCTTTGTCGTGTAAGAAGACACCAGATCTTTCCTTATTCCATATGACAATCATGCAAGACAGAGGGCAGGGGAGGAGGGAGATGTGGCTGCATTCTCTCTATCTCAGATGGTACATGAAGGAGCCAGAGAAGGAACTACAGTTCTTAGCTTGCCTATATGTAGTTGTAGCTTGCAGATGCAGACATTCCGCATGACTCTGTACAGCATATGGAGAATATGGTGCCTCCTGGATGTCCCACATGTAGGCATATAAGACTAAAGATCAATGTTTCACCATTGTACAGGATCTATGAACATGACATTTTCATGAGCCATAGCACCGGTGATTCCTTATTCTGCAGCCTTCTAACCGCCCACTTGACAACTCTCCAAAAGGTCCAAGAGACCCCTGGAAAAAGCAGAATTGTCTAGCTTCCCAAGCACCAACAAACGTCTCTCAACTCTCCCATAAACCAGCATTTCCACAAGGTTTCTTCCATGGAGTGGGTGTGGAAGACATGTGGCTATCTGGAAAAAAAAAAATTGGCAGCATGCTTTTCTTTGACTTTCATGCCGGATGGTCTTTCCCCAAAATTGGCAGCTAGACTTGCTGTTGTGAATATACAATTCCTGCAACCTGCTGATGAGACTTGTAGTTTTGCAGCTGCCAGAGAGCCACAGGTTGCAGACCATTGTTTTACAATCATACACTAGAACAATTGTAAGGATCGTAGAGAGATGACTAATTGTATCTGGGGAATGTTTAAAGGTATATAACCGTAAGAGCAGATCTTGCAAATGTTGAAAATCAATACAAACTACAGAACGATACAATGATCGATCTTTACTAATGTTAAAATTGGAAAACTCTCTTTAAATACTAAGTGTTGTGTTTCCTTGGGAAGGACGTCAGAGCGCTATCGGAATACCTTACCTTGACTGCCGTTCTCTACTTTCCTCTTCCCACGCATTCTGTGAAAAGATTTCAAAATTAGCTATGGTCGCTGCTAATACCCAGATGGGCATATTTAGGGGATTTATCCTATCCGCAGGGATAAAACACTTGGAACACGGTTTAAAGGACTCAAGTAATGAGGATTTTTCACTTCCCCCCCAACTGTCCCTTGTGTAGAAGTTCTATTTATGGGTAAAGTTGAGTTGAGTTGATTAAAAGATATCTTCATTTTCATTCCTGTAAAACCGTCATTGAATGGCCGGAATTCTTCAGTCTAGATGCTCTGTTCATGAGCCTCTTTGTCACAGCAGAGAAAGGGCTGAGAAGAACGTCTCTCGCTTTGGAGAACCGATCCTGTCCATGCGCTACAAAGTCAAACCGTTGTGAATGGACACGGAGTAATACTTATTTTCTCATAGAATCATAGAATGTTAGAGTTGGACGGGACCTCCGGCCGGGGTCATCATGCCCAACCCCCTGCTCAATGCAGGATTCACTAAAGCATCTCAGTCTGTTTGAAGACTTCCATTGAAGGAGAACTCATCATCATCACTCGTGGCAGCCCCTTACACTCACTGATCACCCTAAAGTGGTGGTGCTGCAGGAAAAGTGGGATTTAGCTCCAGATTACAGCTGATCTCTGGGGATTCCAGCAGGAGGATACTTTGTGATTAACCAGGGGCATACAGAAAAATAATGAGGGCTCCTCCCCCCAAAAAAATAAATATGTGGCACATAGTCAGTCACAGAAGGTCCTACTTCTGAGATTGGGAGACATGTATTGCGGCATAAGAAAAGTAATTGTACGCCTACTGAAGTCTTTTAGTGTTCTTAGCCATTACGATACCCCTTTCATAGCCCCCATACAATCCTACATTCAGTATGTTACACCCACTGTGAATTCCCCAGACAGTATGCCCTCACATGCAAAGTACAATGCCTCCTCAGTGACCCCACAATAGACTTATTATAGTATGATGCCTCGATACTACCCTCAACATAGTATGATACTCCTCTAGCCCCCCACAATTTTATGGACTGACTGAGAAACTAAAAACAAAACTACTCACCGAGACCCATTCTCTCGCTGTGCTGTGTGTGGACGGAGGCGCCTCGCAGTAGGTTATGATTTAGTGATGTCATCGCGCCTGCTGAATGGAGGAGCAGAGATCCAGCGGCTCCCTGCTTCACCAATGTATTCATTCTGAGGACGCAAATACTGTTGAAATTGAAAGGCCAGGAGTGGAGTATTGCTGTTTGGAATAGAGTTCCCAAACTCACGGGTCCCATACCTTCTATGTGGTCCACCACTATTAGATCAAATCGAATTTAAACAAATGGAATTTGTCACCTAAATTTGAAGATTCCGGTGAATTTTAATTTTTGGGCATTCGATATCAGTGTATCCATCCATGCGCTATCTTATTTGGTTCCTGTAGACAGGGTAGGGGTTAAATGACAAAAAATGATCATGCTCACTAAGCCCCTCAGATGCCAATGCAGCTCCCCACCGGTCCTTGGATGATTAACTACGTCATCCACGCTCCTCTACACTCTTTGTCACCGACTTGGTATCGGGGCATTTTATAACCTCAGAATGTGCATCGCCCCAAGTGGTCATGTAGGCGCTGGCTGGAGAGTCAAGAGGAAATCGGCACCAAAGCAGAGCAGGGACTTTACTTAGTCATCAGAGAGAGGGACTGGTGAGTGGCTCAGTTAGTATGATAATTTATCATTTTTTTATCCTATTTTCCAGTCCCTCTCTTTATTGTTCATTGGTCTCACGCCATAAAGATCTGTCAACTTTTAATTTTCTCTACGTGCATTTTCCTGATACCATGCTCCAAACCATCTGTATTGTTTCATTGTATGATTCTGACTGCCTGTTGGAACCTCTAGGGGGAGCTAAGGAGCTTGATGAATGAATGAACAGTATGCAGTGAGCTCCTGAGCTCCCCCTAGTGGTGGCACAATGTTATGTTTTATGATAATGTGTGCAAACTGTAAAGCACTGCGGAATATGTTAGCACTATATAAAAATAAAGATTATTATTGCTATTATTATATAAAAGCAAGAAATGAATCAGCTCCGAATTTCAGTATAATGATTCATAGATGGGAGTCCCACACGTCCAGAGTGGGGATCTCTCTTTCCAGCCGGTCTACGACCACAAGTAAGTTAAGAGGTGGCCCCACATACGGCGACTTTTCAATAATTACTATGGGAATTCTGGATACAAGCAAAAGTATTTTCTTTGACAGTAGTCAGAATTACAGCAATGAGAGGAGAGATCTTGTACATGTGTCGTCGTGATCTCTCCACTCATTGGTGGTCGGACATCAGCTAGAATGGGGATTTGGAGGACCCCCATCTGGAGATAGGTTTAACCACTGGGACCCTCTCCTATCAGACATTTATGAGAAACCCATGTAATGATATAGATAAAGTAACCTCTGATCAGAGTGACCTTTAATTTTGCCACGACCTCTGCGGACATGAAATCGACCCAAAATGCCAACATCCTGGATGAGATCCTAGTTTCCATAAACTCGTAGCATTTCTCATAGCACAGACATATAAATTTCTCAGCCGCCGCCGCGACTTATCAGCTAACTTGTCATATTGGCAATATCATTGTCCGTCGTGTTTGCTTAATTACGCCGGAGCTAAAATAATTTTTAATGGTGGAAACGTAGCAGTGTTAAACACATTGATAAAGCCCACGCCTACAGTCACATAGCACGTTGGTGGCGAGCAAGAAGAAACTTGTTAAACTAAAGATACTGTTAGTAGAATCCCTGCAGACTACTGGGAGACGAGCATAACATCTCAGTATGGAAAGGGGGCTTGTGATCTGCTGATTGTAACACCATCTAGGGCGAAAAGTAAATCAGTTCGAATGACCTTGGTGAAAAGCCTAGGTATCCAAATAACCTTGACGGAAAGTCTAGGTATCCGAATAACCTTTGCGAAAAGTCTAGGTATCTGAATAACCTTGGCAAAAAGTCTAGGTATCCGAATAAACTTGGCGAAAACTCTAGGTATCCGAATAACCTTGGCGAAAAGTCTAGGTATCCGAATAACCTTGGCGAAAAGTCTAGGTATCCGAATAACCTTGGCGAAAAGTCTAGGTATCCGAATAACCTTGGCGAAAAGTCTAGGTATCCGAATAACCTTGGCGAAAAGTCTAGGTATCCGAATGACCTAGCCGAAAATCACACAAAGATGTATGGATAGATCAAGCTGGTGAAAAAAATGTAGATAGATAGTTAGATAATTTTGAAAGCAACTTAATTCATTAAAACGCCCAATGTGGAGCCAAATCCGGTGTCCATTAAATTCCACTGCACATATCAATAAAGTTAGACCAAAGAGGAAGAAAGAGAGAGAGGCCATCTTGGAAAATGGAAATGCCCATATATATGCAGTGCTCATCAGAGCATTCCCAGTTAGAATTATCAACTATGCAAACGCCATATTGGATAATTACAAAATAGGAAAGAAGTAAAGAGAATGAGTATAGTGACTCTTATATTCGACTATACAACTTTTAACACGGCCAGAGCAGATGATCCGCAAGAAACACAGAACTAATGTGTAATATAATCCATGGACATACTGATCTCCACAAGTGGTATAACCCAGAAAGTTACACCCCTCAATAGGAAACGTTGCAAAATAGGCCATTAAAGTCCTACTACCATTTGAACTATTTTTGAGGCTGACTACAGATCACCAAGACACGTTGTGTGTCTGTGGGTCGCCCCAGGGCTGTGGGGTACTCGGTACCAGGCTCGATGAGCTTCAATGGGAGATGTCACGGCAGCTGAGACCCGGCCCGTGGCCCTGGGCGCCCATTGTAAAAGGGGTTGTTTCAGTGTGCTGATGGTAGTGAAAGTTTATAAGTGATTTGTGACGCCACCTGTGGTATTCGGCAATAGGGATGTAAGCCAATGCTGCAGACAGATCCTCTGGGACAGATGGTGTGGTGCAGCAGTGATGTTATAGCCCTCCACAGGCAGGGCTGTAGTCCCAGGGCAGTGTGGGTGAAGTGACACTTAGATGATGTAGTGTCAGGCGCGAGGGATGTAGCGGTGCTGGGCAGGTTGAGCAGGAATAAGTGGAGGACACCAGGGCATGTAGTTCAAAAGCTTTACTCACAGTCTGTTGTGCAAACAGGTGCCCGCTTCCGTGCCGTGTCCTCCGGGTCAGGGACTCAGTCAACTTCCAGGCCAGATGGAATACTCCCTTCCAACACTCCGCCAACATATGTGCCTTTTCTGAACGTCTCCTCTTATAGCGCCTTTGAGTGAAGTACTCCTAGTACTGAGTTACACTGGAGTTCCTCCTGTCAGATGTTCCTATGAACTCTACTTGTACGGCAGACAGCTGTAGCCTGCTTCGGGGACTCCTTGCTATTAAGTCCCGGCTCACTAATATGTTGCTGTTGTGCCCCCAAGTCTTGTGTGGGAATAAAGTGGTCACTACTTCTATTCCTCCGGTGTCTGCTGCAGGACCATTAGTATCCGTACAACCTCGGGGACCGGACCCCGGCCTTGCACTTAGAACTTGAAAAGGGTTCTCCTCTAACCCTGGTCCTTGTTCTCTTATTCTCCTCACGTTCCGTGCTACTCCTTCTTTCCAATGGAGAATCAAGCTTCCTTCCTCTGTCTCTTTCCTGTGCCAGCAGACCCAGATCACTGTGGCCTGCTGCAGCACTTCCCTCTTCCATCCCTCTCCCGGGGATTTTCTCTGTCTCACACTCTGTCCTTCTACATCTTCACTCACTCACTGACTGAAAGACTGACTGACTGACTGACACAATTCTTCCCGCTCTTTTGGTGCGAACTAAACTCCACCCACCTCCCAGCACGTTTCGTGTTCCAAGCAAGGAGCCATCAAGGGGTGCTTTACTATACTCCAAGCAGGGAGCCGCCGAAGGTGCTTTGCTTCACTACTTTCTGGTATGGGGTGCAGGTGTTGGAGTGTGGTCAGGTGTCTCCACCTTACCTGGATGGTGGGGCACCACACCTCAGGAGGAGGTGTAGTACCTCTGTGGCGACTGAGCCTCAGTGGCGCCACATCTGCAGCCACATGGAATGCTAGGGAAGCCCTCAACATGTGAGAGAGTGAAGTAGACCAAGATTCAGTCACTGGGGATCAAGCCAGTGGTTAATAGAGAGCTAGGGAACTTTTGTGCAAACTACCTGGCCACCAGTGGAAGTGGCTGGGAGACCTGAGGTTGTGGGTGTGGTGCTGGGAAACTGGAGGTTGGAAGGCATGACTGGGACCTGGGTAGATCTGAGGAGAAGGATCACCTGCCAGAGAGAGAGGAAGTGAGTAATGCAAGGAGAACTGGGTTTCTCAAGTGGGTCTTGAAAGGTGTCATGGTGAAGACAGTGAGCTAACAAAGTGACCATTAGTGGTGTGATGGCTCTAGTGTTTGGCCATTATTAAGTGGGCCTACAAAAGTTTTCTGTGGGCTGCCACTGAAGCAGTATTGGTTAAAGTACATAATTAGCTCTTAAAATTAATTCTGGCAAGTATGACGAGCCTGAGAGTGAAACTAGTGATAGATTAGGCAATTATGCAGAAGTCCAATTGAGGCTTTATTTGGGGCCAATTGAGGGAGATGAGGCCAAGTGGGTACACTGAGCATAGCCCTCTGGGCTGGTAAGTAGCTACATTGAGGTCTGTCCTGAAAACCTTGGGTTTGACCTGTTAATAGGTTGGTCAGAGCTGAATAGACATTGGGAGAAGTAGTAGATTGGACTGGCTGGAATAGACATTAGGAGTACTAATGTCCTACTGGACGCCCCTAAACACCAAGACCAAGGTGTGAAATTTGCCATACAATGGGTGTGAGTGAATGTGTAGTACACCTGCAGTGTAACCTGGTAGTACATCCCTGAATTACAGTAAATTGTACTGGTTGGAGTAGACATTAAGACAGGTGTCCTAGTAGAAGCCCCAAAACATCAGGGTCAAAGTGGGAAGGTTGGCCTACTATTGGTGTGAGTGAATTTGGAGTGAGTTTGAAGTGTAGCCTGGTAGTACAGCCCTGAACTACAGTATATTAGACTGACTGGAACAAACATTAGGATCGGTGTCCTGGTGGAAGTCCTTAAGAGTTAGGGTGAAGGTGGAAAGGTTGCAGTACTATTGGTGTGAGTGAAAGTGGAGTGAGTCTGAGGTGTAGCCCGATAGTATGGCCCTAAACTACAGTAGATTGCTCTGGCTGGAGTAGATATTAGGACAGATGTCCATCCTAGTTGAAGCTCCTTAGAGTCAGGGTGAACATAGGAAGGTTGTCCTATTATTGGCATGTTCAGGAAACCTGAAATGTAGTCTGATAGCACAGCCCTAACCTACGGTAGATTGGACTGACTGGAGTAGACATTAGAACGGGTGTCTTGTCGGAAGCCCCTAAGAGTATGGTCAAGGTGGGAAGATTTCCCTAGTATTGGTGTTTTCAATCTGTGGTCTGATTGTCCCATAGGGAGAGAGACAGTTTTTTATAGGTTGAATGGTGAGGGAGATATCAGATCGACATAGATTTCCTGAATTACCAGCACCACGAGCCTCATCATAATTCATGCCCTCAAATTTTAAAAATGGACAAGCTGGAAAGTGAAGAACGATCAACCTGGTGCAAATCATCTAGATTATGGAAACACTCTGAAATCCCCAAAGGATGGCGAGAGGGAAGTCCGTAGTCAATTCTAAGCAAATTTGTCACATTGTCAAGCAGATCTGAAATACTGACCCATAAATAATAACAAGTATGGGATTAACCGCAACAAACATAAAGTCCCCCCGCGTATATCCTCCCCGCACAAAAGCTTCATTATAAAATGACAAATATGCGCTTTTACAATGCTGCCGAACAAAGAAAATAAACAAAATGGTGAGCCGCCTGCCAGAGACTCATCTGTAGGGCACATTTGTATCCAGAGAGGAGAAGTTACACGCGACAATGCTCTATTATGCAGGACGCGCTGCCAAGGCCTCGGGCTTTGGCACCTCGTCAGGATGATAGAGTAGCTAAATTATAAACAAGGCTATATGTGAGGTTATAAAAGTCTGAGCTCAATATGTGTCATTTTATAGACGCTCCAAGCATGCAACTTCTCAGAAGAGGGCCTTTGTTTTCATCAAGTAATGCTGGATATAATTGTATACTTTACTGACGGATCTCCCTTAAAGGGGTTATCCAAGATTAGGAATAAAAGGGTTTTTTGTTTTTCAGAAATAGCGCCACTTTTACTAAAGGCTGTGGCTGGTACTGCAACTCTTCAAGAATTAAAAGGGTTAGTCCCAACTTTATAAATGGGTATTGCTGGATAGTGCTTCTAAATCCGAGCAGTTTTCCAATTTACTGCTTATAAAAATTCTCAGCCGTTTTTGAGATATTAACACTTTTCTTTTGTTTACATCACGTTTCTTCGGAGACCGACCACCGCTGCTAGACAACAGAACACGCATAATGCTTACAAGCTCTTTTCTAGTGAGTTTGTGAGACGTGTTTTGAAGCAGGCCAAGATCACTGGAGCGCAATGTTACCTTCTGATCCTTTCCAGCTTCAGCACAGTGCTTCGAGATCAACAGCAGCGGTGGTCGGTCTCCAAGGTAACAAGCTGTAAACAAAAGAAAAGTGTTAATATCTCGGGAACGGCTGAAAATTTTAAGAAGCAGTAAGTTGCAAAAGTGTTTGGTTTTACAAGCTCTATCCGACAATACCCATTTATGAAGATGGTGAAAAAGCTCTAAGGCTGTGCTGCAATTCCTGATTTAGCCACAGACAAGAGTGATGCTGTTTCTGAGAAAATGGTAACTAATCCAACCCCTTCAAGACATTATCTAATGCCTCATGTAGTCTACAATGGAGGGTCTCCATCATGCTTTAAAATAACCAAATATCTGGAAATTATTGATCTCAAGGGTGTAGTCATGCCCTTAGAGAAGGGGTGTGGAAGCTTTTTTCTGCCAAGGGCTTTTTGGATATTTATACCATTCCTCGGGGGCCGTACAAATTGTGTGCTCTTCCCACAACTCCCCCCACAAGGAGGAACTCCTCCCACAAGGTTCTTTGCAATTCCAGGCATTGCCCATAGACAAGCGTGGTGCTGTTTCTGGAAAAAGCAAGGCTAACCCTTTGTTCTAATATTCAACAGTCAACCGCCCGAAATTAACATTTTTTTTATTTTACCTTTATTTAATGAACAAAAATTTTTTTTTAAAAAATCTCAATAAAAGAGCAAATTCAGTCAATAGATGCAACTTTTAATTTTCTTGTAATTATTTGACTATAATATTTTTTAATTTTTGTTTACTTTATTTATTTTTGTTTTATAGAAATGAAAAAAAAAATGATTTTGTTATCATACATTTTTTTTTTACATTTTTTGGTATTCTATTTTTTTTTCTAAACATTATTCCAAAGATTCTATTTTCCATCTAAATATTTAAATAAAAAATCCATGAATTTAGTTTTTAGCTAATTTTGTTAATTATATAAAAAAAAATGGTAGAAAACAGTTATCAAAATAATAGGTCTAAAAAAAAAAGTTTGGTTTTGCTTAAGTGGTGGCCGTCGTAACACATTTCGGAGGACAACGGACACATAAAGTAGTGAAAGAACCTTTGTTTTCATCATAATCATAGCAATAAATAGGATCACTTACTGAAACTAACACTCTTCCTCGCCTGCTTCTGACTTGAGACACTTTTTTGCCAGCAGCTGGTATGTTTCGTTTTTGTTTCTTCAAAAATAATTTTTTTTTTTTTACATTTTTTTAATTTTTGGTTCTTTGATGTGAGACAGCAGCCGTAACAGGCCATGAAGAGAAATAGCAAACATAAAGATTGTTCAAAGCCTATTTGGGTCACGACTCGGAATGTCAGATATATCAATAATTGTAATCCGACATTTCACGATGATCATAGTTGGTCTGGAAACTGTTTCGTGTTGTTTGCTTGTTCTAGACCCAGACGAGTTTGCCCGCCCGGCTGGAGTGTTGAGGATGGTTGGCATGCACATGCCTCAGGCAGGAAGAAGAAAAAAGTGTTGTAAAAAAAAGATTAATTATTATGGACAGGAACACGTTGTAATTCTACTACCCCCACCGCACCCGCACAACAATTCCATGTCTCCCTCGTGACTCAGTAGGAAAACATCTACTATTTTTGGGAACAAATGAGCAAGCACCAACTCATTGCTTCCTCAGTGGAAGAGCAGCCACTGATGGCTTCATGGTGCATTTCGGTGGCCCATTGAGGAAATCTTTTCACACCAATAATAAGATAAAGCCCACCCACTGGTGACATATTTAACTTAAAAGGTTTTACAGAGGTTAAAAAAAAGTCTCACTTTATTGGTCCTGTCTCGAGACACCCAAAATGATGGATCCAGATGGGACCAGAAGGTAGAGACCGAGTAAGTGTTGGAAGTTTGAACCGGAGCTCTCAGAGGGTAAATATTACTTCTTCTTCAACAAGTCTGAAATCATTCAAAAAATTAATTTTAGCCCCCCTGGACAATCTCTTGAATGTGGGTCAAAACCTGCTGACCAGATTTTGGCAACGCTGGTCAACCACTACCATCTAATTATTGAGGTCTCTGTTGGAGTAATAGGAACAGCTACAGCCTATTTTGGAGGGACTATGTTAAGCAGACAGCAGATGTGTTCTTGTAGTTCCTCTAGATCAGGGGTCCCCAACCTGTAGCTCGGGAGCCACATGTGCCTCGCGGTCCCATGAATTGTGGCTCGCGACTGTCTGCCAGCTTGGTGCATTAGGTCCAGGTCTAGCAAACAGGTATGAAGAGAACAACTCAAAATGGTGAATTTTGTGAGTAGCCCTGCACAGAAGTGCAGATCTGGATGCACATATACTGGTCTTAGGGGTTTAGAGATGTTTTAGGTATGGTACGCTGGAGGATGGTTCTACCTGTTAGAGGAGGTGCTCAAAGCTGGATGTGACAGTGTGTTGGGAGTCCTTGATGGGAGAATACTGAATGGGGGTATTGTGTGAACCCCTGGATCTCAGTGTACTGCTTTGGAGTGATTTATGTGGAGAAGCTTTGGTTATCATAATACCTGTAATGGGGGCTTTGGTTGACACTACTTTGAAGGAGCTGGATGTGGCTCGCGTCCCTCTCTCAGTGCTGAATGTGGCTCGTGACCCTCTGTCTAAGCTGAATGTGGCTCTCAATGTCAGAAAGGTTGGAGACCACTGCTCTAGATTGTGTTGTATGACCTCTCATATGTCTTCTTTGTGTCCTGTAATGGTCTAAGTTGGGATGAAGAAGATAATGGTTGCTTTATGCCCCAACCAAAATAGCTCATTTTCCCACAGTGTCTTAGGCTGTGTGCCCACGTTGCTTTTTTTAAGCGTTTCCGCAGCGCTTTTAGATGCGCGTTTCTGCCACAGAAATGCTTAAGAAAAGCATCCCATGTAATCATAATTGAATCCACACATGTTGTGCTAATGGTGCGTTTTTTTCCGCTGCAGAAACGCTTAGCAAAAAAACCTGCATCATGTTCATTAATTTTGCGGAAACACGTGTGTTTCCGCATACATACAATTGTATTGCAAAAACGCTTAGGAAAACGCATGCTAAAACGCTTAACAAAAGCATAAGAAACGCTTACAAAAGCGCTTCATAAAGCGCATGCGTTTTCCCGGGAAGAGGGTGTGCGTTTCCGCTCAGGAATATTCTGCTTCAAAAAAGCAATGTGGGCACATAGCCTTAATGCTGAATAATTCTGCTGAAAGCTGAAATTTGCAGCAGTGCTTACCTTCCCATGATTTATTGTGATGTGTCTATTGGTGCTTGGCTTTCCTAGTCTCTGCTGCTATCGCCAGGAGGTGGGATGCTCTTGTTGTAAATGGCGACTTTAGTTCTGTACCCTCTGGGACTTCTCATTCCATCAGTGTTGGGAGATCAAGAGTTAACTTTTGTCAGTGTTTGCTTCCTCCTATTCGGCCTAAGCTCCTAAAAGCCTGCTTTCCAGTGCCAGTTATAATTTGACTAGCTCATGTGAACATCTTGGTTTCCTGCTTTGCTTCTCAGTTGATATTCCTGATTTTGACTTTGGCTTGTTTTTTGACTAATATCCTGCCTTACGATTTTATCCCTGCATTGACCCGCTCTCCTGAACCATTCTTCTTTCCAGCTTGCACCACCGAACAGCAGCTAACTCCGTGGCCCCAGACTAGGGGACCATGTCTAGATTCCTGTTTAGGGATTAAAGGGTGAAGGTCAGAAAAAACAATGGGATCTGGAAGGCGAAGCACCAAGCCTATTCATGGTAGCCATCTTTAGAGCTGCCAAGTGACCACGAACAATATCCCTGGTACACTTAATTATTCCCTCTTCCCCCTTGAAAACACTTGGTTTGGGACATAATAGCTTCCTGGTGGCTAAGTAGGGCACCATCCTTACCCTGGTGATGGTTTTGGGATAGAGATAGAGCTCAACTATGATACACAATGGGTCGGACTGTGGTAGATTAGTGGGACTCTGTCAGACAACCGGAAGGAAGTGGGGTGTTGCCTTCAAAATGGTCCCCGCCTTGCCCATGTACTCCATTCCAGGGCAAGGAGTAATTGTGAGGTGGGATGCTGTTGTTCCCACCTCTGACACTATGCAGGGGTCCTGGGAGGCCAGGTTTCCCAGAGACATCTGTTGCCAGGAGACATGGGATGCTAGGTCTCCTGGTTTAATGTGATGGGAAGTTCCTTTCACTCTGCCCTCCTCACCCCTTCCTCTGTCTCTCTGGGCAGAGGGTGGAGATAAAGCGTTACCTCAGCCGTGTCAGGTGATCCAAGAAAGGGATATTTAAGCCCGCTATATTCGGTTGCTCACCGCTGATGATTCCGTTGCACCTCACTAGTATGGTTGGTAGTTCTTGGTGCATGGTTCTTTGGTTTATCTCTGGCTCTGGTGTATTGTACCCTCTGGTTCCTAAGTCCCTTTTTATGCTCCTTGACCCTCCAAGTGTGATTTACTAGGTTCATCTCTGCCTTACCGGCATAGTTAATTGGTGTGTTTGACCCAACTGTGGCCCGTGTGCCCAGTCACCCTGTTTTTGGCACCTGGGAAGGGCTTAGCAAAGTCCCCCTCCCTTTAGTGGGAGTGGGTGAAGGATATTCCTAGCCCTCTAGGATGTGGACAAGTTTGACGACTTGTGCCAAGTGTGTCTGGCATACTGCTATTGCTGGCCTCCTGTCTGGTCATCTCACCACTACTTGAGTGTTACAGACTCTTAATAACAGGCCCTAAATTTTCCATTGTTCACATTGGTCAAACGATGTTTGATAGGTCTCCACAAGATAAGTTGATCACGGGGCATATCCCGATGAGCTGTAAGTTGTGCTGGAACTCAGTAGAAAGCATTTGAATTCCCTGCAGAGCCTCCACAGGGCAAAATAGGTATTACACATCCTATTGAAGATATTGAGCTGTTTATCTAATGCACACTCATGTTGGGTCCTGCAATTATGTAATTTATTTAATACTCTGGCTAAGTGCAAGTTTGTGACAAATCAGACCAAACTTCAAAATTGAAAACTGTCACACGTGAAAAAAAAACATACTATTTTTAATTCTGAATTTTGCCAAAAACTGTGAAAAGCGTTTTTACAAATTATCCCAACAACTGAACATAAACCCCTTCCTCTTTATATGTTTTCAGAAGTGAAATCATAGACCCTAGTTCATTTTTTTTTTTTTTATATTTTTTTTTATTGTTTTCGTGAATATTTTTGACAAGAAGAAATACGGAAGGCTACATTTCTTGCAGTAACATGGGAGCGGGAAGAAAGAGATTAATTACATCAGCTGTTATAAAATTGCTACTGACTAGATTATGGGTTTTTGTGGGATTTTGAAACTTGATGGTTTCCCACATTAAGTCCCAGGTTACCAGTAGAACTTGGCACAGGTGGCCGCATTTAAGAAACATGCAACTTAAGCCCATATCAACCTCAAGTTAGGAGGATGTTAGTGGAAAAGTGACTATCGGTGGAAAAAAAAAGAGAGAATGGAACAATTGTAACGTCTGAGTGTCAGGGTTCATGAGTTGAGGTCAACATTCCAGATGAGTATCAATCAAGCGTTTTTCTTTTTGAACTTCCAGTAGAAAGATAAAAATTGGTCCTTATAGGCAAATAATTTTGCAGGTCATCTAAGTAATGTGTTCAGTATGTTTTCACTTTTTTTCCCATAGATATTACATAGGTATTTTTCCCACGATCTGCTGTACAGTTAAGTAAGGTCTAGTGTTACATCTGTCGTAAGATTTGCCCTAGTTTAGAAAGATGAAAAATTTTGGATATTTCTAACTGAAAAATGCCATATGGGAGAATCTAATTCTATCGTATTAGGTGGTGGTCACATTCCGAGCCCTCAGGATGCGTGTGGGCTATCATGTGGATGTCTCTACCAGAGGCTAGGAGTGATTGAACATAATCACAAATTTGTCTTGCAATTATCACACTGGCCACTGAGGCAAATTTAGACTCATACTTGCTGTTCCTTAAGAAAAGTTATCAGCAGTTTCCTTATCAACAGAGGCAGAAATACAATGACAGGTACCTTCCTCTAGACATAGCAGATAATGCAGGATCCAATAATCACAAAAGGCAATATCACTGCTGACTCTGGTCCCTATCCCTTCAAAATGAACTTTGCCCACGCTCATTAGATGCTTCAGTACAAAATATAGGGGAGGGGTCCATCTAGTGCTGCTAATGTACATGTGAGTTTCCTGAAATAACAGGAAGTTAGAGTCTAAAAATGGCCCTAGTGGCCAGTGTAAGAATTGCAAGGTTTCTAACTTTTTTTTAATACAGATCGTGATATGTAAAAAAACACATTTGTAAAAATTACATTTAACACAAAAACCTAATTTATATAATAGGTCATTTTCCAATCATACATTCCCTTTTATGGGCCCCAAAACTCCAGTAGAATACATCCCTAATTGAAGTCCTTCAGCGTAAGACAGGAAAAACATACCTATGTTAATATCTTCCTTGTACTAAGATTTATCCTTCTTTGTAGTAAAGAAAAAGAGAGAGAGAATTCAATGTTCCTTAAAATAAATTTTGTTTTGTCCCCATACTTTGGTGGCCTGTTGAGCCTATTGAATACAAGTTAAAAATGAAATAATATGCCTACTATAAATGATAAGAAGGGTCCCAACTGGTGCAGACTCCTGTCACCATACCCCAGGTATCTATGCAAAATATTATTATTAATATTATTTATTATTATTATTTATTTTTATAGGCCCATTTATTCCATGGTGCTTTACGCGTGAAAAGGGGTATAAATATTAAAAAACAAGAACAATAATCTTAAACAATGCAAATCACCGACTGGCGGTTAGTAGGTCATTGGTGACTTTAGTGAGGGTAGTTTTGTGCTGAATGATGCGGTTAGAAGCCAGATTGTAAGCGGTCAAACAGGGAGCAGGAAGAGAGGTGGGAGGACAGTTCAAGATGGACGTGTTGTTCCAGTAGTTTTGAGGCATAAGAGAGAAGTGATATAGGGCGATAGCTAGGCAGAAAGTATGAGTCAAGAGAGGGCTTTTTAAGATGGATGTATTCAAGGCATGTTTGAAGCAAGAGGGAAAAATACCATTTGTTAGTGATAGGTTGAAGAGATGCGTTGAGGTTGGGATAAAGAATGTGGTAATGAGATGGGATGGGACTGGTTTAAGTGCACAGGTGGTGAGATGTGAGCTTGACAGTAGAGAGGAGAATTGATCTTCTGTAATGGTGAAGAAGCTGGTTTTGGAGGAGGAAGGCTGAGTAGTTATGAGGAGGTGCTGTGGGGACTGTAGACCAAAGCTTTCTCTGATTTTATTGATCTTTTGCTAAAAGAATGAGGCAAAGTCTTCAGCTGAGATGAGAAGAGAGGAAGAAGTCGCAGGGAGACAGAGGAGAGAATTGAAAGTGTTGAATAATTGTTTAAGGTTGTGAGACAGGGATGATATGAGAGTTGAGGAGATTTGTTTTGCTGCAGTGAGTGTGGACTTGAAAGTTGTGAAGGACTGTTTGAATGTGATGAAGTGCTCGTTGGAGAGGGATCTTTTCTATATTTTCTCAGCAACCCTGGACACCCGCCTCAGTTGTTTAGTCAAGCTAGTGTGCTGGGGTTGCCTGTTGATTCTGTGAGCTTTGTTATGTAAGGAACCTATGTCTGCGAAAGGAAGAAAGTGAGTGTAAATCAAGGTGTTTGAGATTTCTGCAAGAGTGTGCAAGTTTGTGCAGTGGGGATTGTGCACCAGTGAGGAGAAAAAGAGAATGTGGGTAGAAGACTATTGAACAAGGCCAAATGAGGAAGTGAGAAATCGAAGCTTAGAGACAGCAGGGTGGGAAGTGTCAATGGGGATGTTGAAGTTGCCTATAATGATAGTGGGGATGTCAGTGGAAAGGAAGTGAAGTAGCCAGGTAGTGAAGTGGTCAAAAAAGGTGGTAGCTGTCCCTAGGGGGCGGTGGATGATGGCAAGTTGGAGGTTGCAGAGGGAGTATATGTGCAGAGGGTGGACCTCAAAACAAGGACACAAAGCCTCAAATATTAGGAAAGTACAATGTTTGTGTGGGATTTTCTCATCATCTAGCCATTATACTGTTTATATCTAATGGTTCTTTTGGAGATGGATGAGACCTGCAGAATTGCATTCCACCCAAGAAGAAAAAGCAGGAAACCATCTTTAACTTGGTTCCCTTTTCTATAAGTCTGACTAGATGTTGGCAGCTTGTGTCCTCACTCTTCATTACTAAAACGGGAGCCATTTTCTTAAACGGCTTGGTCTTCTGGAGTTTGCACCTGGATCCCACATTTAGTACCTGTACCTATGGAAAATGTGCTTCATGCCTAGTTATTGATGGGACAGGGTTAAGGTAAGGGCAAGTGAAGCAGCTTCAGTTTTTTTGATTAACAAGCAATCACTTGATATTTGCAGGGAAACAGCTATTTCACTTTCAAAACCTTTGACCATTACTATCGGGTGAAACTGTTAAAATTAACAAAGTTTTTGACCAAACTTAAGCCTAAAATTGAAATGTCTTTTTTTGTGAGTGTTACCGCTGCACCACTTGTTCTCCATTTGGCCTTGCCCATGCTTATATATAAGATGGACTAATGGTGACGGTACAAGTTTGCAGTGCTCCGGGACCATAGGGCTCCCAATGCGGTCTCTATCACTGTCAAGTTCTCCCGTTACTCCTCTGTTGGCCAGACAGAAATTATATGCTCCTCTACCCGGACAAATGGTCGTTGGTGATGCCAACTAATGCCCAGTCTCTAGAGGTCGCTCTCCATCTCCTTCCACTGCTTGGCTCTCAAGTCATTTTGGACCATCTTCTGGTGGATTCTGTTTCTATTAACTCTGTGGCAACTGGAGGCTTCTTGGAGGGCGTCCACCACTTTGCCATAACTTATCACCAACAAAAGGCATAAATTACACTATGAAATGTCTATGTAAAACATGGCATAAGAAAAAAAACACAAAGTATACATCTGGGGCCATTCTTCCATGATTCCATGACACCATATGCAATATTTCGTTGTTCTATGGCTCATCATATTGGGGCGTCCAAGGCTCGATTCAACCTACAACCAACCCTACTTATACCCCATGCCTTTTTGACATGTTGACTTTGAGTTGAGCATGCATAGGACTTTTGAATAAACTTTTTTCTCCCCTCACCCAAGTCATGAGCCCCTTCTGCTTCTTGTTTTTCCCAGAGTCTGAATTCCAGTATGGTTTAATATTAATATTCCTCTACATAACAGCTGTGAGGGCATGATTCGACAGGATGCCATTATTTCATTTACAGTAAAATCAGGCACCCTGGGTGTTGGCTTCCCCTGATATTCCAAAACCTTGTCAGAAAGTGTAGTAAATATTGGAAAGGCAGACTTTTACAGAGGAACACCACGACTATAAAACAGTGGGGGATTAAAGGTTTAAGTTTTAGTTTGTACTCTAGGCGAAAACACCTGGATGTCGCTCGTCTTGATTCCAACAGGCAAACTTCAAGTGTGGACTTGCTCAGTGACACCGGGGGAATACAACGCCAGTTATAAGCCTCTACAGCCCTCCAATAATAGGAAACTCAAACTTGTCAAGGGGGAGGGAAAAGACGGTAATGAAGGAACAGGAGGAAGCACAAGAAGAAATGTTCTGGCTCTTTTAGACCATACACAAATTCCTTATAGAAGGGAACTGCCGTTGTTTTGGCATCCTCAAATCTAAGGGTGTAGATATAGAGGGTACGGAAATCGTTTTCACACATGGGTCCTGGTGCTTAATGGGGACCAAAGGTTCTTCTGACACTACGAGCTCCATTAATTTTAATTTTTCAATTTTTTTTTCTAAGTTCCATTTTTTCCCATTAACGCTTTTATTGCTCCAAATTTTCATAGGTTCACAAATTTTTCCGCAAAATCAAAAATATTTTTTTTGGCCCACGTTCCACTAAAATGTTTGAAAATTTTTGGTACATTTTTAAAAATAGGTAATTGATGAAGCAGGAGAAAACATCAAACATTGCCCTTAAAGACAAACTTAGAAAAAAAACAGGTGAACATATATATAAAAAAGGCACAAATTGAAAGAAGAATTTTTTTTTACAAATGTGCTGTGAGCATGGTTTTGCACCACTAAGGCTGGTTTCACATTTGCGTTGCACGGCCGCCGCTAAGCCCCGCCCCCTGCCGTGCCTCTGCCGGTAGCTCCGCCTCCGGGCGCATGACGCTGCAAGCGTCATGTGTCTCCTATCTTTATCACTGAGGACGCAGGCCATGCGCAGTATGCGTTTTGGCAGCGCCTGCGTCCTTTTGACGGTGCGCCGACCAGCGCCAAACGCAACCTGTTGCAATTTGGTTGCGGTCGGCGCACCGTCAAAAGGACGCAGGCGCCGCCAAACGCATACTGCGCACGGCCTGCGTCCTCAGTGATAAAGATAGGGGACGCATGACGCATGCAGCGTCATGCGCCCGGAGGAGGAGCTACCGGCGGAGGCGCAGCAGGGGGCGGGGCTTAGCGACGGCCGTGCGCAGGCCGTCGCTGCGCCCGGAAACGCAAATGTGAAACCCGCCTTACTTATATGTACCCTTGAAATTGTTCCAGAGAATGAAGCATTTCTCCTACAAAAATTATGGTAATTACACATGTTTTGTTATACACATGTTTATTGCCTTTGTGTGTATTGCGACAACAGAATAAAGCTGAGAAAAAAAAAGGCAAATAGGACATTACTTTCACACTGAACCCCAAAAATGGGCTGGACCAAAATGTTGGCACCTTTCAAAAATTGTGGGTAGACAATTTTGTTTCAGTCATGTGATGCTCGTTCAAACTCACCTGTGGCAAGTAACAGATGTGGGCAATATGAAAATCACACCTGAAAGCAAATAAAAAGGGGAGAAATTTACTCAGTCTTTGCACCTGTGTGTCTGTGTGTGATACACTAAGCGCGGAGAACAGAAAGAGGAGAAGAGAACTGTTTGAGCAATTGAAAACCAAAATTGTTGAAAAATATCAACAAGCTCAATGTTATAAGTAACCCAAAATGCTTCTGGGAAAGCGTCTGTCCAGATGAGACCAAGTTAGAACTTTGTGGTAAAGCACATCATTCTACTGTTAGCTGCCAAAAACGGATTGATGTCTACAAAGAAAACAACACAGTACCTACAGTCAAATACGGTGGAGGTTCTAAGATGGTTTGGGGTTGTGTGCAGGGCATCATGAAATCTGAAGATTACCAAAGGATTTTTGGTCACGTTATAGTGTCCAGTGTAAGAAAACTGAATTTGTGTCCTAGGTCATGGGTCTTGCAGCAGCCCAATCACTCAAACCATACTTCAAGAAACATCCAAAAGTTGATGTATACTTCCTGAAACATCCAGAAAATATATATATATATATATATATATATATATATATATATATATATCGTGGACAAGCCGTTTAAGGACCCTCTTAAAGTGACAGTTGCACCTTCTTACCCACTTACCAGGTTGAAAAAACACAGTGGCCTTTGCTATATATTCATCCCCCTACTGAGAGGCTATCCTCATGTAACTAGATGCAGAGACGTGACTAAGCTTTCCTTTACCTACTTTAGTTGATGCCTTAGCCCCTACACTCACAAGCCGGGGCATATGCCATTGTTGCCCCCCCAACTGTCCCCTATCATTACGAATTACAGTTGGTGCAGGGACTGCAGTCATTCCTGGGCCTCAGAGCCGTGTAGTGGCCCTTTAGCCCATATAAGGAGAAAAATAGTATTAAAGACTTGCAATCGTTGGGGGCCCTGTTGGAAATATTGCATTAGAGCCCATGAGTTTCAAGTTATGCTACTGCCTCTAGCTGACATTACCCAACTAAAGACCTGCTTGATTTCTGCAAGCGTGATGAAAACTGCATTTGTAGAGCCTAATGGGATGATTTTCTCTAAATTGTATGAGTAAACGCTATGCTTGAGACATTTAAAGTATTTAAAAGAACGCCACCTAGTGGCTAAAATAATGTGAAAATAGTAATATATATATATTTGCACTCAGAAAATTTGTGTGTAGTGAATGTGAAGTGGTCCCTGATCTTCATTTTGCATAGCCCGCCAGCTCCTTGCAGGAAAGCAAACAGCTGCTGGGAGACCTCTGGGAAGGCGGACAGACGTGTCAATGCACATTTTGTATTATAAAGTGAGTGCAGGCATGGCAATAGATATTTATTAGGCCCAGGGGAGCCTGTACTGTACCCGGTTCAGATCTTGTGGCTATAACTTCTTTTGAACAGGGTCCTGCTATAGAAGCTGACAATAATTAACACCAGTAAAAGCCTCTGCCTGTATTCCGGCTCTCAATAGTCTGGGCGATTTTTAATTTAACTTGTAATTTTTTTTTATTTCTTTCTTCATTTTTTTCTTTATTACTTTGAGAATTATGAATATGCAACATGTAATGTGACATATTCATTAATATGGTAGATCATTTAGGTCTTAAAAAAATAAGAATGTTATTGCGTATACAAATCACTCTGATTGGCCTCTTTGGGTAGCGCCTCCCACTTTTCAACATATGACTTTATCACACATCCTGAGAAGAAGCCCAACCCATGAGGTGCAAATGGGTTTTTGTTATGGCTCAACTACGGTACTCGATCCACTGATATTTGGCTGTGGGTCGGTTTCTCTCTCTGTTTGACCACAGCCTGTGTTGTCTCTTTCCAACTTTTGGTAATACACACTCCCAAACAAAAAACTCCTGCAAAATCTCCCCAGAGGTGTGTTTGCACAATGTCTTTAAGACGCCAGCGCATCTACCTAGGTTTTCCTAGGTGAAGCCGCTTCAAGAAAAACCCCGTAATCATCTTCCTGTTGCGTCTTTGCTGGTGGTTTTGCCTTCAGTTGTCCATCTGTTGCCTTTGGCTGGCGTCTGTAATTTATTCTACAGCTAGTGAGTGGCTTCCCGAAGAATGAACATGCTACTTCTTTCAACCACCTTCAGTGTTTACGAGCATTCAATCAGTTCAAGCAGAGGCGTAGCTAGGGGTTCAGCTTGGGGGGGCGAAAAACCTGAGTGGGCCCCTAACCAGTAACCCTGATTACAACTCAATTGGCGAATCCAGTGGCAGTAGCTCTTGGTGGGCCCCCTCAGAACAAGGGGCCCGGGGTGACCGCACCCTCTGCCCCCTGGTAGCTACGCTACAGAGTTCAAGGAAGAAGCAAAAGACTGAAGATGTGCACAGCAATGTCTTTTAAACATTGCTGTGCGATATGTTAATTTTTTTTGTGGTGCTTTTCAGGGGGCATCCACCTAAAAAAACACAGATCCCCAAAAAAGGAGAATTTCCTAAAGTATTTTCCACTAGAAAACTAGTTTTTGGCCATATCACAAAAGCTCTATTTGCCTTCCCGGCAGATTTGATTTACACCAATGTAAAAGTATTTTCCCCACCGATTTCAAATGAATCTGAATTTCGGGAGTATTGACACTAGTGATGAGCGAGCATGCTCGGATAAGGTGTTATCTGAGCATGCTCGTGTCCTAATTGAGTATTTTGCTCAAAAATATGCTCAAGTCGTCCCGGCTCCAACACATGCAGGGATTGCCTATTTGTTAGCCACGGGGACAATCATTTCTCTGGAATATTCTCAGTAGTTTATGTCCCCAGTGGGTCACTTGAGAGTCAACCCTATCATCCAACTTAGATCATGGATGTTCTGCAAGTGCATCCACACCAGAGCTCGGGCAGCCCGTATTCCGCTTTCTCCATCCCGATGAAATCATGACATATTTTGGAAAACTTCTTCAATTGGTAACAGGTCAACATGTAAAAAAAAAAAAAAAAAAAAAGAAAAGTCTCTCTTCTCTGCTCTCTTACAAATTTATTTCATCTGAGCGGGAAAAAATTTGTTCCAGATCTTTATGAATCAGGTGTATGTTTCTGATATTACCACAATATCAGATTTCTGGTATATGCAGGGCGACACAATTCACGGGAAAGAAACACAAGATGATGAGAAAAGCAGATATAGGTTATATAGAAGAGAAGGCTGGAAGGATATGTGAGTGGGAGTCACACGTCTGAGCTTTCGCCTATCCAGTTGTAAGTAATTAGCAGGTTTAATCATAGTGATATTAAAGGGGGTTCTCCGGTTTAGAAAATGAGCAAAAAAAGAAGTAAATAGGTAAAGGACACTGTGATTCAAAATCTCCATTAATTTACTGGAAGACATTACAAAAATGACTTGCTGACTTTTATAGGTAACATGTAATTCCTCATTTGACCTACGGTGGTGCTGTGGGGAAACTGAATAGTTGTAATTTAGTGCTGATTGCTAGAGATCTAATCAGCATGAAAACTTATGATCATCTTTTTTTAGAGTACACTTTTCCCTAAAGGAGATTGTAAAAATTTTTTATTAAATTTCCGTATATGTAAATGCTTTATTTCCAACCCCAATACAGATGAAAATGGATGCCCTGTTAGAATATAGAGGTGTAGTCAGAAATTTCCAGAAGTCATATAGACAGTGAAGGGAGCTTTGTTACCACTCCTGGCTATATATATATATATATATATATATATATATATATATATATATATATATGTAATAAACTCTTTCATTACCCATCTTTTTTTATAGCACTATGCTGTATTTGGTCAGATGTAAGGGCCCCTGTAGCATTCTAGATTCTATAAAGACATACATTTAATAGTGTCCCCATCATGGTACATTCCTGTAATTATTTCCTCACCTTTTTGTTGTAAAAATGTCCCCCATCACGGGACCCTTCTTGGTATAATGTCCCCATCCTATAATAATGTCTGCCATCCTTGGCCCCTTCCTTGTACAATGACCTCATCCTAGACCATATTCTGGTATAATGACCCATATCCTTCACCCCATTCTAGTTTAGTGACCTCCATCCTTGGCTTCTTCTTTGTATAATATCCCTCATTCTCAGCCCTTACTTGCATAGTGTCCCCTGTCCTGGGACCCTACTGTAATAATATACCCAAACTTGGTATAATGTTCCCCATCATGGGCCCCTTCTTGGTATAACTTCCCCCATCATATAATAATGTCTGCCATCATTTGCTCCTTCCTGGTATAATGGCTTGCATCCTGGCGTTTTTCCTTGTATAATGAACCCCATCCTGGACCTCATTCTGTTATAATTACCCATATCTTAGGCCCCATTCTGGTTTAATGACCCCCATTCTTGGCTCTTTCTTTGCATAATGACCCCCATTCTCTGCCCCTACTTGTATAATGTCCCCTCTCCAGGACCCCTTACTGTACTAATGTACCCAAACTTGTTATAATGTACCCTATCATGGGCCCTTCTTTGTATAATATCCACCATCCTATAGTAATGTCCACCATCCTGGGCTCCTTCATAGCATAATGACCCCACTCCTGGACCCTATTCTGACATAATGACCCCAATACTGGACCTCATTCTAGTTTAATAACCCCCATCCTGGGTTCTTTCTTTGTATAATGACCCCCATCCTGGGCCCCTTCCTGATATAATGTCCATTCTGTTTCCCAAAACATAAAAAAAATTATTACCTTCCTCTGCTCTGCAGTGCCTTGGACAGACATCTAGTAGGTGTTGGCATCGGTGGGACCCTCACCCTCAAGGGCCCGGTCACAGTCTCTGCAACTGCGATCATTAAGCTCTTGACCACTTCCCTTTTCAAAGGGGTGTGTCTCGACACAGATTGGAATCGTAAGCTCTGATTGGACAGTGTCAGTCTCTGTATGAACACGCCCCCAAGGACTTCTGACAAAGAAACGACACAATGCAGAACGCTAAGAAAAGAGTCACCAAAATTGTAGAAAATTTAAAGGTTTCAACCTGAGCTTAACAACCTTTTTTTTTCTTTCTCACCGGCCTCCACCAATTTTGATGCATTGCCCTCCTTTTAAATTTTTAACATTGCTTCCAAATTGCCAATTGGCTAATCTTCCTGGTAGTTGTAGTTGTCCAAAAATCTAATCTCCAGTAACAAGACGCAGTATAGCAATGTCATGATAGAATTCCCCAGACTAAATTCCCGAAAGCGAAGCGATATCCGTGAAAAATTCCGAGGTCACATGTCACCCCTGCATTGGCCTCCACAGGGTTAATGATAGCTTTTATGCTTTTTGTAACCTAAAACCTAGTACAGAAAGGAGACTGGAGCCTGACAAAAGATTGTTGGAAGCCAATAATACCACATAGCCTTCCTATAAACAATCCGAACAAAGCTCCGAGCTTGCCATCTGTTTTGTATCATTTGGATTAATGTTTGCAATCCATATTAGAACAATGGGCCTTCTAAGCTACACACTTTGTAGTTTTGTTTTGTTTTCAAGGTTTTTTTTGTTTTTTTTTTCATTTTTGTTCATTAAACATTTCCAAAATATTACAAAAATGTGCAATTTTTGTCATTAAGATTCATTTATTATTATTATTATTATTATTATTATTATTATTATTATTATTATTATTATTATTTCTAACATTACTTGAGGGTTTGTTAGGGGGAATTTTGTAATTTAATTACTTTTATGAACTGTTTTAGGTAAAAAAAAATCAATTTTAGGACTATCTGCACCATTTCAATTTCTGTCTAAGATTTGTCGAAAATTTTGCAGCATTAAGATCAATGAGGAAGTCAAAATCTGCAAGAAGAAAACTATGATCGCTGATTTTGCAGATCAAGTATTGAAATTAAAATATTTTCACGCCTTAAGTGGAAAAAAAAACTTTTACTAAATAAAAAAAAATAAAGAACCCCAAAAGCTATAAGGCTAGTTTCACATTAGCGTTTACGGCCGCCGCTAAGCCCCGCCCCCTGCTGCGCCTCCGCCGATAGCTCCGCCTACGAGCGCATGATGCTGCTTGCGTCCTGCATCCCCTATCTTTATCACTGGTGACGCAGGCCGTGCGCAGTATGCGTTTGGCGGCGCATGCGTCCTTTTGACGGTGCGCCGAGCGCAACCAAATTGCAACAGGTTGCGTTTGGCGCTGGTCGGCGCACCATCAAAAGGACGCAGGCACTGCCAAAACGCCTACTGCGCACGGCTTGCGTCCTCAGTGATAAAGATAGGAGACGCATGACGCATGCAGCATCATGCGCCCGTAGGCGGAGCGACCGGCGGAGGTGCAGCAGGGGGAGGTACTTAGCGGCAGCCGTGTGCAGCCCGACACTGCGGCCGTAAACGCTAATGTGAAACTAGCCTAATAGGTAAAAACATGGCTAAAAAAAGTGCATGAGAAAATGAATGTCTGAATGAGGCTTTAAAACGGTTGACCGGCCTTAGGGAACAAATGTTCAGTCATGATATGTGTCTGAAGACCTGTGAATCCTCACATCTTGCACACTGCACGCTGTGATGATTCTCTGGTGATGGGAGGGGTGGAGGGTGTGACAGCAAGTATGTGATTTGCATACATGCTGTCACATTCCAACTAGACGTGCAGCCTCACTCAATACAAGTGTATTGAGCGAGGGCGGACACCTCTAGTCGGAATGTGGCTGGAAGTATGCAAATTGCATACTTGAGGCCACATGACCACTCGCTCCCAGCGTCGGCACTGGGGAATCTTCACATCATGCAGTGAGTGCAGACTTGTACACTAAGGCCGGACAACCCCTTTAATCAAAATATGCTTATAGTTTTACAAAAATATTCAGATTAGTCAGAATTAGAATTTTTTTGCAGTCTGTTTTATGTAAATACTGAAAAATCACCATTTTGGAAAATTTGAAAGGGCTTTGAAGGGGTAAAAAATAGAAAAAATTGCACCCAGCTGTCCCGTCATCTGTCCCGCCATGCTGCCCCAATCCGGTCATCAGCCTGACTTTGTCTTCCAGCATATTTGGCATCTACAGGCGTCATGATGCCATGAGATCGTAGAACGACACACATCATGTCGCCTGGGACCTAGTCAGTGACTTTGTGAGATTTTGTGGGGCTGCGAAGCTGGAAAGGTGAGGGCCATGGGAAGGGGTGTATATCTACATTTATCTGGGGTCTACAGATACCTCCGAGCAAAATAAGAAAATTTGATTTGCATCAACTAAATTTAGTAAATTCTAATTTTCCATGCAAATTTGTGCAAATCTAATACGTTTGAATTTTGGCAGATTCACACACTTTGCACCTCTCTATGCCTGGATTTTATATCCAGGTCTTTTTTCACAGATTTATACAAAATTGAAAAACAAACATTTTACTGCATGTCATAAATTGGAATTGTTCTCTTCTAGAAGCAATGCATCTAGGAATCAATATAGTGCCCCTATAGGCACTGAATTTGCATCAGTACTGTATACAGGCCTACATCTAGGCTCTGGGGACTGAGGTAGCCCTTTGTCTCATATGAGAAGTCCCCTTCTATAAAATATGTGTTGGCAGGTCCAGTAGTTAGAAGTTGCACAATATCACTTGGTAGGATAAGTCCCGCCCCTGAGGATCAAGGAAACGCTCTTTAGACAGAAATCTAAAAAAGTTTGTAGATACAGCTCACCCCATCCAATATTTGTATGTTGTTCAGCCTGGTATCCTGGGCAATTCACTCCGGATCAAGCTTGTGAGGTTCAAATTTGAGAAAAGAGGTTTTTCATCCAGCAAAGCGAATTAAAAGCAAAAATACTTTATTATGACTTTATTAAAAGAGTAGTACCCATGCTACTATATTAATCCCTTCACGACCGATGACTTATAGGTACATCATCAGTCGTGTCCCTTCGTTTGATGTGGACTCTGGTGCTGAGCTCACATCTTTCCCTGCACATGACAGCTGATCTGATCAGCTGTCATGTGACGCGAATAGCTACGGGTGGATTTGCGATCCACCCGCGTCTGTTAAGTTAAATGGAGCGGTCAATCTCTGACAGCAGCACTTAATGCGAGCCCAGAGGAAGAGCGTCACAACTCAGGCCCACCAGCGCCACTGTCACATGATCGTGGGGTGATGATGAGTTGTCATGAGAGCCAGGGGTCTCCAGAAGACCTCCTTGCCTGTAAATTTATAGGAGATCATGATTTATGCTACACATAGCAGGGCTGAAGCAAAGGCGATTGGAAGATGGCAGCTTCAAGTTTCCTTAGGAGACTATTGAAGCAAGTAAAAAGTACGGGAAAACTAAATGTTTTAAAAAATATTAACCCCTTCACCCTGCAACCCATTTTTCTGTGGGACGAGTTGTACTTTTGAACGACACCATTGGTTTTGCCATATACTGTACTGAAAAACAGGAAAAAAAATTCCAAGTGTGGTGAAATTGCAAAAAAGTGCAATTCCACAACTGTTTTTTGTTGTTTTACCATGTTCACCTAATGCTAAAACTGACCTGCCATTATGATTCTCCAGGTCATTACAAATTCCTAGACACCAAACATGTCTAGGTTCTTTTTTATTTAAATGGTGCAAAAAAATCCAAAGTTTGTTAAAAAAAAAAAAAAATTGCTTCATTTTCCGAGACCTGTAGCGTCTCCATCTTTCATGATTTCGGTTTGGGTGAGGGCTTATTTTTTGTGTGCCGAGCTGACGTTTTTATTTATACCATTTCGGTGTAGATATGATCCTTTGATCAGCCGTTATTGCATTTTAAATGCAATGTTGCAGCGACCATAGCGATCGGGCAGCGCTTGTAGCAATCCAGCAATGACAACCACAAGGGTCTGCTGCAGACCCCGGGTTGTCAAGCCAACCCATCGGTGAACCCATCGGTGACCCACTATCATATGACTCAGACGCCGGTGAGCGGGATTAGTGATGCACTTCCGGCGCAATGACAGAGATTGACAGCGGAATTTAACAGCTTAACAGCCGTGGGTGGATCGTCATTCCACCCGTGGCTGTTGCAGGCACATGTCAGCTGTTCAAATTAGCTGACATGTGCCAGGAAAGAGGTGGGCTCTGAGCCCACATCAAAGGGCAAGACATGACATGCGCCGTACATGTACGGCGCATGTTGTGAAGGGGTTAAAAAAATAGAAAAAACACAAAAGTTCAAATCACCCCCCTTTTGTCCTGCTCAAAATAAAACAATACAAAAGATAAAAAAAAACACATATTTGGTATCACTGTATTCACAAATGTCCAATCTATTAAAATATAAAGTAAATTAATGTGATTGGTAAATGATGTAACGATAAAAAAATCAAAACCCCAGAATTAATTTTTTTCAGTCACCCCAACATCACAATAACAGTATCGAAGTAAGTAAATGGTATCGATAAAAACATCAGCTCGGTGTACAAGAAATAATGCCTCACCCAGCCCCAGACCTCGAAAATTGGAGATGACGTGGGTCTCAGAAAATGATGGTGAAATATTTTTTTTGTTACAAACTTTGTTACTAACCTCTGCCCTAATCCGTACCTCCCACTCCCGACTCCAAGACTTCTCCCGTGCTGCGCCAATCCTCTGGAATGCTCTACCCCAAAATATTAGGACCATCCACAATTTGCATAGTTTTAGGCGCTCGCTCAAAACACATTTGTTCAGAGCGGCCTATCACATTCAGTAATCAAAGTCATGTTTGTGTGTGTGTAGCCCATTCACTATCTCCATCTAACCCCCACCCCCTGAAGATGGCTGGACCGTCATTGTAAATACATCATTGTAAATACAAACCTGTGCTTTGTATCCCCCCCACCTCATTGTAGATTGTAAGCTCCACGAGCAGGGTCGTCTTATTTCGCTTTAATTATTGTATTGTTAACGTTGTTACTTATGACTGTTGTGTTTGAAACTGTACAACTGTAAAGCGCTGCGGAATATGTTGGCGCTATATAAATAAAGATTATTATTAATATTATTATTATTATTATTATTTGGATATTTTTTCACTCCTTAAATAAAAAAGAACCTATTCACATATTTGGTATCTGCGTACTCATACTGTCCCGGAGGATCATAATGGCAGGTCAATTTTAGCATTTAATGAACATGGTAAATAAAAAAACAAAAAGAATAATAGTAGAATTGCCCTTTTTTGGCAATTTCACCATACTTAGAATTTCTTTTCTGTTTTCCAGTACATGATATGATAAGATCAATTGTGTCATTCAAAAGTACAACTTGTCCCGCAAAAAAACAAGCCCTCACTTGGTCTTATTGACAAACAATAAAATAGTTTTGGCTCTAGGGAAGAAGGGGACCAAATAAATTAAAAACTGAAAATCGCATTTTTGCTTTTAAAGGGAATCTGTCACCCATTCTTAGTGATATCATGCAAAGATATCACCCAATCGTGCGTCCCATAAGGATTCTATTAGGACTTTTGATTCCCCCCGACCCCGCACCTTTGATGCATAAATACCTTTTTTATCTTGGTTGAGATGTATGTAAACCGCCGCCGTCCGGTCCGATGGGCGGGGCTTATTCGCCATCTCCCCCCCTCCCTGTCTTGGAAGAAGAATGTAGTGTTTCCGCGCTTGCGCATTGAAAAGGCCTCCGGCCCAACTGTGGGCACAGCATATAATCGGTACTGCGCATGCGCCGGTATTTTTCAGCATGCGTCCAGGAAGAGTGTCCTGCAGGTGGAGACTTCCGGGGCATAGACCGCGCTGAAAAATACTGGCACATGCGCAGTACCGATTATATGCTTCGCCCACAGTTGGGCAAAGCATACTGCGCAAGCGCCGGAGGCCTTTTCAATGCGCAAGCGCGGAAAAACTACTGCATCTGTGATATTCACAGATGAAGTTAAGTTCAGCAAGCCAAGGAGGGGGGGAGAAGGTGAATAAGCCCCGCCCATCGGACCAGACCACGACGGTTTACATAAATCTCAACCAAGATAAAAAAAGGTATTTATGTATCAAAGGTGCGGGGTGAGGGGGAATCAAAAGAATAATAGAATCCTTATGTGACACACAATTGAATGATATCTTTACATGATATCACTAAAAATGGGTGACAGATTCCCTTTAACTGACTTTGCTGGATTGAAAAACCTCTTTTCGTCCCTTTAGGCAGGGCAAATTACAAGTTGCTCAACATTACTTAGCATAGTAAGTCCCGCCCATGAGGATCAAGGAAACCCCTTTTAGGAAGGGTTTATCTAAATCCTGCCCCTTTTAGTCTGGAATTTACAACATTTGCTACTAAAAATACAGAAAAGTCATAGCAAATGCAAATTTAAGTTACACCCCTTGTGGATTCTTGCTAGGTAAAAATGTACTCCCCATGGGACTTGTTCAGCCACGGTGCGACGGTGGAGAGAGGACGGGGTTTTACATTCCGTAAGAAAATCTAAAAACAATGTATTCTCCTTACTTAACAAAGAACTGCTGAGTCCAAGCCGTCTGCCCAAGCCCACATACGACATGAAGACACTATGACAAATGGGGGCTTCACAACAACACGCCGATTGTTGACTCCGAGCTTCCTTTCTGGCGTTGGTGACATTTTTGCGAACGTGTGGTGCGCATTACTTATGCATCACTGCTCTTGGAAACTTATGGATGACATTTCCAACTCGCTGGATTATTTCACAAAAAGAAAACATAGGATTAGATTCCCATTTGAGTCTTCACAATAGATTGAGTAACATGGCATGACAGAGAAAATAGGATTATTGTCAACGTAGTGACTTGAGTACATCATCATTTAGTACCTAGATGGTGGATTTGCCAAAGAGAATATAAACAATAGTATATGATAAGTTTAGGTCTGGGACACATTATGTAGGATTCATGGGCAAATCTGTAACAAAACCCCCTAAGTTGTAATACTGATGTCTTCTCATGTGGCAGAAGGGTCTTTGTGTCCCCCTGGTTCTAAGCTGCGAGGGCAAAGATTAAAGGGTCCACTGTACTTTGGGATGTAGATGGATAATAGATAGATAACAGATAGATAATAGATAGATAATAGATAGATGATAGATAGATAACAGATAGATGATAGATAATATATATATAGATAGATAATAGATATATAGATAATAGATTATATATATATATATATATATATATATAATAGATAGATAGATAATAGACATATAAATAATAGATAGATGATAGATAGATAATATATAGATAGATGATAGACAATATATATATATATAGATAGATGATAGAAATAATAATAGATAATATATATATATAATAGATAGATAATAGATATATAGATAGATAATAGATAGATGATAGATAGATAGATAATAGATAGATGATAGATAATAGATAGATAGATACATAGATAGATAATAGATATATAGATAGATAGATGATAGATAAACAGATAATTAATAGATTTTAGATAGCTAGATAATAGATAGATGATAGATAATAGATAGATAGATAATGATAGATAGATATTCAATAGATAATAGATAGATAATATAGAGAAATATAATAGATAGACAGACAGATAGATAGATAGATAGATAGATAGATAGATAGATAGATAGATAGATAGATAGATATTTCAGGCAAACCACTGAGATTAAGTAAGATCTTTCCATATCAAAAGACAAATTTATTTCATACAGAAAATAATACAAAACATGTTGTATAAGGCTACTTGGAGGACGTATCAAATTTTGTTTCAGCTTTGAACGGCACAAAACATCTGTCAGAAACATGAGTGGAAAACAGAATATCCTTGCATAAACTTGGTCATTTCATACATTAGCCAAACTGGAGCAAAACTTTATAAATATGTTTCCTTATTTTTGTGGATATGTGATGGGAAAGAGATGTCACTGCTGCGCTGACATTCATCTGAAACACAGTGTTCACAGGGACATTGGGTGTTATCATTCCCGAGGATATTCGCCAGATCCTGAATTTCTATAATTATGTGTGACCAATATTCCTAGAACATTTATGAATTTGGACCTTGGGTACATTTACGGTTATAATTTGCCTTTGCACCTTTCCTATAATCCAACGATATTGGTCCTATAAATATAACACCTCATTCAATGCCCATTATGGACTGAAAATGCTTCATATCAATATGGAGGACCCTGGTTCTACATAGATGGTGGTAGCATTTGTCCTTTTTGAGAACAACCTTGTCGAAGCTTAAGGACAGTAGAGTCCAAAAGACAACAGGTTCCCTTTTGGGTTCCTAAGGGTTTAATTTGCATCATATATAAGGTTTGTGTTAGGTTTCCACCAATATCGGTGAGGAACCTTCTACTAGAGTCCACAATGATGGACCATAGCTGTTTAACATACAGTTCTTCAAGCCACTAGCAAGAGAAATTCCTAATATAGTTTTTGGAAAGTTGGATTAATATTAACAATATTGAAAACAGTTGACTGAGAACATTGACATCCTCATCATGGATTGAAGACCTGGTCTAAAGATCATTCAAAATTAACAAATAAATATCTATAAGTGCTCGTGATCTTCTCTTGCTCTAGAGGACACATGTATCAACCAGTCTTTTGATTTTGAACATAAATTATGTAATGCTTCATTTATTTGCTTTATACTCCTATCGACTCTCACCTGTCCTGGCATTGTAGTTCCCACCTAGCGCTCCATTGGCTCGCGTTCTCCCTCTGGTTCCAGTCTCTTCTGTCGTCAGTATTCTACGCTCTTTGGCATCTCCAATGTTCTCTAGACCTCAAGCGACGTGTTGACATAACAGGGTGAAGCACATCATGATGTCTCATGAATCCTAGTGAATGCTAGAGGTTCTGAAGGGTGAGGAAGACGCAAGACAGAAGAGACTGGAGTCAGACAGAAGAAGCCAGGAAACAGAGGACTGGGTGTTGAACTGTGATGCCAGGACATGTGAGGGTTGAAGTGAGTACAAAACTATTTTCAAATTTTTAATCCCTTTTTGGCCATATTAAAAATCAAGCAAATAAAAATCCCGGGCAAGGAGACAGGTGAGGGGTAAGTAGAATTTTTTTTTTTTTTAACCTCTCCATTTATTATGCTCTGTAATCTGGAGTGAATGGCTTTTACTAGCGATTTGATTTGTGGCTTGAAATTCATCACAAGTGAAGTATTCCTGCCAAATTCGAGTGAATTAATGGATCAAATTTTGCCAGATTTGGGAAACTATCAGAAGACCGTTCTAGAAAAAAAGTGATTGTACAAATTGGACGACTCTGTAAAAGGGTGTAGGTCTTGAGACATTTATGGGCCCATTTTTAATATTTCATTGGATAGTGAAAAAAATTAGCATAACAATGCTAAATGCATCTTAAATGTGTAATTTGGCCACTTTTATTTTTTTCAAATACTATAAGAAGTCAAACTAACTTTTCCAAACTTCTGCCGCTTCTGTTCTAAAAGTTCCTGAATCCTCTGTATGTCGTCCTTTGACTAGATTCATGGTCACATGACCATCGAGGAAGAGGAGGAATTAAAAAGACTGTCATGGGACCCAGAAATATCATAATGGAAGTTAAAGAGATTTGGTAAGGTTATTCCTTGTTTTATTGTTTTTACATCACTATGATCATTAAAAAAACTAAGTGGCCTAATCACCCCTTTAATTAATGCATTTATATCAATCATTACATTTCGACTAACTCGTATGATTTATTTAATTGCCATATTGGTGCCAACATCGGACAAGCTTGACTTTAATAGGTTTTGTTTGATAGGTGTAGCGTTGTTAGGCAAAGGATGCAGGATATCCTCCTGTCACATATATATGTACAGCAGTGCCTCTTTTTATACAGTTCATACTGTTTAATAAGCAATTAAGCTCTTTTTTATTCAATTATTGATCAGTCTTTGCAAAGTTATGAATCTTTTTTTTCTTCTTTACCTTATTTTGCTTTCTTCTCTGCCAAACACCATGCATCAGTGCTGTTTTAACTGCCTAGCTCATGCTTCTTTAGAAGCTGCTTTGATCTGCTGCTCTAACAAGAATCCCTCTTCAAACACTGTTGACATAGACTCAAACTTTCACTGTCTGAGCATAGGGGAGGGAAGCAGAGAAGCTCACAGAGGGAGAGTGTTTAAGTCCACATCTTTGCTAGAGCAGCAGTTCAAAGCAGCTTCTAAAAGAGCATGAAAAGACAGTTAAAACACCATGCATCAGTGCTGTTGTAACTGCCTAGCTCATGCTCCTTTAGAAGCTGTTTTGATCTGCTGCTCTAGCAAGAATCCCTATTCAAACACTGTTGACATAGACTCACGCTTTCACTGTCTGAGGATAGGGGAGAGAAGCCGAGAACCCCACACGGGGAGGGTGTTTAAGTCCACATCCTTGCTAGAGCAGCAGTTCAAAGGAGCTTCTAAAAGAACATGAAGCAGACAGTTAAAACAGCACATTCAGCATGGTATTTGAAAGAGAAGAGTGCACAATAAGGCAAAAGTATAATGTAAAGAATCAAGGGTGGAACAAAAAGATTCACAAGATCCTTGTCTATTGACCACAGACTACCAATGTGAACACTGCGAACCTCCTACCTGCTGGCAAACCCAACACTTCTTCTGATTAATAGGCCCATGACAATTGCAGTGTGATGCATTCATAATATTGAGTCAGGCCTACCAGTGTCAGACTGGGGTGCCAAGGGCCCACCAGTAACATTGACTTTGGGGGGCCCACTTTTCACCTTCATACAAATATTATACTACCTTCATTCACAAATTTACCTATATCTCTATATAATAATAAACTGGGTAGTTTGGTTAATGAATGATGAGATAAATTATGAAAAGTACTGCCCATACCGTTGGGTTGGGGGCCTAGATCTGCACAGGGGCCCACCAGGGGATTCCCCTGTTACCCTATGGGCCAGTCCGAGCCTGAGGCCTACTAATCAGAAGATTGGGCCCATCCTGCTAAGAACCTATGTAGGCAGTAGAAAATTGGCCTATGGGTCATGGATAGTCCATGCTGGTGGGGGTGGGGATAACTATCAAGCCCTTATGTCCTGGGTAGCAAAGCCCAGCTGTCTAATGGTGGAGGGGAAAAATGTGACCTTTACCATGATGCCCCTTCTTTTCTACGGGTTACTAGTTTTAGAAATGTCAGAGATAAGAAAAAAAACATCTATATTGATAAAAACATCTTGTATATACAAAAAAAAACAAAAAAAAAAACTAAAGTCACGTATAACATCACCAGGATCTTATTTTTTAACATTTGTTTGAAATGGAACGAGTTAATTATTATTATTATTATTTTTTTTTAAATATTATTTTTTTTTTCTTCTTTTAATCGAGGTAAAATATATTGCCATTGAATATAAAGTTCATACAATTTATACATCTCTGATATAGTCGGATTTCAAAAAGTCTACTTAGAAAGAGTCGGTGGCAAGAAAATACTGTAGGAGGAATACTGACATATAGATTTGGTTTCCTAGGGTCATAATTATTTACTGCTCGCAGTAGAATCGGATGTATACTTTTTTTTTTTGTCGTGAAATTCGTTTTGACGGTGCCCCCTTATAGAAGGCACAGACTTCTTCTGAGATCCATCTTGGAGAGGAGATAAAGCTTATATACGTTTGCTGAAATTTAATAAATAAGAACATCTTATAATATATAAACAATATAGACATTTATATGCTACATGCATATTATATAATTTAAAGTAATAATTTATATAGTGAAAAGTCAAAGCTATGTTCTTCCTATTTTCCTCGATAACGCACACACGCAAGACGTGTCTATCCTTATCCACCGCCAGCCCACCAGTAAACTGTTTTCTGAAGTCAATGCCCGGACATAAGTTTGGGATGTTTTACATTGAGAATTCCAGTGTTTGTCGTCAATGCCTCGGCATCCATTTTTGAAGGGCCGTGCGTCTTTACATCTGGTTTCGTAAAAATATTGCTTGATGGGTGAATTCCCAGTCTTAATTTCACCCAACACAGTTACTTGGTGTCCCCGAATGTCAATCGCATTCGACTTATTTGTGATCCATAAACTTTCGCTGTCGCACACGGAATATTCCCCTCGGTGACTTTTGTGCTCTGCAAATCTTTTTCTCCTCGAGGTTCTATTGGAAGATGAAGAGTGTCCGATGAAGTCATCCATGAGATACAAAGGTGGTGGTTCTAAGGGAAGACTATCACTCAAAAGCACGCGCGGTGAGTTATAGCGTTTTTGTTTTTGCTGCTTAAACAGCTCCGCTTCTATTGAGATGACCGGTTGGAAGTCAGATTTCCCACTGTCAACCATGTCCACGTCAAGTATTTCCGCTTTAGGTATCGTACTTTGCCGCTTGACATCCTTGACGTTGACCACTTGATTGGGAATCTTGTTTTTTAGAAGGTCTGCTTGCATGAGCTTAATAAATAGGGAATTCATGGAACTTTCTGGCAAATTCCTTTTATCCATGGTGGTAGCGTGGATGCCACAAAGATAAGGAAGAAACATCACACAGAACAGGATGGACATCACCTTATTCACCTGTAAGATCTAGAAGAAGAAGAAAAAAACAACACAGAATTAGTGTTGACGAAATGGTTGTGATTGAAAAGTTGGGTTAACGTCCTACTAGGGGTTCTCCACCTTTTTTTCCCTTCTTCCACACAGTCAAAATTCCTACTAGGGGTTCTCCACTTTTTTCCATTCTCCCACACAGTCAAAGTTCCTACTAGGGGTTCTCCACCTTTTTTTCCGTTCTCCCACACAGTCAAAGTTCCTACTAGGGGTTCTCCACTTTTTTCCTTTCTCCCACACAGTCAAAGTTCCTACTAGGGGTTCTCCACTTTTTTCCGTTCTCCCAGACAGTCAAAATTCCTACTTGGGTTTCTCCACCTTTTTTTCCATTCTCCCACACAGTCAAAGTTCCTACTAGGGGTTCTCCACCTCTTTTTCCTTTCTCCCACACAGTCAAAATTCCTACTAGGGTTTCTCCACCTTTTTTTCCATTCTCCCACACAGTCAAAGTTCCTACTAGGGGTTCTCCACCTCTTTTTCCTTTCACCCACACAGTCAAAATTCCTACTAGGGGTTCTCCACCTTTTTTTCGATTCTCCCACACTGTCAAAGTTCCTACTAGGGATTCTCCACCTTTTTTCCTTTCTCCCACACAGTCAAAGTTCCTACTAGAGGTTCTCCCCCTTTTTAACTTTCTCCCACACAGTCAAAGTTCCTGCTAGGGGTTCTCCACCTTTTTTCCTTTCTCCCACACAGTCAAAGTTAATCTTTTACAGAATGTGTATATGCCCATGAACACCTATATAAATAAATTTGGCGGTGTGGACATGAAAATGTTGATGTATGAACATTAGATCTCTTTTTCTATGTAGGAGGAATGGCTAAGGGTGGACAATTTCTTTCAAGTTCAAAATTGAGATATCTTCAAAACCTAAAACATGGAATGTTGACCTCTCTCGTAGGTTCATAGCTGTACAGAAGCTATTAATGGCTGCTATTTTCCAAAGTCAGAACCACTCCTGGTCTCAGGTTCTTGACGGTATTACAGCTCAGCCCCATTTACTTTATTGAAGCTGAGCTGCAATACATGACACAACCCAAGGACAAATGGGACATTGGGCATTGTAGACACCTGGACTTCTTGTTGTAGCATCCTAGACTGTATATAATGTGACTTTGTGGTTCGTAAAAATGCTGCTTGCTATAAGACAACCATTGAAAGAACATAGTTCACCTTTAAACATTATCAACTAGGTAACTTTGGTCAAGGTTGGACTCCTAGCAAATGTTCTACACCTCTCCAGCACCACTTCCTTGACGAACACTAGACATTAAACCCAACGGTCTGTATTCACAATGTAAGTACATGTCAGGTCTTCCAGCAAGATAAATGATTGTTTCTTAAAGGTTTATTTCCTCCTCAAAAAAAACAAGTCATCTCTTGAATTGTAAGGAGGTCTTCATGCTCAGCCGCTGTTCCATTCATTGGCTGTTTCCGGAAGTCCCATAGACCAGAACCTGAGCAATCATACAGTACTACTGCTATGTTAAGAACTGGGCTGCAGAGCCCCCAGACTTCAAGTTCAACATTCCTAATCTAAGGATCACTGGGGGACCCATTGCTCAGCACCCCCCCCCCACACCGATTTTCAAGCTACCCCCTACTTGATTATATTTGTAATAGATAAGTAAACCAGAAGGCATTCTCCAATTTGGACAATCCCTTGATTTTGGAAAGGTTCCTTAGTAATAAGTTGAACACAAAGTGCCCCTTGCTGGGACCACTAGCAATCAGAGTAAAGCTGGCTGTAACAGTTTGATTTATGTGCAGCAGTGCAGCATCCCCGCAGGTGAAATCAGGCATTACACGGTGCCTATTTAAATTAATAAGGTGTCTGTGTAATGCAAGATTGGATAGGTCCTCCAAAGCAAGAGACTCTCTTTATAGTCCATTTTCAGTCTAGCCAATAGATCAAGATCCTGAACACCCCAACCTTTTAACTGAATTACCTAAAAGTGTGTATAGAAATGGTCTTTCTAAAAATGGTAACCTCTTTGAAGATGTATCTAACATTAAAGGCTATTTATACCTTCTCACCTAATTACTTTTTAAAGTCCATTCAATTTTTAACTGCAAGATAAAGCAAATTTCTAAACAGTGTTCATTAAAAATGTTCTACTATTTTTCAGCTGTCTGTAAGTCCTTTGTAATGTTACAAATCCATGCTGCTCCTAGTTCTCACAGCTTTCTATGCTCTCCCCTCTCTTGTCTTAGTGTTAGAGATAGAAGCAGGGAGGTGGGGATGTTGTACTTAGATGTTCAAGGCCTAGAAAGGGGAGAAAGTGTCTAAGGTCTCAGGGAGGGTGGAGAAAGTGTCTAAAGTCTCAGGGAGGGTGGAGAAAGTGTCTAAAGTCTCAGGAAGGGCAGAGTAAACAAACTATAGAAAAGAGGAAAGCAGATTGAGAGGAAATAAGTGCAGGATAGAAGCTGTGGTGATATATGACCCATTGAAAATAGCAGTATTCTGGATACACACAGACCTCACATCCAGGCTATATTACTGAGATGGACTCTCCAACAAGAAAAAAAGGTGAAACTTGGATCAAGCTGGATCATATCAGGGGATCTGGAAATTAAAGAAGGAATGCCAATTGCAGAGTGAAACTTTATTAACTATTGGTAATCAAGAACATATGTAAAACTTTTTTTTCTTTTTTTTCGTGTCAAAGCTGTCTATAGTCTTTAAATGAGCGGGATCCTAGAATTACATTAATTGTTTTGAGATGCTTGTATCTTCTTTTACTAGTAGTGCATTAGCTGTACATTTTATGCATCAATGCCACACCATATAAATTACCAGACTATTATTTCCCAAACTTATATTCATCAATGGCCTAGACCTGTCAAGAGTAATAAAGATGATAGTCCACATATGTTCACCCTGATTTCTAGAGGAGACATTTTAACATTTGTGGGCGCTTTGAAGTCTCGCAAAAATTTATGCCAATCGCTATGATGAATGTTATCGTAAAAAATGAAAATTGAAGCAAAGATAATCATTACTGGATAGCATCCTTACATTTTTGGTAGAATATCATAATCAACTGCTTTTCTTTATTGTGCGCAATTAAATTGAGACCTCCTGGCTGTCTGCTGTAGACCACCCCTACTTTTTAAAAGAGTTTCTGACAAAACGCTGATCAAAACGTTTTCCACTTTTCTGAATTCAAGTAATCAACTATTATTTATGCGAAAACTTGGAACTAAGAGGTCCATTTCCCTGCAGTACCCCCACAGGAGAAATTAAGTATTACGCTAATTGCCCCATATCATACCAAATTCCTTCCCGATTCCACATATGGAAATCAGACTAGTCCATGCCGGCACTTTACTCTAACACCATGGGACAGTCGGAAACTGCTGAATACATCACCCACTCTAGGTGAAACTTCAAGCTCCTTGGCCTCCATGTAAAACCTATCACAGGGTTCCTAACCATCTATGTATCATTAAGGCTGAGTTCACACGTGGCGTTTTTTTCACGTTTCCGCGCCGGTTTTAACCGCGCAATTTTGCCGCGAAAAATAAGCATCCCATGCATTCCTATGGGATTCCGCAATGCTGTGCTAATGCTGCGGTTTTTACCGCGGCGGAATCGCTTTGCGGTAAAAACCGCAGCATGCTCATTAATTTGCGGAATCGCGGCGATCCCGCACCCATAGGAATGCATTGTTCCGCTTATTTCCCGCATGTGGCTGTGCACACCATGCGGAAAGTAAGCAGAACAATTGCGGATGGTACCCATGGTCCGGAGGAGAGGAGACTGTCCTCCGGGCTTTGGGTACCATATCCCTGTAAAAAATAGAATTTAAAATAAAAAATATTGTTATTCTCACCCTCCGACGTCCCGCGCAGCCTTCCCGCTTCTCTTCACGCTCTCGTTCCCAGTAATCCTTTGCGAATATGCTCGCGATGACGTCCCTTCTCGCGGGATTGCGAAGTCTCGCGGTCATTCGCGCGACGTCATCGCGAATTACCGCGAGACGTCGCGTTCCCGCGAGAACTGACGTCATCGCGGGCATTTTCGCAAAGGACTACTGGGAACGGATGCGCGGGACGTCGGAGGGTGAGAATAACACTATTTTTTATTTTTTTTAACATTCTATCTTTTACTACTTATGCTGCATAGGCGGCCTCAGTAGTAAAAAGTTGGTCACACTCGTCAAACACTATGTTTGACGAGTGTGACCAACCTGTCAATCAGTTCTCCAAGCGATGCTACAGATCGCTTGGAGAACGCTAGTATTTTGCAAGCTAATTACGCTTGCAAAATGCTAGTTTTTCCGCGGGAAAATCGCGGGAATTTAAAATGCGATTTTCCCGCGGACTGGAATTCCGGAATTCTCACGGTAATTTCCGCGAGAGTTCCGGTACGTGTGCACTTAGCCTTATAATATCAAGTTTTTCCTTTATTTTAGAGGAGCCTTTGGACTCCTATAGGCGAAGACCTCTGCACCCCCTTATAGGAATTCTATAGGACAATTTTGTGGTTGACCAGCCATGTTCAAGTAACAAGTGGGTTCCTAGTGGAGGAACCCACACCAAGGAATAGTTAATAAATATTTTTGGCTAAAATACCCCTTTAAGAAAAATTTAATCTACCTTATCTTAAAACTAGTTCTCATGCTAACTTTCCCCAAAATGTATGGATTTGCAGTTTGATGTGCCATAGATCCACATTCGGATTTTCACCCTTTAAGGCTGCGGTCCCCAACCTTTCTGACCTTGAGAGCCACAGTCAGCTTAGAGAAAGGGTCGCGAGCCACATTCAGCACTGAGAGAGGGTCACGAGCCATATCCAGCTCCCACCCCCCTTAAAATAGTGTCAACCAAAGTCCCCATTACAGGTATATTGATAATCAAAGCTTTTCCACATAAATCACTCCAAATAAGTACACTGAGATCCAGGGGTTGTTCCAACCATACCCCAATTCAGTACTCTACCATCAAGGACTTCCAACACACTGTCACATCCAGCATCAAGAACCTCCTCTAACAGGTAGTACCATCCTCCAGCGTACCATACCTAAAAAATCTCTAAACCCCTAAGACCAGTAAATGTGCATACAGATCTGCTCTACTGTGCAGGGCTACTCAAAAATTCACCATTTTGAGATGTACTCTTCATACCTGTTTGCTAGACCTGGAGCTAATGCACCAAGCTGGCAGACAGTCGCGAGCCACAATTCATGGGACCGCGAGCCACAAGTGGCTCCCGAGCTACAGGCTGGGGACCCCTGCTTTAAGGGCTACCCTACAAGGCTACCTAAGGGCATGGCTGTTCTATATTCAGTTTGGATTTCAAATCAGAGTTTAAAAAAATTTACGCCTTTTGAACAACGACGTTGATTTCGCATTGAACTCAACGGAAGGAGGTTTGTAGGTGGATTTCATATGGCGCAACAAACCATGGGACAAAAAGTCAATGTGAACATACCCTGATTGTTTTCATTGCACTGGATAATGGAACAAAGAGAACCATTAACCGGCTTAACAACTGTCAACATTGACCACAACATCAATGACGGAGATAAAAAGTGACATCGGACTTCTGAAATTATTCACAGTCTCGAAGGAGCCAAAGCTTAATATAGTAACCGGTCATGTAGAAGAGATAGGGAGAGTTCACGAAAAGTTCTGCTTCCAATCAGGATACACACAAGGCACTTTCCTGCATCGTCCTCAGTTGAACTGAAGCCTTATATCGAAGGCTTTGCCTGTGGTGTTCAGATGTAATTGAGGGATTTAGTAATTAGGTCCACAGGGCGTTCTTGGACGTGTTTAATAAAAATGTCATTGAAGTTTTTGACAATCACAGATGTCCTGGTATCTGAGATGGTGACTAATATGCTACGAGATGGGATTCTCAGCATTGTAGCTACATGGAGAGAAATCATCACTCCCTTGGTAGCCCAATTAAAAATGAAGGCGAAAATGGTTTAATCCAGATGTCTAAACTTGAAGGGGGTTTTCTTGGTTCTAAAAAACTACTTAGTATTGCATCCAAATTAATTTAAAAAAAGTTCTGTATCTTTCATTGGAGTTCATTCGAGCAAGTTACATGCAACTCCACACTTCTCCAGCAGTGGCCACTGTAGGAGAATCTTGGGGCCACCATCAGTTGATCGTGTAGGATTTTAGCTGCATTGTTGGGGGGTGGGCCCTTTACACTAGATGGTAAAAACACTTCAAAGGGGTTTTGAGAATTGGAAAAAAATATTACATACAGAAAAATTTATTTCCTGTATATTTAGCATCAATGTTTCTTTGAATTTATCCAAAGTTAAACATTTTAGAATAAAGAGCCCACCCTTTTTTTTTATCAGGTCCAACAGCTAAAATCCCAAGTGATCAGCTATAACCATTAATTAAAGCTGAGTGTGTCTATACAATTTTCCTACAGTGGCCACTGCTGGAGAAATGTGGAACTGTATGTCACCAATTCCAGTGAATGAGCTACCATGTAACATGTGGTCATATTTAGTCCTCCAGAGTGTGAGATGTTCTTGTTATCTGAAGGGGGTTGCCCAATGTTGTCTATTTCTAACTTCAGTCTTTCATGCTGATAATACAGCGTGTAGGACCAAACATATCCAAGATACTCATTATGGTGACCACCATATTTGGTTCTCCTGGAAACAATTCCTCTACTCTTGGTGTGAACTAAAGTTCATGGGAAAAGAGTAGTCCAGTGAGTGAATCGATTCATAACAAATTTCCCCAAAATGTTATATTTACCAGAATCAGGTATTTTTGGTATTTGATTCGCACTAATCCAGAAAATTGGTGCCGCCACCCCATGTGGTCACATGGTCATGTGGAGAGTTCCCGTCGAGCAGCCACGTGGAGCAAGACCCATATCACACACATGAGTTGCCCCTCAAGTTACCATTTGAGGACTAATCATCAGCACTTGAAGGTCCAAAGAGAGAAGTTTGGAGGAAGTGAGCAAGGCACCTGGTGAGGAGAAGGACAGGTGAGGGTGGACTTATTTTTGTAACCTCTTCCCAATCCCATGTTTCTTCTACATTGGGGTCTGGAAAGCCTCTTTTCTAGGCACTTTCGATTCAGACTAAATATTAATTAGACTGAATCGTTTCTGACGTCATATTTGAACAAATTGGCCCAAAACGAATTTGGAGACATTTGCTCAAATTAGACAGTAATAACAATGTACCCCTTTACTGAAACCCCCAAACTTCATCGGTAATCTGTGGATGAATTCGGAAACAAGTGCTCTCCTTTCCTGCAGCGCCACCACTGGACAAAAGGAGCATTGCACAGTTTCAGTTTAAATATGTGTTTTGTCCTGGGTATACCAGGTCCTCCAGAGGAAGAGACACTCTTTACAACCATTCTTTGTCTAACAAAGGTTATAAATGGACAGCTCCATCAATTATCTCAGAATTCCTTTATTTGAAATAAGAAAATAATTTTTCCGGAACTAGAACTTTAATTAATTTTTTACATAAATTTTGATTCCCTACACACATGTAGAATAGATTTACAAAGCTGTTTTGGGGTAAGTGGTAGTTTCTGTTAAAAACATTAAAGGACAGGCCAGCTTGGATAATACTAGGTTTTATACGACATGTCTTTCCATTAATACTTCTTTAAGTCTCCATTAATGAGATTATCAACTTCCATTACCCTCAACCAGGTGCTCCAAGTGGATAAGTAATAATAACCATAACCTATTATACATATGGATTAATGGCACCAAAAGAGTTTGAGGTCTTGGATTTCAGAATTTGGAACAGAAGCTGAGGTTGAATGGAAACCTCATTTCGGAAAGGGAAAAAGATGTCAGGAGATCAGAGAGAAGAAGAGATGTGACCTATGGATTAGATAAGTCATCTGTAATATATGTCATCTACATTTCTTTTGTTTTAAAGTGAAACCCCTTTACTCTAAGGCCAGTTACATACAACCTTTATTGTAGTGTCGATATTATGGTCGGAAAACTGGGATCTCCTTTGTCCTTCACACTGTAGGGTTGTAGGGTAATTGAAGTTCGCGTAGGAGAGTCCATGAATAAGGACTTGGTCACGGTCTGAAACACGTAAACAAATTCATCAATTATACTTTGGATGTATCAGAAGATGTCACCTTTTTAACCTTGCTGGGATAAAATCTTATTTTAATCAGTACCTATGACTGGAGAACTTTCTTACTTAGATTTACGTGTTGCCACGTTGGCTGGGAGTGGATTCATCCATGACAATGATTAGAATGGTCTTGTTTGGGTGAACTGGCTTCATTTTCATGTCTAATTGAAGGTTGACCCAGCAGAATTGAGGCTCTATATTTTATGGCTGTAACATGGAAACTATAAAAGGTTGTTCTATTAACATTCTTGGTGGTTGTCCTATTACGACTCAGACTGCTATAAAAAAGGAAACAGAATCATTGATACCCTCAACGATCTCCTACAGCTCCTTTACCAAAACATACGTGGGTACTGTTGGTCTCTACATTTTCGTCCTCTCTTGACACACATGAAGAAGCTGGAGATGCCATTTAGCCAGTCACCGGCTGAGTAGATTGGCCAGTGATTGGCTGAATGGACAATCTTTACAACTTTTGGTATGTTGAGACAGGACCATCAAGTAGAGACCAGTAGAGACCTGGAACAAGATTTGATTGGGATTTGTGACTCAATTTGCGCAAATCCAGAAAAATGGTGGCTTGGAAGGATTTCTACAGAAATTTAGCTATACTCTGAGAGTAAGTAAGTTTAAAAAACTCATACTAATCTCTCCTTGGCATTCTCCATACCAATCCTCCCAATGCCTGGTCCACTGATTGCTCCTCTTTGGCCTTTTTCTTATTTCAGGTCTTTTGTCAGGAGCCACTGCTTTTTAGACCAAATTTGGTAATTGACGTCAATGATGAGCATCACGTCCCATGTAACAACTTGGGCCCTAATCAGTGTAACTGCCGTAAGAGTAAAGACCTGATAGTGGCCAATAGGAGAAGGTTGCAGAGGAAACAATCTGAGGACCAAGCGATGGAGGGATCTACACAGCAGATTAGATTTGCTCCAAATTTATTTGATGAAAATGTAACATCTCCCACCAAAAATTGAGCGAATTTACCCAAATCAAATTTTGGGAGATCTGCTCTACTATATCCATTCAATTATTCTCTTCTGTACCTAAATTGGGTTCTTTATTATCAGAATTTCAGAACTTATATTGGATCTGGTTTCAGGCGCTTTGGTCAACCTCAATAAAACAAACATTCAGCATAAAGTACGGAGAAGGAGCAAAATGGCATTCTGAGTCTCTTATAAAATGAAGTCATGAAGTTCAGACTACCTTAGTTGCTAATAGGCAACATATGGTTTTCTTGTAGACACTGAATAACAGATCTGTTCAGATAAGGCCAAACTAAAGACTAGTCAAAACCGCAGATAAATTGTGAGTGAAATACACAAAGGTATACATGGTATGAGTTTGGAAACTCAGCCTACACACTTGCAATACCAAACACAACCTCTAAACTCATGTGGCGCTATTTCTAGAAGAATGCAGCCATTTTTTTTTCTAATCCTATAGCATTTTTTTATGGGGTCATGACAATCTTGAAGCTCTGTACAACCAACACATTTCTGTAATACAATCGCCATAGACTTTTATGGGGCCATCCTGTACATATTTTTGCCTCTAAGTTTATGCACAAGCTTAGAAGCTTAAAGGGGGTGCTCAGTCTTGGGATGAAAGTCTATAGTCACTCTTTGTGACATCAGACTTCTGAATCATGACAGCGCGTGGTACATTTGCTGTCAGGATTCTCTTGTGTTACCAGTGAGAGTGGGCCGTCACATAGGCGCAAGTATGCAATTTGTGTGCAGTCACATGCCAACTAGATATCCTCATCCTCTCTCAGTATAAATGAACTGAGAGAGGATGAGCACGTCTAGTCTGAATGTGACCCGACAACCCCTTTAAGATGCCATACTATGAAAATGTTCTCCTCTAGAAGCAATAGAGGGAAAATATCATGCAACGGATGCAGAACTAGGTGCAAAATAACCTGTCCATATGAAATACTAATTCTATTCTTCGAGAAAGAGGAGACATCCTGAGTCCTGGCCTCCTGTAAAAAAAATTGCAAATCTTTCCCTTGCCTTGTTAAAGGCCTATTTCCATCTTTAAAGCTGACTCCAGGTCATTTTTCTATAAAACATTCTACAGCAAATTGCATCTCCCAACATTAACTTGGCATTCCATTAAAATACAGTTAGGTCCATATATATTTGGACAGAGACAACATTTTTCTAATTTTGGTTCTAGACATTACCACAATAAATTTTAAACAAAACAATTCAGATGCAGTTGAAGTTCAGACTTTCAGCTTTTATTTGAGGGTATCCACATTAAAATTGGATGAAGGGTTTAGCAGTGTCATGATTCAGGTTGGATCTGACAGATTAAATGCACAAAGTAACCTTTTTTTTTCCTTTGGCTGTGTGCCAAAGGTGGTTTTGCCCCCGGTGGCCATCATTGCACTGTGGTGGTTTCAGTTGTAGTTTCCCCCCGGTGGCTATTAGGGCCATTGCACTCTGGTTACCTTAGTTTGTGCACGTGATTATGTAACAGGTGTGATTGCTCTATAAAAGAGTGTCAGGTGTGTCAATCACTGTTGGTGATAGTTCCTCATTTGTAAGCAAGCCTGGGTGAAGAATGGATATGAAGGAGAGTCATAGGCAGCTCTGTGAGAGTCCTGGAGTGTCAGGTATGGTGTCTGCAAGGAGGGCTAGCATGGCTTGGTGGAGTCGCAGCTATGGTGTCAGCAAGGAGTTCTTGCATGGCTTGGTGGAGTGGCAGCTATAGTGTAGAGCTGCACTCAGGATGCTGGATTCGGTTGCTGGAAAGCTGGACTCAAAATGTTGGACTCTTTGGCAGAAAAGCTTGACTCATTTGCTGGACTCTGTTTCTGGACAGCTGCACGCAGGTGGTGGACTTTGTTTGCTCCAAGGCTGCACTATGGTGTTGGATCCAGTCGGAGGAAAAGATACACGCAGGTGGTGGGCTCTGTTGCTGGGAGCGTAAGCAACAGAGCAAAGCTAAGTGGTGTTTCCCCTGTTTTGTCACTTTTCCTTATGTGTGTTTAGTGCAGTGGTGGGATTAGTTTCTGCACCGACCATTTGCCTAGTGAGGGTTTAGGTGCAGGGCGAGTCAGGGTTTTTAGGTTCCTGATCGGCGCCTGGTGCGGAATCGGCCTAGGAAATGTTAGGAGTGTAGAGACACGGACTCAGGGAAGAGCAGGAGGTCTCCACGTCCCCGCTCCCTATCGCAGGGCCACCATTCTTATTGTTACCCAGGTTTTCCCTTATTGTTTAAATTCGCCTTACTGGAGGCGGGGTTTCCAGACTTACGTGTATTACCTAAATTCGCCTGTTGGAGGCGGCGTATCCATCTGCACGTTTTATTATTTAAATTCACCCTACTGGAGGCGGTGTATCCAGGGTCACGCGTGTCATCTAAATCCGCCCCGCTGGAGGCGCTGTCTCCAGCCAAACGTGACCATGACAAGGAGTTTCAGCTCCTTAACATGGGCCACCCTGTTTTTAAAGGGACCAAAAGTAATTAGACAATTGACTCCAAGGCTATTTCATGGACAGGTGTGGGCAATCCCTTCATTATGTCATTCTCAATTAAGCAGATAAAAGGCCTGGAGTTGATTTGCGGTGTGGTGCTTGCATTTGGAAGGTTTTGCTGTGAAGGAAACATGCGGTCAAAGGAGCTCTCCATGCAGGTGAAACAAGCCATCCTTAAGCTGCAAAAACAGAAAAAACCCATCCGAGAAATTGCTACAACATTAGGAGTGGCAAAATCTACAGTTTGGTACATCCTGAGAAAGAAAGAAAGCACTGGTGAACTCATCAATGCAAAAAGACCTGGGCGCCCACGGAAGACAACAGTGGTGGATGATCGCAGAATAATCTCCATGGTGAAGAGAAACCCCTTCACAACAGCCAACCAAGTGAACAACACTCTCCAGGAGGTAGGCGTATCAATATCCAAATCTACCATAAAGAGAAGACTGCATGAAAGTAAATACAGAGGGTTCACTGCACGGTGCAAGCCACTCATTAGCATCAAGAATCAAAAGGCTAGACTGGACTTTGCTAAAAAACATCTAAAAAAGCCTGCACAGTTCTGGAAGAACATTCTTTGGACAGATGAAACCAAGATCAACCTCTACCAGAATGATGGAAAGAGAAAAGTATGGCGAAGGCGTGGTACAGCTCATGATCCAAAGCATACCACATCATCTGTAAAACATGGCGGAGGCAGTGTGATGGCTTGGGCATGTATGGCTGCCAGTGGCACTGGGTCACTAGTGTTTATTGATGATGTGACACAGGACAGAAGCAGCCGAATGTATTCTGAGGTATTCAGAGCCATACTGTGTGCTCAGATCCAGCCAAATGCAGCCAAACTGATTGGTCGTCATTTCATACTACAGGTGGACAATGACCCAAAGCATAAAGCCAAAGCAATCCAGGAGTTTATTAAAGCAAAGAAGTGGAATATTCTTGAATGGCCAAGTCAGTCACCTGATCTCAACCCAATTGAGCATGCATTTCACTTGTTAAAGACTAAACTTCAGACAGAAAGGCCCACAAACAAACAGCAACTGAAAACCACCGCAGTGAAGGCCTGGCAGAGCATCAAAAAGGAGGAAACACAGCGTCTGGTGATGTCCATGAGTTCAAGACTTCAGGCAGTCTTTGCCTACAAAGGGTTTTCAACCAAGTACTAGAAATGAACATTTTATTTAAAATTATTTAATCTGTCCAATTACTTTTGGTCCCTTTAAAAACAGGGTGGCACATGTTAAGGAGCTGAAACTCCTAAACCCTTCATCCAATTTTAATGTGGATACCCTCAAATGAAAGCTGAAAGTCTGAACTTCAGCTGCATCTGAATTGTTTTGTTTAAAATTCACTGTGGTAATGTCTAGAACCAAAATTAGAAAAATGTTGTCTCTGTCCAAATATATATGGACCTAACTGTATATCATCTAACCACAGCATATTGCAGAGGATTAAAGTATGATTGTTGGCCAGTATCTGTCATAAGAAAAAGGAGCCTAAAAACCAATGTGCGAATAAAGTGCTATTGAGCATGTGCGACCACTGCTCCATTAACTGTCTATATGAGTGGTGGTCGCACATGCTCACTAACACTTTATCAGAAAAGAGACTTTAAGACCTCTGCTCTCAGGATCGTTGCTTACCCCAACAGCCAAACCCTCAGCAATCATGTACAGTATCTTTTGGTAAAGTAATCGGTGTGACTTACAACCCCTTTAAAAGATTCTACCTTGAATGAATATTTACTTGGTAATATGAATGACTTCAGACTATATGGGTGAGATAAATTAATCCAAATTGATTAAAATGTGGTTACTATTCCGCAATTAAACAAGTGATACCAATTATCCAGTCATTCTCTAGCAGCTTCCATGAATCTGCTTCTCATTATTCCGTCTGAAACACAGTCATTAGCCAATATGTTAGGTAATTTAAGTGAACCCATTAGCGACAAAGTGATAGCTCTACATGTGATTTAAAGCAGCTTAGTGGTGTAGAGGAGTTGAATATTCTGCACTCTGCTTGCCCTATAGTCGTTTTTTTTTTCGCTTAAATTGCCAGTCTGGCCATATTAGGATTTTCTAAAAGAGTCTTGGGCTACAAAAAAAGTTTGCTTTCTTCCCAAAACAGCACCACCCCTGTCCATTGGCCATGCCTGGTATTGCAGCTAAGTTCTATTGAAGTGATCAAGGTTAAGGTGCAATACAAGACCCGGCCTATGAACAGGTCATAGGCCGGGTCTTGTATTGCACCTTAACCTTGATCCCTTCTATAGAACTTAGTTGCAATACCAGGCATGACCAATGGACAGGGGTGGTGCTGTTTTGGGAAGAAAGCAGGTACTACGTTCAAATTCTATATTAGACTTCAGATAACAATCATTGTGGAGGTTCCCAGGAGCATGAACTCTATTCTGCCACATCAAATGTCGGCTGACTGGAATTATTATGTTGAACTTCAATCTTTACAGGGGTTGTGGGAAGTTAAACAAAAAAAAGTTTCTTTACCAAAAGAAGCACCACTCTTCTGTATGGGCTGTACCTAGTATTGCAGCTGATTCTTTGAATATTAATGAGCTGTAATACCAGACATGACCACTGGATAAAAGTGGCGCTGTTTCCGGAAACTAAAAGTAATCATTACTTGTCTAATGATCTCTTCTATGTTTAAGATAGGCTGGTTTCACACTTGCAGTGGGCAGAGCTGCGGAGGGCTGCGTGCTTCCTCCATTAATCCTCGCCCACTCCACACCTCTTCCATTAAGCTCCGCCTACGTCTGCCTGCATCCTGCGTACCTATTTTTAACATTGGGTACGCAGGCCATGCTGATGTATGCGGATGCCTCTACTTACGTCGTCTTGACACTGCGCCAAACTGCGTCGAATGCAGGCAGATGTAGGCGGAGCTGAAAGGAGGAGGTGCGGCAGTGAGCGGGGCTTAACAGAGGAAGTACGCAGCCCTCCGCACCTCTGCCCAACGCAAGTGTGAAACCAGCCTTAAATTTTGGAAGCCTTTTCTTTAGGATTTTTCTACTTTGCTTTGCACTAAGATTCTTGACCGGTGAGCTAAAGGTATTATATGGCTGGCTCAAGATAAATGGACATTTAGACTAAAAAATGGTAACTGCTATGACCAATACTATCATTTTCTGAAGATGGATAGTGCTTAGTAGATGGTGGAGTCATATTACGACACTGTTTCAATATCTCCTGTTGAGTGGTGACCGAGAATACATACAACTCTACTCCAAGGTTCAGATGTCTCCAGCCTGACCTGTCCACGAAAAATTGATAAGGACTACAATTTCTCATAAAACTAATTTAGTATGATATAAAAAACCCAACAGGCATCAATTCACTTGGAAAAACATTTGCGTGGTCAAATATAGATATGTATAACATAAACATCTCCTGACAAAGTATCACAAAATCAAGGTCGGTCATGTTGAACTAAGGGGAAGCATAAGGAAATAAACATATGTAGACATGCTAGTGGGGAGAAAGAGGAGACTGTAGTGATGAACTGGGTTCTCATTGATCTAAAATTAAATTGAGGGTAAACTGATTAAATTTGCTGATGACACAAAGCTAGGAGGGATAGCTAATACTAGAGAAGAGAGAGATGATTCAAAAAGATATAAATAAACTGGAGAAGTGGGCAGCAACTAACAGAATGGGAAAAATGCAAAGTACTACATCTGGGCAATAAAAATGGGAGGAATAGGGCTAAGCAACAGCACATGTGAAAAAGACTTGGGTATACTAATAGATCACAGACTGAATATGAGTCAACAGTGTGATGCAGCAGCAAAAAAGGCAAATGCAATTCTAGGATGTATTAACAGAAGCATACAGTCTAGATCACGTGAAGTCATTATTTCCCTCTACTCCTCTTTGGTCAGACCTCATCTGGAATATTGTGTCCAGTTTTGGGCACCACATTTTAAAAAAGACATCAACAAACTGGAGCAAGTTCAGAAAAGAGCGACCAGAATGGTGACCGGTCTGCAAACCCTGTCTTATGAGGAAAGGTTGCAGGATTTGGGAATGTTTAGTTTGCAAAAGAGAAGACTGAGAGGAGACTTAATAGCTGTCTACAAATATCTAAAGGGCTGTCACATTGTAGAAGGATCAACTTTATTCTCATTTGCACAAGGAAAGACTAGAAGCAATGGGATGAAACTGAATGGGAGGAGACACAGATTAGATATTAGAAAAAACTTTTTGACAGTTAGAGTGATCAATGAGTGGAACAGGCTGCCACGAGAAGTGGTGAGTTCTCCTTCAATGGAAGTCTTCAAACAGAGGCTGGACAGACATCTGACTGGGATGATTTAGCAAATTCTGCTTTGAGCAGGGGGTTGGACCTGATGGCCCAGGAGGTCCCTTCCAACTCTACGATTCTATGATTCTATGAAATTCCCTATCTGTAGATGGGAGACAAATGTTCTTAGCTTGAATGCCCCTTTAAGAAATGCATTTTTGGATGTCAAAACAATGACTTGAAGAGGATATCCACTACTGTTACACTGATGACCTATCCTTGGGATACATCATCAACATCTGATCGGGAGGGTTCCGACACACGGAACCCCCAACAATCAGCTGTTATCGGTGGCGGCAGTCTCTGGCCAGAAGTACTTATTTGTCGAGCTGCTCTGTCTACTTGTAGTGTCTGGGGCTTGGTATTGCACATTCGCCTCCTATTCAAATTAATAGGAAGCAGATATTTATTACTCTACTGCGGCCACCACAAGTAGACAGAGTAGATTGGCAACTGAGCACTTCCAGCCGGTGTGTTGACCAGCGTGTTTATTACTCTGCCGCGACCACCACAAGTAGACAGAGTAGCTTGGCAATTGAGCACTTCCGGATGGCATGTTGACCAATTCAAAACTTAAAGAGGTTGTCCACTACTTGGTTGTCCACTACTTTTACATTGATGACCTATCCGGATAGGTCATCAATGTAAAAGTAGTGGATAACCTTTTTAAGTTTTGAATTGGTCAACACGCCAGCATTGGGAATGCCAGTATTGGTTGTCAATGGAAGGTATTCCGGAAGCAGGAACCGTATTCATTCTAGAGTTCAGATCAAATGTTCAAAAGGTTGAGGGCAAATGGCATGAGTGACTACTTTGGAGATCTAAGGTATCTCCAGCTTTATGCTACAATACATTGAAAAAAAATATTGGCTCATGGCTCAGCAGGGAGACAAGGAGATCATGATGATATGAAGTCATTACTCAACGAGGCTTTCAGGAAGTAATTAGACGTTCATGAGTATAAAACAACCACAAAAAACAATTCACAAACCACAAATCCATCAGTGATGATGTGTCACTTCACTCCATTGTTTGTTTTCTTCTTAGTTATTCTCATTGAACATATTTAATAAAGCAACGAATTAACCAATGTTTTCTGTTTACAGATATCAATATCATGTGCAAAAAGGATCTTATGGCTATTATTGTTAAAAAAAAAATCACTATTGCACCTGTCCACATTATGTCAGATCTTTTAATTACTCTGGACAACATTATAACGTGAAGGTCATCTGGTGATCACTTACGGTAAACAAACAATCACAGACTGATATAGAGGGCAGAGAGGACCCTGCCCTTTCAGGTTTACATGCTACAGGATGGTGGGGAAGGAGACAGTAGGTTGAGGGGTTGCACCAGCTCCAGTGATGGTGAGGCAGTAGCTCCAGTAGTGGTGAGGAGGCAGCGGGGATCATTGCAGGCTGTAGGCTTTCCTGAAGAGGTGGGTTTTCAGGTTCCGTCTGAAGGATCCGATTGTGGTTGAAAGTCGGATGTTTTGGGGCAAAGAATTCCAGAGGATGGGGGATATTCGGGAGAAGGTTTGGAGGCGGTTGGGTGAGGAGCGAATAAGTGTGGAGGTCTTGAGAGGACCGGAGATTACGTGAGGGAAGGTATCAGGAGATTAGTTCAGAGACATATGGAGGAGGTTGTAGATGGCCTTGTATGTCAGCATTAGTAATTTGAATTGGATACGCTGAGGGAATGGGAGCCAGTGAAGAGATTTGCAGAGGGGAGAAGCGGAAGAGTAGTGAGGATAGAAATGACTTAGTCGGGCGGCAGAGTTAAGGACGGACTGGAGAGGTGCTAGGGTGTTAGCAGGGAGGCCACAGAAAACGATGTTGCAATAGTCGAGGCGGGAAATGATGAGGGCATGCACAAGCATTTTAGTAGAATGAGGGTTGAGGAAGGGACGGATTCTGGAAATATTTTTGAGCTGGAGGCGACAGGAGGTGGAGAGCGCTTGGATGTGCAGTTTGAAGGACAGGGCAGAGTCAAGGGTTACTCCGAGGCAGCGGACCTCTGGTACGGGGGAAAGTGTGATGCCATCAATTATTATAGATAAGTTGGGTAAGGAAGATCTGTGAGATGGGGGAAAGATGATCAGTTCAGATTTGTCTACATTGAGTTTGAGGAAGCGAGAGGAGAAGAAGGAGGATATGGCTGATAGACACTCCGGGATTCTGGACAGCAGAGAGGTAAGGTCTGGGCCAGAGAGGTAGATCTGAGTATCATCGACATAAAGGTGGTACTGGAATCCATGGGACTTTATGGGTTGCCCCAGGCCAAGTGTATAGATTGAGAAGAGTAGGGGTGCTAGAACAGAGCCTTGGGGGACACCAACAGAGAGAGGGTGGGATAAGGAGGTAGTGTGGGAGTGGGAGGTGCTGAATGTGCGGTTGGAAAGGTATGAGGAGATCCAGGATAGGGCGAGGTCTTTGATGCCAAAGGAGGAGAGGATCTGTAGTAGGAGGCAGTGGTCAACTGTGTCGAAAGCAGAGGACAGGTCTAGAAGGAGGAGTATAGAGTATTGTCCGTTAGCTTTGGCTGTAAGTAGGTCGTTGGTAATTTTGGTCAGGCCTGTCTCAGTGGAATGATGGGGATGGAAACCATGCACACTTGTATCCAATAACCTATAAAAAATTAATATTACTTAAAAGGCTATGAGTACTTTAAATCTAATGTCAAGACCCCTTGAAAAAGCTAGATTTGGGTGGCATCTCAGTCCAACTTGGGGTTTCCCACTTTACACACATATTGTGCCATGAAACTCTTGAAAAGTGGGGTCCCCATCAATCAGGCATCAGGCCACCCTAACTAGTCAAAAGAAGACCCGTAGATGCCATCAGATAAGAATTGGTTCTCACAGCTCCCATCAAGCGGTCACTGATTAATGACGTGGTCGATGGAGAAGGTCATGAGAAACGTTTCGCACCAACTCTCGTTGTAAATCCAAAATATGCAAGACAAGTAATGTTATGTATTTACAAAATTATTTAGCGGGGTTATGGTTATCCCATGAATCATTTTCATGCCAGAAGACCTAAAAGACTGTGAATTTAAGTGATTTTAGCAAAAAAAATATTTAATTATTTTTAATTTTGTGCTTCCATGTGTCCCCCTTCATAATAGCTATGCTGCCAGGAAAAAGCTCTGGATAGAATCAGTCTCCTTCCCCCTCTGGCAGCTAACAATTTTTAGCTTCTTTACATTACCTGCAAAAAGAGGCTTTTCAGTTATGCTACTATCTTAGTGCAAATCTTACTGCAAATCCTCTGCTCCTTCCCTGACATGGAGGATGGAGAACAATTTCTATAGGTTGCTCTGCAGTAACTAGTGAATCACCATGGAGTGACCTGGTTGTGCCGACAGTGCCTAAACATGTGTGTGTCCACCAGCACTCTATTCATTAGATGGACATGCTCATTACTATACACATTGGACACGAGGTAGCATTACACCATATAAATAAAATGCCATAATTCTTCAAAATATCATTGATAATAGCATCTTAATGACAGATATGGGGGTTCAAGCATTTAATTTTTCACGCAAGCGTACGTGAAAGGCAAACCGATGTGCACACAATAACAATTATTAAAATTTAAAAAACAAGCTATCCCTTATCCATCCATATTGCTAATTGTTTTGGGTCAAACTGCTGGGACCCCCAACGATCCCAAAATCAGGGCTCGGGAACTCCAAAAACGAGGCTTTAACGTCCCATCCTGAATGGAGAGGAGGCCGATCATATACACCTCCACTCCATTCAGAATGGAGTTCCAGAACCCTGATCTTAGGATCAGTGGAAACCCAGCGATCAGACCCTAAGGGATCAGCAAGTCATTCATTAGCCTATGGATAGAAAATAACTTTTTTGGGGAGGAATAGCACAAAAAAGGAAAGCATGGAGGAAGATAATAGTCAAACCAGAGAAACCCACATTACAATGAATTTTGGTGACTCCCACCTGAATTTTTAGGTTCAGACAACATTTATCTGAGGTATTGCCATCTTAAAGAGGATGTCCATGGCTACAGTATTGATCAATGGCAATATTGGGTCAGTGGGGTCCAGCACCCAGCACTCCCAAAGATCAGCAGGTCCTCTTTTGCATAAGTAATAGTGAACGATGCTAGAACACCACAGCTCCATGTAGTGGCCGGTCTTGCCTACTGCCGCTCAGTTCCTATTGAAATGAATGGGTGAAGAGTTGCAGTACATTGAATAGAGCTGTGATGTATGGCAAAGTGAGTTGCTCTTTATGGTCATGTACCTTCCCAAAAAATATGGCGTGAACACAATTTTTCCAAGTTTTATTCCTAATGTCGCTCTAGCCCTATTTTGGGCATTATTCATTTTTTCATGCCATCTGAGTCTGCACAAAAGTCACATCACAAATACACCAAGTAAACATCTGTCCCATCCGTCAACACAATCTTTCATGTTTCAATGATTGGCGGTAACAGATATCCACTGATTGCAGTCTGTTGATCCCTGTAAGAGCCGGTGTTTATCCTGCTCTATGTATCACTGACAACAATTAATAATAGAATATTTGTATAGTGATCATCAATGTAATTATAATAAATGAATTCTGTCTACTGGAATCAACAAAGTAATGTCAATGCCATGTGTTACCTTCGATTTTCCCAACCCGTAGGTAAGCAAGAAGTAGTGGGTAGAGAGAATGGAGTAACACAATACATCAGGATCTGACTACATGAGCTTTGCTCGTAGTCTGTTACCGTGGAGGCACATAGGTCTACATAGGAGACAAGTTTTTATTAAGGACTACAGTGCTTATAAAGTTGCTTCATTTTTATATTATTCATTCAATATTTATTGCAATACTAGGTGAAGAGGCCGGCGCTGCCCGGGCATAGTAACTAACTACGGTTAGTTATAACAAATTCTAATGATTATATCTATATATATAAAGCTGAGTGCAGAGCCCCGCCCACTCCGCATAGCCACATTCACTATAATATCCCACATCATCCCGTCAGCCAGAGCTACCGGACTACTCCCCCTAATATCCCACATCATCCCGTCAGCCAGAGCCACCGGACTACTACCCCTAATATCTCACATCATCCCGTCAGCCAGAGCCACCGTACTACTACCACTAATATCCCACATCATCCCGTCAGCCAGAGCCACCGGACTACTCTCTCTAATATCCCACATCATCCCGTCAGCCAGAGCCACCGGACTACTACCCCTAATATCCCACATCATCCCGTCAGCCAGAGCCACCGGACTACTCTCCCTAATATCCCACATCATCCCGTCAGCCAGAGCTACCGGACTACTACCCCTAATATCCCACATCATCCCATCAGCCAGAGACACCGGACTACAACCCCTAATATCCCACATCATCCCGTCAGCCAGAGCCACCGGACTACTACCACTAATATCCCACATCATCCCGTCAGCCAGAGCCACCGGACTACTACCCCTAATATCCCACATCATCCCGTCAGCCAGAGCCACCGGACAACTACCCCTAATATCCCACATCATCCCGTCAGCCAGAGCCACCGGACTACTACCCCTAATATCCCACATCATCCCATCAGCCAGAGCCACCGGACTACTACCACTAATATCCCACATCATCCCGTCAGCCAGAGCCACCGGACTACTACCCCTAATATCCCACATCATCCCGTCAGCCAGAGCCACCGGACAACTACCCCTAATATCCCACATCATCCCGTCAGCCAGAGCCACCGGACTACTACCCCTAATATCCCACATCATCCCATCAGCCAGAGCCACCGGACTACTACCCCTAATATCCCACATCATCCCGTCAGCCAGAGCCACCGGACTACTACCACTAATATCCCACATCATCCCGTCAGCCAGAGCCACCGGACTACTACCACTAATATCCCACATCATCCCGTCAGCCAGAGCCACCGGACTACTCTCCCTAATATCCCACATCATCCCGTCAGCCAGAGCCACCGGACTACTACCCCTAATATCCCACATCATCCCGTCAGCCAGAGCCACCGGACAACTTCCCCTAATATCCCACATCATCCCATCAGCCAGAGACACCGGACTACTACCCCTAATATCCCACATCATCCCGTCAGCCTGGGGTCAGAACCAGAGCGCTGAGTGAAATGGCCCTAACTTTCATACCGGGGATCCCTTTAAGAGAGGCCTGGCATCAGAACCAGAGCACTGAGTAGATTTGCCGTGACTTCCATACCAATGATCCCTTTAATAGAAGCCTGGGTTGAGAATCAGAGCGCTGAGGGATTTACCCTAACATCCATACAGGAGATCCCTTTAAGAAAGGCCTGTGATCAGTACCAAAGTGCAGAGTGCATTTTCCCTCACTTCCGTACTGGGGATCCCTTTAAGAGAGACCTGGGGTCAGAACCAGAGCGCTTAGTGGAATTGCCCTAACTTCCATACCAATGATCCTTTTAAGAGACCCTGGGGTCAAAACCAAAGTGCTGGATGGATTTGCCCTGACTTCCATACCGGAGATCCTTTTAAGAGGGAAGAAGTGATGTGTGATGGGTATATGGGCACAGGAGGGGGGGATTCATTTCTGTCATGTGCACTCTGCTCCCTTCTGGGGGGCAGACAATGGCTGGGAGCTTATGTTCCCGGGGATGCTAGATTTCTCCCACCCAGTCAGTGTCTGCTGAGGTGTTTTCTGGAGTGGGAAAACTGTTGCTCATAGCAACCAATCATAGCTCAGCTTCTTTTAAATATCTCTGATGAAATGAAAGATGCTTCGTGATTGAATCATAGAATCATAGAATTGTAGAGTTGGAAGGGACCTCCTGGGCCATCTGGTCCAACCCCCTGCTCAAAGCAGGATTCGCTAAATCATCCCAGTCAGATGTCTGTCCAGCCTCTGTTTGAAGACTTCCATTGAAGGAGAACTCACCACTTCTCATGGCAGCTTGTTCCACTCATTGATCACTCTAACTGTCAAAAAGTTTTTTCTAATATCTAATCTGTGTCTCCTCCCATTCAGGTTCATCCCATTGCTTCTAGTCTTTCCTTGTGCAAATGAGAATAAAGTTGATCCTTCTACAATGTGACAGCCCTTGAGATATTTGTAGACAGCTATTAAGTCTCCTCTCAGTCTTCTCTTTTGCAAACTAAGCAATCCCAAATCCTGCAACCTTTCCTCATAAGACAGGGTTTGCAGACCGGTCACCATTCTGGTTGCCCTTTTCTGAACTTGCGCCAGGAAAGCAAGGAAAACTGTAGATAGCTGTAGTTCGAATCAGCTGGGTTTAGACAATTTATTCGAGTGGAATTTTTCAAAAATCCATATTCTTCGAAATGTAGATTTTTTGTTCACAAGCGGCTCCTAACTAATTTAGCAAAATGGCGGCCAGCTGAATTGAAGAAGCGCATGAAACAGTTATAAAAAGAAAAGTAAAATACTTACCTTACTGTTCAACTGTCCCATCTTCTCCACCGCCACCGTCTAGTCTTTTGCCCTTCCCCGGTACTGCGTATCCTCTTTGGCCTCTTGATTTCAGGCCATGGCTTCTGGCTAGGTCAGGCCTCTGACGCGCGTTGGGATGTACATGATGCTACTACGCATTTTGCCCAAGTGACAGCCCGGTGAAATCTTAGACCTATTTGAGCCTGAAGCAATGGCCAGTATTGAGGAGGTTGAAGAGCATGTATGCGACAGAGGAAAGAGAAAGGAAGAGACACAGAGGACCGGTTGATGGCACAGGTGAACGGTGAGGTGAGTATTATTTTGGGGATTTTTTACATCCTATGATTACTTTTCTCTGGGGTCTGGGAAGACCTCAGAGCACAATAAGAAACATTCAATTTCCAAGGGGAATCACTTCGCTCTAAATCAAATTTCTCTGTAAAATTTGTGCAATTTGGCGAATTTGAATGATGGCAGATTCAATCATCTCTAGCTAGGCTGCAATGCAAAATCTACAACCCCACCATTTATAGTACTTCTGTCTTCTTATTCAGCAGAGAGATCTTTTGGACCACCTCAAGCACCAGAACCTAGGTGTAGCTGCAGGCTTTGCTCTCTCTATAGTTACAACCAAGGAGTTAGGGAGGAATTTAGGGAGGCATAATCTTATGCCCAAACCCATCATTGTACCTTCAGCACTGTAAGGATCTTATCAAACAATTTGCAGAAATTAATGGATATGAAATATTTTTGAGACCTACCAGAGACCTAAGACAAATTTCCAAAGATACCAGTGAGACATAACGACACAAAATACATTTCAGGGTTGTCCGAAAACCTTTCTTTTGGTATTGAACTTTAGTAGTTTGGTTTAGCTCGCTAGTAGAGCTAAAACATATCTCCCTTTTTGCATAGCCATTTACTTGTGTTTTTCCTGGAAGACCCAGGACAATTACCACCAATGTTCACCATTGTAGGTCACTTAACAGACTATGCAGGACCAGGACATGGCCTAGATAGAATTAACACCATCTAAGATCCTTACTCTAGTTGAGGTGTTAGATGCTATGTCTGAGAAGCAGATGATACTGGAGGGACTCGGGACTCTCCTGCTCTAGAGTTAGGGCTGCAGTACCCAGCTGGCCCATTCTCACTGCATTTGCTGACATTTCGTATGTAGCTAGATGTGCATGGTACTGGCTGAACCCAACACTAATCATAGAGAACTTCAAGGACCAAGTGTGGTTGGACGCAGTTTGAATGCTCTATCATGTAAACCAAGAGAGGTAGTCCCATTAACTAGTCTACCCAAGCAGAGATGTCACTTAAACGTCCTCAGCCCCAATACCAAATCTGTAACAGGACCACCACTTACAATGTGCCATTGATAATCCCAGTGAACTTCTATGTGACAGAGAGGCTTTTAGGACTCTTCTGGCACCTAGGCCCAGGTGTAACTACAACCTCTGGAGCGCCTCAATAGCAGTGTGTGGGTTTCCAGCTCCCAATGCAAGGCGAGCATTTTGCACCCCCTTAACCCCTGAACTGTTAGCGTTCCCACAGTTCCTTCCACCAGTCTAATATTGAACCCCTTATCCGCAGCATATATATTGTAATTTTAAGAAAATACTGATGTGATTATAGTTTACACTTTGACCAAGTTTTTTCTACTTTTTGCTGAAACAAAGCAAAAAATTGTAAAAATAAAAAGTTAGTTATTTTTGCTTTTTTATTAATTGTTTAATGTAATATTACCTTAGTCATATCCCTAACTCTAAGTTTAATCCAAATCCTAAATCTAGCTCCAAACTAAACCCAATCCCTAGCCTTAAGATTAACACTAACCCTAACCCTAATCTTAGGTCAAAGGCACACAAGTGGCATTAAACAACCACTGATCTGTAACATTTAAACATTGGCAATCATTTAAGAGCCTATATACACAAAAAGGTGGGCACTGAATGATCCACCATAGATCATTGAATGTACAGAGGCTTACAGTGTTCTTTGAAGTGTAAGTCATGGTTACACCAGACGATGAGCCGCCGAGAGCAGCAATTTTTAAGCAATCTTGTTTAGACTGCAGGATTATCGTGAAAGACACATTTCTAAGGATGCTCATTTATTATAATATTTCAGTGTAAATGCACTCTAAAGGGGTAGTCTTAATCTCCTTATAGTGTCCTTCTTGGTGGGCTCTCCACCTTGAGTGACAGCTCTGTTTAGTAACAGAGCTGTAGTATTAGTAGAGCTAGAAAGCTCAGCAAATGAGAAGGAAGAGAAGGAGGAGAATGAAGAGGGAGGAAGGAGAGCAGCTATTTGCTGTGCAGAAATCAACTGGCTGGAAAGAGGTGGCTGATATGTTAAGAGTTAACTCCTTTCATGACATATAGCTACTGTACACTCTTGGAGATCAAGCTCCATGGAAATCCGCTGTACACCATGAAAAATAAAAGTTCTCATTACAGGAGAAGGACAGCAGATAGAAAAAGCAAGTTATTTGCAAACTTGCTTATTTTCATGCTTTCTTGCTAAAGCAATTTAAGAACTTTAGACTACACCTTTAAGTCTAACCTTAAGGAGGTTGTCCACTACTTTTTCCTTGATGACCTATCCTTAGGATAGGGCATCAATGTCTTATCGGCCATTTTCCGACACCTGGCATCCCTGCTGATGAGCTATTATCAAAGCTGGCAGCGGCCACCAGCCGGAAGAACTCGCATGTGGAGCTGGCTGTCTTGTAATAGTGAGGGACACAGGGTACTGCACATCCCCCTCCTATTGATTTGAATAGGAGGGGGATGTGCAATGCCAAGCCTTGGCCACTACCAAAAGAAGGAGCAGCTCGGCAAGCGAGTACTTCCGGCCGACATCCACCTCAGCCAACACCGATAACAGCTGATCGGCAGGGTTGTTGGGTGTCGGACCCCGACTGATCAAACCTAAAGATAGGTCATCACAGTAAAAGTAGTGGACAACCACTTTAAATCAGTGTCTAAAACTAACCCCAATTAGGGTTAGAAAAAAAGTGTGAAAGTGAAAAGCAGCTTTTAATAATTAATGAAGATATGAAGTGAAGCATACTTGATCTATTACTGTCACCATTCATTACGTGCTAAGCTTCTGTCATCTCTGTCACTGCTTATGCAGACAGCAGACGTGAAGATGAATTTGTTATCGGTTACTAAGCTCTGCATAGGCAGCAACCGAGATGACAAAAATCACTTAATTAAATGTTGCTTGGTTGCTGCCTATGCAGAGCACAGCGCCAGGGAACACACTTGTTTTCCCTTCTGAGCTCGACATAAGCAACTCCAGATGGGAATTCACTGTGCCCTTGCTGTTTGGGTGACGTGTGTGGGTGGAGAACCATCCGCTGACTTCCTTCACGCTACGCCACTACACCTCCTTAAGCTACAGCCCATCCCCCGGCCTATAAGGGCTATGTTTTATTTGCACAGCATCCGAAAAAGTTTCTATTGTTGTTAGGACACTAGTCCAACAGAGGTTTTATAAGGTGTCCCTTACGTCGCACTGTGTATGGTTACTCCTGTGCATTTCTTTTTACCATGTTTAGTCTTTAATTATCAGGAATCCATATTCACGTAATCTGGAAACATGCAATAAATCACAAAACTACATAAACATAATAAACACCTTTCATCTAAGAGCAATTATTCAAAAGGAAGAGTACTTTCAAGCAGGAATTCTGAGAAGTATTTCAACAATTACTTAGCATGCTTCTATTTTGAGGTACGAGTCTATTCACATTTAGGCCGAAAGCCAATATTCTTGAAAAGAGAAAAACCTTATAAAGCCAACAAAACCTTCCCAACTGTTCCAATTCACAAAAGAAACCTAAAAGCATACCCATCCTTTTAGGTGACTGATTAGAATAAGCAGTCATGTGTGTGTACATGAAAAATCACAGTATTTCTGGCCATTACGTAACTGGTATCTTGAATTTTTCACCAGTTTTACCCTCACTCCGCAGGCTGTCTCTCAAGTTTTCCATTTCCTCTGAGCTAGTGAGTGAAGAAAAGCATCTAAGATTTCCCACATACACACACAGATATAAGAGGACACACAAATATAAGAGATTTCTACTCTCCTGTACCTACTGTATGTAGTAAATGTTCAGAAGTACCAGCTGCATAGAGGACATCATACAGCAGCACTAAGCAGTGTAACTGTGAACCCAGCTCAGAATTAGATAAACTCTTACAGGAAAGCAATGACACAATCTGTGTCTCTACCTGCGTTACTTTCATCTTCTCCTCTCTATAGAGCTCAATAGTCAGCTGAAATCTGATTCCTCAGATTTCAGCTCACTATTCACGAGTTCAAGTGTCAAAGTGGAGAAGAAGAAATGGCTCATCAGTGGAGGAAAAATTATATTTTCCAGCTTAGAAATGTAACAAAACCTCCAAGAATCATGTGTAACATTCGATTTACCCTCAGCGCCATCTCAAGGGAAATTAATTAATACAGAGTTTCTGTTCAAACCAATGGGCTGTCTATCTAATGTACAAAAATGTTGGGTCCTCCAGAGTAGAAGATGCTCAAAATTTATTATAACCTTCTTTGATAGAGGGGCTTCTAAGCTAAACAACCCATTAAAATTTTTTGAGCTATCCCTGTCAGGAACACCACACTGAACTTGCTCACTGAGCCAGTGCGTGTGTCCTGAGTAAAGCGAACTGTGCTCAAAGATACCTGTGAAGTGAACAGCAGCCGAGTAGGTGCGTACTTCAGAGCAGCAGGACCTGAAGCACGTGACTGCTAGGGGCATGGCCTAAACTCCAGAGAGCTAGGAGCTGCAAGAGAACTCCTAGCAGGTTAACTGCCAGACAAAGTTACCAGGGGGCATAGACAGGGAGGATAGTCAGGACGTAGCCAATGAGTCATACACAGAGATAGCTGCAAGGTACAAGAGGGGCGAGCAGAGAGTAGTCAGATCACAGGCAATGAGTCATACACAGAGAGGGAACCGCAGTACGGAATCAACAGGCAAACTCACAACGGGGAACAGAACCGGGTCAGAACCATATAAACAAGCTGTGCACAGGCACACAGAGGTCACCACACTCTGCCAAAGACAAAAGTATAACTAACAGGGATTGAAGCTTTCCAGGGGTTTAAGAAGCTCTCCCAGAACCAAAAAGAGGCCACAATCATTAACCCCAGGTGTGCAGGTCAAAACCTGCACTGAGCTCCAGACATTAACCCCTGACGTTCCGCTCAAAAACCTGCACTGGGATCATGACAGTACCCCCCTGTCAACGGGGGGCCTCTGGACCCCCAGGCTTCCCCGGGTACTTGGCATGGAAAGCCCAAACCAGGCGATCTGCATGTACAGAGCAAGCAGGGACCCATGAGCGCTCCTCTGGTCCATATCCCTTCCAGTGGACCAAGTACTGCAAAGAGCGGCGCACCCGCCGAGAGTCCACAATATGGTCGACCTCATACTCCAATTGACCCTCCACCAGCACTGGAGGAACAACAGGCTCGGAGTCCTCTTTGACAGACCCTATGGATTTCAACAGAGATTTATGGAACACATTGGATATTTTTAAGGAGGCGGGGAGACGCAACCTATATGCCACTGGGTTGACTATCTCCATAATCGCGTACGGACCAATGAACTTTGGTCCCAACTTAGCTGATGGTACCTTTAAGTTGATGTTACGTGTGGAAAGCCAAACCTTCTCTCCCACCTGAAATATGTCTCCCAAGGCTCTCTTTTTTGTCAGCAAAATATTTGTACCTCGCCTGGGCCCGAGAGATATTACGCTGGACTTCAGCCCAGAGGTTTTTTAACCGTTGAACGGACCCCTCTACCCCTGAACAACCGGAATCCACCCGTGAAAACTCCCCAAAATGCGGATTAAACCCATAGTTAATCAGGAATGGGGACATGTTGGTGGACTGACTCACCCGGTTGTTAAAAGCGAATTACGCCAACGGTAACGCATCACACCAATCCTCCTGTCTGGCGGAGGTCAGACACCTGAGAATTTGTTCCAGGGATTGATTCGTGCGTTCTGTCTGACCATTACTCTCCGGGTGATATGCTGACGAGAAGGAGAGTGAGATGCCCAATTTCATACAGAACACCCTCCAAAATTTGGCCACAAACTGCATACCTCTGTCAGACACAACATTCAGGGGTACCCCTTGCAATCGGGACACATGCTGCACAAACAACCTTGACAATGTTTCTGCTGAGGGTAATGCTGCCAAGGGAATGAAATGGGCCTGTTTAGAAAACCTATCCACCACCACCCAGATCATGGTATTGCCCCTGGAAGGTGGAAGGCCGGTAATAAAATCCATGGAAAGATGAGTCCATGGCCTATAAGGAACCGGTAAAGGTATGAGTTCCCCAGCCGGCCGGTTATGCGAGCTTTTGGAATGGGCACACACGCCACAAGCAGAAACAAATTTCTTGACATCGGACCTTAGTGAAGGCCACCAAAAACCCCTGGCTACTGCCTCTCTAGTGGCCATGATACCTGGATGAGCACTCAGCCTAGACTCATGAAACTCCTGCAGAAGTCTAGGCCGCAATAAATCTGGAACAAACAATTTATCCCCTGGCCTGGTTGCTGGAGCTAGGGCCTGAGCCCTTAGAATTTCTTGTTCCAACTCAGATGAGACCCCCACCACTACCACCCCTGGGGGAAGAATGGAGGACGGTGGCTCAGGGTGAGACACTGGGTCAAAACTTCTGGACAGGGAATCCGCTTTAACATTTTTGGACGCCGGTCAAAAAGTAATGGAGAACTGAAATCGTGAAAAAAAAGTGACCAACGGGCTTGTCTAGGAGTAAGCCTCTTAGCAGATTCAAGGTATGCCAAATTTTTGTGATCCGTGACAACCGTGATAGGGTGAACCGCCCCTTCCAAAAAGTGCCTCCATTCCTCAAACGCCAGCTTGACCGCAAGAAGTTCTCTATTGCCTACATCATAGTTTCTCTCAGCTGAAGAGAACTTCTTGGAGAAGAAGGCACAGGTTCTGAGATTGGTAAGGGTGGCCGGACCCTGGGACAGCACAGCCCCCACCCCCACTTCAGAAACATCCACCTCCACAATGAATGGTTTGGACGAGTCTGGTTGTACCAACACCGGGGCGGACATGAAACATTTCTTAATAGCTGAGAAGGACTCCTTAGTGAGTACAGACCAATTTTTTTACATCAGCGCCCTTCTGGGTAAGATCCGTGAGTGGTTTAACCACTTGTGAGAAACCTTTAATGAATCTCCGATAATAGTTCGCAAACCCTAAGAAGCGCTGAAGCCCCTTGAGATCTCGAGGCTGAACCCAGTCAGCGATCGCCAGCACCTTCTTAGGATCCATACGAAACCCCTCACAGGACACAATCAACCCCAAAAAAGACAGTTCCTGTACAAAAAACGAACATTTTTCCAATTTAGCGAACAATTGGTTCTCCCTGAGTCTCTGGAGAACTGTCTGTAGATGTTGCAAGTGAGATTGGCTGTCCGGGGAATACACCAAAATGTCATCCAAATAAATAATAACAAAACGGCCTATCAGGTCAGAAAACACAACATTGATGAAATTCTGGAAAATAGCGGGTGCATTAGTTAACCCAAACGGCACAACCAGGTTTTCAAAGAGTCCTTCTGATGTGAGGAATGTCGTTTTCCACTCGCCCCTTCCCGAACCCTTATCAGATTGTAGGTCCCCCGGAGATCTAACTTGGGAACCATTGGGCTCCAGCTAACTGGTTACATAAGTCTGGGATGAGGGAAAGTGGGTAAGTGTTCCTAACCGTTATCTTGTTCAGTTCCCGAAAGTCGAGGCACGCCGCAAACCACCATCTTTCTTCTTCACAAAGAAGAATCCTGCTGCCACAGGTGACACAGAAGCCCTGATATGCCCTTTGCGGAGACTCTCAGCTATGTACTCCTTCATGACTTGGCGCTCAGGCCCAGACAAATTGAACAATCGAGCCTTAGGTAACTTGGCTCCGGGTACTAAATCAATGGCACAATCGTAGGGTCTATGTGGTGGCAGTGCCTCAGCCTCACTTTCGGAAAAAACGTCTTCGAAATCCTTCAGGTACTCCGGAATACCTTTCATACCGACAGACGACACAGATACTGATTTATCAGCGTTAACAAGTTGTCCCAGGTTACAACATTTATTCTTGCATCCCCATTGAGTTATCTCCCCTGTAACCCAATCAATGGTAGGATTATGGCGTTGAAGTCAAGGCATCCCCAGTACCAGTCCTGCAGGCAAGTTATCTAGCACAAGACAACTTAGTTTTTCCACATGAGTGGAACCCACTTCTAGAGAAAAAAGTTCAGACCTGCAACAGATACTGTCCTGGGTAAGAGGGGACGAGTCAATTGCCACAAGTTTAACAGGATCCTGAAGCCTGACTGTCCTTATCTTATTAAGAGTCAGAATTTTGGTATCAATCAGGTTCACAGCAGAACCACAGTCAACAAAAGCAGTAGTCTGAACCAGACCATTACCAAGTTCCAGTTCCACCTGCAGCACCATTTTTGCAGGTGAGGAAAATTGTACCTGAAGGTCTGGGTAGCATCCTCTACTACTACCCAGACCTAGCCGTTTCCCGCCATCTTGGAGGATCACGGACAGGAGGGGCAGTCCTTCTTCCAGTGTCCAGATTCCCCACAATAGAAGCACAACTGCTTCTCCCGGCGGCGTCTTCTTTCCTTTTCCTCACAGGTGACAGCGCTCACCTCCACAGCCACAGGAAGAGTCCGGGTCTCATCTCCACTGGAGAATAATGATGTTTCCAGTTGCATAACGCCTCTAGCCCGCAGTCTGCAATCCATGCGAACCGCTTGGGTCATGGCATCCTCCAGGGAGTCAGGTGGAGGATGGAGTGCCAAGGCATCCTTCAGACTTTCACACAGGCCTCTATGGAACAGCCCCCGAAGGGCAGCATCACTCCAAGAAATCTCAGCTGCCCAATGTCTGAATTCAGTACAGAACCAATCGGCCAAGTGCTCCCCCTGACAGACACTCATCACCTTGTCCTCAGCCAAACGCACTCGACCAGGCTCATCATAAATAAGCCCTAAGGTTTAAAAAAACGCATCCGCAGACATTCTCTCCGGTGCAGAAGAGGAAAGCGAAAATGCCCAGGCATGTGGGGACCCCCTAAGCAGGGACATAACCACCCCCACCCTCTGTTTCTCATCCCCAGAGGAGCGGGGTCTCAAAGAGAAAAAGAGCTTACAGCCCTCCTTAAATGCTCTGAATTCATCTTTGCTACCAGCAAACGTATCTGGCAATTTAACCAGCGATTCGGGTGGGACTAAAATGACATCTCTATTCCCCACCTGCTGAAAGCCTGCGGAAAGTACCCCCTGAACTGAGTCCTCAACCCGCCGTTGGGACTGGGTCAGAGCTTGGTGTTCCAAACTAAGCTTCTGCAGCGACTGAGTCAAGCATTTCACCTGCTCAGATAAAGCACACATTGGATCCATGCTGCAGAAGTGAGGAAAGAAAAAAAAATTCAAGGTCAGTTATAATGTCAGGAACACCACACTGAGCTTGCTCACTGAGCCAGTGCGTGTGTCCTGGGTAAAGCGAACTGTGCTCCAAGATACCTGTGGAGCGGACAGCAGCCGAGTAGATGCGTACTTCAGAGCAGCAGGACCTGAAGCAAGTGACTGCTAGGGGCGTGGCCTAAACTCCAGAGAGCTAGGAGCTGCAAGAGAACTCCTAGCAGGGTAACTGCGAGACAAAGTTACCCAGGGGCATAGACAGGGAGAATAGTCAGGACATAGCCAATGAGTCATACACAGACATAGCTGCAAGGTACAAGAGAGGCGAGCAGAGAGTAGTCAGATCACAGGCAATGAGTCATACACAGAGAGGGAAGCGCAGTACAGAATCAACAGGCAAACTCACAATGGGGAACAGAACCGGGTCAGAACCATATAAACAAGCTATAACAACGCACAGGCACACAGAGGTCAGCACACTCGGCCAAAGGCAAAAGTATAACTAACAGGGATTGGAGCTTTCCAGGGGTTTAAGAAGCTCACCCAGAACCAAAAAGAGGCCACAATCATTAACCCCAGGTGTGCAGGTCAAAACCTGCACTGAGCTCCAGACATTAACCCCTGACGTGCAGCTCAAAAACCTGCACTGGGATCATGACAATAACAATGCTTACCAGTATGATGGCAAAATAATAAGCATCCAAAATTTTCCGCAATGTGTGAAAATTTGGCTACCCTCACTTAGTTGATGCTGAGGAGCACTTGTCGGCTTTTGTGCTAGAGACACATGGTCAAGTACACAATTATACCTAGCTGAGATGACAACTCCTAGTGAGTAGGGTCAAAAAAACTGTACAATTTTAGTTCCCAGTTCAACAAGATTTCTGGATAATTCTTTTCTGAGGGGAAAAAACTGGAGCAAGAATAGGTAGACCTTACTGTAGGCTACTGGGCGGTAGATCTTGATGTTTTTGTGAAGACATTATAACAGTTCCAGAAACAAAAGTCTCTTTCTTTTGGTCCCTATAATTCAAGTAAAACCCCGAATGCCTGGTTTGTTCGGTGCCAAAGAAAACACAGTACAGAAAATTTTCACTTTGTGCTCTCTTTTTATGAGGTCCATTTATTAAAGTGTCTTATAAAACACCTCTGTGCTTGATAAATCGCTTCCTAAAGTCAACATAGGATTAGGAAAGTATAGTTCTTTATTTAGAAGGCTTTCACTGTCGGGTAAATTAAGGGCAGGAAAATGGATTAGGATCTCTTGGCTTCTATGGAATGCAGTCCATGGGTAGTTTTTTCACTAATTTCGTAGAAATCTTGAGACAGTTGAATAATTCTAGAACAAAATAAAGTTTTCTTTTGTAATTACTGATTAGGGAACAGTTCGAATTGATGATAAATTACTTCACCGAGCAGCCAGCTTGCTACTTAGTGGTAGAGTATGTCTAAGCAGTTGTTTTCGCATAACGGTAACTGGTGTATTTTAACTTCCCTATTACAGTCAAAATACTTCATAAATAATCTCACCTACATTTTAGAAGAACTGGACATACATTGTCTATACACCATAAAGTAGATGGTGGCCAGCCAAATATCCATCTCTTTGACCACCGTCTGCACTAGCATTTTTGACTTTCAACATGCATGATCTTGCTCTCCCCCAACATCACCGTCAGTGGACAGTCAAGAGGTCCCTTTCCCAACATCATCTTTAGGGGAAGATCTTTCTCTCCTCAAAGATCATTTGGCAGGGTAGAGTCAAGAGGTCCTTCGTGATACACATCAGATGGTAGGTCAGTCCTTCCGACATCATGAGATTCAGCTGTCTTTAGTCTAATGTATATGGGGCCTTCAGATTCTTATAGTATCTGTATTGTGTCATGTGATAGCAGTCGAAATGGTGCTTCTGCCAGTGAGTGATAATTACTAGCATATGCTTTGAAATTTGAATTGTCAAGAGTGAAACATGAAACTTTTGAAGCCCAATACAACAAGTTCTAGCTCCCTACCATATGACAAATACGAGTTTGTCTTCTATTGAGACAGACTGGCCTACAGACTCTCTACCTTCCTAAACACCAGGATCTGGATGTGACTGTTACCTCTGCACCTCTATTAGGTATGCCTTTGTGATTGGTAGCATCCAAGCTCGCAAAACCCAGACAGATACCCATAAACATTAAATGAAAGTTGACCGATGCAACTGATTTTGGCAGAACGGCTGACCATCTCTGGGGGCCTCCTAACTCTCCCTGGACAGATGATGCCAATGGAGAGAAGGATCTGACAGGTATAATTTCAATGCCTGATCCTTTAGGTTCTCAGGAGAGATAACCCGTTTTCAGAGGTGTCTGTAAGGGCTTGTTCCTTTCTACTGAAAACCACGAACGGCTTGGCCAAGCTGAGCACTCATGTGTATGGGGAAGTCGGGAATGAGAGCTAATCATTTGGTCAACAGACTTCTCATGTTAAAGGGGAGTTAGAAGAGATAGCAGATAATTTGACCTAAAGCTATCTATGTGTATGGCCAGCTTTTGGGATTTCATTTTGCATTATTGCCTTTAAAAGATGGGTTGTCCAACGCAATTATATTTATTTACTTTAAGTCTAAAAACGAACAGGCAGGCAGTTGCTAATAGAGGTAACTACCTGCATGTTCTAGCCGGTGTTGGTTCAAAGCGGAGATCAACAGCACCTGCCGGAAATTCGGCTGCTCAATATCAATAGAGCAGTTTTTCTTCTACTCGACTGTTCTATCAGCTGGCTACCTGCAGTCACGCAGCGGGAAGTTGGCTGTAAATCAGCATGACGTCGGCAGTCACGCCTAGCCAACAGAGCAGAGTGGAAGAGAAGCTGCTGACTTATCGATGTTACATCAACGGAAGCCACTGATTTGCCGGCAGGAGTGGTCTGTGACCGCTATGTGTAGACAGAGATCAGCGATGTGCACAACAAACAGGTAGATAGCAACCTGCCTGTTAGTTCTTAGGCCCATAGTAAAAAAATATATATTCCTGGATATCCCCTTTAAGGCCTCCTACTTAGTACTATTAAAAAAGTCATCAAATTGTGCCATATTTAGGACAGTTAAAATCATAAATGATAGTTATTAAAAGACATGAAATAATTAGGTTAATTCAAGTTATAAAACTCCAGTGCAACTACTACTAACAAGGTGAGAGACCTATAGAGCAGTTTCAAACATACAGCATAATGTACATCCAATTCAAAAATCATGGACTACCTTAAAAATATCAAAACTTTTATCCACAAACATGATTTTTATTGTAAAAACAATCATGTTAATTATAAAAACAGGAGCATGATATCACTCCACCTTCAATGTTAATTCCCACGGTATATTGACGACGTTTTTCTTATTATACACAACATTAGATTTGAGGAAGAAAATTTACAGGACCCTGGAGCAGCAGTCGCCTCAGTAGTCTGTAGCCACCCGATCAGAGCCCTACTAGCTTACTCCTACATGTCGACATCCACAGAACCTCTTCTGATGAGTAGGCCCAGTGAGACTTCGTGCGTGCATTACACCACAATGAGAAAATCGTGCCGGGCCTACTAATCAGAAGAGGATGCCAGGGATGCAGGTTCTTAGTGCTCTGGTTGGGTGGCAATGGACTACCGAAACGGGCGCTGCATTGGGGTCCTGTGAATAAAGTGCTCAACTTTGCATAATTTAATAATAAACTACTAAATATATTTCATCCACATATGTATTCCTAAAAAGAATACAAAATGATTTTCATGGACAAGGCATGTTCAGTTTCTTTTAGCCTATTTTCTCTTGTCGAGTAGACGACATGCCGTTAGCATTACAATATCAGAGAAAGAACATGCCCCAATGATGTGAGTACCTGGGTCTCTGAGGCCTATTTCCAGGTTTAATTCCAGAGATCATGGTAAACATGTGTTCTAATAAAAATTCACAAGTTAAACAACTTCCTGCCAAAGAGTAGTAAATGTAGGTGCTTAACTACTTCGTGACAGGGGCTCAGGCCAAAATTTCACTTTTTAAAAGCTCCATTCTAAAAGTAAAACTTATATTTTTTTACCAAATTTAATTGCATATTTTGTTGATATGCGGGACAGATGGCGAGTCCTAATTATCTATTAGGAATTTAAAAAAACATTTAGTAAAAGTTCTTGTGGTTGTTTAGTTCAAACTTTAATTTGTTGATTCTGCTGACAATTTTTGTTCAAAGCTTAATTTTAATCTTTTATCTAATTTTACAGCCAGACCAGATAACTACAGTAGTTTTATAGTTTGATACAAATACTCTGAATTTGCTATAATTTCTTGTATTTTTACAAATGAAAGGTGATGGAAAAGCTGCCCAAGTTCCCCCTTGTAGACGTGTGTATGGTTGCAATGTGTTATGATGTGTGTATGTATAATAATCTGTATTATTAATGATGAATCTATTTTCTGCCCAGCAACAACTAGTTAACAAGGACACTTAGATTTCAGTTTGGGACTAGCCCAGAGTGGGAGGGGCCAATCTGATAGGAGAGAGACAATTTCCTGGTAGAGAGTCAGAGAGGGCCCAGCGTGTGGAGAGCAGAAACCTAAGGTCTAGTGTGAGCAGTGTCGCATGACGTGGGTGTCCCTAATGAGAGAGAAAACAGAGACGGAGGGTAGCGAGATACTAGCAGAGAGAAAGAGACAAAAGTGGCCGAAGAAACAGAGTGATCGATCGGAGATTGTTGAGTAAATAGTTTATTTTGAACTGTTAAACATCTGGTCCTGGCCAACCAGCAAAATTGGTTACGCACGTCCTGGAAGGGGCATAGCGACCTCACCCCACATGTCCACACACCCAGCAAGGACCCCACATTCACTTAACGTGTCAGGGTATAGGAGACAAGTAACTCGCCCACCTCTACTGCCCCGCAGCACGTTACCCAAACAAGGACACGGCCCCCTTTTTGAGCTAGGCATTTAATTTATGTAGTTTTCCATGGCCCGGTGCCTGAACAGTAGGATATCAGTTCTGCTCTGCCCCCATCCACATTGAGGTCATCTGACGTAAGGTGAGGTTTTAATACTAGAGGATAGGACCGTTCCGATTGCGGTACACCTTGTTGCGGTGGGATGGCTTTTATGCTTTTTTGATCAAAAACACTGTCTACTCTGTTATTTATATGTATTATTATTACTATTTACTTACTTACAGTAGGGTATATAATCATTTTGTTTCTATCTTATGTTTTGCTTGTGGTTGTTTTTGTCCTGCTAGCAATTTTTGTTCAAAACTTAATTTTAATATTTGGCTAATTTTACAGCCAGCCCAAATATCTACAGTAGACTTATATTTTCATACAAATAGTCTGATCATATAATTTATGTTTAGTATGGGAACCCAGGAAATTTTCACAGCATATGGTAGGTCAGTACATGTATTGTAAAGCCCTGGTGTATGCCATTCAGAGATATACATCATACATAGACCCCAATGGTAAGCCAGGGAATATAAATTATATCTTAAATTCCTAAGACCACTAAAAAATAAAAATAAATAATACCTTCCCTGATCCTAGGTAAGTCTCATTCCAGAAGGGACCAGTATGTACTAATCTATGCTGGATTCATCCTTGACACACCATGTCTAGTCAGATGATCACTGGCTGTAGTTGTGACCCACCACTGTTAGTGATTGGCTGAGTAGCCATCATTGGCCATTTCCGGGGACTGACCCAAGAAGCAAATTTTTTCATTTTGGCTTATTTTCTGCTGCAATGTACTGTACATTAAGTTGCAATACCAAATCCATTAAATCTACATTGCCCTCCTTTATGAAGTTTACACAATAAAGGAGGGCAGTGTAGATTCTGCAGATCAAAGTTTGGAAGGGGCCTCTTGTTTAACTTTCAGTATCCATTGAGGGATCGGGAGTCCCATAATGGGAACATAGAAAACCAGGAAGGATGCGTACTATTTCTTTTATTTTTGGGGGTGGCCTGAGATCTTTTAGCAATGATTTCTATTCCCCTGAAATACCCCCTTTAAAAAAACCATATGCACTGCTCAATGTATTGGACAATCCTCTATGAGATAAATCATTCATACATTTTAACCTGCACCGATATGTTGTGACAAACTATACAGATGGGTATTAAGTTGTGCCACTGATGCGTTTAGTGCACAGAGGATTCTCTAGACTAGATATAATTATATTTACTGTTTTGAAATTGGAGTTCCCTAGTTATTTACTCTAAGTTTGATTCCCCGCGAATCACAAGTACTGCAAGGCCTCCAATTGCGCTGAAAAGACATGTGTAAATCTCTGAGGTCTCCCAGGACTGTATCCAACTCCTCTCAAGCTCTTTAATATGCACAAAAATCCTTATTAATGTCTAAGTTACTTCATCATATATGGCTATAAACAGATGGTAAGTGTTTTTCATTGCTGTGCTGTCACACACTGTATTTAATGTGTATTCAGTGATTTATGGCTTTCTCTCCCTATTTCTATGGCTAGGCTGTGAGCTGTGACATCCCCTCACTATCTAGATTTGACACAAAATTGCTGCTGCATTCCCTGTCTCAGCTTTTATACAGGCTATAATTGTCCCTCTTGATTGGCTGTGCTATACCATGTGATACGATAAATGCAAGGCTTTATGGGGAAGCTCGTGCAGCCACACCTGAGGTCACATGAGCCTTCTTACTCATGCAATCCTCTTCTTTGGGTAAGATTCTCAGAGGGTTTTTTTTGGCGATTAGTTCAAATAGAATCGTAAATTGTTCAAATTTGTTAGGTCCATCAAATTCCCTAAAATTTTATACGAATTCAAACAACATTGAATTGATCTGCTCATCCCTAATGTCTACCTCTATGCTGTGGGAGCTTTTAGGCTAGTGTGGATTTTCAGCCACTCGACTTACTCCATGCTAGTTACTCCGGTGTGGTCCTCCTCAGTCTTCACCCTCCTGAGCCACTCAATGCTGGTGGACTGATCTCTAGTGATAAGTGACCTTTCTGGGGATTTGTTTTGGGAAATGGTTCTCATGGGACAGCACAAATAAAGCCCCGATTTAAGAAAACAGTTTATTAATTGTCCATAGTACCCAACAGGAGGTTTTAGTAGTATCTTGAGGTACCAGGAGCACCATCTGCCACTGACATTTATAGCTGAATAGCGTGAGGGCTGCTACTAAAGGGCAGGTCTTTAGGGCACAATTAAAGTTGGTCCTCTGCTCGAAATACTCCTCTATGAATACAATTCTGGAAGATTTGAGACAAACTTGTATTAAAAGTATGGTTATTAATTACAAGTTGCTGCCATGTCATACTAAAATACTGGCAGCTGTTTGCCACTGGTGCCAAGAGTGGACTTTGGGCAATTAGCTGACTCCTTCAGTAGCCACATTTTGAAAGGATTTGTCTCTAAGGTATAAATCGAATGCATGTGCCCCTAATGTCAATCTCATGGCAGATTTAGTAAAAAGATTGACAGCCATAATTAGTTGCTATGGCCAACAAGGCAATTTTTTTTTTGTTAGACAGTTTTGACAAAAAAAAGAAAGACAATGAAGAACTCCTGTGAAGGACATTTGTCTGGAGGATACTGATAAAAAGAGCTTTATTTCTATATACCAGTACAATGTGCCTGCAAAGAAGAAGACTACAATTTAGAACTTTAGGTCGAGAAAATTCTTTAAAACATAGCAATGACGAATATGGGTCACTGTTAATGTTTCTGCCTTCCTTTCTACAAGTCCTTAGTTAAAGTCAAAAGCAAATAATTAAATTTATAGCGGCATCTACTGAGTGTAGTCAAATTCCACGAGAAGAGCCCCTTCCCTCACCTAGTGTTCGGCACCCCCAGTGGACTGATTTCTTTTATACATGAACATATATTCTCTCCTCCGAGAGAATCAGAGGAGAGAGTCGTAGCAAAGGTGAGAAGAAGATGGATATCAAAATTAGTCCATCTTCTCTATTCTGAAGGTTGGTGGAAATCTGACTGGGCTCAGATTTCACCTGAGTGCAGTCCGGTGTTTTCCACGCACCCATAGACTTGAATGGGTGTGTGCCGTCCTGTTTGTGGATTATTTTGGTCTGAGTTTCATTAGATTTTTTTAGGATGAGAACCAGATTAAGAAAAGTTTCTTTATTTTTTTCATATCTATGGCTGGTTTCACACTAGCGTTTTTTAGCGCAGCGCATCGTGTGCCCCTATGTTTAACATGGGTGCGCATGGTCTAGTGTTTGTAAGCGTTTTTGTGCGCATGCGTTTTTTTCCAGTGTGCGCCTAGGCGCGCCGGACGCACCCTGTTGCATTTTTTGTGCACCCAACTTGTGTCAAAAAAGCGCATGCACACAAAAGCGCACGCAATGCGCAAAAAAAAAATCACATTACGGTCTATGGGAACGCTGGTGTGCGCATGGACATGCGCACGTCAGCGTTTAAAAACGCATGCATTTTAAGAGTTCACATGGCAACAATCTGGTTAAAACGCATGCGCATAAAATAAGCGAACGCATGCAAAACGCTTGATGCCTTTTTGTATGCGTTTGGACTCCGCACGCAGCGCAAAAAAAACACTAGTGTGAAAGTAGCCTTAGCAGTCTATATCGATCAAGTTCTGCCCAAATTTTTCACAGACTTGAATTGCTCGGATCGACATTGGACATGTCTGCACGATTTTGGTCCCGCTCAGTACTATACGTGCAAGTAATATCCACTTGTACGCAAAAAAACAGATGCATAAATGAGGCCTTAGGTGCAGATATATGAACTGCCTAAAAGAAACACTGCCTTTATTGCCCATATCAGCCAATCACAAAACAGCTTTCATTTCGTACTCTGCTTTCGAAAAATGAGAGCTGTGCAGTGATTGGTTGCTGTGGGAATCAAAAGACTTATATGGTTTTTTACATCGGTTACTAATATGAACACAAGGCCTTTCTCTTGATTTTTAGTTCCCATCAGGGCTTAAATGGAGCCCCCAATAATATGTCCCGGATATACAGTATATATAGCTGTATGTCTGGTCAATAGAGGTTTATGAATATAATATATAGGGTGCGGTGCGGGGGTGAAGCATGGCGTGAAGCTAGCCTGTACCACCAACCAAAACGTTCTTCAAAGAAACATTCCTGTGTTCCTTGCCAATATTTTATCATTATCATAGATATTTATGGCTCCCGCAATTACATGGGAAGTTATATTAGAAACAGACCACAAGCTTTCCCACAGAATCCTCAAAAACCTCCAAAACCAAACTTTTGATATATATTTTTTTTCTCTCTACATCTGAATGGTTTCCAGTAGTCGAATGATGCCAAACTTGTTGTTTTTTGGACACAGTCTGAAGGCCATCGTTCAGGCCGTTGAGCAGAACATGAGCTTGGCCCCTCGTCCTTCTTGATGACCCTCAAATTGACGTTGCTATTAAACAGCCCTCTTCTCCTATCTCGTGTGTCTGCATCTAGACTTTACATTAGGAAATTCAGAAAATTAATGTTTTCAGTGCATGAGCCCAGCCGTGAATGCTATTATCATTGTTGACATGCTGAACATAGTTGACCTTTTTCCGAGTCAGGGACTGTGATTAAGGCAGCTTTCCCATGGGAACCTGCACCGATGTCCTCTTTTAAATCATGATTTAGCTTGTCAAGGCTACAAATATGTAGTCTACTCGTCCAGCTCTGAGTCTAAAGAAAAACTATGCTATTATTGTAAATCAATGGATTGGCATGGTGCTTCTTGTAGGGTTCAAATAAGGATTTATGAATAATTACAATTGCCTAATGGTCCACCACGTTAAAAGCAATGGAGAATGTTTCCACTTTGGAGGGCCTCAAGGTTGTGGATGATGATGACTAACTTATTAAAGGGAATCTGTCACCTCATTTTTCCGATATGATATGCGGCCACCACCATCAGGGGCTTATCTACAGCATTCTGTAAGGCTGTAGATAAGCCCCCGATGTAACCTGAAAAACGAGTTAGATTATACTCACCTGGTGGCGGTTCGGTCCGATGGGTGTCGCAGTACTTTACTCTGCCCTCAACAGGGCAGAGAATTACGTTTGCGCAGAAGCCGCGGCAGAAGTAAGGAGGAGGAAGTCATCGCTAGAAGATGGGAGGCGCCAGACCGGACCGCGACACCCATTGGACCGGACCCCCTTGTGAGTATAATCTAACTCGTTTTTCTTATATTTCAGGTTACATCAGGGGCTTATCTACAGCATTACAGAATGTTGTAGATAAGCCCCTGATGGCGGTGGCTGCATATCATATCGGAAAAATGAGGTGACAGCTTCCCTTTAAACACTTTAAGATTGCAGTCGGACAGCCGTATAAATTGGCCTGATATCAGAATACAGACTGACTGGCCGGCGGTTCTCCTTAGCCGAGTGTGAAAGATTCATGTACTTCTATGCCACTGTCAAATTTGGGTTGGGAGAGCCGCCAACCAGTCCTTGCACTGCGTTCTGATCTCGGTCCGACTTATACGACTTGCTGCAGGTATTCCACCCAAAATAGAAGCGTAGCTAAAAGGAGTGAAAAGCTAGCTAAGGTAGTAGCTAGACCTGGGTTCCTGGTGTCTGAGGGGGCTACATAATAAGACACATATTACATATGGTAAATTGGGGGTTTCAAAACTGGCTTTAAAAAGGACCCCTCACAAAGTCTAAACTGGGCATGTTTTGCTCTTATTTTAGTCTTGTGTTCTGAGTTTTCTGCTTTTTGATTCTTTAAAATCTGGCATACACTAAATAGTTATGGGTCTTTTTATTCAGTGACAGTTTTTATGGTCTTTAATAAGAGGGCAGTGCTCAGTGGTTAATTACGGAGAGCACCCTAAAGACACACCCCCGAGGATCATGTGAGCCACGCCTCCTTAGCAAAGTCCATCAAAAATTAGAAGAAAATAAAATAAACCATTTTTCTATATTAGTATGGTGGATTAGGAGAGCGGCAGGAGTAAAACAAGAGCAAACACTGGCCACTTTTCACCTGGCGACAGGAACTCTTTAAATTGGAGCTCAGAAACTTAAAGTTACACCTGTGACCCATCCACTTTTATGGGATTTACTAATTCAACTTTTTTTTAAAAAAGGTGTCCAGAAAAATATTGCCAAAACCTGTCCAATGTCTAAATTGTCATAATTTAATCAGAGTAAATAAATTTGCAACAAATGAAAGTAATTACGAATTTAAAGAAATTTAAAAAAAAATTTTGAGATTCGATTATTAAAAAATATTCTTTATGGAGCTTAGAAGGGGTACCGAAATAATAAAGACACCATATTCACCTGTGATAGGGTTGCCCTTCATCATTGGTTGATGACTGACTCAAACTACAACACCATAGTCAAGGGAACTTTTGTCCTACTGCAGACAAGACAATGGGAGGAGGCTCCTGCTGCAGTCACACTGAACACAGTGAGCAGGAAAAGAGTGACACATTTGCCTTCCTTTGGGTTTAGTCTCGTATTGCAGCTCCGCTCCATTGAATTAAATAGATTTTGTGTACAGTGCTATATCCGAGACCCGTATAACATTTTAGTTGCAGAGTCATAAAACGCCTCCTTATAGAAGTCTATGGGCCTTTAGTAGTTCCTTAGCAAACAGTGGGTCACTACTGCACTTCACTTGAAATAATTAACTTTTCTCAAATTTTGTTAATTACTCCAATTTGAGAAAGAGAGAGGATATCGACTAATGAAAATCAGACATTGCTTTCGAATTGTAGTTTAATAGAAGCATTAAAGAAAAATAATTAAACCGGCCTGGACAAAAATGATGGTAGCCACAACATAATGTTGCACAACCTTTTGTAGCAATCACTGGAAACAAACGATTTCTCTCTCAATGAGACTTCTGCAGCCATCCACGGGTATTTTGGGCCACTCTTCGTAAATTGCTCCTTTTGCCTCAGGTGTTAGCGTGCTTTTTCCACAAATGTTGAAAAGGATTTGGTTCAAGGCTCATAGAAGCCACTTCAGAAGAGTCCAATGCTTTGCTTTTCTCTAAACCATTATTGGATGTTTTTAACTGTGTGTTTTGGATCATTATCCTGTTGCATGGAGGTGTACTTATACTACATGGATGACTATGGGCTGTGCATTATACTACATGGATGACTATGAGCTGTGCATTATACTACATGGATGACTATGGGCTGTGCATTATACTACATGGATGACTATGGGCTGTGCATTATACTACATGGATGACTATGGGCTGTGCATTATACTACATGGATGACTATAGGCTGTGCATTATACTACATGGATGACTATAGGCTGTGCATTATACTACATGGATGACTATGGGCTGTGCATTATACTACCTGGATGACTATGGGCTGTGCATTATACTACATGGATGACTATGGGCTGTGCATTATACTACATGGATGACTATGAGCTGTGCATTATACTACATGGATGACTATGGGCTGTGCATTATACTACATGGATGACTATGGGCTGTGCATTATACTACATGGATGACTATGGGCTGTGCATTATACTACATGGATGACTATAGGCTGTGCATTATACTACATGGATGACTATAGGCTGTGCATTATACTACATGGATGACTATGGGCTGTGCATTATACTACCTGGATGACTATGGGCTGTGCATTATACTACATGGATGACTTTAGACTGTGCATTATACTACATGGATGACTATGGGCTGTGCATTATACTACATGGATGACTATGAGCTGTGCATTTTACTACATGGATGACTATGGGCTGTGCATTATACTACATGGATGACTATGGGCTGTGCATTATACTACATGGATGACTATAGGCTGTGCATTATACTACATGGATGACTATGAGCTGTGCATTATACTACATGAATGACTATGGGCTGTGCATTATACTACATGGATGACTATAGGCTGTGCATTATGCTACATGGATGACTATAGGCTGTGCATTATACTACATGGATGACTATGGGCTGTGCATTTTACTACCTGGATGACTATGGGCTGTGCATTATACTACATGGATGACTTTAGACTGTGCATTATACTACATGGATGACTTTGGACTGTGCATTATACTACATGGATGACTATGGGCTGTGCATTATACTACATGGATAACTATAGACTGTGCATTATACTACATGGATGACTATGGGCTGTGCATTATACTACATGGATGACTATGGGCTGTGCATTATACTACATGGATGACTATGGGCTGTGCATTATACTACATGGATGACTATGAGCTGTGCATTATACTACATGGATGACTACGGGCTGTGCATTATACTACATGGATGACTATGGGCTGTGCATTATACTACAAGGATGACTATAGACTGCATTATACTACATGGATGACTATAGACTGTGCATTATACTACATGGATGACTATGGGCTGTGCATTATACTACATGGATGACTATGAGCTGTGCATTAAACTACATGGATGACTATGGGCTGTGCATTATACTACATGGATGACTATAGACTGTGCATTATACTACATGGATGACTATGGGCTGTGCATTATACTACATGGATGACTATGAGCTGTGCATTATACTACATGGATGACTATGGGCTGTGCATTATACTACATGGATGACTATGATCTGTGCATTATACTACATGGATGACTATGGGCTGTGCATTATACTACATGGATGACTATAGGCTGTGCATAATACTACATGGATGACTATGGGCTGTGCATTATACTACATGGATGACTATAGACTGTGCATTATACTACATGGATGACTATGGGCTGTGCATTATACTACATGGATGACTATGCGTTGTGCATTATTCTACATAGATGACTGTGGGTTGTCCATTATACTACATGGATTACTATGAGCTGTGCAATATACCACATGTATGACAATGGGCTGTACATTGTACTACATGTATGACTGTGGGCTGTGCATTATACTACATGGATGACTATGGGCTGTACATTATACTACATGGATTACTATGGGCTGTACATTATACTACATGTATGACTATGGGCTGTGCATTATACTACATGGATGACTACGGGCTGTGCATTATACTACATGGATGACTATGGGCTGTGCATTATACTACAAGGATGACTATAGACTGTGCATTATACTACATGGATGACTATAGACTGTGCATTATACTACATGGATGACTATGGGCTGTGCATTATACTACATGGATGACTATGAGCTGTGCATTAAACTACATGGATGACTATGGGCTGTGCATTATACTACATGGATGACTATAGACTGTGCATTATACTACATGGATGACTATGGGCTGTGCATTATACTACATGGATGACTATGAGCTGTGCATTATACTACATGGATGACTATGGGCTGTGCATTATACTACATGGATGACTATGATCTGTGCATTATACTACATGGATGACTATGGGCTGTGCATTATACTACATGGATGACTATAGGCTGTGCACAATACTACATGGATGACTATGGGCTGTGCATTATACTACATGGATGACTATAGACTGTGCATTATACTACATGGATGACTATGGGCTGTGCATTATACTACATGGATGACTATGCGTTGTGCATTATTCTACATAGATGACTGTGGGTTGTCCATTATACTACATGGATTACTATGAGCTGTGCATTATACCACATGTATGACAATGGGCTGTACATTGTACTACATGTATGACTGTGGGCTGTGCATTATACTACATGGATGACTATGGGCTGTACATTATACTACATGGATTACTATGGGCTGCACATTATACTACATGTATGACTATGGGCTGTGCATTATACTACATGGATGACTATGGGCTGTGCATTATACTACATGGATGACTATGGGCTGTGTATTATACTACAAGGATGACTATAGACTGTGCATTATACTACATGGATGACTATAGACTGTGCATTATACTACATGGATGACTATAGGCTGTGCATTATACTACATGGATGACTATGAGCTGTGCATTAAACTACATGGATGACTATGGGCTGTGCATTATACTACATGGATGACTATAGACTGTGCATTATACTACATGGATGACTATGGGCTGTGCATTATACTACATGGATGACTATGAGCTCTGCATTATACTACATGGATGACTATGGGTTGTGCATTATACTACATGGATGACTATGATCTGTGCATTATACTACATGGATGACTATGGGCTGTGCATTATACTACATGGATGACTATAGGCTGTGCATAATACTACATGGATGACTATGGGCTGTGCATTATACTACATGGATGACTATAGACTCTGCATTATACTACATGGATGACTATGGGCTGTGCATTATACTACATGGATGACTATGCGTTGTGCATTATTCTACATAGATGACTGTGGGTTGTCCATTATACTACATGGATTACTATGAGCTGTGCATTATGCCACATGTATGACAATGGGCTGTACATTGTACTACATGTATGACTGTGGGCTGTGCATTATACTACATGGATGACTATGGGCTGTACATTATACTACATGGATTACTATGGGCTGTACATTATACTACATGTATGACTATGGGCTGTGCATTATACTACATGGATGACTATGGGCTGTGCATTATACTACATGGATGACTATGAGCTGTGCATTATACTACATGGATGACTACGGGCTGTGCATTATACTACATGGATGACTATGGGCTGTGCATTATACTACAAGGATGACTATAGACTGTGCATTATACTACATGGATGACTATAGACTGTGCATTATACTACATGGATGACTATGGGCTGTGCATTATACTACATGGATGACTATGAGCTGTGCATTAAACTACATGGATGACTATGGGCTGTGCATTATACTACATGGATGACCATAGACTGTGCATTATACTACATGGATGACTATAGACTGTGCATTATACTACATGGATGACTATGGGCTGTGCATTATACTACATGGATGACTATGGGCTGTGTATTATACTACATGGATGACTATGATCTGTGCATTATACTACATGGATGACTATGGGCTGTGCATTATACTACATGGATGACTATAGGCTGTGCATAATACTACATGGATGACTATGGGCTGTGCATTATTCTACATAGATGACTGTGGGTTGTCCATTATACTACATGGATTACTATGAGCTGTGCATTATGCCACATGTATGACAATGGGCTGTACATTGTACTACATGTATGACTGTGGGCTGTGCATTATACTACATGGATGACTATGGGCTGTACATTATACTACATGGATTACTATGGGCTGTACATTATACTACATGTATGACTATGGGCTGTGCATTATACTACATGGATGACTATGGGCTGTACATTATACTACATGGATTACTATGGGCTGTGCATTACACCACATGTATGACAATGGGCTGTACATTATACAACATGTATGACAATGGGCTGTACATTATACTACATGTATGACTATGGGCTGTGCATTATACTACATGGATGACTATGGGCTGTGCATTATACTACATGTATGACTGTGGGCTGTGCATTATACAATATGAAGTACTATAGGCTGTGCATTACACTACATGGATTACTATATGCTGTGAATTATATCTGTAGTTGCACTATACTATATGGAGGAATATGGCTGTGCATTATACTACATGAAGGACTATTAATGGTGGATTATATCATGTGACGGGTATGGGCTGTGTATTATACTAATATAGAGGACTATGGGCTGTGCATTATATATGGAGGTGCATTATACTACATAAAGGAATATGGAGGATTATGGGGGGTGCCTTATATTATATGGAGGTCAATGGTTTCAGCATTATACTATATGGAGCTCTATGTGCTATGCATTATACTATATGGAGGACTATGGGCTGTGCATTATACTTTATACAGGACTACTGGATGCATTATACTATATGTATGGTATTGTAGAATTTACTATAGCTTTCACTTATGTAATGTAAGAAGTAAATTAAATCTTTGGCACTGTACTATAACTATATTTCGCTGCCGTATCTGTGCATCATGAATTGCGGTATGTGTTAAAGGGGCTCACTGAGACTCTTTCGTCCAGGGCCCACGAAAACCTGAAGCCGGCCCTGGTTGGCAGCATATTTCACTCTAGAATGTCTTCATAGGTACAAGGTTCTTTTCTTTGTATCTGTGGTCATAGCGCTGGTGTCACTTGCCAAAAAGCTCCAATTTTGTCTCACCTGCCCAATGGACATTCTTCCAGAAGTTATGTGGCATATGCATTTGCTTTCAGCAGTAGTTTCCTCCTTGGTTTTCTTACATGAAGTCCACTTTAGCCAAGACAGTGATGGATGGTGCGATCTGACACTGATAGGCCTTGACCTTGAAGTTCTCCTCTATTCTCTTTGTAAGTTGTACTGGGCTTTTTGGTTACCATTCATATTATCCATCTCTTCAATTTGTCATTAATTTTTCTCTTGCGACCACATCCAGGGAGGTCGACTACAGTCTCATAGACCTCGCACTTCTGAATAAGGTCTTTGTGAAGGCAGGGGAGACAGGGTATGCTGTGACATTGACTATTTTGAATGGTGGCTCTTCTGTTACCAGCTGTGTATAAAAGTGTTATCTGTCATTGTAATCCTGCCTCTGATGATAAAGAACCTGCTGAAAACTCTACCTGAAAGGACAGCAAGTGTAAATTTAAAAATGTCCCAATGGGCAATGTGAAATTTTTAAGATATTATTTTTTTCTGATAAAGGTTTTGATATGCAAAAAAATGCCAAAAATTGAAAAAAAAAAAGTAACGCAAAAAGCCTAATTTAAAGAATAAGTAATTTTCAAATGACACATTCCTTTTAAGGTTGAAAATATGCTGACGTAAATCTTGTCAGTCAGGAAAGCCATGACCTTAAAGAACATGCTTTTTAAATAAAGTATATAGAAAAAGCAAAGCTGGTACCAGAAAATTGTAAAGTGGCTTATCAACTGTCCCAGAACGTCCAAGAGATTCCTGATAACTAGGTGAGGTCCCTCAGATACCCAACAGAGAAAGACACTCAGATGCACCAAAATCTCCCGAATGACCAACATTTCCTTTGCTGTGTGACTACTGCGTCATCATATTCTGCCCCAAGGTCTAGAAGCTAATTTAGTCGTAGAGAATGTGGCGTGGATGAGGCATAACCTGCTGAAAATGGAGCATGCTTATGTTAAAAAAGTCCAGAAAAGAATTTATAGAAAAGTTAGCAAGTATGTTGATACACCCTTAAAGACTTTCTGTCGGTGGCGTAACTCAAAGCACGTGGGCCCCAAAGCAAAAATCTCCAATAACTATCACCATGCATCTGTACTAATATTGGTCCTCTCATATGGGCCTCAGGGGCCCCTTAAGACTGTAACCCCAGCACCTACTATAGTTATGCCTTTGCTTTCTTTTCCCTTCACCCTGGACTTGACAAACATAAAGAATGGGTTCCAGAATCTGTCCAGGTTTGCGTTAAACTGGTGCTGGCCAATGCAACGTGAGCTCAGTCTCTACTGTGGGTAAAATCCTGGAGGGTTTTCTAAGAGATACTATACTGGAGTATCTGAAGAAGAATAACCTCATGACCCAATATCAATATGGGTTTACGAAGGACCGTTCCTGTCAGACTGATCTGATAAGCTTTTATGAACAGGTTAGTTCCAGACTGGACCAAGGAAATGCAGTGGACGAGTTATATGGACTTTTCAGAAGTTTTTGATATGGTGCCACACAAAAGGTTGATACATAAAATGAGAACAATGGGGATAGGGGAAAATATGTGTAAGTGGGTTAAGAGCTGGCTCAGGGATAGGAAACAAAGGGTGGTTATTAATGGAGCATACTCGGACTGGGTCACGTTTAGCAGTGGGGTACCACGGGGGTCAGTATTGGGCCTGCTTCTTTTTAACATATTTATTAATGACCTTGTAGGGGGCATATAGAGTAGAATTTCAATCTTTGCAGATGACACTAAACTCTGCAGGGCAATCAATACAGAGGAGGACAATTTTATATTACAGGAGGATTTATGTAAACTAGAAGCTTGGGCTGTTAAATGGCAAATGAGCTTTAATGGGGATAAATGTAAGGTCATGCACTTTGGTAGAACAAGCAAGATGTATAATTATGTGCTTAATTGTAAAACACTGGGCAAAACTGTCACTGAAAAAGACCTGGGTGTATGGGTGGATGACAAACTCACATTTAGTGGCCAGTGTCAGGCAGCTACTGGAAAGGCAAATAAAATAATGGGATGCATTAAAAGAGGCATAGATGATCATGAGGAGAACATAATTTTACCTCTGTACAAGTCACTAGTGCGACCACACTTAGAATACTGTGCACAGTTCTGGTCTCCGGTGTATAAGAAAGACATAGCTGAACTGGAGCAGATGCAGAGAAGAGCGACCCAGGTTATTAGGGAACTAGGGGGTCTGCAATTCTAAGACAGGTTATTACACTTGGGGTTATTTAGTTTGGAAAAATGAAGGCTTAGGGGTGATCTTATTACAATGTATAAATATATGCGGGGACAGTACAAAGACCTTTTGTCATGGTTTGAACAGGGTTCTTGCCCTGCACTCACAGGGTTAAGTGTTCATGGTCTCTTTCTGGATCTGGGAGGGGTATTTATACTCACTCTTTACCAGGGTTCTCTGTCAGCTATACTGTTGTTCTGGTGTGTCTGACCCCTGGTGTGCGTGTATTCTGTGTTGCTTGTTTGCTTCCCGTGTATGACCCGGTCTGTTCCCTCACTCTGTACTCCGTCTCTTGTTTTGGTACTATTGTCTTTTTCGGTTCTGACCTCCTGGCTTGGCTATCGTTACTCCGTTACAGTTTGTCCCTATTGTACCGTCTATTGCCCGTTCTGGTTTTCTGATCTATTGCTACGTCCTGACTATCCATTCTGCCTAACCCTTTGGTACTGTCGTGCTATCTTGTGCTTTGACCCTGGCATCATCTGGTTTCTGTCTCTGTCTATGCCCCTTGGTAACATTGTCCTGTAGTTACCTTTCTAGGAGTTTCCCTGCAGCTCCTAGCTCTGTGGAGCTTAGGCCACGCCCCCAGCAGTCATGTGCTTCAGGTCCTGATACTCTGAAGCACGCATCGTCACCGCTGCTGCCCTGCTCCACAGGTATCTTTGAGCACTGTTTTTGTACTCAGGACACCCGCACTGGCTCAGTGAGCAAGTGCAGTGCACCTTTCTAATGATCTTTTTATTCTTAGACCTGTGACGGGGACAAGGGGGCATCCTCTACATCTGGAGGAAAGAAGGTTTAAGCATAATCACAGATGCGGATTCTTTACTGTAAGAGCAGCGAGACTATGAAACTCTCTGCCATATGATGTTGTAATGAGTGATTCCCTACTAAAATGTAAGAAGGGACTGGATGCCTTTCATGAAAAGTATAATATTACAGGGTATATACACTAGTTTCCTTGATATTGCGTTGATCCACGGAGCTAGTCTGATTGCCGTATGTGGAGTCAGGAAGGAATTTTTTTCCCCAATGTGAAGCTTACTGTTGCCACATGGGGTTTTTTTGCCTTCCTCTGGATCAACATGTTAGGGCAAGTTAGGATAGGATATGGGTTGAACTAAATGGACTTAAAGTCTTCCTTCAACCTTAATAACTATGTTACATCTCCCTTCTGGTCAATAGACTTTGGCCCGATTCATCAGAACCATGTTGTCCACGCCAGTCTTGATGAGGGGGAACGCTGGAGTCAAATTTTCCTGATTTATGAAAAAGTGCATGCCGCTTCTTGAATCTGGAGCATCTGACAAGTGTTGTGCACCTCCGTGATCCGTGCCAGAAACCTCACTCTATGCAGGTACTAGAGTAAGACTTCTAGCGTAGGAAATGTCACAGCTTGACATGACTTAGACATACTGTGATGGACCGCCTTTGTCAGGCCAGCATCTCATCCCAGCTCTGCCCATTTTGTCGAAACTGGCGTGAAAACACCCAAAGTCGCAAAATTTTGGAGTAACTCCAAGTTGCACCAAAATTTTCCAACTTTTCACAGTTTTTACACCAGTATTCTGGCCTGAGAGCTTTAATGAATTTGGCCCTTTGTCTTTAATGCTACACTTTATACATAGATTGACAATTATGATATGTATGTACTTGGCACCAGACATGTTTTTATGTCCAATACTTTACTAATTTGAGCAAATAAAATTTGCATTCATCAAGTTGTCCCAATGGAAACAGAGTCATCAGTTCTGCAAAAGTCCAAATTGTTTCTCTGCCTCGTAAGAATCATCTTTACTCGGGAGTAAACCAAAAGACGATACACAATCCACTCACTGGAGAAGATTGCCAACTCCAAAATGTCATCACTTGTGCTTGTTATCTCATCTTCACCTAGTTAAAGGGTAGCTGCTACAAGCCTCCGTGATGTTTCCTAGCAGCTTTCCAAGGCCAAAAATACGATATTCCAAACAGGAAGACAAGAAATTCAGATTCTGTAGTTTTACTAGCCAAGTGTTCCAGGCCAAGTATAGTTAGCGGCAAAAAAGACTGAGTACAACCAAAAAAGAAATACAATCGGAGGTATAAATTATTAATAATCAAGTCAAGAAATATTTTGTTGAATTTATTTGCTCTACTTCATATCAAGATTCAGAACTTATTGTGTAACAATAAGGATGAGTGGTTGGATAAAGTAAACCTTTGTTTAGCCATTAAGGAGTTGTTTGCTTTCATAATTTCATTCCACCCCTTATCACATTTTCCTTAGACCAATACTTATGTGCTTCTTAGTGTTCTATGATCTATGAGAAGAGAGGTGGACCACCCCCCCAAAAAAAAAATACTAAAGAAATCCAATAACTAACTGGATCAAAAACTAAAGTCCCTCAAAAATGAGAGAACCAAGCAAATATTGCGTAATAGTACATAAAAGGGGTCAATGAATATTTTGCCCCCATGACTAACCATGTGTGACCATCAACACAAAAAAGTCAACAGGTCTCTGGTCAATTCGTTAAAAGTGTGCATCTTAACGGCCCTGATCTCATAGACAATAGCAATAAATAGAAGAGAACCCACAGAAGGAAGAAAACATTTCACTTTTACTTGTTTTATGGCTTTAGACTCGTTGTCCCTGCGAAGGAGAAGTAGATGGGACACGACCAACATAGGATTGGTTGATCCTCGGGAACTTGGGCCAAACCGAGCCTAGGCATGACTTCTTTTCTACCATGAGACAGTAGATCTAAGCCATAATGTAATTAGTGCTGAAACATATTTTAGACCTTTATAGACCCTCTTTTACAACTAGTAAGCCATCTATGTCCACCAGGCCATCTGTAGTATAAGGTCACGTGCACATGTTGAGTATTTGGGCAATATTTTACCCCAGTATGTCTAAGCCAAAACCATGAGTGGGTGATAATTACAGAAGTGGTGGTGACGTGTTTCTATTATTCTTTTCCTCTAACTGCTCCACTCCTGGTTTTAGCTTACACATACTGAGGTAAAATACTGACCAAATATTCAACGTGTCCACGTGGCCTAAAGGGTTTTTATGATTTTAAAGTTCAATTTGGGTAATCTCTGGTATTCCATTTCTTTAATTTCAACTGAAACAGTAAGTTAAAGATTTCTTGCTGAATTTTTGTTACATGCGTCTTCTCAGGGTCACGCCTAGACGCATTTTACGTCAGTCCAAGGCGAGTCTCAAAGGGTGCACATCAAACAAGTAAGCTTTTAAGCTATGTACATACATGAAACCATGTTACTAGAACCATAAAGTCTCAACGAATGAATAAACCCAAGAACAACAGCTGTAATGTCAATTCACATCATACATCGGAAGCGATGACCAAGGTCATCCTCCGTTGTTCCTCAGCAGGACATCATAATACTATTATTATAGAAGTGGAAATATATGCAAAATCAATGGGGTGTTGGTAACTGCTATGGAAATGTAGTCCCTGTAGGCTCAAATTGTTTAATTGATTGGATATTTAGTTGGAAGTATCCAAGCGCTAAAATGCTTGGATGCTCGTTACTCGAACCGACCAATTCCTAATACTCGCATACTCATTTTGAGTAACAAGTAGTGTTGAGCATTCCGATACCGCAAGTATCGGGTATCGGCCGATACTTGCTGTATCGGAATTCCAATACCGACTTCCGATATTTTTTCAATATCGGAAGTCGGCATCGGAATCGGAAGTTCAAAGTTGATTGACAGCCGAAATGACGTCATCATGATGCGCGGTGTGTGCGCATCATGATGCGCCGTCATTTCGGGCCTTCCGGGGGTCTCTGCCGGCCTGCCGGGGGGGCTGTGTGGACTGCCCGGGGTCTGTACCGGCCTGCCGGGGGGCTGTGCCGGCCTGCCGGTGGTCTGTGCACCCTGTGGGGGTCTGTACCGGCCTGCCGGGGGGCTGTGCTGATGTCCGGGGGTCTGTGCAAGCATCGTCCGATGGGACTATAAGTCCCATCTGGCGATGCCTGCTACCATGACAGTGATTGACACATTAGCCAATGATGGGACAGTAGTAGTCCCATCATCCGGCTAATGTGTTAAATGTTAAAAAAAAAAAAAAAATACTACATACATACTACATACATACTACATGCATGCTACATACATACTACATGCTACATACATACTACATATATACTACATGCATGCTACATACTTACTGCATGCTACATACATACTACATACATACCACATATATACTACATACATACTACATACATACTACATACACTCACTGGCCACTTTATTAGGTACACCATGCTAGTAAGGGGTTGGACCCCCTTTTGCCTTCAGAACTGCCTCAATTCTTCGTGGCAGAGATTCAACAAGGTGCTGGAAGCATTCCTCAGAGATTTTGGACCATATTGACATGATGGCATCACACAGTTGGCGCAGATTTGTCGGCTGCACATCCCTGATGCGAATCTCCCGTTCCACCACATCCCAAAGATGCTCTATTGGATTGAGATCTGGTGACTGAGGAGGCCATTTGAGTACAGTGAACTCATTGTCATGTTCAAGAAACCAATCTGAGATGATTCGAGCTTTATGACATGGCGCATTATCCTGCTGAAAGTAGCCATCAGATGCCTGTTCTTAGCTGAGAGGAGTGGTACCCAGTGTGGTCTTCTGCTGCTGTAGCCCATCTGCCTCAAAGTTCAATGCACTGTGCGTTCAGAGATGCTCTTCTGCCTACCTTGGTTGTAACGGGTGGCAATTTGAGTCACTGTTGCCTTTCTATCAGCTCGAACCAGTATGCCCATTCTCCTCTGACCTCTGGCATCAACATGGCATTTCCGGCCACAGAACTGCCGCTCACTGGATTTTTTTTCTTTTTCGGACCATTCTCTGTAAACCCTAGAGATGGTTGTGCGTGAAAATCCCAGTAGATCAGCAGTTTCTGAAATACTCAGACCAGCCCTTCTGGCACCAACAATCATGCCACGTTCAAAGGCACTCAAATCACCTTTCTTCCCCATACTGATGCTCGGTTTGAACTGCAGGAGATTGTCTTGACCATGTCTACATGCCTAAATGCACTGAGTTGCCGCCATGTGATTGGCTGATTAGAAATTAAGTCTTAACACACAGTTGGACAGGTGTACCTAATAAAGTGGCCAGTGAGTGTACATACTACATACATACTACATACATACCACATATATACTACATACATACTACATGCATGCTACATACATACTACATACATACTACATACATACTACATGCATGCTACATACATAACACATATATACTACATGCATGCTACATACATACTACATGCTACATACATACTACATATATACTACATACATACTACATGCATGCTACATACATACTACATGCTACATACATACTACATATATACTACATGCATGCTACATACATACTACATGCTACATACATACTACATGTATACTACATACATACTACATACATACTACATACATGCTACATACATACTGCATGCTACATACATACTACATACATACTACATACATACCACATATATACTACATACATACTACATGCATGCTACATACATACCACATACATACTACATACATACTACATACATACTACATGCATGCTACATACATACTACATATATACTACATGCATGCTACATACTTACTGCATGCTACATACATACTACATACATACTACATACATACCACATATATACTACATACATACTACATAAATACTACATACATACTACATACATACTACATACATACTACATACATACCACATATATACTACATACATACTACATGCATGCTACATACATACTACATACATACTACATACATACTACATGCATGCTACATACATAACACATATATACTACATGCATGCTACATACATACTACATGCTACATACATACTACATATATACTACATACATACTACATACATACTACATGCATGCTACATACATACTACATGCTACATACATACTACATATATACTACATGCTACATACATACTACATATATACTACATACATACTACATACATACTACATGCATGCTACATACATACTACATGCTACATACATACCACATACATACTACATATATACTACATGCATGCTACATACATACTACATGCTACATACATACTACATATATACTACATGCATGCTACATACATACTACATGCTACATACATACTACATACAGTGCCTACAAGTAGTATTCAACCCCCTGCAGATTTAGCAGGTTTACACATTCGGAATTAACTTGGCATTGTGACATTTGGACTGTAGATCAGCCTGGAAGTGTGAAATGCACTGCAGCAAAAAAGAATGTTATTTCTTTGTTAAATTTTTTTTTAAATTGTGAAAAGTTTATTCAGAGGGTCATTTATTATTCAACCCCTCAAACCACCAGAATTCTGTTTGGTTCCCCTAAAGTATTAAGAAGTATTTCAGGCACAAAGAACAATGAGCTTCACATGTTTGGATTAATTATCTCTTTTTCCAGCCTTTTCTGACTATTTAAGACCCTCCCCAAACTTGTGAACAGCACTCATACATGGTCAACATGGGAAAGACAAAGGAGCATTCCAAGGCCATCAGAGACAAGATCGTGGAGGGTCACAAGGCTGGCAAGGGGTACAAAACCCTTTCCAAGGAGTTGGGCCTACCAGTCTCCACTGTTGGGAGCATCATCCGGAAGTGGAAGGCTTATGGAACTACTGTTAGCCTTCCACGGCCTGGACAGCCTTTGAAAGTTTCCTCCCGTGCCGAGGCCAGGCTTGTCCGAAGAGTCAAGGCTAACCCAAGGACAACAAGGAAGGAGCTCCGGGAAGATCTCATGGCAGTGGGGACATTGGTTTCAGTCAATACCATAAGTAACGTACTCCACCGCAATGGTCTCCGTTCCAGACGAGCCTGTAAGGTACCTTTACTTTCAAAGCGTCATGTCAAGGCTCGTCTACAGTTTGCTCATGATCACTTGGAGGACTCTGAGACAGACTGGTTCAAGGTTCTCTGGTCTGATGAGACCAAGATCGAGATCTTTGGTGCCAACCACACACGTGACGTTTGGAGACTGGATAGCACTGCATACGACCCCAAGAATACCATCCCTACAGTCAAGCATGGTGGTGGCAGCATCATGCTGTGGGGCTGTTTCTCAGCCAAGGGGCCTGGCCATCTGGTCCGCATCCATGGGAAGATGGATAGCACGGCCTACCTGGAGATTTTGGCCAAGAACCTCCGCTCCTCCATCAAGGATCTTAAGATGGGTCGTCATTTCATCTTCCAACAAGACAACGACCCAAAGCACACAGCCAACAAAACCAAGGCCTGGTTCAAGAGGCAAAAAATCAAGGTGTTGGAGTGGCCTAGTCAGTCTCCTGACCTTAACCCAATTGGAAACTTGTGGAAGGAGCTCAAGATTAAAGTCCACATGAGACACCCAAAGAACCTAGATAACTTGGAGAAGATCTGCATGGAGGAGTGGGCCAAGATAACTCCAGAGACCTGTGCCGGCCTGATCAGGTCTTATAAAAGATGATTATTAGCTGTAATTGCAAACAAGGGTTATTCCACAAAATATTAAACCTAGGGGTTGAATAATAATTGACCCACACTTTTATGTTTAAAATTGATTAAAATTTAACTGAGCAACATAACTTTTTGGTTTGTAAGATTTATGCATCTGTTAATAAATCCTGCTCTTGTGTGAAGTTTGAAGGCTCTAACTTAATTGCATCTTATCAAACCTGCTAAATCTGCAGGGGGTTGAATACTACTTGTAGGCACTGTATATACTACATACATACTACATACATACTACATACATACTGCATGCTACATACATACTACATACATACTACATACATACTACATACATACCACATATATACTACATACATACTACATGCATGCTACATACATACCACATACATACTACATACATACTACATACATACTACATGCATGCTACATACATAACACATATATACTACATGCATGCTACATACATACTACATGCTACATACATACCACATACATACTACATACATACTACATACATACTACATGCATGCTACATACATAACACATATATACTACATGCATGCTACATACATACTACATGCTACATACATACCACATACATACTACATACATACTACATGCATGCTACATACATACTACATGCTACATACATACTACATATATACTACATGCATGCTACATACATACTACATGCTACATACATACTACATATATACTACATACATACTACATACATACTACATGCATGCTACATGCATACTACATGCTACATACATACCACATACATACTACATACATACTACATGCTACATGCTACATACATACTACATATATACTACATGCATGCTACATACATACTGCATGCTACATGCATGCTACATACATACTACATACATACTACATGCTACATACATACCACATATATACTACATACATACTACATACAATACATTCATAAAATACATACATAGACATACAGTACATATAACATAGAGTAACATACTTACCAATACTTGTCACATTGTTCCCCGAAGCCATTGTCTTTTACGGAATAAATATTAACATAACAAACCACAAAAATACTCACCCACGATCCGAAGCAGTCCACGAGTGTGTCCCACGACGATCTTGGGTAGAGAACTGCAGCATCAGCTGATGCTGCCATTCTCTACGGGCTGCAGGAATCCAATGATGGAAGGTAGGTATCCTTCCGCACTGTATTCCTCCGCCACCTAAAAAAAAAAAAGTCCCTAGTCTCACTTTATGCCATTGCTGCGTGGGAAATTCCCACACAGCAATGGCATAAAGTGAGACTAGGGACTTTTTTTTTTTTAAGTGGCGGAGGAATACAGTGCGGAAGGATACCTACCTTCCGTCATTGGATTCCTGCAGCCCGTAGAGAACGGCAGCATCAGCTGATGCTGCAGTTCTCTACCCAAGATCGTCGTGGGACACACTCGTGGACTGCTTCGGATCGTGGGTGAGTATTTTTGTGGTTTGTTATGTTAATATTTATTCTGTAAAAGACAATGGCTTCGGGGAACAATGTGACAAGTATTGGTAAGTATGTTACTCTATGTTATATGTATTGTATGTCTATGTATGTATTGTATGAATGTATTGTATGTAGTATGTATGTAGTATATATGTGGTATGTATGTAGCATGTAGCATGCATGTAGTATGTATGTAGTATGTATGTGGTATGTATGTAGCATTTAGCATGCATGTAGTATGTATGTAGTATATATGTGGTATGTATGTAGCATGTAGTATGTATGTAGCATGCAGTATGTATGTAGCATGCATGTAGTATATATGTAGTATGTATGTAGCATGTAGTATGTATGTAGCATGCATGTAGTATGTATGTAGTATGTATGTGGTATGTATGTAGCATGTAGTATGTATGTAGCATGCATGTAGTATATATGTGTTATGTATGTAGCATGTAGCATGCATGTAGCATGCATGTAGTATGTATGTAGTATGTATGTAGTATGTATGTGGTATGTATGTAGCATGTAGCATGCATGTAGTATGTATGTAGTATATATGTGGTATGTATGTAGCATGTAGTATGTATGTAGCATGCAGTATGTATGTAGCATGCATGTAGTATATATGTAGTATGTATGTAGCATATATGTAGTATGTATGTAGCATGTAGTATGTATGTAGCATGCAGTATGTATGTAGCATGCATGTAGTATATATGTAGTATGTATGTAGCATATATGTAGTATGTATGTAGCATGTAGTATATATGTAGTATGCATGTTGCATGCATGTAGTATATATGTAGTATGTATGTTGCATGTAGTATATATGTAGTATGCATGTTGCATGCATGTAGTATATATGTAGTATGTATGTTGCATGTAGTATATATGTAGTATGAATGTAGCATGTATGTAGTATGTAGTATGAATGTAGCATGTATGTAGTATGCATGTTGTATGTATGTAGCATGTATGTAGCATGTAATTTTTTTTTTTTTTTTACATTCAACACATTAGCCGGATGATGGGACTACTACTGTCCCATCATTGGCTAATGTGTCAATCACTGTCATGGTAGCAGGCATCGCCCGATGGGACTTGTAGTCCCATCGGACGATGCCTGCACAGACCCCCGAAGCCTGCACAGACCACCGGCAGGCCGGCACAGCCCCCCGGCAGGCTGGCACAGCCCACCGGAGCCTGCACAGACCACCGGCAGGCCGGCACAGCCCCCCGGCAGGCCGGCACAGACCACCGGAGCCTGCACAGACCCCCTGGCAGGCCGGCACAGCCCCCCGAAAGGCTCGTACAGACCCCAGAGAGGCTGTACAAGGCAAAAACAGGGTTTTTCTTATTCCGATACCGGAAGTCCCATAGACTTGAATGGGACTTCCGGTATCGGAATCGGCGATACCGATACTTTTTTTTAAGATCGGCCGATCCATTCCGATCCGATACTTTGAAGTATTGGACGGTATCGCTCAACTCTAGTAACAAGTATAATCAGAGTCAATGGGAAATCCGAGCATTTTTCCAGTAGATCCAAAAAGGAGTTCTGTGAGGCAGTGAAAATTTTGAAATGGATGTCAGAAGTGCTGAATGGAAGGAGAACAGCATGGGGAAGACCCTGGGCAGCATCTCTGACTCCCAGATCACTGCTGAGAACAATGGTGTCACACTTTTACTCCACTTTAAGGACAGACAATAAAACATTCCAAACCAATGAGACATTGCATTTTACAGGAAGAAAATGTTAAGAAACATTCTTTCCTATATAATTAGTTGTATATAAGACACAATTTAAACAGAATGTAAAAAAAAAATTAATTTTCAAAAGTTTAATTTTTTATTAATTTTTATTACACTATTTTTTTTTTACAAAAAAATAAGAAATTTCAATGTAATATATTAAGGAAGCAAGAACTGCCAAAAATTAGATTGAAGAGGGACTCAGATATACCCTGTATTAGAGATAAAGGAGGGCCTCACACACATTATGTTCAATTTGTCATATAGTGGTACTCCTAGACTCATAAAGGCTATGTGCAGGGCCTGCCAAAAATTACAAGCAGGGTCATCCATACATCCCTGAAGGCACCAGCTGTACTGCCTTATTCAAATATTGTGAGCAAAGTGTAGCTGTGGAACTCCTACACTCACTCATAAAGGGTCTGCACATAGTACAAAGCCAGAACAAAATTATAAGGAGGGTCATCCATACACACTTGAAGGCACAAAGTGGAGTGCCTCATAAAAAAATTAACAAAGTGTCATTGTAGTACTTATATACTCACAAAGTCTTTGCACAAAGTGCAAAGCCAGAAAAAAACTTATAAGGAAGATCATTCATTGACCCTTGAAAGTAAGAACTGGAGGGACTCATTCAAAACATTGAACATTTAAAACACTTTATGTGCTGCTGTCATTTTGTGGTGTAGAAAAGTGGGGGCTAATCCAGGCTTTGTTTATTTTCATCAAAGTGAGCCTGTCAGCATTCTCTGTTGCCAGGAGAAAGTTCCTTTCTGTTATGACTTCCCCGGTAGCACTAAAACCCCCCTCAGACAAGATGCTAGCGGCAGAGAAGTGCAACCCCTCCAAGGCATATAGGGACAGCTCATGCCAGGTATCCAGTTTTGAGACCCAATATTTGAAGGTCGCAGAGGAATTAGGGAGTATGCTGCTTGGCCGGCCAGGTATTGCTTGATCCTTTTTAAAAACTTTTCCATCCTTGTCAAAAATACCCAGTTGTGAGGCCTTGTAAGCTGGGATGGTGTCATGAAATTGGCCCATGTCTTTATCAGTATACCCCTGACTCTACTGTGTGTCTCCTTTGTCTCTCCTCCTTGGTTAGGCAAGAGGGAAGCTTACCCACTGACACTAGCATTGTCTGATGAGATTTTTTCAACATATTTTCCACAATGGCCTTCTGGAATACCACCATTTTAGAAGACCTCTCCACCTCAGGTAGAAGAGATGCAAAGTTCTCCTTGTAGCATGGGTCTAGCAGAGTGAACAACCAGTACTCTTTTTTGGCCAAGATAAATATAACGCGAGGATCACGGGAAAGGCAAAGGTGCATAAAGTTTATCAAATCTGCCAAGCTCTCTACAGTCAACACTCCCCTGTCTCCACCATTATGATGACTCTCCATGTCCTCCTCCTCCCTCTGTAACTTCTGTTACACTAGCAAACAGCTCCTGTTCATCCTCCTCAGCCTCCACTTCCTCATTGTTACCCAATCCATGCTGAGCAGATGAGATGAGGCTGAGCTGGGTAGTATCTCCCTGTCTTATGTCTTCCTCCATCTTCACCTGGTACGCATGCTTAGTTTCATGTTTGTGAGCAGCGACTATTTAAGTAAGCACAGAAGCGGGAATGTTGAGCTGACTATGGCGTCATCGCTGCTCACCCTCTTTGTGGAATCCACAAAGTAATGGAGAACTGCACAGATGCCTATGCCCACTTTTCAGTGTTTATCTGCGGAAGCTGACCAGAATGCTGATGGGTATGTTGAAGCTGGTATTCAACAACTGGCCTCTGTTGCTCACATAACCTTGCAAGCATGTGCATTGTGGCGTCGCATACCTGTCGGTGAGCTGGCACATGAATGACCTGATGCAGCACTGTCAGAGTGGCGGCAACTGTAGCCGACTTGCGGTTATAGCCACTGACGTGGCGTACCTTCACCAGATGCTCTAGCGAATCTGGGTAGATTTTCAGAAACTGCTGAACTACCAAATTGAGCATGTGGGCCAAGCATGGTATGTGTGAGCTAGCCAAGCTTCACAGCCACCAGGTAATGCCCATTATCACACACGACCATGCCTTGCTGATATAAGGTGGGGATACCACACTGGGAGAAAAAATGTCGGTGGGGAATGAATATCAAGGGACGGTTGAAACCCTTGGTGTCAACAAGTCTAAACGGCAACATTTCCACATCAAGCAGCCTGGAGATGTGCCCGTTTAGTGTTTGGGCCTGCATGTGTTTGGTAACTTTGTCTTTCATTCCAAGGCATGGGGTACGGACAACAGAATGCTGCGCTGGTACAATGATTTAGAAGTACCTGATGATGGTGCCTAGAATATGCAAGGACAAGTGCAGATGCAGGGCTTGAGGCATCTGCGCCAGTGACATGGACAAAGGATTGGGAACTGCCTAGCACATGGAAAGAGACAGTGGTTTCACCTGTACCTACACCATTCGTGAACCCTGGCGTTCAGCCCATGACATGTGCCTGATCATACTGGTGGTTAGGCTTTTAGTGGTCAGGCCCCTGCTGATCTTGGCATGGCACAGGTTGCAAATTACCATTTTTTGGTCTTAGAACTCTCTTTAAAAAGTCTGTAATAGTAGTTCCATTTGCCCCACTCCTCAGGCTTTGTGATTTCTTGGGGTAGCTTTCCACCGAGTTACCAGCAAATTCACAGACAAATCATTTCCAAGCCACCAGAGAGACGATTGTATTCCTTTATGCATCCAAAATGCATCATAAAAGCAACTTTTCAACCAACAAGCAGGCTTTTTCAAGCATAAAGCTTCGTCAGCCATTTTGTTTATGCATGATAAAAATTGATCACCTGCAGCAGTCAAAATGTTTTTTTTTTGTTTAATACCACTATAATGTAACACAAAGCACGTAAAAGTGTATGAATGACAAATTCAATCTATGGATGACAAATTCAATCCAGAAAACTTTTTGCACTCTTTTTTGGAGTGTTATGTGTGCGCCAAAATTGAAAACAAATCAACTAATGCTCTATGGATGATTAGTTGAATCCAGAAAATAGTTTGGAATGCTTGCTTTGAGTGTTATATACCACCGAAATAGTTTGGAATGCTTGCTTTGAGTGTTATATACCACCGAAATTTAACAGAAAGCACGTAATACTCTATGGATAAATAATTGAACCCAGAACATTTTTTCAAATCATGTAATATTCTATGGATGACAATATAGTCAATTTTTTCACCTCCAAGAAAAGAATGTGGTCACAAGCAGCTGATATATATTTAGCTACGGACTACAAAGCCCTAAGCCCTGCCTAGACGCTGTATTCTGCCACTCTCACTGCTCCTGCAACTGTCCTTAGGCTAAATGCAGAATGTATCTAAAACAAACAGCAGAGAGCAAGATTAGCCTTAGAAGGACTGCTAGTATGATGGTTCAGCATCAGCACCAGTATCAACACTAGCGGACGCTCATTAGTTAAACTGTCCTGGATAACTGCTCTCACCCTCCAATCAGAACTGTCCCTGAGCTGTGCAATGGAGTCAGTGAGCGGAACACAGTGGCACCAGTCCTTTTATAACCTCTGAAGAGGTAATGAGGCAAGCCAATCACAGTAATGCCATTACCAAGATGGCTACTTAACAGGCACCAAACATGTAAAAATTGCAAGATTATATTTTTCTTTTTTCTTTTTTTTTTAAGATTGTGACATGGAAAAAAAAATGCCAAAAATGTTTTAAAAGTACGTTTAACAGAAAAAAAAATATTTAAAAGATAGGTAATATTCTAAAGACACATTCCATTTAAGGGGATGAATATTCCTCCATAGACCATTATGGGGATCAAGGCTTTGGAAAGAAAAATTGATGACCATGAAGGAATCGGCTTATAACAACCTAAAGTCCTCGCCTAAAGCACTGAGTATTTTGCATTGGATTCCATTGTTAAAATCCAATGGAATCCAAGACAATACATTCCTGGTTCTGAAAATTTTCCTACATTTTTCTAAACATCGGTTGAAATAGGGAAATCCTATGATGTCACAGTCAGAATGTCATGGATAATTCCTTTGGCTAAGCGGATTCTTGGGTTGCGTTTGAGCAGACCTTTTGCAGTTCTTTCCCTCTAAATCCTGCCGAGGTCAGATCTCCTGTAAGTGGAAAAAGATTTGTCTTGTTCTATTATAGACTTGGGTATGGTGTGCTGAGTAACACTAAGGGACAGACATTGTTATTGGGGATTTTTTGTTCTTTTTTTCAAGAAATTTAGGCTAGATCATGGATATACGGTAGATTAGATAGTGTTACACCTGGTCCCCGTCCTGGTGTTGCGCCCAGGTCTGCCACTGTTATACCTGGTCCCCGTCCTGGCACTGCGTCCTGGCCTGCTGCTGCTCTCCGTTCTGGGCACTCACCTCGAGCCTCTCATGCTGCTGCTCAGCATTCTGTCCTCCCTCCTCCTCCTGGCGTCCTGTGAGGAGATCTGTAACTAAGACTATTAGGGCATGCCCGCCCGCTCTATTGCCTTCTTAAAGGGGCGGCGTGCATTATTCAAAAAATGTAATCAACCAATGGCAGCGCACTGGCTGCTATTTCTGGCCTCTCCTCCATAGGGAGAGCGCAAGAGCAACGAGTATCTATCATTGCTACATCCGGTTCTCATGCTAACCTGTCTGCATCTGCAGTCTCTGTGCATTGTCTAATGCTCTCTGTTTCCACAGCATATCAGTATCCTGTGTTACCTGGTTATATCAGCAACCATCTGGGCCTAAGCCATCCCGTTCCGCCTACAGCCATCCGAGTCCAAGGACTGTGTGAAGGTCACTGGAACCAACTCCTTACCAACTAACCGGATCCAGGACCCAGCGCATTACGGACTCTGCTGTAACTTTTGTTATCCCTTTTGGTCCCGCTGGGACAGCTGCCACGTGTTCGGGGTCTAACTGGAGGTGGCACCTGTATCCTCTGGGTATTCCATTCTGGGCCTGCCTGAGGGGCTTTACTACGGGTGCCCGGGGCTCACTAGTCACGCCCCCTTCAGAGCTCCCCGGACGATGGTCTCGAGGTTCCACTTAAAAAATAAAAACGAATGTGAACTTCACCATCTCTGCCTCCGCTTCCATTCGTTACAGATAGATATATAATATATAGATTATATAGATAATAGATAGCTAGATTAAAAGATGATAGAGAGATAGATAGATAATAGAGTGATAGATAGACAGATAGATGATATATAGATTAATAGATAGATGTACATTCCATATAACCTCATTAGTTCTTGCGATTAACATTTGTGCTAACCTTTAACCTTCCCCATATTTCATAAGCACCCCGAGTTTTCAGAATATAAATTCTGATTCGAACCATAAAGGTAAAAAAAATATAAACTGTGGGTGACTTCTGGCAGACGGATGGCGTACTTTGGAGACATCCATAACATTTATTCTGACATGATAGCTTTGGCAGTCTTGTAACACTCATCTCGGAATATGTCAAGTCAGACTCATAAACTAAAGGAGGAAACCTGTGCATTCCTTAGAATAGTCTTTTCTTTTGCTATAACAGGAATGTGAATTATTTTACGTTTTAAGCAATCCATTTACAAAGGTACCTCAAGACCAGTAAAATCTGTGCTATTGATAATGACTGGAAGATCTATCCATTACTTGTGTCAGGGCTTTTCCATCAACTAGAAGGGAGAGCTTGGTTCCTTCGTTCCTTGACACAATAATCCACTAATCTTCTCAGCTCAAATATGGGTCATACTCATTATGCCGACCGTCGATGACCAACCCTGACCATTAATGCCAATAAGATTACAACTAGATGACCAGAAAAATTCCAGGTTATACGACCTGGAGATGACTCACACACACTGTAGAAAGTGATTGGTCTCTAGACTCATGTCTCAATATAGCTTGGAAATTGGTGAAAGGCGTCTTCACATCTACCTTGATATGATTCAATGATATGAATGTAGTGCCCTAAAGGGGTTTTCCACCACTGCTTCTGGTGCCTGTTGTTGGTGTTGTTGTGACCCTGGCACTGGTCACTCATAGCTGCTGAGCTCTCTGATTTGCATAACCAGCTGTCCGGGTATCAGTGCTACCAAATGCAGGTTAGAGTGGATTTCTTTGCCCCTAGCAATCATATTAGTGAGGACATTATGGGATATATGGCACATCACTCGCTTTGGTCACATCAGCATTGTGTTACCTCTGACAGCGACACCATCAGTTTAAGATATTGTTTGAAAACATTTGTCTCTGAAGCCCAAAAGCATGGTCTACTGACTGGTACGATACTAGTCTAATTTTTCTCCTAGCTTTGAATATGGGATCACAGAAGCTTACTTTTGGGATACAGTTAATTTTATTGGCTTCCAGTGGTAGTTATGCGAGTTTAAGTAGCTTCCGTTTTACTTTAAAAATTAAAGAAACTTGTGAGTTTGATAATGTAGACCAACCAGTGGGAAACATGGTATAGAGTAGGTGGACAAAGAAAGTGATGCATAGCTTAGGTGGTGAAAATGAAACATAACTTTTATAATCTGAGGAAAGCATGAGGCAGCAGCTGAGACGCTGAATTCAGCGATGTGTCAATTATTAGGCTGTATGATGTCATTTACTTACAATGAAGGTTTTATCATTAGGAGATAATCATTACCCTGACCACAGTGTACACAAGCGCTTGGCCGACCATAATTCCAGAGAAATTCATGTTTTTCTTAATACCTAAATGAGCTGATAAGATTTATGGGTAGGACATAGACTGCCTCATGAATCTTCCTCCAGAGCTTATTTTAAATGAAAGGGGTCTTCACCAGTGTGAGACATGTCATGACTGACAGTCTGATCTTCTGATCCACATGGCTCCAACTAGTAACACCCCTTTTCATGTAAAACAAGCTGTCTGGTCCATAGATCTTAATAGCTCTCTTACATACTAAGAAAAATGTGGATTTATCTGGAACAATATATCAGATCACAAATATCAAGGTATCATTCATTTCATTCAACTTCCTATGACCTACATGCCCATATAGATGGCTTAGGAGGAATGATCTTACTGAAAGATGCCATTTAAAGGTCAACCTCTGATTCCCACAGCTCTCATGAATGGACTGATGAGTCATGTAGTAAGGCACTGGTAAAGTGAAAAGGACGTGATGCAAAACATAGGAGGCATCACCTTTGTCATTCAAACAGTTGTCATCTTACACAAAGTAACAAACCCTCAAGTACTTAGTAATATTACTACACCAAAATTTAGGCTAACAAAGTCTCAATCCTACCCTTAAAACTCAACAAAATTACCAAAAGTGCCTCCACAGTTCCTCAGTCCTCGGTACTCTACTTTGTGGCAATATCTCTTTTTCATATAAATGATGGAAACCTCTTTGTAGGGGAATGTAAACCAAGTACATTCTGATGCTATATACTCGAAAAAACACAAACCACAACAATCTGTCAAGTCCGTAATTATATTTCTAAGAAAAGGGTTAAAGGGATAAGGTCGAATGGCTAAAACACACCATACACATAGAACGCTGTCCTTTGAATCAAGACACAGCCAAAAGCTTCTCCCACCACCCCATACCCAAGGACTTGGTGAACATGAATGTATCGGGTGAAAGGAGATAGCGGCCATAGACCAATATTCCTTACGAATACCCATGCCCATGATTGGGCATTGAAATTCAACAAATTTTGCCCTTTTTTGAAATTCAACAAATCTTGCCCTTTTTTGTCCTGATATGATCTGTCGGTGGATAGTCGGGAGGTACCCATACACTTTAAAGGATTGGCTGGTTAGGCCACAATTTAAGAGATTTACAACAACTAAAAGTCATTTTTAAAATGTCTCAGATTGATTAAAAAAATTAAGAGAAACTCTCTTTCCAATGCTTACCCTGTGGTCTGAACTTCATGGTCCCATCTTAACGCACAAGAAAATGGTATGTTGAGCTTGAACCATGAGACAAGGCAGGTGTCAGACCAAGAACTGCGAGGGAGTGGTGATCCTTGATTTTTTTCTAGACCGATCTAACCCCCTTAATATTTTTATTTTGCTGAAGAACCCCTTTTATTTCTAATGTGTATGGCCAGCTCAAACGTATTTCCTCAGTCACACAGACTCCGCGAAGCCATTTTAGAAGATACATCTGTTATTATCAGAAGTATAATTGCTTGGCTAAGTCTTTAAGCATCGCTGCAAAATTTCCCATCTGTAGAAATGCTTTATAACGTGCGATGTTGTGATGCATGTTACGAGATGCCAAAACCTCACAATAGCTCCTTAAAAAGACACTTGAAGATATTTGCCTGTTCTAGGTCAGGTCATTGTCTTCCCAGTCGACTCCTGCGTCTTTTGAGGAGTATAATATTAAGCAAGGCTGGTTGAAGAAGTCTGGATCGGGCTGGTAAGAGGTTACCGCAGACAAACAAACACTTGAGGTTTACGGTTGGATTTCACTGCGGTTGATTTCAATTGTACTCAAGTGAATTGTGAATTGTAAACTATAATGAAGAGTTGTGTAAACTTTTCTACCTTGACTTAAACATGCAAGAAAAGGTTTTTATGTGTTCCCTAGACTACAGAGGTATAACATTTCAGAAGTAAGGATGTCAGCTGCGTTCGCTCTGAAAAATAATGGATGGTTGGTAGAGATGATTCAAGTTGATTCGTAGGACCTAGTCTAGCGGCCACATTGGTGATCTTTAGCCACTTGATGGGAACTCTGTAAACCACCAGTGATGGCAATAGTCAGTCTGGTGTGACTTCTCCATTACAGCATAACACAAATGTGATGTCACACCGGCAAATCAAAAAATGAGCCATAGATGCCGGGAGGTAGAGGTGGATCTCAGGGTTTCCGTCCAGTGGCAACAAATTACTGAGTAGTCTCTGGACCATTTCTTGTGGATCAATTCAAACCAGCTCTAATGGATGGTTTCTGTCTAATATAACATCAGTGATTAACTCACGGAATTGCCATGTGAACATAGTCTAGTTTGACAACCCCTTTTTTACACAAGTGGACCCTAAGCAAGAGGACTGATCAAAGTGGGTAAGACGTCTCTCCTTACCCCGTAATCAGCTGTCCAGCTACTGTATCTTCTGGAAGGAAGATGGTGAAGGGTATTTTACACAAGTGGACCCTAAGCAAGAGGACTGATCAAAGGGGGTTAGACGTCTCTCCTTACCCCGTAATCAGCTGTCCAGCTACTGTATCTTCTGGAAGGAAGATGGTGAAGGGTATTTTACACAAGTGGACCCTAAGCAAGAGGACTGATCAAAGTGGGTTAGACGTCTCTCCTTACCCCGTAATCAGCTGTCCAGCTACTGTATCTTCTGGAAGGAAGATTGTGAAGGGATATTTTACCCATGAGCTCCTACCAAAGAAAAAAAAACATGTCTTCTTCTATGGGACTAGAAATGACCAACTTGATTCACTTCTCCTGGTTTGGCATCCAGTCTTCACTTCTGCTCCTGGCATCCTGGCCACCTATGGTGCTTACCAGACTCCATGTGACATCAGGACATCACAAGATTGAGTAAGCCCTCCAAAAGCTGAGTCATGGATGAAGAAGTAAAGACCAGCTGCTTTGAAGGACTGGACTGGACACCGGAACCGGGCAGGTATATTTGGATTGCCCATCTCTACATAGCTACCAGAGCAAGAGTTGGCTCTTGACTATCCCGAGTATAGGTCTATCTCCTATGATATCCTTGATAGGGCATATGAACAAGAGTTATTTGGTTTGACATCCCCCCTTTGACCCACACTTTCATCACCATATACATGCAGACTCACAAGCGGATGTGTGTTCTACATATATGCAAGAGCATTATAACTAGTAGACCAAAACCGGTGGGCCATAGACAAGGGAGGGGTACCCAAACTCTACCATTAAAGTGACCCTGCCATTTATTATATATCCTCGGAGTTACCACTCCCTAAATAAGATACTTAACGATGAAGGCTTACATTATGACTAAGAAGGATATAAAGGATATATAAAAAAGACAATGGTATAAAAAGACTGTGTCAATGGCTATTGTAAATGGAAGGGTATATGGTTAAACAAGTCATGTTACTATGGCAACAAGCCATCATCATCAACACAACAAGTGCCGTAACTTTTTTTTATAACTAGGCAATCTCCATTCACGCATGTGCCTGAGAAGTGCACTTAATAAAAGTTTTGGGTACAGCTTAAGAACAAGATTCTTTTGGACTCACTCCAAATTTTTACATCATAAATGCGGGCACAGTTTTACTTCCATCTCTTCGAGGCATTTATTTGTAGACAATGGATTCTTCAATACCCTTTTTTATTTATTGGGATTCCTAAGTGCACATCTGTTAATTTGACTTTGTGTGCGTCTAAAATGTATCCCTAAATTGCATCATAAAACCCGGTGTATGAGAAAATCATTAAAAAAATTACTTCTTTGAACTTAAAGGTAATGGCCTATTGTTTACACAAAATCTGCATCCAGATTTCACCAGGCAAACTGCATACATTATTAAATAGATATCATGCACCTGGTAAGGCTGGTGTACTTACTTTGAAAATCAGTGTATAATAGCTGTATAATCCTTTTTCAAAACTTTAACTCAGTCTAGTCCAAACCGGCCTCAATGTCCTTACTCTATCCTACTGCTGAATCTCCACCCACCTAGCCTAATAACTCCTCAATGACCCTCCTCCCTGCTGAATCCCCACCAACATAGCCTGACAGCTTCTAAATGTCACTCTTCCTTGCTGCTGAATCTCCACCCATCTAGCCAGACAAATCCTCAGTGTCCCTCCTCCCTGCTGAATCTCCACCCACCTAGCCTGATAGCTTCTCAATGACCCTCCACCCTGCTGCTGAATCTCCAACCATCTAGTCTGATAACTTTTCAATGTCCCTTCTGCCTGCTGAATCTCCACACACCTATCCTGACAGCTTCTCAATATCCCTCCTCCATGCTGTATGTCCACACATCTAACATAACAGCTCCCCATTGTCCCTCCTCCCTTTTACCGAATCTCCATCCACCTTGACTGACAGCTCCTCAGTGCCCCTCCTCCCTGTTTAATCTCCACCCATCTTACCCCAGTTCTTCTCAATGTCACTCCTTCCTGCTGCTGAATCTCCAACTATCTAGCTTAATAACTCCCCAATGTCCCTACTCACTGCTGCTGCTAAATCTACACCCTCTTGGTATGACAGCTCCTCAGTCCCTCTCTGCCCTGCTGCTACTGAATCTCTACTTACTTAGCCTGCAGGTCCCCAAAGTCCCTTCTTCCTTCAACTGTTAAATCTCCACCTACCTAGTCTGACAGATCAATATACCGCCTCCCTGCTGCGGCTTAATCTCCACCCACGTCTCACTGCTCCTCAATATCACTCCTCCTTGCTGGTTCTGAATCTAAACCTTCCCTAGCTGGACAGCTCCTCAGTGTCCTTCCTCTCTGCTGCTGCTTCTCCACCCACCATGCCTGACAGCTCCTCAGTGTCCCTCCTCTTTACTGCTGTCTCTCCACCCACCACACCAGACAGCTCCTCAGTGTCCCTCCCCTCTACTGCTGTTTCTCCACTGAGCACACCTGACAGCTCCTCAGTTTCCCTCCTCTCTACTGCTGTTTCTCCACCCACCACACTTGACAGCTCATCGGTGTCCATCCTCTACACTGATGTTTCTCCACCCACCACACCTGACAGCTTCTCAGCATTCCTCCTCCCTGCTACTGCAGAGACACTACAAAGTACAATCTGCAACTGTCACTCAGGTGGGCAGAGAGTGAATTCACTTGAACCCTTGAGCTTTTTACTTTTTATCTAAGCTAATAAAATGCTTATTTCAGGAGTATACAGCTTGTATAACACAGATTCCCAACAGCCTCATCGGGTCTAAGAGATCAAGATCTATTTAATATTGTAAGACGTTGGTATAGTAAAATCAAGTAACATTTATGACAATTTTTGTTGTTGTTTTTTTTTTATTTTGCATATTTAGAAAGATATCCCCACATGGGCAAAAGAGAGATTACTTTTCATCGGTCTCCTTACCATCACAGACAAGGTTACAAAGATGGGAAGCCCATAAGAAAAAGACCCTAGGGGCAAGTGATTGCCTTCTATGTCTTCTACAAATGAGGTTGTCTTCTTCTGGACCTTTTATATTAAAGGCACAGAGGCGGGACCTACCAATTGATATTTCGGTACTTCAAGGGAGGATACAACTCAAGTTATGTGGAGCTGAACTGTAAAGACTCAAGGTCTCGAGTGGCACGATTTTAATGTAATACTTAATTTCCCCTGTGGTGGCGCTGCAGAAAAATTAAATACTTGCTGTAGAGTTTCCTCAAAGATCACACCTGATTCGCAAGTGTCCAGTAGTTCGATACCCGGGATCATCTCATCTTTTAGTAGCTTTTTAACAGGATTTTCCAAAGTGGACCCTCAGAAATAACATTATTATCCATCTTTAGATTCTAAATTTACAGTCGCATTATATTAGTCGAAACAAAAATGTTCTCAAGTGACTTACTAGGACACAAAAATGTCAGATGAAATGTTACAAACTCATGGGCCTTTTTCCATTGCCCATATCCAGACACCATAGAGTGGATAAATCATCCATCACCGAGAACCATATAAAATCTGCAGTGACTTAAAGATTAAATGAATCGTTTAATAAAAACAAGTTTTCATCTCTCCGCGGGAAAGGTGATAACGTACTCATCGGTGGCGGTCCTACAAATGGGAACCACACTGAACTTGGGATTTTTTTCCCGATAGGACAATTTTATCCTGTTATGAAATGAATGATGCCCGCCTGCCTCTTTACTCATCCTCAATGGGGTTTCAATATGGCACAGCTCTCAGGAGCCCCATAGACAATCAAAAGAATGGCAGTCAAGCATGTTCAGTGCCGATCAATTGTAAGGACTTGCTCACACTAGTATTCAGCATCTGACAAGTCCATCATCTGAGAAAATGCAAATGACCCTCGGCTCAAACTCTGCTGCGAGAGTGTGCCGAGTGTCATTTTACTATGATCCGAGTCTCTCACAAGCTAGAATAGGATCACAGGTGCGGAGAAGAACTTAGTTTCTCCATCTTCTCCTTTCTGTGAGTCGGTGTACATACATCGGACTGCAGTCCGATGTTTTGCAAGCACTTATAGACTTGTACGGGTTAGCGCCATCCGATATACACTGCCAATAAGCATGCAACAATTCTTTTCTCATGCCAACATGGATGGCATGACAAAATTAAAAGCTAGTCAGCACTGCTCCATAGTATAACATTGGAATCAGTGCTATCCAATGAAATATCAGATAGCACATTCCAAGGTATACACTGGCTGCTTCCCAGTGTGAGTGAACCCTAATGGGGATAAAAGAGCCTTATTCTGCCAATCAGTGCCAGTCTCAGTAGTCCCTTTGATTGGACCCCCACCAACCAACAAGTTATTACCTATCCTATGAATGGACAACCCTGATCATTGCCGGTCTCAGTGGTTGAACCCAGCTGACCTACATGTTATCATGTTATGGATGGACAACCGCGATTGTTGCAGGTCCCAGCAGTCCCAGTAGTTGGGCCCCCACTCACCAACAAGTGATCACCTATCCTCTGGATGGACAGCCCTGATCGTTGGCGGTCTCAGCAGTTCCAGTGGTTAGACCCCATCGACCAACAAGTGATCACCTATCCCAAGGATGGACAACCCCGATTGTTGCCTGTCTCAGTGGTCGAACCCAACTCTCCTACATGTTATCACCATCCTATAGGGTGGCACGGTGGCTCAGTGGTTAGCGCTGGGTCCTGGGCTCGAATCCCACCAAGGACAACATCTGCAAGGAGTTTGTATGTTCTCCCCGTGTTTGCGTGGGTTTCCTCTGGGTACTCCGGTTTCCTCCCACATTCTAAAGACATACTAATAGGGAATTTAGATTGTGAGCCCCATCGGGGACAGTGATGATAATGTGTGCAAACTGTAAAAGCACTGCGGAATATGTTAGCGCTATATAAAAAAAATAAAGAATATTATTATCCTATGGATGGACAACCCCGATTGTTGCAGGTCCCAGCAGTTCAAGTAGTTGGACCCCCACTCACCAACAAGTTACCACCTGTCCTATGGATTGACAACCCCAATTGTTGCCAGTCTCAGCGGCCCCAGTGGTTGAACCCAGCTGACCTACATGTTAACTTATCACCCATCCTATGGATGAACAACCCCAATTGTTGCAGGTCCCAGTGGTTGGATCGACCAACAAGTTATCACCTATCGTATGGATGGACAACCCCGATTGTTGACGATCTCAGTAGTTTCAGTGGTTGGACCACCACAGACGTTGGTCAGGGGTGGTCCAACCACTGAAACTACTGAGATCGGCAACAATCGGCAAAAGTTATCACCTAATCTATGGATGGAAAACCCTGATCAATGCCAGTCTCAGCAGTCCCAGTGGTTGAACCCTAACCAATCAACATGTCAACTCATCACCTATCCTATAGATGGAAACCACTTTAAGTTTCCAACTTTTTTACAGAAACACCAGAAGCATCACCTAATTGTTTTGCTTTTGAGGAAAACGCTATGCCACTAAAATGATTTCTCAGCCTGGTGGGCTTTCCCTATTTCTAGATATGCCACAATGAAAGAACAAAAATAGCAAAAAAAGCAAATCCAACTTGAGGGCCAATCTGGTACCCTATACATACAGTTACCAAAAGATTTCCCCATTTTTGGGCCCTACACATTACTCTTGGCAGCAAGCTGTCAACTTGCTGTAGGGTGTAACAGGTGCAACACATGTGCAGCTTGAAGGGTGGGGTGAAATTATCCTTCAAATTAAACTCTTCATATTAAAACTCTTAAATGTAAAAGTTGTTATACGGGCTTTACCTTTTCTTCATGTCTTTAAATTTTTTTTAAATATAAATGTCTTAAAGAACACAGATTCCCCTCCCCCCTCCCAAAAAAAAAATAAAAACGAAAAATTTGACAGCATTCAAAACGTCAAATTTTGGTTCCACTTGTCCATAGATAAACCAACACGTGACAAGATTTGCTCACAGCAAACTAGCGATGGCTCTTCAGAAATATCCGCTGAAATCCTATTACGTTGAGATTGAGATAAGATTCCCAAAACCATTGCCTTAAAATAATTACTGGTGAGAATAAAAAAAAGTGATGGATTCGAAGAGTATCTGAACTTCCGACTTCTGGATTTCAAAAACATCCATAAACGCTACACTTTAATGATTTTTTTCCAGCAAGCAAAGTAATTAGCTGAGATCATTCATCGTTATAACACCCCTAGCTTTCCTTTAGCGTTTAGTCGTAATCATCCGTTATGCCCATGCATGTAGGGATGACGTTGCCATCAGTCAAGTCGACCGGTCGTCCATGCCAAAAATTTTCAATTTTTCTTTTCGAAACCGACCGTTCGGTATCGCAAATTAAGAGTCTTACGTCTACGCTAAGCACTGATGACATTCCTTACACAACCACTCCATAGTAAACCCTAAATCTTGAGTCTTGAGTAAGACACACAAAAAACAACACACCAACAAAAATACCCAACTCGATAAATCTCTACCTAAAAGTGACGCTTTCGACTTTTATCACAAACGCACCTGAACGCATAGAACATTTTTATCTTATTGTATTATTTTAAGATTTTTTTTTAAATTCCTTCCACACTTAACTAAAATAAATACAGTAATAAAACAGCTTGACGTGTCCTAAGAAACGGGACGTTATTTTTGGAGACCGCACTCTGTTAGGTAACTTTTTTTTTTAAGCATGTGGAAATGGTGTGTTCAGAATTAGTATACCCCTCAGAGATTTCTAGAATAGTAAATAACCCTCTCACCGAATTCTACAAGAACACTTTACGGTATCCAGCACATGTGGGATGGAGCGCTGCGCCAAAAACAAAAAATAAAATAATAATAAAAAAAAACAACGCAAACAATGGTGGCAAATGCTTAACTAAGTGCATTCATTACCTGAGTAGGAAAGCAGTAAGAGAAAAAAAGATTTGGACTGTTTTTGCAGTCTAAAATTTGCCTCTGGGGTGAATGAGGTCTGTTACAGCTAGTTCTACATTCCTTCTGCAAACGAAGATTTTTTTTTTTTCCTCTATTGTAATAATTTGTATTTTTTTTACTATTTTTTTATCCTATTTTTTTTTTTCAAATTTTCATAAATCCTCAAATTCCTTCTGAAAACAAATGCAAAATATGTAAATAAATTTGCAATTTTTCATTTGAAGCAAAATGGAAATTTTTAAAGAAATTCTTAGATTTTACCCCCCCCTCTAACCCCCATAACCTTTTCCTATTCTCAGCTGCCTACCTTGCTTTTGCAGATCACAGGTAATTTTTCTTACCGTGGCGGCTGGATTGACCATGGCATCCGTGTTAATCTATTAAGAAACATCGACATGAAGCTGTAGTTTTCTGGAAGTGTATTCATTCAGAGTAACAACCCAAAAAAAAAGTTGCTTTTTTTTTTTTTGCAAGCCTTGTACAAAAGATTTTTCTGAGTTGCTCTATGGGTGAGGAGCCTTAAACTCTGAGTCTTGTGAACATAATCTGCTCGATTATACCAAACCAGCCCAGCCAGATGGCTCGGTGCTCTGAAGAGTAACCCTTTCCCTGCCAAGCGTCTAAGCAACACTGTGCAGAATCTTGCAGGAGCTGCTACTTGACTTTGACCACCGAAAATTTGCTAGATTTCTTACTCGAGGTTCAAATTGATCTTTCTATTTACCTTGGAATTGTTTTAAAGAATTAAGAATTTGTTAAATTCATTCTTTTTTTTTTAAATTTATTTTATCCTCTCCTTTTTTTTTCTTTTTCAGTTTTTTTCTGCGGTTAAGGAAAATTGAAATTTTTTTTCATTTTTCTTTTTAACTTGCATTGTGATGTTATTTTCAATTTCCGGTGGAAATAGTATACCCCAAAAAAAAAATATAATAAAAATAATAATTGAGAAAATAAAACCTGTTATTCTGAATGGATAGAGAATACCAACATTGATGATTGTCCAAAAATATTATCTTTGCAAAAACATACTTTTCGTCAATCTGCAACGCTAATCCCTACGATGATGGCCAAATCCCTCTTATATGGTCATTGTCATTTTAGTTGCATTATTACCTCTCCAGATCTATGTACAGATTAGCTGCCATCATTCAGAATACACGTCTCTAAATCTTACCATATTCCTTAAAAGTAATGTGCGTACGTGTCAAAATATATGTTAGACTATCAGTCGAACAGTTAAGATGACATGTATATTCTTGCAATTCGTTAAGTGGACCTTCAAATACCTTTTAGAGACTGAAAGCATTGGGTTACATTGAAATTAGGTGTAGTTGCTTCTATTCCACTTTCCCAAAACTCCTTTTGTTCCTGAGTATATCCATCTCCAGTTTCCCCCTTTTGCATCTTCAAATATCTTTTGGCATTTTGACCCTACCTGTGCCCTCTTTTCAGGAAATCCTACACCCTCTTCTGGGTCTAGGATTCTCAGTAGGGTAAATTTCACTTTCAATCCGAAGAGTTTTTCCAATCAGATGAAATAGACAAAACAGCTTGAAAAAAATCTGCTCTATACAAATTGCCTTGGTCTGAACATTCCCCGCTGTTGTAATGGTCACAGATGAAAGCTCGTCGGAATCAGACACGAACGAGGTATCAGCCAAACACTCCTGGGTGGAAAATCGTTTCGAAAACTTCTTCTCGGTAGCTCGTAGTAGTAATGTCAATGGTCTGAGCATTTTTCTGAGTCCGCAAAAGTTGAAAGAAAAAATTGCGAAGCGTGCAAAGGTTTCCCAGCACTCTTAAATTGACTCTCCAACATGAGTCCCAACAACAACCGATCAGGGAGCTTTCAAGTCAAAACGATCTGCAGTGAAAGAGTTGGCTGGCAAATCTCACAATATGTTTTCCCAAAGGAATTCACCACCCCCTGGATAGATGAGTGACAGATTAAGCCATCCAATGTAGTTTTCAGAGACAGAAAAGGCTTCGGAGAACTGATGTCGAACAAAGAGTCAACCGGTCGTTGGTGGCCACCAGAAGGGTTAACATTGAAATGTAGATAAGGAAGATCTGGGAGGCTCTTTCATCCCACCAAGTCTTATGAAAATCTGACTACGATAAGCAGAGCTAAAGGCTCACAGTTATTACTAGAGTTCCCGAGAGACAGAGAGAGAGAGACGTAGACCAAGGCTGACTTTTCTGTTGCATAAGGATTTGTTAAGGGTGGTGGGAGGGTGGGATGGGGGGGTTCATAAGCATAAATGTGTTCGAGGGTATGAGTGTGTACTGTACACATTTGCATGCAAACAACACGCCTTGTAACTCGATATCTGACAGCTAAAACTTGCCAAAAATGTGTACGCAGAAGAAAAGTCTCAAAAGAAAAAAAGAATAAAACATTGTGGAGAAGGGATGGAATTGTGAAACATGTCAGCACCAAACATGTTCTTAGTTCTTCAAACATTGTCTATCTTTGATCACGGTGGAAGTGCATTTAATATTGATGGTACCGACTTACCGACTCTTTGAAACGGATTCTGGATTTTATTAGTTTAAAGTGATTATTATTTTGGTATTTTACGACGGTAAACAGCAGTGCTTGTCCTACACATTGCAAAATGTTCTTCAACCAGAGTGTTGATCTCTACGTACTTGAGTAGAAGAGTGATAGACCGGCCGACTAAGACGTGTTATAATCCAGATCCGATTGTGTTAGGCCCTTCCTGGGGAATTAACTGTGTTATATTTTTAGGTACCTTTACCCTGACCATGTCAACAAACATGAAAGGCGGCACGTGTGCTGAGATATTCCTGAAGACCACTAAAGAATCCAAAAATAATCACAGCCGAGGATCAAAATGTACAGAAGTTGGATGGATTATTTCAGAAGTAGAAATACTTAATTATAGATTTCTGTGTTTTCTCTTTTTTTTGCCCTTACCAATGAACCTACAAGTGGTTCTGCAAAAAAAAAAAAAAGAACAGTCCAGATTGAAAGCGGAAAGTGAATGGTGGAGCTTCATCTACGGCAACAGCGCCACTATGTGGTAAAGAAAGGAAAAATATACAGTAGAAATAAAAGAATGGAATGCTTACATTATTTGTAACTAGGTGATAATTTATTTGGGTTAATGAAACCCTAAATTTTTTTTTACAGGTTTATTACCATCTTCATAGATGGATATTGCCAGACAGAGCTTGTTAAAACAAGCTCTTCTGCATTTAACTGTTTACTTAAATTTGCAGCCGTTTTTGAGATATTAACACTTTGCCTAAGAGACCAACCATCACTTATGAGCTTAATAGAAAGGAACTTGTATTTAATCTACCGTTACTTGTATTTTCACTTACACACCTGTCCCCGGTATACCAGGCTCTACTTTCTCCCACCTGGGTCCACTGCCCTTTATTGTGCTCCTCATCAGGGTTTGGAACACGTTGCATCAATGAGATCATCTCCCTAAACCTGTTTAAGGTCCATTTAGACTCTCACCTGTGTCTTAGGATTGAGACTCTAGTCTTATGTTCGCTGTGCTCCACTACCTGTGCCTTTTGTGTTTGCATTCATCCCTGCTGGGTTTCATTTCCTGCTGCTCCTGAGATTCCTGTGTGTGTCAAGTCCTCACTTCCTCTTTTCTGCTTCAATGCCCAGGAGTCTGTGTGCCCACCCGGACCTGAGACTTACAGAGTCCACCACACCTGGCAGTGGCATGCTGTCAATAGTGGCAGACCACGCAGCCACTATGGGGCCTGTGAGTCACAAGGGGCCTGGTGCCAGTGTCGGCACTAGGCACTCCCTACACCCAGCAATGCTGATACAGTTGAATACAATGATGGGAGAGGAAGCCATCAGCTGAGGACCCCTCTCCCATCATTCCCACTCTGCATCTGAGCTCTGTAACGTCTCAGGGCAGAGTAAGCGATGACATCACTACAGTGCGCTCTCTGTGCTGTGCAGTGCAGAGAGTCAGAAGACACGCTGCAGAGACCGGAGCAGCAGGGGAACTGGGAGAAGGGAGTTTTTGTTTATTTATTGGGCCCATAATACTGTTTGGAGGACTATATAGTGCCCATAATGATGTATGAAGGGCTATATGGGGCCCATAGTACTGTATGGAGGACTACATGGGCACATAGTACTTTATAGAGGGCTATATGGAACCCATATTACTGTATGGATGACTATATGGGGCCCATAGTATTGTATGGAGGACTACATGGGTGCCTAGTACTTTAGGGAGGACTATACGGGACACATATTACTGCATGGAGGTCTATCTGGGGTCCATGGTACTGTACGAAGGACTATTTGGTCCCTTAATACTGTATGGAAGAGTGTATGGGGTCTAAAGTACTGTTGGAGGACTATATGGGGCCCATAATATGGTATGGAAGACTATATGATGCCCAAAAATCTGTGTGGAGGACTATATGGGTCCCATAATACTGTATGCAGTACTATATGGGACCCATAATAATGTATGGAGGACTATGTGGGGTCCATAATACTGTATGGAGGACTATGTGGCGCCCATAATACTCTATTGAGGAATATGTGTAGCCCTTTATACTGTATGCAGGAATATGTGGGGCCCTTTAAACTATTTTTAAGGTTATGTTGGGACCATTATAGTATTTGGAGGGCTTTTTGGGGTCATTATTCTGTTTTCAGGACTATGTGGCAGACATTATATAGTTTGCAGGTCTATGTGGGGAGGCATTATACTGTTTTCAGGTCTATGTGGAAGGCATTATACTGTTTGGAGAGCAATGTGGGGGCAATTATATCGTATACAAGCAATTATACAGTGTGGAGGTTTTTATGGGGTCCATCATACTGTGTAAATTGTTGTGTAGGGGCCAGTATGCTATTTGGGTGGGCTGGGTAGGGGCCAGTATGCTATTTGGGTGGGCTGGGTAGGGGCCAATATCCAATGTGGATGGTTGCGTTGGCGTCATCTTACTGAGTAGAGGAGTGTGGTGGACGTTATACTGTGTGGAGGCCCATTGTACTGTATGGAGGGTTGTGTGGCAATCACAGTTGAGGCATCATACTGTGTTGCGGTCACAATACTTTCCTGGGGGCAGTTGAGGGAGGGGGGGGTACAGTAGGATCATCATACATAAAGGGTGTGTGGAGTTTACTGTGGAATAATTCACTGTGGGGTTATAACACTGCTTCGAGGTGACAACATTGTTGGCATCATACTTTATGTGGGCAATGAAAAGCAATCTTGGGACTTCAATAGGAGGAAAATTACTTTGTAAAGGCTGCAAAGTTGTGAGATATGCTCTTCTGTGACCCCACCAAATATTAAGGTTTTTTTTTAGGAGGGGGCCAATTAGAACTTCTGCTATGGGGCCCCATGCTATCTATGTACACCCCTAGCACCAGGTGAACTTGACATTTACCAGCACAAATGAACGATATCAATCTGTGAAGATGGGATTAACCGTTTAAGCCATAATCACTCAACTGTTTTGCAGAAATAGAAACCTTTGGGCCAGTATTGTACCTCACTATGTATTCATGATTTTTCTCTTTGATCCATAAAAATAGGTGTGTTTCATAGGTGACCATGCCACATAATGACCGAAGAAGAGTTACCATTTTGACTCGATATTAGCCTAATCCAACTTGACAACTTTCCCAAACCTTTCGGGAGGCTCCAGGAAAAAAGAGACCTCCCAGACGAGTTGTCAAATATCCCACCTAAATTTTCTGGAAACACCCAGAAGCAAGAATTTCTGGAAGATTTATTATGCTTGATGCTAGGATGCTCTGTCAAGAAACGAAGCTTCAACATCCATTTGTATTTTAAGGCAGTGGGATATCGAGGGGATGCAGCCTCTAAGTGAGAATGTAGTCAATTGCAAAGGTTTCCAAAAATGTGTTGCATGCCTTGCTTTCTCTAACTCAAAAGTCAACCTTAAAGTTGGCAAGTATGGTTTAACTGAGGTGAAGAGTATACCACAGTGTTCCTCAACTTTAGTCCTTGAAGAGCCACCAACAGATCATGTTTTCTGGATTTCCTTAGTATTGCCCAGTTGTTGAAATTATCACTTTTTCAATACTAAGGAAATCCCAAAAACATGATCTGTTGGTGTCTCTAGAGGACTGGAGTTGGTGAACACTTGTCTACAGAATTCCCAAATATACACCCTTGACACCTGCTATAATTTAGATTCCAACAAAATTAAATCCTAATGTTGTGACCTTCAAGTTTAGCATATGACAGATTAAAGCCGGACATCCAAAGAACATAATACCAAAACTTGGAATCAGGGCTGTAGAAGGGATTGAAACAAGGGGTGCCAACAAATGAAGATTGGAAAAGGGATCCTCAGGCAAAGGAAGATGATGGGACCTTAATAATGAATTAAGAATATCTAAGATGTCCTGGTCAAGAGACAGAAAACTAAGCCTTGGCCAAGTGAAAGAGAGGGAATGCTCAACTGTTACAGCAATATAATGTGTTCCTGCTTCAAGTTCCCACAATGGCAAAGTCTAGGTAAGCAACAGGGCACACTGTCTATCATCCATGACAGAAAAGTGGATAATTTAGTAAAGTATCAAAGAAAGTTGAGCAAATTCAACAGGAGACAGCACGCTGCCAATTTCGATCCTTTGTTAACCCCTTAAAATAACGAAAAACCCTTAGGTGTGTCCAAATTTTTGGCAAGGTACTGAGTGCATGTTGAGACGTGTGGTGAAAATTCCATTAGTAATTTCCCTATCAGGAAAATAAAACAAACATCAACAAAAAGAGTAGAACATAGAGGAGTAGAAAATAATTTTCGCATTCCCAGACGTCTGCTCGAAGAATTTGGCTTGAACAACACCATATTCATCAAGATAATCTTTATTACAGGAAAAAAAAAAATGACACACATGGCCGGTTCTATTTGTTCTAAATTGTTTTATTGGAATTAACATTTTATAGGGTTTCTATATTTATGTACTTTTTATGGCAGTCTTGGTCTATGGTATCACACATCAGAAAATATTTGATTATTATCCAGAAATCCTATTAATTTGTTATGTTAGAGGTAGTTTGGAGATTTAGTTTAAACAAGAGTATGGAATCGGGCTAAGAGTAGGACAACAGGAGAGGGAAAAGAGGAAGCACTTGAGAATACTACTGGATTGCCACAGATTAGATGTTGTTCAACTGGGTCGCCAAAGAGTCGATTCTATTCAATGAAGTAACCAGGAAATATTAGGTGACCAAGAAGTGGATGCCATCATAATGGATCCACTCCCAAAAGAACTAGTCCTTTTGGACTAAAGGTAGCCACACAATTTCACATTTCTCGATTGGGCATTTGAAACAAATGTTGGCCAACAATTTCATAGAGGTCACCAACATCGGACAGTTAAGCCAACATTCTAATGTGGCCAAAGTTGTAATACAGGAGATCTAATAGTACTCAGTTCACCAATGAATAGATTCCAACTTGAAAGTTCACTGAAGAGAGCATAATTTCTCACACTACACTAATGTTGATATCCAAATTCATTGCTACTTAATGAGATGAATGCTTTTCTATTGGGTTACCAAAGAAATATATCCAAATAGAAATGCATGGATGCTACCCAATTGGCTCACCAAACATTATAATACTATCAGCACTGCATTGTTGATATCCAACTGGTTCACCGGAGACTTGATAATACTCAACGAGATCACCTGGGTGTTGATGGCATCTCACCATTTCATCTAATCTCGGAGGTTACAATAAATCAGTTATTATCCAGATAGGTAACTAGAGACTTGACTTCTGAATGATTGGATGCTATCACATAGTTTCACCAAGAAGCTCAAGAATAGGTCATCAGAGACTTCATGCTCTTCAGTGATGTCATCAGGGAATAGTGCCATCCCAAAAGATCACTACAGACTGGGTGCTTTCCATCCAAGTCATCATAGACTGGGTCATCAGGGAACAGTTGCAATCACATAGTCTCACCAGAGCGTATATGCTATCCTAACAACAGGTGCTCTCAGACTAGATCACTAAAGACTTCAGACTACTCAATCAGGTCACCAGAGAATGGATACTATTTCATGGGCTCTCCAGAGAGTAGGCGCTATTCCACTTTCCCACCACAGTCTATCACCACAAACTGGGTAATATCAAACTACCATATGTCACACAGAGGCATGTTACTAGTAGTAGAAAATGATGCCATCTAATAAGCCCACCGAGAACAGTATGCCATCCTACAGTATCACTGTAGGACACAGACTGGAAACTACTATATTGGGTAAAATGGGAATGGATTCAAACACAGAGCCTAACCAGGAAGTGGATGCAATCCTATGTCACCACACAGTATAGATTTTCTCAGACTAGGTCACCAATGACTTCTGGTAACTCAATGAGGTAACCAGAGATTGGATCCCATCCAATTGGCCGACCAGGCAGTAGATGGTATCCAGCTCGGTCACCACAGAAAAAATGCTTTCAGACTAGGTTACTAAAGAAAATGGATTCCATCCTATAAACTCAAAAGAGAGTGGATACTCTCCTACTTGGTCACCATAGTCTATCACCACAAACTAGACAATATCCAATTACTATAGGTCAACACATACAAAATAGTGAGAAGAGTGCCTCACCAGAGAGCACATACCCACTGGATCTCCAGAAAATATCAATGTACACTAAATCCTATTCAAACTAAGTACTACTAAATTGGGACTTCGGGGAATGAATGCTATCCTCCTTAGTCACCACAGAATAGATGCTCCTAGACTAGGTCGCTAGAGACTTCAAACTACTCAATTAGGTCACCAGAGAATGGATCCCATCTCATAGGCTTACCAGGGTGTAAATACTTTTACACTCAGTCACCACAAACTACATGTATCACATCAGACTAGGTATTAACCAACTAGGTCACCAGAGGTTTGATACTATTCAGTTGGATCACTAGGGAACGGATGCCATTGCAGAAGTTCACAGGGGAAAGCATGCTTTTTCACTGAGCCTACAGGGATTGGAAAATAAAATATGTATGAATGGTCTACACATTGACACAGACTTAGAACATAACTTAGAGCAATGGAGGACAATTATTCTAATTGATATTGACTGGAGGTAAACAGATTTTAAAATCAGTGCATTTAGGAAACGCTAAGTTCTAAAGATGGAACCACCATTTTTGTCTTTGCTTCTCTCGGGCAGGTTAAGTTTGCACTTCCACCCAATATAATATGGTCGTCTTTCAAGTATTAAATGTTCCAACAAGAAATCTGATAAAGTTGTGATTTAGGCACCATACCAATAAGAAATATTTTTAGACAAATTAGGGGAAATTTCATCTTTCTATCTCGCTCTTGATCTCTCAAAGTATTTACTAGGGCTGTAACTATGATGGAAAAAATCAAGATAATCCTGATAATCCAAATCATTTCTTAGATCCTGTGTCAATGATATTGTATATATTTCATAGTGTTGAGGTGCTCGGATTTTGGGCCGTTCGATAAAAGTGAAATTCACTTTGAAGGTGTTGGCCATACATGTATCAGTAGTATAAATTAAATGCTAGGTTTATTTTTGTGCCGGTGGCCTCCTGTGATTATAGCAATCTTCCTAATTGTTATAGCTCTGAAAACATTCAACTCTCATTTGGATAATTAGCGTTGAGACAAACAGAATGGTGAATTCTTCAGATGAAAAATACGAAGGACTCTGCAAATGTGATTTACACCTTATGCACAACTGTATTACAGATCTGTGCTATGTATGTCAGTAATGTGGGCATTCACCGCAGAGTCATCACATCACTTTTTTATGGATCTGTCATAATCCAGGACGGGGTTTCGCTTTGACCCGTACTGGTCAGACTGGGGGTTAATTGTTCCGCCTCTCTCTGGCAGAGGGCGGCTATTTAATGCTCACTGGACCTAGGTCTGGTGTCAGTTATACTCCTGCCCTCGGCTGAATTAGTTGACCTCTTGTGTACGTGTGCCTTGTGCCTGATAACTTGTTACTTGTTTGGTTGTGATCCGGTTCTGTCCCTGTTACGAGTTCTGCCTGCCCCTCTTGTACCGCACCGCTCTATCGTGTATGACTCTCTGCTTGTGACTTGACTGCTCTCTGCTCGTCCCTTTGGTACCGCACCGCTCTCTTGTGTATGACCTTTGGCTTTGTCTGATCTCCCGTCTGTTTATCCCTCCTGTACCTTGTTTGCCCGTACTGTGTATGACCTCCGTTTTGTCCGATTCTGAGTTTTTTATCTTCTCTGAAAGCTGGACGCTAAGCCCCGCCCCCTTGTAGTCACATGACCGTAGGTTCTGTGCCGGCTTGCTAACCTTCAGTGGTCAGGTCCTGTGCATCTGTACTTCCTGGCTGTTCCTGTCCCTAGGAGTCCCTACAGTGCGGGTGAGTCCCTGCTCAGCGGAGGCTATACACCGGCGCTGTCAGGATCCTGATAGGATGGTCCATTAAAGATAATTTCTCCAGAAGTGTTCCTTATCCTTAGCAAAAAAAAGTCACTTTATGGAACACCATGAGGTGACACATGGAATAATATGGATCCTTTCAAGCTTCATATTCTGCCATGCAAAGGGGATATTTATCAAGGCATTTGCATCAGTTACCTTTCATCAAAAAGTCACAAATTGGGAAAAGATGTTCTTCAGCCATGTGGATGGGGGTATTATATAATTAATAGGTTTGGGCTTGACCCCCTGAAGACACTTGAGAAACCCATCCTTGAAATGGAACGATGGCTAAACAAAGGGTGGACTGAAGTTATACAGTACCTGTTATGGTAGGGTAAGGTATAGTCTGGGGGAACTCAATTTTGCATAATTGCTATGTCCTGTTACTGTCTGTGTGAATAGGTACTTATATTGCCCTCTCTAATAAGAAACCATTGTGGAGAGTAAGTGTGCTTGCTGCTTGTATGAGTCGGTGTGCTGCCCCTGTCCATAACCGTGGAATTGCCATGAGTTACTCCCCTGTTCCCTCTATGAACATTATATCTACATAAGCTCTTAATATTACATTTGAATAGTAATATTCAAAAGTCTTACCGTCTACCAGAACATCACACTTCTTCCACATTCAAGAGTCATACAGCCTACCAGAACACTGCAGTTCTTCCACATTCAAGAGTCCTCCAGCCTACCAGAACATTACACTTCTACCATATTAAAGAGTCATACAGCTTACCGGAACACTGCACTTCTTCCATATTCAAGAACCCTACTGTCACACCTCTGTTGCTGGGTGTCCCAGGAACTCCTTCCCTATCCCTAACGCTAGGGGCGCCCTAGCTCACCTTGTTCCCTGGATTACTTCTGATGGTGAAAACGTCGGGGCCACATACCTTACCTTAGCTCCTGTATCCACCTTTACCCTTCCTTCACCCAGTGAAGAGGGGAGTGGTAGTATACTGTAGTACACCAACCAGACTAACAAAGTAATATGAACAGGGGTAACGAAAAATAACAAACATACAGATATCTGTACTCACACATATAACATTGGAATGCACTAGGAAGTGGAGGATGGGGTTAAACCAAAGTAGGAGAAGAAAGGGAATTATCACACACTCAAAACCTAGCGACAGTCACAGATAAACCCACCAAACACCTTCTATTATAATAACCAACAACAACCTCCAATCATACGGAATAATCTACCTCTGACAAGGAGTGCAAGCCAGGGCCTAGTTTATATAGGAGATGAGAGCGACTAACAGTTCACAACTGAGAGCCAAAATGCTCCAGGAGCTCTAAATTGAGCAGATTAACCCCTGCACTGCTAAAAGAAATTTACACTGTTTAATAAGAAGGTTAAGTGCTTCTAATCAGTGCAGGAGTAGGAGAAATCAAACGCTGCGGTCTTCTGGCTCCTCTCTGTCACTGTAAACCCATGACAGTATTTCCCTTTTACAAGAGACCTCCGGAACATCAGATCTGGGGTTATCAAGGTGAGCCACGTGAAAATACCGGATCAGCCTGGCCACATGGATGATAGATTCTGGTAGCCACATCTTCTCTTCAGGACTCCTTCCAGTGTACCAAATACTGAAGGGACAGACAAACTAAGCGAGAACCAATGATCTTGGCTATTTAAAATTCCAAATTTCCATCCACAATGACTGGAGATGGCGGCGGTGGTGATGGTACAGCGGACGCAACATAAAGAGGTCCGGGATAAGAGGGAGCGAATACGGATCCCGGACCGTAATCTGATTGAGATTGTGTAAATCTAGGCAGGGGCATAACCCCCTGTCTTTCTTCTTTATAAAGAAAAACCCTGCAGCAATGAGGGATGAGGATTGTCTGATATGACCCTTTGCCAAACATTCCACGATATAGTCCTTCATGGCCTGCCTCTCTGAAACAGATATATTATATAGCCTGCTCTTTGGCAGCTTGGCCCCAGGGGCAAGATTTACAGTGCAGTCATAAGGACGATGAGGAGGAAGTTCTTGGCACCCCTGCTCTGAGAACACATCCCCAAAGTCCGACAGGTATTTACGCACAGACTGGGTATCCACCCTTGCAAGCCGAATGCCAAATCAGTGTCCTTGACAATACTCACTCCACTTTTCTACCTCCTGAGTCTGCCAATCTTCCACGGGGTTGTGCAGAGTAAGCCAAGGAAGTCCAAGAACCACATGAGAGGCAGACCCTCTAGCACATAGTTGTCAATACCTTCTGAGTGCTTAGCCCCTACCTGTAGATGTAACCCCTGGATGGCTTGAGTAAAATACCCCTATCTCAAGGGTGCAGAATTGATGGCGATTATTGGTATATGTCTGGACAATATATGTGGTTGGAGGCCAAGGACCTGGATGAACCTAGCTTCAGTCAAGTTAAACCCCGCCCCACTGTCCAGAAAGGCAGAAATAACCACCTTATTTTTTCCCCAGATGGATTTCAGCATGCAGGAAAAATTGTGTCCTACCCACGGAAGAGATATGCCCAACCGGGTTGCTAACCTCCCTGTAACTTGGGCTCCTTAGTTTTCCGGTGGCTGTTTACAGTGAGATAGTTAAGGACACGTGCCCACAAAATGGCCCTTTCTACCACAGTAAAAACATACTTGCCCTGTGCGCCAAACAACAGACTTCACTCCAGAGCGACTTGCCTCACCCAACTGTATGAGTTCCTCATACAGACTCAGACAAGGTTTCCCTTGGCCCCAGACCTTCTGTACATTGTGGTGTCTCTTTATATATCTGGTGAAGACGGCAATCCACCCGGATAGCCAGAGACATGGCCGCCTCAGGGGAAACTGGAGTCTCATACAGGGCTAAGGCATCCTTCACCCTTACTGATGGCCCTTCACAGAACTGGCTACAGAGTGCAGGGTCATTCCACTTAGTGTCAGTGGACCACCTCCAAAAATTGGAGCAATACTCAGCCAGAAGCTGAAGCTGACAAAGTGTGGACTCAGAGAGAGACGCTGTCAGGTTCGTCGTATATATGACCGAGCTCTAGAAAAATTACTCCACCATCTGGAGTGACTGGAAGTATGACGAGAGAGATGCCCATGCTTTGGGGTTAGCCTCAAGGAGTGAGGTTATTATCCCCACCTGTTGCTCCTTAGTTCCTGAGGAACAAGAACGTAGCTTGAAGTAAAGTTTACAGGCCTCCCTGAAAACAACAATCTTGTCATGGCCCCAGGGAACCTGTCAGGTAAAAGATCTTGGGCTCCACTAAGGGTTGCCAGGGAATCATTGTCCACAAACCTCATGTGTTAGGGTGCTGCAAAATGACAGTGTGTGGATCTGCCACCTCCAGGCTGAGCTGCTGCAGTTGCCCTGTCAGAGCAGTGATAGGATCCATAATGGATCAAAAAATGGTTTCGGTCAGAGCTAATGTCACGACTCTGTTGTCGGGTGTCACGGGACCAGGGGCTCCTTCCATGTCCCTAACTCTAGGGGCACCCTAGCTCGCCCTGTTCTCCGAATTACTTCTGATGGCAAAGACGCCAGGGCCATGTGCATTGCTTTAGCTCCTGAATCCGCCTTCAGCCTGTACTCTTGGCCTACCCAGGGAAAAGGGGAATAGAAGTATACCGTAGTACACCAACCAGAATAACAAGGTAATACAAACAGTGGTAATGAAAAATACCAAACTTACAGATATACTCACACATGTAAAAAGGAATGCACCGAGGAATGGAAGATGAGGTTAAACCAAAGTAGGAGAAGAAAGGGAATTATCACACACTCAAAACCTAGCAGCAGTCACAGATAAACCCACCAAACACCTTCTCCTATAATAAGAAACAATAGCATCCAGCCATGCGGCATAACCTAACTCAATGAGTGCTAGTCAGGGCTTAGATTATATAGAAGATTGGAGTGGCTAACAGTGCACAGCTGAGAGCCAAAATGCTCCAGGAGCTCTCAACTGAGCAGATTAACCCCTGCATTGCCAAATAAATTTACACTTTAATAAGAAGATGAAGTGCTTCCAATCAGTGCAAGAGTAGGAGAACTCAGACGTTGCAGTCTTCTGGCTCCTCTCTTTCGCGGTAAACCCAAGACACCTACAGCATACCCGAACACTGAATTTCTTGCACATTCAAGAGTGCTATAGCCTACCAGAGCACTGTGCTTCTTCCACATTCCAGAGTCCTATAGCCTACCAGAACACGCAATTTCTTCCACATATGTGTGTCCTATAGCCTACCAGAACATTGCACCTCTTCCATATCCAAGAGTCCTACAGCCTACCAAAGCACTGCCCTTCTTCCACAATCAAGAGTCTTACAGCCTACCAGAACATTGTACTGCTTCTACATTCCAGAGTCTTACAGCCTACCATAACACTGCACTTCTTCTACATTCCAGAGTCTTACAGCCTACCATAACACTGCACTTCTTCTACATTCCAGAGTCTTACAGCCTACCAGAACACTGCATTTCTTCTACATTCAAGAGTCCTACAGCCTACCAAAGCACTGCCCTTCTTCCACAATCAAGAGTCATACAGCCTATCAGAACACTGTACTTCTTCTACATTCCAGAGTCTTACAGCCTACCATAACACTGTACTTCTTCTACATTCCAGAGTCTTACAGCCTACCATAACACTGCACTTCTTCTACATTCCAGAGTCTTACAGCCTACCAGAACACTGCATTTCTTCTACATTCCAGAGTCCTACAGCCTACCAGAACACTGCATTTCTTCTACATTCAAGAGTCCTACAGCCTACTAGAACACTGCACTTCTTCCTCTTTCCAGAGTGCTAGAGCATAGTCCACCAAAACAATGCACTTCTTCCCAATACAGAGTCCTACAGCCTATCAGAACACTACATTTCTTCTATGTTCAAGAGTCCTACAGCCTACCAAAATACTGCACTTTCTCCACATCTAAGAGTCCTATGGCCTACTAGTAGCAAGGGGAGAGGGACCATCCAAGGTTCTCCAAGGGCTCCTTAGAGGCCATTCAGTAAAATCTTTTTTTCTATTTCTTCAATATCTGTTCTCTGTATTACATAACCAGATTCTCATAACATGGAAAACAGTTATGTTAAACCCACATTTGTTTCACCATCATCTGAGAAGATTAAGAAACCCTTTGACAACTTCCCAGAAGTGAAAATATTATGCTCTCTTATACAGTAGCTGGCAATATCTCCTTCATAAACACATATGTGTGTCAACACTTCTCCATCCTCCCGTCTGGCTTAGTGCTGCGGTCTCTGTGGGTAAATGATGCAACTTTTAATTTCCGGATCGCCGTCCTTCTAATCTCTTTTTATACTGGCAGCTCAATATTTATAATTCTTCCTATGTCTTATGCATGTGTTAAACTATAAGATTTTATGTTGGATGCGTTTGGGTGTTTTTTTTTTCCAATGTTTTATGGGGTTTTTTTATATGTGTGTCACTGAGTCAGTATTTCATAAATCTTTAAACATATAATTTGTGAAACACAAAAGTTTTCTAGCTATTTACGTCTATCTGTCTATCTATCTATCTATCTATCTATCTATCTATCTATCTATCTATCTATTTATCTATCTATCTATCTATCTATCTAACACTTAACACTATCAGATTTATCTCTCCAGGGCCAAAACTTAAAAATGTAAAGGGCAGGTAGGATACAACCTTAATTAACAAAAGCCTTAGCCTTAAATCAGTTGTCTGTATATCTCAGTCTGGTTACAAACTCAACAACTTCATATATGTAGGGAAGTGGACTGACCTATGGACCTGTCTGCAGCAGGAATGTGAATGCAAAATGTGCCGTAAAAGTGCTTGACGTGAACTGGTGAATATGTATGTGGGAAGACAGCTAGAGACGGTGAAAGATGGTAAAGTACCGGGTTTTGGCCACTAGGGGGTGACAGAGAACAGCAGGAAAAAGAGACGGTGCAGTACTCAGGTTTGGCCACAAGATGGAGGCAGGGAGCTGTGAGAAAAGGGCTTAACTTCAGCTTAAGGCAAGGAAACCGCATAGTCATGGTGGGTGGAGTTACGGGGACTCGAGAGGGAAATTCCCAGGGAGGGGAATAAATAGGGAGAGCGAGTTCCAGAAGGGAGTCAGTCCAGTAGGAGAAGTTCAGCAGAGCAGAAGACTGAAGGAGGAAGAGACAGAGAGGAAGAACTCTGGGAGGGACTGGAAGGAGAAACAGTCAGGGGGGTGGCCCTGACAGGAGAGCCGCAGGACAGAGGAAGCCCAGGGGTACCAGACGGATGGACTCGGACAGGTGAAGCGCTGTGGTGGTGGGCCTAAGGCAGCCACAGTGAAAGAGCCGTGAGTGACATCACTGTAAAGGACAGAGGAGAAGGTGAAAGGTACCCGGGCCTGTGCGTAGAAGCTGTCGTGCTGCTGTTGTGTTGCTGTGGTAGTCGGGAGGATGGTCAATAAAGATGACCTGTTGAACACACATCAGTCTCCAGTCTGTTTGCGGTGAAAAAGGGACCACCCCCCAGTTGGCGCACGTACCTACATCTATACCTGTGAGGCTGTCAGTGAGGAGACTCATGGCCAGTTCGAACATCAAGGTCAGTTTGTTCCGGTTGTACCTACATCTAAATTGGGTCTTAGGATGATGGGAGGAGTGCTCAGCCAAGTATGGAGGCAGTCATCACTTCCCAATGTATGCTACAAAAAAGAAGGGACTAGCCCAGAGTGGGGAGAACTAAAGTGCAGGGACAGAGACAGCTTCCTGTCAGGAAGTCATATAGGGCCCAGCCTACAGTAGAAGCAGACCTAAGGTCTGATTAGTCAGCAGAGCCATGTGACGTGGGTGTCCCTGACATAGCTGGAGACCAAGGCAGTGGATAGCGAGATCTGGAGTAGAGAAAGGAAAAGTGACAGAAAGACAGAATGATGCCTTGTAGACGAGTCATGGGGCAGGACGCCTAGCGGTACGGCCCCTAGTATGCAAGTTAGGGAGGTAACTGGCCAGGTTGGAACAGGAAATATGAGATGAAAATAGAGTTCCCAGGGCGTTATTTTCAAGCCACCATCAATCAAAGAAGCTAAGAAACAGCCATAGTGGCAAACAAGGTCCCTTAATACAAAAGAGGACACAGAAACATGGGTTGAGGACAGAATTCTCACTTACTGGACTGTAGTATAGTGCAATTGTGTGGTGACAGTAGAGGAATGTGGTGGTAGAAACAAGTAAGACTGGAAAAGGTAGAGAGACTACGTGTGAAAATGCTCCATGTTGTAAGGAAACATTTGTGAAGTTATGTATCCAACTATTTATCTATTATCTATCCATCTATTGATCTATTTATCTATCTATTGTAAAGTGACTGCTGGACACATAGAGGATGGGAGATATGTATCACTGAGGTGCATGTCCTCTGTGATATAAACCTGGAGTAATGCTCTAGTACACATAGTACTAAGAGAGGTTAATCAGCCTTGTTAGGTCCAGTTCTTGTTGTGAGCAGCTTGGGCAGGATGCTCACTATATCTCCATTCCTGAGTGTAGTTCACATTGTAAAATGGGACCTGTTTATCTCACACATAGTTTTGTGTATGGTGGTGTGCAGACCTCCTGGATTGTCTGGCTTTCCCAAGTGAGTAACATCTATCTATCTATCTATCTATCTATCTAGCTAGCTAGCTAGCTAGCTAGCTAGCTATCATCCATACATTACTTCTTAAGTCCCTGTGAGATGATTGCTGCTGAGCCATAGGGAGCAGGCATCAGCTGTCTGACAACACATAACATAATTAAATAAGCAAGGGTCAGCCTTCTATAGGAATGTAATTGCACTTGTAGATTGAAGGAAGATCTTATATTTAAGACAGCAATATTTGATGAATGCTGTTTTTAGATAATAAGACCATAATCATAGTACAAAAAAATTAAATATAGGCAGTGGATATCAGATCAATAGGGGTTTTTCAACAATCAGCTGAATAAAGCTTCATTATTTTCCAGGGACAGCGCCCTCCTTTATGTAGTGGCTGTGTCTTGTAATGTAAGCTTGGTTCTGTTCATTTGAATGGACTAAGCTACACTAAAGTTGTAATATCAAGAATAACCACTACAGAACATAATAAGCTGGAGGATGATCAGCCAATCAACTGATTGATGAGGGGGCGGCCAGTTTTCTAGTCTGGGAAAACGCCCCTAATATTGTGGCCAAGATTTAGGCCTTTTTAGTCAATTATACTAACTAAACAGTCAATTAATATTTTAAAGGTGTTTTTCCTATTTCAGAAAGTGATGGCAAATCGTCATTAAATTATAGCATTGGAATACACATTTAAAGAGAACCTGTCACTTGTCATAAGCAAGTTATTTCTTTACCTGTTGCATGTTCTGCTATTTTCCTGAATCTGGCTTTTTTTCACTTGTTCCTGTGTCTCTCCATTACTGAGATATTGTCTTCTTTTCCCTGTATATAAATCTAGTTTTGTCAGAAAAGTGGGCATGGTTCTCAACTATTCTTAGAGGATGTCTGCTTTCTAGTACATTTTCATCTCATTCCAAAGTTGGATTCACAGCTGCACTGCTCAGTTCTGCAGTATAATGTCCTCCCTGATGCTGCTCCATGTGTTTGCATACTACATAGAGACAGGAGAGCAGGAATATCTCATGTGTCTCGATACTGTAGAAGAATTTCCTGAGGCATTTGGCTCCTTCACTGTCCCTCAAGCTAGGAGGACTCTAGGCTATCCCTATTCCCCAGATTACCCCTGATGGTGAGGATGCCAGGGTCTTGTATCTCTATGCTTTTAGATGCACTCTTAACTGTTTCGCCCCCACCCAGGAAGTTATGGGACTGAAGTGTAAAGAATAACACAAACCTGACAGACAAGGGGAAACAGACAAGTATAAAAGCAAACAACAATCATACAATCAAAAAAAACAAATCCTCGCAGAAATCTCCTGAAAACGACACCAACCGACTGCTACTAATTCTGTACTCTCTTTCAACTCCAAACCTGGAATTTATAAGCTATCACTGGCAACTCCAAAGTACAATTGATGAGCATATATAACAGAGGGGAGTGGCCTACAGAGAACAGCTGAGACAATTCAAAAAGGAACACTCCAGGAGATAAACAGAAATGATTAACCCCTGCAATTACTAAGCCAGGAAAGCACGCACTGTTAATAGGAAGGTGAAGCAGTTCTAATCAGTGCTGGAGTTTGTGTAACCACACGCCGCGATCTTCTCACCCCTCTCTTTTGCGGTATACCGATGACTTCATGTTTCTGTGTGTGCTGCATATGGGATGCATTATGTCAGCGAGTCTCTATGCACCAGCTCAGAGACAACTAAAAACATAGAATTAGAGCCTGTAGAGGGGAAAACTGGTGACAAATGCAAAATAGAAGTCATATAATGGCCAGAGGTAGTATTATTCTTCATGTATGTGGACACATGACAGCTTCTTCTGAAAATATTTGGAAACGACAGGTACGCCTTAACCTCTATAGGTAAACTTTGACATCTACATCCTATTAACACAGCACACTCCCTCTACCGGAGTCCGATAAGAAAAACTGTCCAGTGGCTAAATGATATACTACAACCCTCAACAGGTCAACATCAACCTGAGATTAACCCTTTATAGGCATCTGTCACAAAATCTCATTGAAAAAAAACCTTTGTAACCAATACTAATAGCTGAAATCTAGGGGAAGGGTATTGGAGGTTCCGTAGCCACTTCTATTACCTTTCTCATGTCACCTTTGGTGGAAGAAGATCGGCAACTTTCTCATCCCGTCTGACTCCCGCATCTGAGATTCTAGATTGTGTCTTCCCCCCCAACAAGGCTCAGTCTTGTTTTCAGGGTTGCCAAAACATGCAGATGTCCCCCCGGCTTTGTCTCCTGCAGGTTAATAACCTTGAAATGTGACTTTGAGACTCGAAGCCGGAGGAAGGAAATCCCAAAGTTTTCATCATAACAACGAACTGCGTCTTAATTCTATTTTTTGCCTCCCATTTGGCGCCTCTTCTTTAATGAACAGTAATTGTTTTCCATTGTATTTCTGTCGTTCTGATGCAAGAGGTTCTGTTTCTAAGAGACAGCTGCAAGGTGAAACAGGTGTACGTGTGTATGCCAAGGGAGAACTTTCCTTTGGCAAAAAGCAGCAGAGGAAAAGCGTTTATGCCCATAGTGAATTGTACTCGTTGTTACTGATACAGAATATATTGCATTCTTACTCCATACCTGTGATCTTTGATTATGGCTTGTTTGAATTAATGTCCATAAATGTTCTTAAAGAAACCCTATGGCACGTAAAGAAGACTTTAAAAGATTGTCTGGCCTTAAGCTATAATTCTCTATGTGACTGCAGACTTGTGAATCCTCACATAGCGTGCACTGCGCAACATGAGGATTCTCCGGTGACCACAAGGATGCAATTTGCATACTTCCAGCCACATTCTGACTAGACGTGAATACATTTGCATTGAGCGAGGCTGTACAAGTCTAGTCGGAATGTGATTAGATAGATAACAGATAATAAATATATAATAGATAAATAGATAGATAAATTATAGATAGACAGAAATAGATAATAGATAGATAATAGATTATTAGATAGAGAGATAAATAGTTAGAAGACATCTCGCTTATTAATATGAATATAATCTGCATTGAAATATTGCCAGACATTTTTACCTCTCTCCCCTTTCCGTAAGGCACACAGTGTGGGATTCTTACAGGCGCACACCATTCCCCCTGAGCCCTTAGTACATAGTTGATCACAACTCTCCTATCACCGCTAAGTGTTCCCAGATGAAGGCCCGAATTATCTTCCGCAATATTTATGAGGATTTTTACTTCTAATTTCATTGGCAAGATAAAGAAAAATCATAATAGTTTATCTTTGAAAACCCTCCAAATGGTAATTCACGATGTAGACGAAGGATCCTCCGCAGTCCAGCAGTGGAGTATCTACCATCCATCATTTCTATTAGGTTTATGTTCAGCTCAGCTATCGCTTATGGTGCGATCATCTGTTTGTTAACAAAAAAATCCTCTTTTTTAATGAATATATTTTGCATAGTTTGTTATGCATTTGGAAAATGAGCTCTCTATCAGAGACTAAACATTTTCCATTCGGACAGGATTTTGCACAACTTGTATACATGTATTTAAGTAAAAAAATATATAAAATGTCCCCAAAAATGGACAACCCCTTTAAACTGTCTGTCTGCCTCAAGCTCCTCCCTAGAATGTCTGTGTTTCCTATAGCTCCTCCCTAAATTGTCTGTGTCTGCCTCTAGCTCCTCCCTAAAATGTCTGTGTCTGCCTCTAGCTCCTCCCTAGAATGTCTGTGTCTGCCTCTAGCTCCTTCCTAGAATGTCTGTGTCTGCCACTAGCTCCCCCTAGAACGTCTGTGTCTGCCTCTAGCTCCTCCCTTGAATGTCTGTTTCTGCCTCTAGCTCCTCCCTAGATGTCTGTTTCTGCCTCTAGCTCTTCTCTAGAATGTCTGTGTCTGCCTCTAGCTCCTCCCTAGAATGTCTGTGTCTGCCTCTAGCTCCTACCTAGAATGTCTATGTCTGTATCTAGCTCCTCCCTAGAATGTCTGTGTCTGCCTCTAGCTCCTCCCTAGATTGTGTGTGTCTGCCTCTTGCTCCTCCCTAAAATGTCTGTTTCTGCCTCTAGCTCCTCCCTAGAATGTCTGTTTCTGCCTCTAAATCTTCTCTAGAATGTCTGTGTCTGCCTCTAGCTCCTCCCTAGATTGTCTGTGTCTGCCTCTAGCTCCTCCCTTTAATGTCTTTTTCTGCCTCTAGCTCCTCCCTTGAATGTCTGTTTCTGCTTCTAGCTCCTCCCTAGAATGTCTGTTTCTGCCTCTAGCTCTTCTCTAGGATGTCTGTCTCTGCCTCTAGCTCTTCTCTAGAATGTCTATGTCTGCCTCTAGCTCCTACCTAGAATGTCTGTTTCTGCCTCTAGCTCCTCCCTAAAATGTCTGTGTCTGCCTCTAGCTCCTCCCTAGAATGTCTGTGTCTGCCTCTAGCTCCTTCCTAGAATGTCTGTGTCTGCCACTAGCTCCTCCCTTGAATGTCTGTTTCTGCCTCTAGCTTCTCCCTAGAATGTCTGTTTCTGCCTCTAGCTCCTCCCTTGAATGTCTGTTTCTGCCTCTAAATCTTCTCTAGAATGTCTGTTTCTGCCTCTAGCTCCTCCCTAGATTGTCTGTGTCTGCCTCTAGCTCCTCCCTTTAATGTCTGTTTCTACCTCTAGCTCCTCCCTTGAATGTCTGTTTCTGCTTCTAGCTCCTCCCTAGAATGTCTGTTTCTGCCTCTAGCTCTTCTCTAGAATGTCTGTCTCTGCCTCTAGCTCCTCTCTAGAATGTCTGTCTCTGCCTCTAGCTCCTACCTAGAATGTCTGTTTCTGCCTCTAGCTCCTCCCTAAAATGTCTGTGTCTGCCTCTAGCTCCTCCCTAGAATGTCTGTGTCTGCCTTTAGCTCCTTCCTAGAATGTCTGTGTCTGCCACTAGCTCCTCCCTTGAATGTCTGTTTCTGCCTCTAGCTTCTCCCTAGAATGTGTTTCTGACTCTAGCTCCTCCCTTGAATGTCTGTTTCTGCCTCTAGCTCTTCTCTAGAATGTCTGTGTCTGCCTCTAGCTCCTCCCTACAATGTCTGTGTCTGCCTCTAGCTCCTACCTAGATTGTCTGTGTCTACCTCTTGCTCCTCCCTAAAATGTCTGTTTCTGCCTCTAGCTCCTCCCTTGAATGTCTGTTTCTGCCTCTAGCTCCTCCCTAGAATGTCTGTGTATGCCTCTAGCTCCTCCCTTGAATGTCTGTGTCTGCCTCTAGCTCCTCCCTTGAATGTCTGCTTCTGCCTCTAGCTCCTACCTAGAATGTGTTTTTGCCTCTAGCTCTTCTCTAAAATGTATGTCTCTGCCTCTAGCTCCTCCCTTGCATGTCTGTTTCTGCCTCTAGCTCCTACCTAGAATGTCTGTTTCTGCCTCTAGCTCCTCCCTAGAATGTCTGTCTGCCTCTAGCTCCTCTCTAGAATGTCTATGTCTGTATCTAGCTCCTCCCTAGAATGTCTGTGTCTGCCTCTAGCTCCTCCCTAGAATGTCTGTGTCTGCCTCTAGCTCCTCTCTAGAATGTCTGTGTCTGCCTCTAGCTCCTCCCTAGATTGTCTGTGTCTGCCTCTAGCTCTTCCCTAGAATGCCTGTGTCTGTATCTAGCTCCTCCCCTTTCCTGTAGTATCTTATAAGAACCAACTGTAATCTTCTATCACAGTAATGGGGAAATCTGTCTTCATTGGATGCATATTTTACTCATGAATTGAGAATGAAAGGTCAGTCTAGCAGGTGAAAGAAGCAGATTTCTCAGATAAGATATATTATAAAGTCACTCATTTTCATACAGTCTTGGCCGAAAGTGTTGGCACCCTTGAAATTGTTCAAGAAAATTAAGTCTTTCTCCCAGAAATGTTTTGTTATAAACATGTTTATTTCATTTGTGTGTATTGGAACAACACAAAAAATTGAGAAAAAAGGCAAATTGGACATAATTGCACGCAATAACCCAAAAATAGGTGGAACAAAATTATTCCTGAACCCTGAATATTTGGTTTCACGCCCTTTGGAATAAATAATTGCAATCAATTGCTTCCTATAACATCTCTCAACTGTAGTTTTAGACCACTCTTCTTTTGTTGTCCAAATCTTAAGTTTACTTTATCTATACAGTGTTTGGTGTGGATTTGCTGAGAATGTCTAAAATATTTGGAAATTTCTGCTGAAATTCTGCCCTTTCTGAAAACACCCTTAAAAGGGTTAACTACTACTTTAATATTGATCACCTCTCCCGAGAACAGCAGATTGGCAGGAGTCTGATGTAAAGAGTGTATAGAACCAGACATGCAATACCTTGGAGCAGCCATTAAACAGTTTACGGAGCTGCGCTGTTCCAGCTTTCCACTGTTTACATCCAGCCAGTGCAGGTGCTGATCACATTAAATCAATAGGTGTGTCGGGTGTCTGACCCCTACTGATCTTATTTAATGTTTAATGAGCTCTCTGTCAGAGACTAAACATTTTCCATTCGGACAGGATTTTGCACAACTTGTATACATGTATTTAAGTAAAAAAATATATAAAATGTCCCCAAAAATGGACAACCCCTTTAAACTGTCTGTCTGCCTCTAGCTCCTCCCTAGAATGTGTGTTTCCTATAGCTCCTCCCTAAAATGTCTGTGTCTGCCTCTAGCTCCTCCCTAAAATGTCTGTGTCTGCCTCTAGCTCCTTCCTAGAATGTCTGTGTCTGACACTAGCTCCCCCTAGAACGTCTGTGTCTGCCTCTAGCTCCTCCCTTGAATGTCTGTTTCTGCCTCTAGCTCCTCCCTAAATGCCTGTTTCTGCCTCTAGCTCCTCCCTATAATGTCTGTTTCTGCCTCTAGCTCTTCTCTAGAATGTCTGTGTCTGCCTCTAGCTCCTCCCTAGAATGCCTGTGTCTGCCTCTAGCTCCTACCTAGAATGTTTATGTCTGTATCTAGCTCCTCCCTAGAATGTCTGTGTCTGCCTCTAGCTCCTCCCTAAATGCCTGTTTCTGCCTCTAGCTCCTCACTAGAATGTCTATGTCTGCCTCTAGCTCCTCTCTAGATTGTCTGTGTCTGCCTCTTGCTCTTCCCTAAAATGTCTGTTTCTGCCTCTAGCTCTTCCCTTGAATGTCTGTTTCTGCCTCTAGCTCCTCCCTAGAATGTCTGTTTCTGCCTCTAAATCTTCTCTAGAATGTCTGTGTCTGCCTCTAGCTCCTCCCTAGATTGTCTTTGTCTGCCTCTAGCTCCTCCCTTTAAAGTCTGTTTCTGCCTCTAGCTCCTCCCTTGAATGTCTGTTTCTGCCTCTAGCTCCTACCTAGAATGTCTATGTCTGTATCTAGCTCCTCCCTAGGATGTCTGTGTCTGCATCTAGCTCCTCCCTAGAAAGTCTGTCTCTGCCTCTAGCTCCTCTCTAGACTGTCTGTCTCTGCCTCTAGCTCCTACCTAGAATGTCTGTTTCTGCCTCTAGCTCCTCCCTAAAATGTCTGTGTCTGCCTCTAGCTCCTCCCTAGAATGTCTGTGTCTGCCTCTAGCTCCTTCCTAGAATGTCTGTGTCTGCCACTAGCTCTTCCCTTGAATGTCTGTTTCTGCCTCTAGCTTCTCCCTAGAATGTCTGTTTCTGCCTCTAACTCCTCCCTTGAATGTCTGCCTCTGCCTCTAAATCTTCTCTAGAATGTGTGTCTGCCTCTAGCTCCTCCCTAGATTGTCTGTGTCTGCCTCTAGCTCCTCCCTTTAATGTCTGTTTCTGCCTCTAGCTCCTCCCTTGCATGTCTGTTTCTGCTTCTAGCTCCTCCCTAGCATGTCTGTTTCTACCTCTAGCTCTTCTCTAGAATGTCTGTCTCTGCCTCTAGCTCCTCTCTAGAATGTCTGTGTCTGCCTCTAGCTCCTACCTAGAATGTCTGTTTCTGCCTCTAGCTCCTCCCTAAAATGTCTGCCTCTAACTCCTCCCTAGAATGTCTGTGTCTGCCACTAGCTCCTCCCTTGAGTGTCTGTTTCTGCCTCTAGCTCCTCCCTTGAATGTCTGTTTCTGCCTCTAGCTCTTCTCAAGAATGTCTGTGTCTGCCTCTAGCTCCTCCCTACAATGTCTGTGTCTGCCTCTAGCTCCTACCTAGATTGTCTGTGCCTACCTCTTGCTCCTCACTAAAATGTCTGTTTCTGCCTCTAGCTCCTCCCTTGAATGTCTGTTTCTGCCTCTAGCTCCTCCCTAGAATGTCTGTGTCTGCCTCTAGCTCCTCCCTAGATTGTGTGTGTCTGCCTCTAGCTCCTCCCTTGAGTGTCTGTGTCTGCCTCTAGCTCCTCCCTTGAATGTCTGTTTCTGCCTCTAGCTCCTCTCTAGAATGTCTGTTTCTGCCTCCAACTCCTACCTAGAATGTCTGTTTCTGCCTCTAGCTCCTCCCTAAAATGTCTGTCTGCCTCTAGCTCCTCCCTAGAATGTCTGTGTCTGCCTCTAGCACCTTCCTAGAATGTCTTTGTCTGCCACTAGCTCCTCCCTTGAATGTCTGTTTCTGCCTCAAACTTCTCCCTAGAATGTCTGTCTGCTTCTAGCTCCTCTCTAGAATGTCTATGTCTGTATCTAGCTCCTCCCTAGAATGTCTGTGTCTGCCTCTAGCTCCTCCCTAGAATGTCTGTGTCTGCCTCTAGCTCCTTTCTAGAATGTCTGTGTCTGCCGCTAGCTCCTCCCTAGATTGTCTGTGTCTGCCTCTAGCTCTTCCCTAGAATGTCTGTGTCTGTATCTAGCTCCTCCCCTTTCCTGTAGTATCTTATAAGAACCAACTGTAATCTTCTATCACAGTAATGGGGAAATCTGTCTTCACTGGATGCATATTTTACTCATGAATTGAGAATGAAAGGTCAGTCTAGCAGGTGAAAGAAGCAGATTTCTCTGATAAGATATATTATAAAGTCACTCATTTTCATACAGTCTTGGCCGAAAGTGTTGGCACCCTTGAAATTGTTCAAGAAAATTAAGTCTTTCTCCCAGAAATGTTTTGTTATAAACATGTTTATTTCATTTGTGTGTATTGGAACAACACAAAAAAATGAGAAAAAAAGGAAAATTGGACATAATTACATGCAATAACCCAAAAATGGGTGGAACAAAATTATTCCTGAACCCTGAATATTTGGTTTCATGCCCTTTGGAATGAATAATTGCAATCAATTGCTTCCTATAACATCTCTCAACTGTATTTTTAGACCAATCTTCTTTTGTTGTCCAAATCTGAAGTTTACTTTATCTATACAGTGTTTGGTGTGGATTTGCTGAGAATGTCTAAAATATTTGGAAATTTCTGCTGAAATTCTGCCCTTTGTGAAAACACCCTTAAAAGGGGTTAACTACTACTTTATTATTGATGACCTCTCCCGAGAACAGCAGATTGGCAGGAGTCTGATGTAAAGAGCATATAGAACCAGACATGCAATACGTTGGAGCAGCCATTAAACAGTTTACGGAGCTGCGCTGTTCCAGCTTTCCACTGTTTACATCCAGCCAGTGCAGGTGCTGATAACAGTAAATCAATAGGTCTGTCTGGTGTCCAACCCCTACTGTTCTTATTTAATGTCTTATCTTAAGGATAAGTTATTAAAATATCAAAGGAGCAAACAACCCCTTTAAGAAGCCTAGAAACATTGTAACCCTGCTAAGTCTTTAAGCAATGCTCGCTGGGAAAAGAAATATGCAGAAAAACGCTTCTTCAAAGGAAGAACACTGTCTCTCTAGTGCCACATATAAGATGTCCTACCTGTTATAAAGTTTTGAAACATGACGTCACTTCAGTATTCAGCCAAAGCAGCACCATACATCTGAATAGCGTATACACTAAAGCATTACTATTAGAGCAGAAATTACTCCAATTTAGAAGATTCAGTTTTCGGCATTGGAAAATTGAAGGCATATGATTTCCAACAATCTCCAGGGTTTGCAGGAGTTGTTTTTTTTTCTATATCTTTTGGAAATATTTGTGTTTTATACATACAGTGGCTTATAATGTTAGGGCACCCCTGGTCAAAATTACTGTTAGTTGAAGATGAAATGATCTCTAAAAGGGTTAAAGTTAAAGATGACACATTTTCTATGTATTTTAAGGGAAAATATATATACAGTATATATGTATATATAAACAAGAGAGAACAGCAGTTCTCACTATTGAACTTGATCCACCCCTCCCCAACACATGCCTCGTGACGAAGAAGCGAAACTTGCGTTGGGGGTCAGATAACTTTGACCAAGTTTTCAGACCTTAATTAGCCTGTTTGGCTAATTCACTATGTAGGCTTGTTCACTATCATCGTTAGGAAAATCCACGTGACACAAATTTCCCAGCTTTATAAAAACCCAGCCTCCTCTAACCTCGTGCCAAAAAACAGCAGTCATAGGTTCTCCTAAGCAGTTGCCGGGCACTCTGAGAATGGTGGAGGCCCACAAAGCAGGACAAGGCTATAAGAAGATAGCAAAGCATTTTTCTGAAGCCTTTTCCTAAGTTCAAAATGTAATTTCGAAATGACAGTTACCAGGAACAGTGGAGGTCAAGATAAGGTCTGGAAGACCAAGCAAAATTTCAGTGAGCGCTGCCCGTAAGATTGCTAGAGAGGCAAATAAGAACCCCTGTTTGCCTTTTAGAGATCATTTTATCTTCAACTTGCTTCACTGTTCACAATAACAGTAATTTTGACCAATTTTTACATGCTACTGTAAGTTTAGGTGGATCATACATAATAGCAATTATCAGAATTCATAGCTGTAAGTAAAAAAAAATACCCCCTGTGCCCACCCAACATAGTAAAACCCTTCATCAGTTCAGGTCTGAACACAATAACCCCTTTCTTAATTTAACAGTATCTTCTACTATAGTAAAAAAGATGGAAATATAAACCAGCTCTAATTATAAGAGAAAGATCCGAGAGATGTTTTGCCCATCAGTCATGCTCTCATTTGTAGAAGAGGTAGAAAAGACCTCTCCTAAAGCTCACATGCTTCTCTTTTATTTTCATCCAAGTCATAAGATAAATAATAATATAATATTGTCATCTACGCTTGCTGCCCTGCCGTCTTTTTTATAGATCTGTCATCTCCAGGAGAAAGAAACAAAAAGAATGCAATACAGTTATGAAAACAATGATACATTAGGCATTGTAAACATGTAAAGAACAAAAGAGAGGAGCCTGTGACCGGAGATTAGGAAACTAAAAGGGTTTTATTTGGAGAGAGATCAAACATAAAATAATAGCAAAATATATATATATATATATAAATATATAAAAAATCCTGAGCAAATTAATTTCATAGTATATCTATACAGGTAGTGCGTAAAAATGGCAGCTGCAGACTAGGCCAGAGCAGGAGGCGGGCCTGCCGACACCATCATCTATTTCACCTGAATGTGCATCGTCAGACGCATGTCCAGCTGAAATGTATGGTGGCACAGAGACCTGCCAGCTACCTGAACTGAAATACATGCCACCAGCCAATCAGGGGTCGGTCCCCGGTACTGCGGCTGCTGACCGCAGGGGTCAGTTTCGCCGACATGGATAAGGACTTGGAGTAGCTGACAGACACAGGATTCAAACTCTGTTCAGACTACTCAGGCTCTGGGTGCTTTGACAGAATGGATACTGACACGGAGTCACAGATGGGACCGGGTTCTGATGCTGGAACAGAATCCAGAATACTAACCAGGACTGACACAGGTGCAGGTTCAGGTGCTGACGGAGCACCTTCAGGGTTCAGGTATTGCTATAGCGGCTTCAGAATAATGTACACACTAGCCAGGAACACAGGGACAGATCATAAACTAACTACAAAAGATTATGACAGGGGACCGGGCAATATACAGTTGCACACACAAGAGTTGTAGGGAAACTACAGGGGTTGCTCAGGCACCACCCTATTGGGGAGGGTAACTTTTATACAAGATGCCATTCAGCTATTGGCCGGGGGCATTTTCAAACTATAATTGTTGCCACTTTAAGAGCATGGGAGTGTGCGCACACACTAGGTGCACCACCGGATATTTTGTCCGGTTTGTGCAGACAGCAGGAAGAAGGGAGATGTGCCAAAAGACAGGGAAGTGGCCGCATGGCAGCGATGGTGACTATGTCAACATCCCTGATGGGGAAGGGTAGCCATGCAGGGATGCAGGCATTGGCGTTACAAAGGGCACCAGGTGTACCGACAACCAAACTAACACTAAAGTCAGGGCAACATACTGTGTGTGTTGCTGCAGTTTGCAACCAAAGACTTGAAATAATCCTAAGAAGTTCCCACCATTACAGTTCAGAAACTACTACAAGTTATTTAATAGTTGCCATTTGTTGTTGGACTGTGTTCAGAAACACATTCATTGCGAACCAATCATTTCTGTCTACTATTGCACATTCTGCAAAAATAGAGTTAACCACATCAAAAAGTCCTGAATTTACAGTACGGAAGTCCTCATATTACATATACAACATGCAAAACAAAAGCATCTAAAACAACATATATATATATATATATACAGTTTATACAAATAACATTTGTACATTTACAAAAGGCAAATTCAATTAAACCACTGGGGAGTCTCCGCCGTGACCAGTCAGTCCAATTAAAGAAATGGTTAACCGCAGTAAGGGTCAGTTCATACGACCGATTTCTCCACATCCGAGAACAACGGTCTGATTATCCTGATCAGACTTTGATCAGAAGTGAATTCAGATTTTTCTCGGACTTGGTAAGAAAAAAAAAAAAGTTTCTCCACATTCATTCTCCATTCGGATAGTCTGTGAAAATCGGAACGCACTCGGATGACAACTAATTTTTCACAAAGACCCCTAGACTTGCCTTGCCTATTGTGATCCGACGCTCGCATTAAAAATGAGACGTGTCTTTGATTTTTCTGCTGTGGATCACATTGTCCCAGGAAAAAAATTGGACATGTGCACAGCTCAATTGGATATCATGGGTACGAGTGCTCTCAGTGAAAACCGCGGCTATAGCATTCGTAGTGTGCACAAGACCTAAGGGATATAAGTGTCGTCCATCTGCTACTCATGTGAAAGGTGCTACTCTTTCCCAATCAATGATCAGCAGTGCATGGGTTAAAGAAGTAATATAAAACTGTTTCAGCCTGGGTTCTAACGTCACACGGCCGGCTAATTCCATCTTCTGACCGTTCAGTGCTTTTATATTATTATAGAATGATGAGTTATTATTGATGGGAGCAGTGAGATAATATTTGCATTTTTTTTTATTATTTTTATCTGGTGATTTATACCTTTATTTCACACACAGTCCACGTATCTTATATTAATGTATATCGGCAGCTATGGAAACCAAACATTGAGCCGTGCCAGCCGTGATCTCACGAGCCGTGCTCTATGTCTAACAGATGTTTCAATTTATACAGTATTGATCTGAAAATTGTCTCATCTGATTTTCTGTCTAAAGTAGAAGAAGGTGACGATCCATCTCCTCTCCTCCATTTTTTTTCTATCACAGTGCTGAGGTCATCTGGCAAGACATGCTGGTGTATGATGGTGGAGGTAGAAAGATGTTAACCTCTCGGAGGCCCAGAGGAGTTGTCTGGAGGGGAGGAGGGTAAAAAAAGTTTGCAAAATTCATATATGGTTTGAAAAAAAAAGATGCAACATTTGATCCTTTGTTGCTCCTGATAAGTTGCAGCCGGTCTCTGTATCACCTGCTGTAACGATTACGGTATGGTCGATCTCCGAGATATACGGTATGACCACTGCTGCCACTCACTCATCACAGGAGTCATCCACGGCATTTATAAGTAGGGGATGCTGCAGCAAGTAGTGGGACTGAGGCCACATTGAGTTTTTGGGGAACCTGCAATGCTGAGACTGTAGACTGGAGGTCAACAGATGCCGGCGCATGCAAGTCAGGTCAAACACTGGAAAGTATGTGATACAGCAAAGGGAAGCTGAAAAGAAAGAAACAAAGTAAACTAGTAAGAGTTGACAGCACTTTGTGACAGACTGCCAACTGGCAGGCAAAGAGAGGCAGGCCCGAGGACGACAGTGACAGACTGTGTATACCTGAAGCCAAGGCAGTGGAGCTCGTCTATGTTAAGTGGTTAGACTGAGATAAATTCAAGTAAGTAACAGTAGAAACAACAGACATTACGAGACTGCGTTGCTCTTGAGTTACAACATTCCTTTAACTTAAAGCGTCATTCTCAAGTTCAGAGATTATCTCCTAGCTATGGGCTAGAGAATAAGTTCCCCATCATTGGGGGTCCGATTGCTGATCTTCTCTGAAGAGTCCTATGGGAATAGAGCGTTGGTTGATCATTCACACTGCTTACCCATACTTATGGAAGTGCCAGACCTCAGCAAGTCTTTAGCCCAATCAAAAGAATAAATAGATTGGCAGTACACATGAGCAACCGCTGCTCCATTCACACGGGACTCTTCAGAGCCTAGTTTCTCAGGACCAGTGAAGGTTCCTGTGGTCGAATCTCCAACGAGATGTTATCCTCTGTCCCATGCATTGGGGATAATGTCCAAACTTGAGAATACCCCTTTATTATAAACCTGCACCTCGCCACCTCACCTGACGGCACTATTATGTCAAAGAGATCGCTCGGTACAGTGCCCTCACTTGCACCAACGTGGGGACATGTAAGGTCAGCTTGGCACAGTTTTACACAGACACCCCCTGTCCACACTGGCCCAGGGAGGCACAGGGAGTGAGAAAAGGTGGCCCATGCAGTCAATGACATGGCACCACACTCACTTATAACCCTGACAGGCTGAGAGGCCTCTTTCACTAGCACAAGTGAAGCAGAACCTTATTAGCCCAGGAGGACTGCCACCAGTTCCTCATTAGATATAAGCCCAGTCCGTTAACGGGATTATATCAGGTCAGAAACCAGCCCCGGTAGCATGTGAAGTTAAAACCCGAAAACCATCATTCTAGTAGTCTATTGCTGCCAGATGGGAGTCAAAGGGCTCCTGTCCGCCGACCATGGACAATGATGTGGACCCTGGACCAGGGTCATGCCAATCGTTTAGCTCATCTCCAATGTGATGTACGGAAGGTAAATAATGAAATATGTCCTGAGCTTGAAGATTCCCAGTCACTAGACAGATTATACCAACTGCCCAGAGAAATGAGGTGTTATCTCCCTCCAAAAAACAATAAATATTCTATTTAAATATTATCAAGTAATGAAAGAAGTACAGAGGCAGCAAAAATTATCAGGACTCACAACACATCATCTTGATAACTAGACACAGAAGGTTGTCACACCAAAGAGGTTTAAGAAAACTTACCATTGCACAAGCCGTTGACCAAAGTCAAGTCAGGGCTCAAATGACACATTTATATGCCATGCTTTGTCAATGCTATGCTATGAGTAAATTTAACTTTGCTCAATCTGCAATATCCATCTTAACAATTTGCCAATGCTCCAGTTCCAATTCTTCTTTGGTCTCCTTTCTCCTGCACCTTCCAATCAGTGGTCGCAGTCACACATCCGTGTTGGCACATCATCCCTGAGGCAGAAAGCTTTGGAATAGTAGAATTAAGGAGGATTCCTTTATTATTATTTTATAAAATTTTAAGCAGTTTTTGAAAAATTTCTCGATAGCGGGATGGTAGAAACAAACTGAAATCGATACCTCGATGCCAGATATAAGGTGGTGCTCATGCACATCAGATAGTTGTTGGCCAATCCAACTGAAATCAGAGGGTTACGAAGAGTTTCATCTACTGTCTTTAGATGTTTTCAAATATAACTATGGTATTAGCTAACCAAAAGAAATAATCTGAAGACAGGATAGATCCATATTGGCCTTTTTGACCTCATCAGTCTCAATAGGTATAATTGAGTAATCAAAGACATCCAAATTTACCATCATCCATCTTCATTCTGTCCTTTATCTTGTTTTTCAGCCTTGATTTATGGTGTTTTATTGGATGACAGTATACACACTTCTACTGTTTATAGCTTGCCATCAAACATTGTCTACATTTCAATGGTACTGAAGTCATTTTATGAGCGCGTCCTCCAAAAAATGTCAACACGGTAAACCTGAACATATAAGGCAATAAATTATCGGCAAACAAGCAACCTCTGATTCGAAAAGCATGAAACGGTTAGGTCTTAACCAGTCCTCCTGCTTCGAATTACCACCGCGAGTAATGAAATGATCGTTTCACTTTAAAATATGTTTTATGAAGGCTTATGAAATATATTGTATACAGCTTTAATTCTCAAACATCTGTGGTCGGTATGTATCTAAACAGAGCCATAGAATTTCCGATGAAATCCAACGGTAGGGCTGCTTTCAGTTTAGCGGTGGTTGTATATCGCCAGTAATTGCCTTTGAAGAATCAGCTTCAATACTGAATTACAAAACCCGAAAATGATGAGTGTGAAAAGTGATATTTCTGCCAACCAGCTCAGTGCATGACTACAGCAAATAAAATGCTAGATGTTGAGCAGACATAATGCCCTCTATCATTCCGCTTCATTATCTCCCATGTTATGTTCGTTACGGCCATGGCGGTAGACTTGTTTTGAAGTATAGGGTGTGCCGTGTCAATGTGAGTGAGTTATGTCATCATTATTGATTCAAGGAACCCATGTAAGTTGGATTTTGAAGACATAACGTTGAAATGAGATGTTTCATATTATGGAAACTCATTCTAGAAGTAATAGCTGGCATAGAATCCATGGAACGGCTTTAGTTGTTTTCTCCCTTATTGTCAAAAATTGGGTCATCTTCAAGGTAAAAGAAGTGGTGCCTCATAACCCAATCAATGATAGGAGTTCGTGCCAGGATTATTCTCTGCACTTTGATGCTAGAAAGTCTTTTATATATTCATAAACGGACTTGGGAAAGTATTCACCTACATTGGCTTTTTACCTATTTTGTTACATTACAACCTGTGATTAAACTCAAGTGCTTCTCACTAAATTAGAATATCATCAAAAAGTTAATTTATTCCACTTCTTCAATACAAAAAGTGAAACTCATATATTCTATAGAGTCATTACACACAGAGTGATCTATTTCACGTGTTTATTTCTGTTAATGTTGATGATTATGGCTTACAGCCAATGAAAATCCAAAAGTCATTATCTCAGTAAATTAGAATACTTTATAACACCGGCTTGAAAAATGATTTTAAAATCTGCAATGTTGGCCTACTGAAATGTATGTTCAGTAAATGCACTCAATACTTGGTCGGGGCTCCTATGGCATCAATTACTGCATCAATGCGGCGTGGCATGGAGGCGATCAGCCTGTGGCACTGCTGAGGGGTTATGGAAGCCCAGGTTGCTTTGAGAGCAGCCTTCAGCTCGTCTGCATTGTGGGGTCTGGTGTCTCTCATCTTCCTCTTCACAATGCCCCATAGATTCTCTAAGGGGTTAAGATCAGGTGAGTTTGCTGCCAATCAAGCACAGTGATACTGTTGTGTGTAAACCAGGTGTTGGTACTTTTGGCAGTGTGGACAGGGGCCAAGTCCTGCTGGAGAATGACATTTCCCTCTCCATAAAGCTTGTCGGCAGAGGGAAGCATGAAGGGCTCTAAAATATCCTGGTAGACAGCTGCACTGACTTTGGTCACAGTGGACCTACACCAGCAGATGACATGGCTCCCCAAACCATCACTGATTGTGGAAACTCCACACTAGACCTCCAGCAGCTTGGATTGTGGCCTCTCCACTCTTCCTCCAGACTCTGGAACCTTGATTTCCAAATGAAATGTAAAATTTACTTTCATCTGAAAACAACACCTTGGACCACTGAACAACAGTCCAGCTCTTTTTCTCCTTGGCCCAGGTAAGACACTTCTGGCGTTGTCTATTGGTCATGAGTGGCTGACACAAGGAATGCGACACTTGTAGCCCATGTCCTGGATACGTCTGTGTGTGGTGGCTCTTGATGCAATGACTCCAGCTGCAGTCTATTCCTTGTGAATCTCCCCCGAATGGCCTTTTCTTAACAATCCTTTCAAGGCTGCGGTTATCCCGGTTGCTTGTGCACCTTTTTCTACCACACTTTTTTATTCCACTCCACTTTCCATTAATATGCTTGGATACAGCACTCAGTGAACAGCCAGCTTCTTTAGCAATGACCTTTTGTGGCTTACCCTCCTTGTGGAGTGTGTCAGTGACTGCCTTCTGGACATCTGTCAAGTCAGCAGTCTTCCCCATGATTGTGGAGCTACTGAAACAGACTAAGGGACCTTTTAAAAGCTTAGGAAGCCTTTGCAGGTGTTTTTTGTTAATGATTCTAATTTACTGAGATAATGACTTTTGGGTTTTCATTGGCTGTAAGCCATAATCATCAACATCAACAGGAATAAACACGTGAAATAGATCACTCTGTGTGTAATGACTCGATAGAATATATGAGATTCACTTTTTTGTACTGAAGAACTGAAATAAATTAACTTTTTGATGATATTCTATTTTAGTGAGAAGCTCCTGTATTTCTGTAATCCGATTTGTGTGTGATGCATCAGCACTAAAAAGTCTAAGTTGGTGCAGTGACAAAAATACAGTATAGGCATACATTACATTTATGTAATCAAATAACTAAAAATTGGCATGTGCATATGTATTCACCCCTTTTGATATGAAGCCCCTAAATTTTTTTGGCACAAACAATTACCTTCATAAGTCACATGCTTAGTGAAAAGAAGTCCCCCTGTGTGCAATCTAAGTGTCACATGTCTGTCAGTGTATAGACTTTACCTTTTCTGAAGGCCGCAGCACCATTAACAAGAGGCACCACTAACCAAACAACACCATGAAGACCAAGGAGATCTGCCAACAAGTTAGGGACAAGGTTGTTGAGTAGAGTTGAGCGACTTTTGGTTTTTTAGGGTCGCGTTTCGTTTCGTGAAACCCGACTTTTCCAAAAGTCGGGTCGAGCAAGATCGTCCGATTATAGGGAAAAGTCGGGGTCGTCCCGAAACACGAAACCCAATGTAAGTCAATGGGGAATAAAAGTCGGCAGTGAGAGGAGGACAGGAAACACACCTACAGTGCCCATTTGAATGCCAAAAGCATCAATTCTTCTTACTTAAGCTTGTCAACCTTAATTAACTTCATAATACAAGTTACGCACTGAAAAATGGGGGTTATTTGGCTAAAGTTGTGGAGGGGGAGGGCTGGCTGCAGGTTTTCATGTGCCCTGGGCGAAAGAGCGCCCCTTTAACACATACCACAACTCATCATGCTCCGATACGGCAGAGAAATAGCGGTATAGTACAATGAAAAATACCTCACTTCTTACATCTCATGACGAGGCCCATCTATTTCTCCATACAGAATCATTGGTCCCATATAATGTTTGTAACAGTATATGATGAGCTCCACATAATGCTACAGTATATGTTGGTCCCCATGGATGAAGCTCCACTGTCTTATGGGCCCAAATAATGCTCCAAACATAATGGGCCCCATTTCTAATGCTCTAGTGTATAATGGGCCCTGTAAATGCTGCTCCAGTGTCTGATGTCCACCTTTGGAATGTTCCAGTGTATGGTGGGCCCCATCTATCATTCTCCAGAGTATAGTGCTCCCCAAAAATTGCTGTCCCAACATTGAAAACAATCAAATAAGTCTCCTCGCTAGGGAATCCCTGTACTTGTCTGGACAGGTGCTGTAGCTTGCTTAACAGCTCGCCAGCCGTTCTCACGCCCAGTATGGATTGCACGTGATTGCACAAAGGTTAGAAAGGGTACCGTATCCCCGGATAACATGTATGGATAGCATACACATTCAAAATATATGTCTCAGGAGGCAGGCTCAGACGGTGTTAGGCCCAGTATGGATTGCACGTGATTGCACAAAGGTTAGAAAGGGTACCGTATCCCTGGATAACATGTATGGATAGCGTACACATTCAAAATATATGTCTCAGGAGGCAGGCTCAGACGGTGTCAGGCACAGTATGGATTGCACGTGATTGCACAAAGGTTAGAAAGGGTACCGTATCCCCGGATAACATGTATGGATAGCGTACACATTCAAAATATATGTCTCAGGAGGCAGGCTCAGACGGTGTTAGGCCCAGTATGGATTGCACGTGATTGCACAAAGGTTAGAAAGGGTACCGTATCCCCGGATAACATGTATGGATAGCGTACACATTCAAAATATATGTATCAGGAGGCAGGCTCAGACGGTGTTAGGCCCAGTATGGATTGCACGTGATTGCACAAAGGTTAGAAAGGGTACCGTATCCCCGGATAACATGTATGGATAGCGTACACATTCAAAATATATGTCTCAGGAGGCAGGCTCAGACAGTGTTAGGCCCAGTATGGATTGCACGTGATTGCACAAAGGTTAGAAAGGGTACCGTATCCCTGGATAACATGTATGGATAGCGTACACATTCAAAATATATGTCTCAGGAGGCAGGCTCAGACGGTGTCAGGCCCAGTATGGATTGCACGTGATTGCACAAAGGTTAGAAAGGGTACCGTATCCCTGGATAACATGTATGGATAGCGTACACATTCAAAATATATGTCTCAGGAGGCAGGCTCAGACGGTGTCAGGCACAGTATGGATTGCACGTGAGTGCACAAAGGTTAGAAAGGGTACCGTATCCCCGGATAACATGTATGGATAGAGTGCACATTCTAAATATATGTCTCAGGAGGCAGGCTCAGACGGTGTCAGGCACAGTATGGATTTGACGGCCCAGATTACACAGCGGAGGAGCAGGGAGAGGTAAAGATTGCAAATGCTGGGGCCCTGCCCAAGCAAGGGGGGCCCACTCGTGGGCGTCGGTACTGGCACTGGGCCCCTCATAGTACAGCGGTGTGTCTGACGGCGGGTGTGCACCACCACCGTCAGAGACACTTGATTGCACTATGAGGGACCCTGTGCCAGTGCCCGCGCCCAAGAGTCGGCCTACCCACCTGTCCAGGGCAACGGCACTCGCACGGTGTCGTGCGGTAGGTGGTGACCCCGGCCATGGGGGGGAGGCAGCACAGTTAGGGAGTTTTAGAAAGTGGCATATGTTGATGTTGGACATTCAGCTGATGCAAAAGGCGAAATAGGTGAAGTACCAGGAAGAGGTGGACCAAAGCAAGCCATTTTTCTGTCACCCTATGTGTCATCAGGGGAAGGTGGGACAAAATCCTTGGAAACCCATGCGTGGTTCATTTTAATGAAGGTTAGATCATCCACATTTTGGGTTGACAGACGGGTCCTTTTTTCTGTCAGGATTGATCCAGCTGCACTGAAGACTCTTTCCGATAGCACACTTGCAGCTGGGCAAGCGAGCTCCTGTAAGGCATATTGGGCCAATTCAGGCCAGGTGTCCAGTTTAGCGGCCCAATAGTCAAAGGGGAATGACCTGTGTGGGAGAACATCGATATGGGAGGAAAAGTAGTTTGTAACCATAGTTGACAACTGCTGTCTCCTGTCACTTTCCATCGATGCAGTATTACCAGTTGTGTGAGCGGTATTTGAAAAATCAGTCCACAACATTGTCATGAAACCCCTGTCTCCAACGCCACTTCTGCTGTGTGCACCACGAACACCTCTGCCAAGCTGCCCCCGGCCCGTACGGCTCGTGTGAGAACCATCACCGCTGCTGTGTGCTGGGAATGCCTCAAGCAACCGATTTACCAGAGTTGCTTGTTTATTAGCCAATATTAGGTCAAGGTTCTCCTGTGGCATGATGTTTTGTAATTTGCCTTTATAGCGTGGATCCAGGATGCTGGCCAACCAGTAGTTGTCATCGTTCATCATTTTGGCAATGCGGGGGTCCCATTTTAGGATCCGCAAGGCATAATCTGACATGTGGGCCAATGTTCCCGGTGTCAATGATGCACTGCGAGTGCTGGGCGGAGGAGCACTTTCTGGCAAATCCACATCCCTCCAGTCACGCACAAACCCTGTACCAGACCTTGCCACGCCAACATTTTCACTTGCCCCACGAGATGCATCCTCCTCCCCTAAGTAATCATCCCCATCATCCTCCTCCTCTTCTTCCTCCACCTCGTCCAGGAGAGGTCCCTGAGCAGACAATGGCTGAATGTCATCAAGAATTCCCTCCTCCTCTTCCTCCTCATCAACATTGGCTGCAGACGCCTGCTCCTTAAGGTGCGTCAAAGTTTGCATGAGCAGACGCATAAGTGGGATGCTCATGCTTAGGATGGCGTCGTCTGCGCTTACCAGCCGTGTGCATTCCTCAAAACACTGAAGGACTTTACAAAGGTCTTTCAGCTTCAACCACTGCACGCCTGTCAACTCCATGTCTGCTCTCAAAGTGCCTGGCCGTGTATCCTCCCACAAATGCATTATGGCCTGCCTCTGCTCGCACAGCCGCTCCACCATGTGCAGGGTGGAGTTCCACCTTGTTGCAATGTCGATAATGAGGCGGTGGTTGGGAAGGTGGAGCAATCGCTGCAACTTCTGCATACGAACGGAGTGTACAGGCGACCGGCGGATGTGCGCGCACAGTCTTCGCACCTTCTGGAGCAGGGCTGTTAACTCCGGATAATTTTTGAGGAAGCACTGCACCACCAGGTTCAAGGTGTGAGCCAAGCAAGGTATGTGGCTGAGTTTTGAAAGGGCTATGGCTGCCACAAAATTACGGCCGTTATCACTAACTACCTTGCCTGCCTCAAGATGTACACTGCCCAGCCATGACTCAGTTTGTCGCTTCAAGTACTCGGCCAGCACCTCGGCGGTGTGTCTGTCGCCCAAACACATCATCTGCAACACAGCCTGCTGACGCTTTCCACTAGCTGCTCGATAGGGGGACACATCGTGTGCAACAGTGGCAGCTGCAGATGGAGTGCTCGTACGACTGCGCTCTGTGGACGAGCTTTCGCTTCTGGAGGAGGAGGAGGAGGGTCGAACGCCTACAGCCAACTGTTTCCTATACCATGGGCTAGGCAGCACTGTCCCACCACCGCTGTCCCCTGTGGACCCTGCATCCACCACATTAACCCAGTGCGCAGTGATGGACACGTAACGGCCCTGGCCATGCCGACTGGACCATGCATCAGTTGTGAGGTGCACCTTTCCGCTCACTGACTGCTTGAGTGCATGGACAATGCGGTCTTTCACATGATGGTGGAGGGCTGGGATGGCTTTGCGAGAGAAGAAGTGGCGACTGGGTAGGTCATAGCGTGGTACTGCATAGGCCATGAGTTTGCGGAAAGCTGTGCTTTCCACCAACCGAAAGGGCATCATCTCAAACGAGATTAGTTTGGCAATGTGGGCGTTCAAACCCAGTGTACGCGGATGAGAGACTGAGTACTTTCTTGACCTTCTCATAGTGTCTGGGAGGGTGAGCTGGACTTGAGAGCTGCATATGGTGGAAGTAGCGGTGGACAGGGCGGACTGAGAGAGGGTTGATGATGGTGATGGAGTTGTTGTTCTTTCTGATGGCCTAGAATCAGTCTTTCGTTGATATAACAGTGGGATTCCCTGACTGCTGTGGTCTTGCAACGACACCTCAGCATTTGCTGCTGTGCTAACCGGTGGGCTTACAGTGGGGGAAACAATGTAGCGTTGCTGACTACCTTCGTTGTGATCAGTTGCACATGTGGCACTTGAGGTTTGGTGTTGTGTCCACGCTTGCAAGTGCATGCTGGTTAAATGTCTAAGCATGCAACTGGTATTCAAATTTTTCAGATTTTTCCCTCGGCTAAAGGTCTTTGCGCACTTCTTACAGATAACCTTGGCCTGATCATGAGGATTTTGTTCAAAAAAGTGCCACACTGCACTCTTCCTACTTTGGCAGACATTTTGCGGCCTAGCACGCTGTGATCTTTTGACCCTCTGGACAAGCTGTCCAGCAACTCTTTTGATGTTTGGAACCTGTCTTTGGAGTGCTCCGGGCCTGCCAGATAACAGCTGTTGCGATGTCGATGTCTGCTGTGGATGCTCCTCATCTGAGCTATTGGAAGCAGCACCCTCTTCCCCAATGGATGCCAATCTGGGTCAACAACTGGGTCATCCATCACCTCCTCTTCTATGTCATGTGCACCTTTCTCTGTGTCACCGTGTATGGTGGTATAGTGTGCGGGAAGGGGCACCTGAGTCTCATCAGGGTCAAAATCTGGCTCTGTACACTGCGAGGACAATGTAGTGCTCTGAGTGAATGTACCAGCAGAATCATCCATCAGCGGCTGTGCATCAGTGCACTCCATGTCAGATTCATCTTGGCCTGGGTAATTCACCATTTCACTTGATAATCCAGGCATGGTATGTGAAAACAGCTCCATGGAGTAATCAGTAGTATGGCCTGCGTCATCCTTCAATCTTGGTTGGGGTGAAGGACACAAGGAAAGGTGTGGTTCATGAACATGAGCCTCCAATGACGACTCAGTGCTTTTACTTTTTACAACTGAAGAAGAGGAGGCGATAGAGCTGGAGGCTGAGTCAGCAATGTAAGACAAAACTTTTTCCTGATGCTCTGCCTTTAAAAGTGGTTTGCCAACTCCTAGAAAACTAAGCGTTCGAGGCCTTATGTAGCCAGACGATGACGCAGGGTCAGCACCTCCTGCATTCGGTCCTATTTTGCTCTTGCCACTACCATCAGATCCACCACCAACACCATCATTACCAGCTGCCAACCCCCGCCCAATTCCACGGCCTCTTCCACCAGCCTTCCTCATTTTTGGTAGAAATGTAGACAAAATCCAACAAACTATATAGTAATGTAAAACAAGGTACAAGGTGTCTATAGGACAGGGGAGATTTAGAATTTCTGCACACACTTGTGGACAGTGGACACTTTTGGATTGTGTGAGGCCCACTGATATCTGAGCGCTATGTGACAGGCTCGATGGCACAGCTGCCTGTGACCAAAGTGACGAGAGGATAATGGAGATTTTGAATCTCTGCGCACACTTTTGGACACTGGACACTTGTGGATTGTGTGAGGCCCACTGATATCTGAGCGCTATGTGACACGCTCGATGGCACAGCTGCCTGTGACCAAAGTGACGAGAGGATAATGGAGATTTTGAATCTCTGCGCACACTTTTGGACACTGGACACTTGTGGATTGTGTGAGGCCCACTGATATCTGAGCGCTATGTGACACGCTCGATGGCACAGCTGCCTGTGACCAAAGTGACGAGAGGATAATGGAGATTTTGAATCTCTGCGCACACTTTTGGACACTGGACACTTGTGGATTGTGTGAGGCCCACTGATATCTGAGCGCTATGTGACACGCTCGATGGCACAGCTGCCTGTGACCAAAGTGACGAGAGGATAATGGAGATTTTGAATCTCTGCGCACACTTTTGGACACTGGACACTTGTGGATTGTGTGAGGCCCACTGATATCTGAGCGCTATGTGACACGCTCGATGGCACAGCTGCCTGTGACCAAAGTGACGAGAGGATAATGGAGATTTTGAATCTCTGCGCACACTTTTGGACACTGGACACGTGGATTGTGTGAGGCCCACTGATATCTGAGCGCTATGTGACACGCTCGATGGCACAGCTGCCTGTGACCAAAGTGACGAGAGGATAATGGAGATTTTGAATCTCTGCGCACACTTTTGGACACTGGACACTTGTGGATTGTGTGAGGTCCACTGATATCTGAGCGCTATGTGACAGGCTCGATGGCACAGCTGCCTGTGACCAAAGTGACGAGAGGATAATGGAGATTTTGAATCTCTGCGCACACTTTTGGACACTGGACACTTGTGGATTGTGTGAGGCCCACTGATATCTGAGCGCTATGTGACACGCTCGATGGCACAGCTGCCTGTGACCAAAGTGACGAGAGGATAATGGAGATTTTGAATCTCTGCGCACACTTTTGGACACTGGACACTTGTGGATTGTGTGAGGCCCACTGATATCTGAGCGCTATGTGACACGCTCGATGGCACAGCTGCCTGTGACCAAAGTGACGAGAGGAAAATGGAGATTTTGAATCTCTGCGCACACTTTTGGACACTGGACACTTGTGGATTGTGTGAGGCCCACTGATATCTGAGCGCTATATGACAGGCTCGATGGCACAGCTGTGACAAAAGTGACTAGAGGATAAGGGAGATTGGATTGCTTTTAAAAAAGCAGTTTGCGGAGCAGTGGGTAAACAGCAATGCCAGCGTGTCAGGAAGCCTTAAAAGGCAGCCCAACAACCAACACCACTGATACACCACAATATAGCCTCCCCTTGCACTACACACACAGTGACTTGTGTGTTGTGCAGGCCAAATCGCTAGCAGCAGAAGCAGTTTTTTTGTCTTCTTCCCTGCCTAACGCTCTCCCTACAGAATCAGCAGCAACCTCTCCCTATACTAAGATCGGCAGAAGTAAGATGGCGGTCGGCGTGCACGCCCTTTTATACCCCCTGTGACGCCCACCAAAGCAAGCCAATCACTTGCATGCCCTTCTGAAAGATGGTGGTGACCCGTGCCTAGGTCATCACGTTGCCCACAGTGTCCGTGGATCCTGATTGGCTGAAAAAGAGCGCAAAACAAACTTTTGAAACGCGACTTTGGCGCGTAAGTCGCCGACCTCGTTTCCGACCTCATCCTAGGGTCGGGTTTCGTTTCATGAAACCCAACTTTGCCAAAAGTCGGCGACTTTTGAATTTTTTCGACCCGTTTCGCTCAACTCTATTGTTGAGAAGTACAAGTCAGGGTTGGGTTATAAAAAAAAATCTTCCAATTTTTGATGATCCCCTAGAGCACCATCAAATCTATTATCATCAAATGGAAAGAATATATGGTACCACCACAAACGTGCCAATCGAGGGCCACACACCAAAACTCTCAGCCCGAGCAAGGAGAGGCAGCAGAGAGACCAAATGTAACACTGAAGGAGCTGCAGAGTTCCTAAGCAGAGACTAGAGTATCTGTCCATACAACCACAATAAGCCGTACACTCTATAGAGGTGGCCTTTATAGAAGAGTGGGAAGGAAAAAGCCTTTACTTACACACAAAAATTGTAAGGCTCATTTTGCTTGCCAAAAGACATGTGGGAGACTACCCAAATCTATGGAGGATGTTGCTGTGATCAGATGAGACCAAAATTTAACTTTTTAGCCACCAAAGTAAATGCAATGTCTGGTGCCAAACCAACACAGCTCATCACTAGTGTTGAGCGATACCATCCGATATCGTGAAGTATCGTATCCGATTGGATCGGACCGATACCCAAAAAGTATCTGGTATCGCCGATTCCGATACCGGAAACCCCATTCAAGTCAATGGGACAGAAATATCGGAATTAAAAAAAACCCTTTCTTTACTTGTACATCCAGTTCGGGAGGGGGGAAGAGTGTGGGCGGTGCGTGGGCGGACACTGTGCGTGTCTGTGTGCCGGCGGGGTCTGTACGGGCCTGCCGGGGGTCTGTGCCGGGGGTCTGTGCTGGCCTGCCGGGGGTCTGTGCGGGCTGTCGGGGGTCTGTGCGGGCTGCCGGGGGTCTGTGCGGGCCTGCCGGGGGTTGTGTGTGTGTGCAGGCATCGTCCGATGGGACTACAAGCCCCATCAGGCGATGCCTGCTACAATGACAGTGATTGACACATTAGCCAATGATGGGACAGTAGTAGTCCCATCATCCGGCTAATGTGTTAAATGTAAAAAAAAACAAAAAAAAAAAACATACATGCTACATACATACTACACACATACTACATTCAGACAACATACATACTACATACATACTACATATATACTACATTCAGACAACATACATACATACATACTACAGTGAGAATCATGTGGGAATAGTGGATGAGGGCAGGTATATCTCGCCCAGATTCCTTTCCTATGTGGCCTAGTCTGGTCAGTATATCACCTGCTTACTAATGGATAATGGGAGGTGGATATAAAAGGATGCAAGGTGATTGTGTGAGTGTCTCAGCCTGGGAACACAGAGAGCCTGTCTGTGTGAGAGACACACGTGAGTGAGAGCAGTGCCCACTGCAACTGTGGTTTGGCTGGACGGGAGAAGCCTGCCAGTTGGTAGTTAGGTTGTACTTTGTTTAGTTAGTGCCGGACAGGCAAGGATTTGTTTTATGTTTTTTTTCTTTATGCATTGCTTTCACCTTTAATAAACTTGACCCAGTGTCAGTTATACCCGGACCCCGGCTGTGCGCCTGAGTTTCATGCTGAACGCACGTGACCTTTGACCCCAGCAAAGGTGATCCCGGAATGTTTTATCACACTACATATATACTACATTCATTCAACATACATACATACTACATACTACATACATACTTCATATATACTACATTCATACAACATACATACATACTACATTCATACAACATACATACTACATATATACTACATTCATTCAATATACATACTACATGCTACAAACATACTACATATATACTACATTCATACAACAAACATAGTACATACTACATACATACTACATACATATAACATACATAAAACATGCTACAGACATACAACATACATACTACATACAATACATATATACATATAGACATACAGTACATATAACATAGAGAACATGCTCACCATCACTTGTCACTTTGATCGCAGAAGCCAGTGTCATCTTTAAAAAATATTAAAATAGCAAACAACCGATATACTCCCTGATCCGCAGAAATCCACGTGTATCCCACGACGATCTCCCGTGGAGAACAGCAGCATCAGCTGATGCCACCGCTCTCTAGGGGCCCCAGGAATACAATGACGGGAGGTAGGTATCCTTCCGCACTGTATTCCTCCGCCACTGTAAAAAAATAGTCCCTAATCTCACTTTTGGCAATGCTGTATGAGAAAGTTCCCACGCAGCTTTTGCCATAAAGTGAGACCAGTGAACTATAGTAACCTCTCAGTGATGCACTGCAGGAGATCCTCGTGGGACACTCGTGGATTTCTGAGGATCAGGAAGTATATTGCTTGTGTGTTATTTTAATATTTTTTACAGTGAGATGACAATGGCTTCGGGGATCAAAGTGACAAGTGATGGTGAATATGTACTCTATGTTATATGTACTGTATGTCTATATGTATGAATGTATTGTATGAATGTATGAATGTTTTGTATGCAGAATGTATGTAGTATGTATGTATCTATGTATGTATGTTGTATGAATGTAGTATGTATGTAGTATGTATGTATGTTGTATGAATGTAGTATATATGTAGTATGTATGTATGTTGTATGAATGTAGTATGTATGTAGTATGTATGTATGTATGTTGTATGAATGTAGTATATATGTAGTATGTATGTAGTATGTGGTATGTATATATATTATATATTATTATTATATTATATTATTATATTATTATTATATTATTATTATATATATGTACATATATATTTAGCTCTGGCTGGGATAGCACGCGTGCGGGCTCACGCGTGCAACAGATATTAAGTGCAACAGGATCAAGTGTTTTGCAGTTAGACAATGCATTGAAGCTGATGTTCCTCTCTTCTCTTCTTCACACAGGTAATTCATTCCATCATCCATGTGTGCTGTCTGACAAGTGTGAACTGCATCATATATTGCCAGATATTTTTATGCTATTTCATTCCATCACTCCTGTGGTGGGTCTTTTTTTTTTTTTTTTTTTTCTTTTTTATCTATTTGGTTTCCGCTTTGAAGTGTAGAAAGGTGTTTTTTTTTTTTGTTTTTTTTTTCCCTTTCTCTGTTTGATGGCCTTGTCCAGCATTAGTTATTTACCCTGCATAGTAATGCCTGCTCTGGCCTTGTGCTAAATGGTTAATTACTGATTGTGGCCTTTTGGTGGCTGAAGCTAGCAGACAGTTCATTTCATATATATTTAGCTCTGGCTTGGATAGCACGCGTGCAACAGATATTAAGTGCAACAGGATCAAGTGTTTTGCAGTTAGACAATGCAGTTGGACAGGGCAGGAGACAGGTAAGGTGCATAAATTTTTCATGCACGCATGCTTCTTGGTCAGTCGTACTACATATGCATTGATCATATCAACCTGCTGCTTTTTTGTCTTCACCTCTGCTTTCTAACAACTCGCCTGCCCTTTTACACATTCTGTGCACTCTCTGCATATCCACCCCTCCCTTTTCCCCTCTCCCATGTGTAACTCTGAGGCTCTATTGACATTTCTTACCCACACCAAACCATCCAAAACCACCATGCAGCACTCAAAACGTTCATACAAATCATCCCACCACCTGCTTTTTCTGTTTTTTCTCCTTTTAATAGCTGCAGGTGACATCTCCCCCAACCCTGGGCCTCCCTCCACCAGCATACGTTCCTCTCCTCCAGCTGCATATAGAAACCCTGCTAATCTTATTAACATTCAGTGCATGCCTTCTCCTCTCACTGTCCAATGTGCTCTCTGGAATGCACGGTCTGTGTGTAACAAACTGACTTACATTCACGATCTTTTTCTCTCTAATTCCCTTAACCTTCTGGCTATTACAGAAACCTGGATCCAGCATTTAGACACCACCGCTGCTGCCGCTCTCTCGTTTGGTGGGCTGAAATTTTCACATACCACCAGACCTGAGAACAGACAGGGTGGAGGTGTTGGTTTGCTCCTTTCATCACAATGTGCTTTCCAGGTCATCCCCCCGGTTCCCTCACTTACATTTCCTTCCTTTGAAGTCCACGCCGTCAGACTCTTTAAGCCTTTCTCCTTACGAGTGGCGGTTGTTTATCGCCCTCCAGGCTCCTCCCGCCAGTTTCTAGACCACTTCACCACCTGGCTTACTCACTTTCTATCCTTGGACATCCCCACCCTCATCATGGGAGACTTCAACATCCCCATCAATGATCCGCTCTCCCAGTCTGCCTCTCATCTTCTTTCTCTAACTTCTTCATTCGGCCTCTCACAGTTTACTAATTCTCCTACACATGAGGACGGGAATACTCTGGACCTGGTTTTCTCCCGTCCCGGCTCGCTGCACGACTTTACTAACTCGCCTCTCCCGCTCTCGGACCACAACCTTCTTTCCTTCTCTGTCAAGAATTGTCTCCTCACCCGGGACATCCCCACTTACCACACTTATCGGAATACACGTACCATTAATACCCAACAGCTTAGGGACAATCTCCACACATCTTTAGCCCCCATCTCCACCCTCTCCTGTCCAGACATAGCATTGTCACACTTCAATAATACACTGAAGAATGCCCTAGATGAAGCAGCACCTTCTATACGCAGAAAGACCCGACACAGACAACGGCAGCCCTGGCACACAACGCAAACACGCTTTCTTCAGCGCTGCTCAAGGTGTGCAGAGCAGCAGTGGAGAAAATCTCTCTTAGCAGAAGACTTCATCCACTATAAGTTCATGCTCAAAACCTATAACTCTGCCCTTCATCTGGCCAAACAATCCTACTTCACCACCCTCATCACCTCACTATCCAACAACCCAAGACGACTTTTTGAAACCTTAAACTCCCTCCTGAAACCTAAAGTACAGGCCCCCATCACCAACCTCAGCGGTGAGGATCTGGCCACTTATTTCCTAGAAAAAATCAACCACATACATCAGGATATCTCAGCCCTATCTCCTCAGTGCCTGGATCCCCTTCCCTGCCGCACCTCAAGCTCACTAGACATCTTTGAGCCTGTTTCAGAAGAAGAAGTTTCCAAGCTCCTCGCTTCTGCTCGGCCTACAACCTGCAACAGTGACCCTATTCCTTCACAGCTCCTGCAGTCTCTCTCACCAGTGGTCACCACTCACCTGACTAAAATATTTAACCTCTCTCTTTCTTCAGGTATATTTCCCTCATTTAAACATGCCATCATAACCCCTTTACTTAAAAAGCCATCCCTGGACCAGAACTGCACTGCTAACTACAGACCTGTCTCTAACCTTCCCTTCATCTCTAAACTCCTGGAACGCCTGGTCCACTCCCGTCTAATCCGCTATCTCTCGGATAACTCTCTTCTCGACCCCTTACAATCTGGTTTCCGCTCTTTACACTCCACCGAAACTGCCCTCACTAAAGTCTCTAATGATTTAATAACAGCTAAATCGAAAGGTCATTGCTCCCTGCTGATTCTCCTGGATCTCTCTGCCGCATTTGACACTGTGGATCACCAGCTCCTCCTCACTATTCTCCGCTCTATAGGCCTCAAGGACACAGCCCTCTCCTGGTTCTCCTCCTACCTCTCTGACCGCTCCTTCACTGTATCTTTTTCCGGCTCCTCTTCCTCTTCTCGTCCCCTTACTATCGGGGTCCCGCAGGGCTCAGTCCTAGGCCCCCTCCTCTTCTCTCTATACACTGCCCCTATTGGACATACAATCAGCAGATTTGGGTTCCAGTATCATCTCTATGCTGATGACACCCAATTATACACTTCTTCCCCTGACATCACCCCTACCGGCCCCCAGGCTCACCCACCCTCTTCCTTGACCACTTTTCAGCCTGGCTGCCACACTTCATGTCCTCAGAACTACCAACCCTCATCCTGGGAGACTTCAACATCCCCATTAACAGCCCTAATTCCACATCTGCATCCCAGCTTCTATCACTAACCACCTCTCTAGGCCTCTCACAGCTTTCAACCTCTGAGACACATAAGGACGGTAACACCCTTGATCTGGTCTTCTGCCGGCTCTGTTCAATCTCCCACCTAAACAACTCACCGCTTCCACTCTCTGACCACAACATTCTCTCCTTCACGCTCACAAATCCTCGCCCACCCCAGCTCATTCCTACCTACCACACAGTCAGAAATCTACAAGCTATTAACCCTCAGACACTTTCAGATTCCCTACACTCATCTCTGTCCCCAATCTCCTCTCTTTCCTGTCCTAATCTGGCTGTTCATCACTACAATGACACTCTTAGAAGCACCCTTGACCAAGTAGCTCCCCTCACCCTCAGAACCTCCAAACACAGAGTAAAAGAGCCCTGGCTCACATCGCAAACTCAACTTCTCCAGCGATGCTCCAGGAGTGCTGAACGCCTATGGAGAAAAACCCGCACACCAGAAGACTTCATCCACTTCAAATTTATGTTAAGAACCTATAACGCTGCCCTTCACCTTGCCAAACAGACCTACTTCACCACCCTGATCTCCTCACTAGCCAACAACCCCAAGAAACTTTTTGACACTTTTCACTCCCTCCTCAGGCCAAAAGCACAAGCCCCTATCACAGACATTTGTGCTGATGACCTGGCCTCCCACTTTACAGAAAAAATAGATAATATCCGTCAAGAAATCTGCTCCCAACCACCAAGTGCTGTGACTCCCATCCCTTCCTACATCTCCCCTGGCTCACTCTCCACATTTGATCCCATCACAGAAGAAGAAGTCTCCAGACTCCTCTCTTCTTCTCGTCCGACTACATGCACTACCGACCCCATTACCTCACATCTCCTCCAGTCTCTCTCTCCAGTCGTCACAACCCACCTAACTACAATCTTTAATCTCTCCCTCTCCTCGGGCGTTTTCCCATCCTCCTTCAAACACGCCATCGTTACTCCATTACTAAAGAAACCTGCTCTCGACCCATCCTGCACAAACAACTACAGACCAGTCTCCAATCTCCCCTTCATCTCTAAACTTTTGGAACGCCTAGTTTACTCCCGCCTTACCCGTTACCTCTCCATTCACTCCCTTCTAGACCCTTCACAGTCCGGCTTCCGCCCCCTACATTCGACTGAAACTGCACTCATCAAAGTGACCAATGACATTCTGACAGCAAAACGTAACGGTGACCACTCTCTGCTCATTCTTCTTGACCTATCTGCAGCTTTCGATACTGTTGACCACCATCTCCTACTCTCTAGGCTCCAGTCACTAGGCATTAAGGACACTGCACTCTCCTGGTTCTCTTCCTATCTCTCTGACCGCTCCTTCAGTGTTTTGTTCTCTGGCTCCACGTCATCTCCTCTTCCTCTTGCTGTCGGGGTACCTCAGGGCTCAGTCCTTGGCCCCCTTCTTTTCTCTCTCTACACGGCCCCAATTGGACAGACCATCAGCAGATTTGGCTTTCAGTACCATCTTTATGCTGATGACACACAACTATACACGTCTTCCCCCGACCTTACCCCCGCTGTACTACAGAACGCCAGTGACTGTCTGTCCGCAGTCTCCAATATCATGTCCGCTCTCTATTTGAAACTCAACCTCTCCAAAACTGAACTTCTTCTGCTCCCGCCGTCTACTAACCTCCCTAAATCTGACATTTCCTTCTCCGTGGGTGGTACCACAATAACACCCCGGCAGCAGGTGCGCTGTCTGGGTGTTATGTTTGACACCAATCTCTACTTCACATCCCATATACAATCCCTTGCCCGCTCTTGCCGCTTACACCTAAAGAACATCTCTAGAATCCGCCCTTTTCTCACTATGGAAACAACAAAAACCCTCACTGTTGCATTGATCCACTCTCGCCTGGATTACTGCAACGCTCTATTAATTGGCCTCCCCATCACTCGACTATCCCCTCTCCAGTCCATACTCAATGCAGCAGCCAGGATCGTCCATCTGGGTAATCGGTACTCGGACGCGTCCGCTCTTCGCCAGTCCTTACATTGGCTGCCCGTTCATTATAGGATCCAATTCAAAGTACTTGTTCTCACCCACAAAGCTCTCCACAGTGCGGCACCCCCTTACATCTCTTCTCTCATTTCTGTCTATCGGCCTAGCCGATCGCTGCGCTCTGCAAACGACTTTCGACTAACCTCTGCACTAATCCGTACCTCCCACTCCCGACTCCAAGACTTCTCCCGTGCTACTCCTATCCTCTGGAATGCTCTACCCCAAGAAATCAGGACTATACACAATTTGCATAGTTTTAGGCGCTCCCTCAAAACACACCTGTTCAGAGCGGCCTATCACATTCACTAATCAAAGTAATTCTCTGTGTAAGTGTGCGTGCGTAGCCCATTCACTATCTCCATCCATCCTTCACTCCTGCAAGATGGCTGGACCTTCATTGTAAAGACACCATTGTAAATACACACCTGTACTCTGTATCTCCCTCACCTCATTGTAGATTGTACGCTCTCACGAGCAGGGTCGTCTTATTTCGTCTTATTTTGCTTTAATTATTGTATTGTTAGCGTTGTTACTTATGACTTGTGTTTTGAAACTGTTAAACTGTAAAGCGCTGCGGAATATGTTGGCGCTATATAAATAAAGATTATTATTATATTATTATTATTACCCTAATTCAAAATACCAAGGATTGTCTGTCTGCTGTCTCTAGCATCATGTCCTCCCTCTATCTGAAACTAAATCTCTCTAAAACTGAACTTCTTGTGTTTCTCCCCTCTACTAACCTCACTCTACCTAACATCGAAATAACCCTGGAGGGTTCAACCATAACTCCCAAGCAGCATGCCCGCTGTCTTGGGGTCATATTCGACACTGAACTTTCCTTTACTCCGTACATCCGATCACTCAGTCGCTCTTGTCACCTGCATCTTAAAAACATCTCCAGAATCCGACCTTTTCTCACCTTTGAAACTGCTAAGACTCTTACTGTCGCTCTTATTCATTCTCGTCTGGACTACTGCAACTCTCTTCTGATCGGTCTCCCTCTTACCAAACTTTCTCCTCTCCAATCCATCTTGAATGCGGCAGCCAGGGTCATATTTCTGTCCAGCCGCTTCACCGATGCCTCCATCTTGTGCCAGTCATTACACTGGCTACCTATTCGCTACAGGGTCCAGTATAAACTCATCTCTCTCACCCACAAAGCTCTCCACTGTTCTGCACCGCCTTATATCTCCTCTCTCGTCTCTGTCTATCGCCCTACACGTGCCCTCCGTTCTACAAATGACCTAAGACTAACATCCCCCGTAATCCAAACCTCGCATCTCCGTCTCCAAGACTTCTCTCGTGCTGCTCCAGCTCTCTGGAATGCACTTCCCCAGACGATCAGACTGATACCTAGCCCTGACCTTTTCAAGCGCGCTTTGAAAACCCATCTCTTCAAACAAGCCTACCACATCAACTACTCAGCAAGCTAACTTTGCCCTGTTCCCTCCTTCCAAATATTATTCTGAATCTGCACCCTACTATTCATCTGTCTCCACACCCTTCATGCACATGATAACTGCATTTAATACTTGTCTATTGCACTTAAACACACGGGCTGATGACCGGATCATGCAGCTTTATATGAAAATCCCTATTATAATTGCCAGACCTGAATTAACAAGCATTTCTCACCTACTGTGTCCCCCCATTTCCTTGTAGATTGTAAGCTTGCGAGCAGGGACCTCACTCCTAATGTCACTGTTTGAATTGTCTTAACTTGTATTGAATTTATTGTCTGTACATGTCCCCGCTTAATTGTAAAGTGCTGCGGAATATGTTGGCGCTATATAAATAAAAATTATTATTATTATTATATGTATGTATGTTGTATGAATGTAGTATATATGTAGTATGTAGTATGTATGTATGCTGCATGAATGTAGTATATATGTAGTATGTAGTATGTATGTATGCTGCATGAATGTAGTATATATGTAGTATGTATGTTGTATGAATGTAGTATATATGTAGTATGTATGTATGTTGTATGAATGTAGTATATATGTAGTATGTATGTATGTTGTATGAATGTAGTATATATGTAGTATGTATGTAGTATGTATGCATGTTGTAGGAATGTTGTATATATGTAGTATGTATGTAGTATGTATGTTTTTTTGTTATTTTTACATTCAACACATTAGCCGGATGATGGGACTACTACTGTCCCATCATTGGCTAATGTGTCAATCACTGTCATTGTAGCAGGCATAGCTCGATGGGACTTGTAGTCCCATCGGACGATGCCTGCACACAAACACAACCCCCGGCAGGCCCACACAGACCCCCGTCAGCCCGCACAGACCCCCGGCAGGCACATACAGACCCCCGGCAGGCCCACACAGACCCCTGGCAGCCCGCACAGACCCCCGGCCGATACCCAATATTTGCAGTATCGGAATGCTCAACACTACTCATCACCCCAAGAACACCATCCCTACAGTGAAACATGGTGGTTGGGGCTTCATCATGCTGTGGGGATGTTTTTCAGCAGAGGGGACAGGCAAAATAGTCCTAGTGAAGGGGAAGATGGATTGTGCGAAATACAGGGATATTCTTTGAGAAAAACCTGTTCCAGTCTGTCAGTGATTTGATCCTGGGCAGAAGTTCACCTTCCACCAAGACAGTGACCCAAAGAATATGGCTAAAGCAACACTCGAGTGTTTTAAAGGGAAACATTTAAATATTTTGGAGCGGCCAAAGCCCAGACCTTAATCCAATTGTGAGTCTGTGGTCAGACTTGAAGATTGCTCTTCACCAGAGGAAACCATATAACATGAAGGAGATGGGGCAGTTTTCCCTTGAGGAATGGGCAAAAATCCAAGTGACAAGATGTGGAAAGCTCATAGAGATATATCCAAAGCGACTTGCGTCTGAAATTGCTGCAAAAGGAGGCTCTACAAAGTACTGGCTTTAGGGGCGTGAATAGTTACAGAAGTCCACTTGCCTCCTCTCCGTTACATCGGTGTGATAATTGAAAGTGCTACCCCCAATAACCTACATATTGCTTTAACAAAACAAAAAAAGGAATTATCTCTGCGCATGCGCCGGACTCTTGGCCTGCGCATGCACCCGACTCTTGGCCTGAGCATGCACCAAACTCCTGGCCTGAGCATGCACCAGACTCCTGGCCTGTGCATGCACCCGACTCTTGGCCTGAGCATGCACCAAACTCCTGGCCTGAGCATGCACCAAACTCCTGGCCTGTGCATGCATCGGACTCTTGGCCTGCGCATGCACTGGACTCTCGGCCTGTGCATTCACATAGGAAGCAACAAAGTTCACCGGGAAAATCCAACTCTCAATGCTTGTGACGTTAAAAGTAATGAAGAAGAATGGATAGAAGACTCTTAAGCTCCAGGTAAGGAATACACGCTCTGGTCTTCTAGCTCTGGAACACAAAATTAGTGACAATTGTGAGTACAGGACACACATTTAGGGCAATAATTTTTCCAAATTAAAGGGACTCTATCAGCAGGTTTTTGCTATTTAATCTGAGAGCAGCAGAATGGTGATCTTCCTAGGATATCTCAAGAAGATAACCAAGACCACGTCTTTATCTTGATGCCATGTTTCTTGTAAGCATGCAAGAAAAAAAAAAAAACAAGTCATCGTGAAATCAGCACATAAGCAGTTAATTCTACGAGTCTATAGAAATTTATAGAGCGATGAACTTGTGCTTTCTCCCCTTGGAGCATTTTATGCAATTATAAACCAGAATAACTTCATAAAAATGAAATATATCTAAATGTTTCCTTGGACATCTTCATTTGGAAGCCTTGCTGATCTTGCATGAACACAGCTCTGGAGGCTTGCCTATTCTTAATACTACACCGGCCCGTCATGTTTGTACAGCTTTACATTTCGTCCCTTGGTGTTTTCTTTTATATCTCACGTGCTGTCGATCATCAATGTTTAAAATAAACACAAACTTTCATTGTGGATGTAGACAATGGAAATCCGAGGATCAATGGGGTTTCTCGTTGTTAGCTTTATTCTTCTGAATAAAACAAGTCTCTTTGTGAACGTTAACATGCCAACACAAATGGTGGACTGTACGGGCAGGGAGGGCCAGATAGAGAAAGAAGCAGACATGTCTGGCATCCGTCCAGCCTGGATTCATCAACATTCCATCCTTATTCTTATTTTTGTCCTGAGTATTTAGAAGACATCTCCCCGGCTTATGTTCCAGCTTTGTACTTCATTCTTGATGTGTTGATATACACCGGGGATAGCTTAAGATGCAAATTCTCTGCCTATAAAAAGCATCGCCGGAGAATTGACCCGAGCTGGCAAGAATTTACCTACGTCAGTGCGTTGTAAATATGTTCCCGATGGGAATATGTTAATGTATGGAGCCACTGTTCTTAATACAGGAGTGGCCAAATCAACCGACACCTGGACTATCTGGGTGGGAGAGAACTTGTCCTTAGAATGTATTACGACAATTAGGGTAACTACTAAGTTCATAGACGTTACGAAGATCTTCACTGTTATCCTGATTTTCCCACGGATATCACCAAATTCTATCTGGTGAAAAAGTGTATGTCCGACTGATGTGATCGCCACCATTCCTCTGAGAGACTCCTACACTTGTCTGTTTCTATATCTCTAACTTATTTTGGTGGAAAGTGATCATGTACGGACAACATCCTTTTCCACCAGGATCCCTTCATTTTTGAGACCGATGGGTATCCACCTCCACATTAAGGTGATTTATAGAGATGAGCGGATGATTTGAAATTCAAATTCGACAACTTCGAAGAATTTTCCCCAAAAATATGATTATCATTACTGGAATACTTGTAATTGCTCAGAAAATAAACATGGGGAAGAGAGAGAGAGAGAGAAAGAGAGCGAGAGGACCCTGCTGACCATAAGATCTTACACTCTACAAGAGAGAGAGAGGACTCCGCTGACCATAAGTGCTGACACTCTACAGGAAAGAGATAGAGAGGACCCCAATGACCATATGAGCTTATATTCTGCTGGAGAGACAGAGAGGACCCCGCTGACCATAAGAGCTTACACTCTACAGGAGAGAGAGAGCACTCCGCTGACCATAAGTGCTGACACTCTACAGGAAACAGATAGAGAGGACCCCAATGACCATATGAGCTTATATTCTGCAGGAGAGAGAGAGGACCCCGCTGACCATAAGAGCTTACACTCTACAGGAGAGAGAGAGGACTCTGCTGACCATAAGAGCTTACACTCTACAGGAAAAAGAGAGGACCCCGCTGACCATAAGAGCTTACACTCTACAGGAGAGAGAGGACTCCGCTGACCATAAGTGCTGACACTCTACAGGAAACAGATAGAGAGGACCCCAATGACCATATGAGCTTATATTCTGCAGGAGAGAGAGAGGACCCCACTGACTATAAGAGCTTACACTCTACAGGAGAGAGGGAGAACTCAGCTGATCATAAGAGCTTACACTCTACAGGAAATAAATAGAGCGGACCCTGCTGACCATAAGAGCTTACACACTCTACAGGTGAGAGAAAGAGGACTCCACTGACCATAAGAACTTAAACTCTACAGGAGAGAGAGAGGACCCTGATGACCATAAGAGCTTACACTCTACAGGAAAGAGAGAGGACCCCGCTGACCATAAGAGCTTACACTCTACAGGAAAAAGAGAGGACCCCGCTGACCATAAGAGCTTACACTCCACAGGAGAGAGAGAGAGGACCCCGCTGAGCATAGGAGCTTACACTCTACAGGAGAGAGAAGACCCTGCTGACCATAAGAACTTACACTCTACAGGAGTGAGCGAGAGTACCCCACTGACCATAACAGCTTATACTATTCAGGAGAGATAGCACCTCGCTGACCATAAGAGCTTATAATCTACAAGAGAGAGGACCCCACTGTCTATAAGAGTTTACACTCTACAGGAGAGAGGGAGAGTGAAAGAGAGGGCCTTGCTGACCATGAAAGCTTCTATTCTACACTAGAGCGAGAGGACCCCACTGACCATAAGAGCTTACACTCTACAAGAAATAGAGCAAACCCCGCTAACCACAAGAACTTGCACTCTATAGGAGAGAGAAAGAGGACCCCGCTGACCATAAGAGCTTACACTCTACAGGAGAGAGAGAAGACCCCACTGACCATAAGAGCTTACACTCTACAGAAGTCAGAGAGGACTCCACTGACCATAAGAGCTTACACTCTACAGGAGAGAGAGAAGACCCCACTGACCATAAGAGCTTACACTCTACAGGAGAGAGAGGACTCCACTGACCATAAGAGCTTACACTCTACAGGAGAGAGAGGACCCCACTGACCATAAGAGCTTACACTCTACAGGAGAGA